>NC_053391.1:674353343-674953343 GCF_905171765.1 Bufo bufo | reverse complement strand
TTTTTCCGAATGGACATACGGACACGGAATGTACACAGAGTCATTTCCGTTTTTTATGTGGCCCCATTGAAATGACTGGTTCCGCATATGGGCTGCAAAAAATATGTTCGTGTGCATTAGCCCTTACTATGCTAAACTCAATACATTTTAACTATGTTTAACTGTGCCACCACACAAAAAAAAAAAAAAAAAAAGAATGTGTATTAGACTCCATTATGAACTTTGGTCATTCCTACTCCTGCCTCAAGAACAGTAATGGGGTCTTGTTCTACTCCACACATCATTTTTCACATTTATTCCCAAAACTGGAAGAGTAATTAAGCCTTGCTTAACCCAGTACACTTTAACTTTGTTCACTTGCACTCCTACCACTGAATATGAATGTATGACATTTTGAAAGTTCCAACTTCTGCCTCAAGAACAGTAATGGGGTCATGTTAAACCCCCATATATTCAAACATTGGTCAACCTATACACCAAGCATGAGGAATTTAAGGGAGCCCTTCTAGTTAAGACTTCTGGGGGGGGGAGGGGGGAAAGAAGCTCAGGAATCTCAGAGGTTTCCAGGCCTCTCTGGGGTGAAAGGGGTTGTCCTAATTACAAGGCTCACCTGTTCACATTTACTGATGTTTCATGCTTGCAAAAACATTTTAGTGAACATAAAACTCCAAAGGCCATATGGCTTGTTAATGTTAGCGGTATAAACCATGAAGGGAATTTTTGAAGGTCAGTTTTGCTTGAATCTGCATTAACATAATTTGTGTCCAACTTCTGCCTCAAGAACAGTAATGGGGTCTTGTTAAACCCCATATATTCACACTTTGGTCACCCTATGCACCAAATTTGAGGGATTTGGTGGAGCCCTCTTAGTTTAGATTTCTGGAAAAAAAATTAAAAAAAATAAGAAAACAGTTCATGAATTAATCTATAAAACTAGGGCTCCTTGGGATGACGGAGATTGTCCTACTAATTACAAGACTTTTCACATTTACTGATGTTTTATGCTTTCAAAAACTATTTTTGTGAACAGGACACCTCAAATAAACTTAAGGGGGAGATTAATCAGGAGGGGAATTTTGGAGATCGGTTTTGCTTGAATCTGCTTTGCCATAATTTGCACAAAAATTTGCAAAATTTGCACAATATTTGATAGATTTGGTGCATCTTTAAAAGGGACACTTAGCTATAGAGAGGTTACTCCAGTAGGAGATTGTCACAGGTCACCTCCCCCCCCCTCCCTGCACAATGACCTCAGCAGATGTCAGAGAGCAGGTCTACAAAATGCTAACATAGGAGTCAATGAATGATAATGTAAAGCATGTCAATGAATGCTGTTAACAGCGGCCCCGGCAAAATGGCCAACCCATAATCATGTACAGAAAATAGAATTAAAAAAAAATCTACAATGAGAAAATGAAATTTTTAGGTTTGGAATAGGTCATAGGACAAGAATGGTGCACGTCGCAAGTTTCTCTGCATGGACCGACTGAAGTGCGACTTTCACCACTTACTTTAATGGGTCCATGTGCTATGTGGATGCAGGCTGCATAGCACACAGATGGAAAAGACTGCCTTCAGAATCAAGCTTTAAAGGAAAAAAATTTCACGAGAAGACGGAAGAACCATTAGGACACATTGCTTACCTTTGCAGGGGAAGCAATTCCATTTGGTAGCACTCCTTTGTCAGTATCTGGAGAGCTGAAGCCCACTCTTTTTGCACTAATTAGAAAATAAAAATCAGTTTTTGAAAGCAGACACTAATTAAGAACCCCTTTTGGGCTATAGTTAAAGGGTTTCTGTCACCTGAAAAATGGGTATTAAGCTGGCGGATGTTAGCGATGTGCTAATGTCAGCCGAACATAACTATATTAGCGCCATCTCACTGCCTGCCGCCGTTATTGAGAAAAACAAACTTTTATAATATGCTAATTAGCATCTAGGAGCAGGGGGGGCATTGCCCCTGCTCCTGGAGGCTCAGTTCTCCCACCTCTGGCCACGCCCTGCTACACTAGATTGACAGGGCCAGGCAGCCTTTACCTCCTCCTGCCGGCCCTGTGCGCTGGGGAAATCTTGCGCCGTTCAGTATTCAGCGCAGGCGCAGTGAGGAAGCTATAGTTCTGTTCAGCTGACATTAGCACATCGCTAATGTCAGCCAGCTTAATACCCATTTTTCAGGTGACAAAAACCCTTTAAGTCCAGATTTATGCCTTTTACTTGGTGCCTCATCAATACAGGCTACTTTTCCAGCCACATTCATTGCACTTTAGCCATTACAAGAGACGCCGATCTAGATTTATGAGCCAAATATCCATACTTCAAACAGCAAAGTCAATACAAACTAAAAAAAAAGACCTCATTGTAGACATGAATTATGGCTGCTGCAGGTTCCTGAAGTCCTTTAAACAAACATTGCTTCTCAAGAGTGGTACGATACTGATCTTTGGTTTGCTAGGTGTGTAAAGTTTATTTTTGGGAGGACAATATGAACTATTTGAGTATTTATCACTGACTCAAAGTGTCAACATGGGAGACCTAGAAAACAACCCAGTTTCCTTAAAAGAACGCCTTTTTCCTAGTAGCCAGAATAAAAATTTGACAGACCTGATCCTGAGTTATATCCTGTATCTTACTTCAGAGCTGCGCTCATTATTCTGCTGGTGGAGTCACGGTGTACATACATTACTTCTCCTGTACTGATCCTGAGTTACATCCTGCATTATACTCCAGAGCTGCACTCACTATTCTGTTGGTGCAGTCACGGTGTACATACATTACTTATCCTGTACTGATCCCGAGTTACATCCTGTATTATACTCCAGAGCTGCACTCACTATTCTGCTGGTAGCCATCGAAGACAGTGGACAAGCTTGGCAATAGACACACCCCTAATAGCTTAGCGGTTAGGTTGGCTTTAAGTTAGGTTTTCTTAGGCGACTGGTATAAAGAACCCTTTCCATTAGTCAAAACTCCAGAGCAAGCTTTGTGCAGACACTTAAAGAAGGAATACTGGGAGATTTCAGCTCTGAAGCCTGCAGAATTGTGAATGCAGTGCTGTAGCATGAGCTGTAAGATAGAATCAGTACAAGGTAAGCAGTATTGTAGTGTGTGTACACACAGAGTCAATGTTTTGTGTAGATTCATTTTATATGCATCTTATTAACTCTTTGTAGAGAAGGATAGACGTTCCTGTTTGCTTAGTAAATATAGATCTGGTATTTCTATTGCTGTCCCTGACAGTTGCATACAGCCTGAGCCCGCACATACATTCTGGTATATTCCACATGAGATCTATATAAACTCCTACACCATTAACAAGCCATCGACGCGGTGGTCGTACCTGTTGTTGGACTCGGCTTTAGTAGCCATTAGGTCTTCTTCTGTTTCATCCGGTGGCTCCATGACACCGTACTGCTCTGGAGGAATAAAAATGTCTTGGTTGATACTGTTCACCCAGCTCCTCTTTGATCTGTCCTTACTGCTCTGACCTAGCTCAGCTAAAACATAAAAAATAGCCATTATTCTACATTTCAAGTCAACGTCATGCAGGGAAAGGGGACACGGAGTACTGTATCCAGACACACAGTCATTCGGGGTCACAATGTATTGTAGGGAAAAGGTTTTCCAGGAGTTCAATATTGATTGGTCATTACTATTTGATCGGTGGGAATTAGACTCTTGATGATCATTTGGTGGAAGGGGCTGAGGAGCTTGGCCAAGCGTTGTAGCCCTTTCCCAGGTCCATCGGTCATAAGGTCTTTGTGCAGCTCAATCCCATTCAAGTGAATGGGACTGAGCTGCAATAACAAGCACTGCCTCTATACAACATACGGCGCTGTGCTTGGTATAGTATGAATGTTGAGGACCTATCCTATTCTCAGGATAGGTCCTCAACATGAGATCGGTGGGGGGGTCTGACACCTGGCACCCCCACCAATAAGCTGCCAGTACAGGAAACTATACAGTGAAAGAAAGGCTCTGTCCACTGTGTAGTTTCTGGGACCGGTGTACTGCAACCATTCTTTTCAAATTGTACCAATTGTTCCCCTAGCCACAGGATCAGATCAGTGGGAGACCTCCCACTGGGATCCCAAACCGATCATCAGAACGGGTACCCAGTATCCTAAAGGGCCCCCTGAAAAGGTCAAATGTGTGCACTGATGCTCCGTTCATCTCCATGGGAGTAGTGTCATTTTGTGGGGCCCCATAGGATAAAAGGTCCCCACTCATGAATTGTGGGAGTCCCAACTGTAGGACCTATCGATCCAATAGTCGTCCCCTATCCTGTGGAAATGGGGATAATTGGCCTTCACTGGAATACCCTTTAAGTTCTCTAACCAGAGATGGATAGTCAAAGGTTGAGGGGGAAGGAAAGGAAAAAAGGAAAAAAGGAAAAAAGGAAAAAAGGAAAAAAGGAAAAAAGGAAAAAAGGAAAAAAGGAAAAAAAGGAAAAAAGGAAAAAAGGAAAAAAAAAGAAAAAAAAGGAAAAAAAGGAAGTAGACAAAGGTTGGGGACTACTGAAATGGAGTTGCTTGTCCCATATTGTTCCATCTCCATCATGGGGGTTTTAGGTTCATCCTTATAACATGAGTCCCTTGTGGGGCCAACAACAGAAGATGACGGACTTTATGGACGTTATGTTGCAGCAGTTCCTTGTTGCCTTGAGATTCAACTAGAGATTAGCAAATTCTTTTACCCGATACAATAGTCATCACTGTGTAAATTGGTTTACAGTTCACCACCCATTACAGAAGGCATCACCCAAAACAGTACGTAGACGAAATGTTAGAAAATTCCAGTGTCGGGTCATAACGTTTTTTTCTTACTTAAATATTAAGAGCGTTCTGATGAGTAGCGGAAGCCATTTTTGTAAAACTGACAACAGGAAGTGCAGCCATATTGGTTTTCACATATTGACAAAATGGCAGTAGATAATAAACAAGTAAATCAAAAACAAGCGACAGTCTCACCATCAGTTGCTGAAAATATATTTTAAAAGTGACAAACCAATATGGCCGTTCTTCCTGTCACAATGCTGCAAAAATGGTCTCCAACACCAATCAGAAAAATTCTAAGCTCTCTAAGTAACATGAGCATAATTGTCAAACTTTGCCCTCTGCTCTAACTTCTCATCCACTAATATATGGACTGCACATTTTAGGCAGAAATCCCCTTAAAAGGGCAGGTCTATCTTTAAAGGACTTCTTCATGTCACAGGATTACACGGTAGGAGTCTGTGACATCCACCCATCTCTAGAACAAAGGGACCCATCCTGTTCTAACACCAAGATCTTGCCTAGTCACACCTAGCGACCTTAAAAGCATACATGCCAACGGTCCCGATTTTGGCAAGGGAATCCTGGGAACCAGACCACAAAAGGAGCAGGAGTTTATGCAAACTGCACCCAGTAAGGTTTAATATCCTTGCAGCGCCCCCACAGGAGACATGAAGCATTACACAGTGGCCATTAATATTGATATAGGGAGGTTGTTGGGGTAAATGGGGACCTAAACCATCTGTACTTTTCACAACCACAAAAGTACAAATATCATTATTCTGGAGACTTACCCCCTTCTTGATGGAAGGTCACATTTCACCGATAAGAGCAGCTTCATAAATAAATTGGTCTTAAAATTCACCATAAAAATTCTAATATTTATTTGCATTAGACAATATTGGAGAGTATAATTTAGTGTACAAAATCAGCTTTACAAAAAGGCTCAGAACAAAAATTTTCACAAGATGGCTTACAAAATTAACCGTGCATTAAAAAAAGAATTGAAAAAAAAAAAAAAAAAAATATCTATAGGGAGCAGTATTATAGTAGTTGTATTCTTGTACATAGGAGGCAGTATTATAGTAGTTATATTCTTGTACATAGGAGCAGTATTATAGTAGTTAGTCTTGTACATAGGGGCAGTATTATAGTAGTTATATTCTTGTACATAGGAACAGTATTATAGTAGTTATATTCTTGTACATAGGAGCAGTATTATAGTAGTTATATTCTTGTACATAGGAGCAGTATTATAGTAGTTATATTCTTGTACATAGGAGCAGTATTATAGTAGTTATATTCTTGGACATAGGGGCAGTATTATAGTAGTTATATTCTTGTACATAGGGGCAGTATTATAGTAGTTATATTCTTGTACATAGGAGCAGTATTATAGTAGTTATATTCTTGTACATAGGAGCAGTATTATAGTAGTTATATTTTTGTACATAGGAGCAGTATTATAGTAGTTATATTCTTGGACATAGGGGCAGTATTATAGTAGTTATATTCTTGTACATAGGAGCAGTATTATAGTAGTTATATTCTTGGACATAGGAGAAGTTATATAGTAGTTATATTTTTATGCAATAGGGGGCAATGTTACATTAGCTTTTCCTGTTTAAATGCAGATTAGTCAACAGAACAGCAGAATGATCTTAAAATAACAGAACCACTTTTCAAACCCAGAATTGCACTCAACTGAAATATATATTAGATATGTCACTTACCTATAGTTGCCGGCTTTTTCCGCTTCCTAATTGATGCTCTGACCAAGTCAGCTCCATGTATTTTATCCCTGTGTCGTCTTGATTTGGCCTCATAAAACCATTGGCCGCTTTTATACTTTAACTCATTCTCGTCATCGACATTAAACTGTAGTTGACTACAAACCAAAAAGAACACGCTTTTAATATATGATGTAAAGCCAGCGAAATTCTACCACTGGAAGTCTAAAGATAAAATACAAAGGAAAACCCTGCTCTCCTCTCATTGTCCGTTTTAATAAAAAAGTTTGCTTCCTTTTGTAGCATCTTTTCTTAGAACTTCTGTTATTCTTCTTGTAAATGCATGAAAATTTATATTATATATATATATAATTTATATTAGAAAGGAAAGAAGCAGCACACAAAGAAAAAGTGCGGGTGCAAAAAAATCCCCCTGAGGGACCTGCGACCAAGATCCCAAGTATGAATAATAAAGCAAAGGAAGGCAGCACTCCAAATGATAATGAAAAAGTGGACGGTTTATTCACTCATCAGCAACGTTTCAGCTCTCTCACATTGGAGCCTTTTTCCAGCTGAGTAACATGTGCAAAATGACATTTATAAATAGTGCGGGTGATTAACAAAGTACAAATTGATACATCATATAATAAAGTGCAAATGCATAAATATTACAACCATATTACAAGTACAATCAGTATATCATCGTGGTTCAATATAGCAGCAATATAAATATAGTAATAAAAATTCCATAATGTGATAAATTATAATATAGAATCACCAAAATTCCATAATTACTAATCAAATGTGACAAGTGAACAAGTGTGTTTGACATAATATAACAATGAAAAAGTTAAAAACCTTTGAATAAATCACTTTAGGCCGAGTAGACATGGTGGGAACTGTTGGCGTCCAGAAGAGAAGACGGCGCATGCGCCGCTCCAATCGTTATCGCGAGATTCACAAAGGTAGTACGTAATGTACAAACCACATCAAAGATGGCCGCTTTTGAACATTGCTTTAGGGCGCATGCGCATGCCAATACATCCGCCCATGTAGATTTGACAGACACTTGTACAGTGCCTGAGCGCCGCAGCATATAGCAGACAAAGCTGATCCAAGCATCGGGGACCGGCGAGTCAACGTCGGTCACCAATAGGATATCTGTATCAGCGGGATGATGCGGTATTCACACCGTAAACATCCCGCTGTCCAGAATGACAGCAAATCCACTCCATGTCACTCACAGCCACACAGTAAGCAGGATCCACAGTATGCGAGTCCAAAACAACTGTCAGCTGAAGGGACACGGACAAAACTGCATCGGGGCTCATGGTATATTAATATTTTATTTATATTAGATATGACAGCAACTCCCGTCTGTGTAGATGCCACCCAAGTCCCATGGGGGGGCTGGAGTCGCACCATCGCACAGACAGGGGCTGTCCTCAAGCATTAGCTATACATATTACAAAATACAAAGGGGGAGGATCACCAACATAGTTCCTCCAGTCTTCGCCATACGTGAACATTCGTACTTTGTATTTCAAAGTAATTAGAAAGTAAAGTATTACTTTGAAATACAAAGTACGAATGCTTGAGGACAGCCCCTGTCTGTGTGATGGTGCGACTCCAGCCCCCCCCATGGGACTTGGGTGGCATCTACACAGACGGGAGTTGCTGTCATATCTAATATAAATAAAATATTAATATACTATGAGCCCCGATGCAGTTTTGTCCGTGTCCCTTCAGCTGACAGTTGTTTTGGACTCGCATACTGTGGATCCTGCTTACTGTGTGGCTGTGAGTGACATGGAGCGGATTTGCTGTCATTCTGGACAGCGGGATGTTTACGGTGTGAATACCGCATCATCCCGCTGACACAGATATCCTATTGGTGACCGACGTTGACTCGCCGGTCCCCGATGCTTGGATCAGCTTTGTCTGCTATATTCTGCGGCGCTCAGGCACTGTACAAGTGTCTGTCAAATCTACATGGGCGGTTGTATTGGCATGCGCCCTAAAGCAATGTTCAAAAGCGGCCATCTTTGATGTGGTTTGTACATTACGTACTACCTTTGTGAATCTCGCGATAACGATTGGAGCGGCGCATGCGCCGTCTTCTCTTCTGGACGCCAACAGTTCCCACCATGTCTACTCGGCCTAAAGTGATTCATTCAAAGGTTTTTTACTTTTTCATTGTTATATTATGTCAAACACACTTGTTCACTTGTCACATTTGATTAGTAATTATGGAATTTTGGTGATTCTATATTATAATTTATCACATTATGGAATTTTTATTACTATATTTATATTGCTGCTATATTGAACCACGATGATATACTGATTGTACTTGTAATATGGTTGTAATATTTATGCATTTGCACTTTATTATATGATGTATCAATTTGTACTTTGTTAATCACCCGCACTATTTATGAATGTAATTTTGCACATGTTACTCAGCTGGAAAAAGGCTCCATAGAGAGAGCTGAAACGTTAATGCACTAAGACTGAGTGAACAGGTGACTGTGTGAACAGGGTCTAATACATGACGCCAATACTTACTAATAAGCAGTGAAGAAGCTCTTAGCGCATATTATTGATCAAAAATATGTCGGCCCATCTACCAGACCCTGTTCACACATTCACCTGTTCACTCAGTCTTAGTGCATTTACTAGTGTGCTACTACTTTATTTTGTTTGCTGTATTATTGCCTGGTAGCTTGCACCTGCGATTGTGTCTGGAGGTGCTGTTCCGTTATTTGAGATATATAATATAATATAGATACACACACACACACACACACACACACACACACACACACTGCTCAAAAAAATAAAGGGAACACTTAAACAACACAATGTAACTCCAAGTCAATCGCACTTCTGTGAAATCAAACTGTCCACTTAGGAAGCAACACTGAGTGACAATCAATTTCACATGCTGTTGTGCAAATGGGATAGACAACAGGTGGAAATTATAGGCAATTAGCAAGACACCCCCAATAAAGGAGTGGTTCTGCAGGTGGTGACCCCAGACCACTTCTCAGTTCCTATGCTTCCTGGCTGATGTTTTTGTCACTTTTGAATGCTGCCGGTGCTTTCACGCTAGTGGTAGCATGAGACGGAGTCTACAACCCACACAAGTGGCTCAGGTAGTGCAGCTTATCCAGGATGGCACATCAATGCGAGCTGTGGCAAGAAGGTTTGCTGTGTCTGTCAGCGTAGTGTCCAAAGCATGGAGGCGCTACCAGGAGACAGGCCAGTACATCAGGAGACGTGGAGGAGGCCGTAGGAGGGCAACAACCCAGCAGCAGGACCGCTACCTCCGCCTTTGTGCAAGGAGGAACAGGAGGAGCACTGCCAGAGCCCTGCAAAATGACCTCCAGCAGGCCACAAATGTGCATGTGTCTGCTCAAACGGTCAGAAACAGACTCCATGAGGGTGATATGAGGGCCCGACGTCCACAGGTGGGGGTTGTGCTTACAGCCCAACACCGTGCAGGACGTTTGGCATTTGCCAGAAAACACCAAGATTGGCAAATTCGCCACTGGCGCCCTGTGCTCTTCACAGATGAAAGCAGGTTCACACTGAGTACATGTGACAGACGTGACAGAGTCTGGAGACGCCGTGGAGAACGTTGTGCTGCCTGCAACATCCTCCAGCATGACCGGTTTGGCATTGGGTCAGTAATGGTGTGGGGTGGCATTTCTTTGGAGGGCCGCACAGCCCTCCATGTGCTCGCCAGCCCTGCCATTAGGTACCGAGATGAGATCCTCAGACCCCTTGTGAGACCATATGCTGGTGCGGTTGGCCCTGGGTTCCTCCTAATGCAAGACAATGCTAGACCTCATGTGGCTGGAGTGTGTCAGCAGTTCCTGCAAGACGAAGGCATTGATGCTATGGACTGGCCCGCCCGTTCCCCAGACCTGAATCCAATTGAGCACATCTGGGACATCATGTCTCGCTCTATCCACCAACGTCACGTTGCACCACAGACTGTCCAGGAGTTGGCAGATGCTTTAGTCCAGGTCTGGGAGGAGATCCCTCAGGAGACCGTCTGCCACCTCATCAGAAGCATGCACAGGCGTTGTAGGGAGGTCATACAGGCACGTGGAGGCCACACACACTACTGAGCCTCATTTTGACTTGTTTTAAGGACATTACATCAAAGTTGGATCAGCCTGTAGTGTGTTTTTCCACTTTAATTTTGAGTGTGACTCCAAATCCAGACCTCCATGGGTTGAAAAATTTGATTTCCATTTTTTTATTTTTGTGTGACTTTGTTGTCAGCACATTCAACTATGTAAAGAACAAAGTATTTCAGAAGAATATTTAATTAACTCAGATCTAGGATGTGTTATTTTTGTGTTTCCTTTATTTTTTTGAGCAGTGTGATATATATATATATATATATATATTATAGAATATCTCAGTGGTGCATGCCGCTGGTGAGGCACAGGGCAACGTTGTTACATAAAGCCATGCAAGTGGTTAATATAGCCATTAACATTAATTAAAGCTGTCACCATGAATTACATTAGATCCGGGTCCAACACTAGCATGCATCCTCTAAAGCTCATGTTGCAGCAGGTGGCACTGTGATATTTCAGGTTTTATGCTGCTCTTAGGCCCACTTAACACATCAGTTATTTGATCAGTTATTTCCATGAGTTTTTGTGAGCCAAATCCAGGAGTGGAGGCGACACAGACATAAGGTATAATAGGAGATCTGCTCCTGTTCTGTGTTTTTAACCAGTACCTGGTTTTGGCTCCCAATAACTGATCAAATAACTGACGTGTGAACAAGGCCTTAAAAGGGGACTTAAACATATGTTTTTGCACCATTCATCCACAGTCACGTCCTTATGCAGCTGGGGTTTATTGTTCCAAACCTGCCTATAATAAAACCTGCCATTGCTGCATTAAGTCTAGGACTCCTTTCCATAGTTTATTTACTAATTTTCCTGGATGGATAATAAGGAAGTACAATTCATCTATTTACACGAGTGCCGCGGTTTTATATATATCACATGTTCATTGGTCTTACCGCTGAGCACCGGAACATACCTAAGGAGTGCCTTCTAAACAACCTCTAATAGGACTCCTTTCCAGCGGCTCTGAGGGCACGTGCAATGCGGCGATGAAGCTGAGGCCGCGCAGCTCGCTTGGCTGCACATCTGCTCAGTGAATAGAGGTGTATTGCTCTCCGGTAAAAATCGGCAGCTGCCTAAAAGGATCCAATGGTGGTTTAGAGGTCCCAAACCTACTGATAGGCTCCCTCTCAAGGGACTGTCCACACCTTTATTATTGACAGCCTATCCTCAGGATATCTGATTGGCGGGGATAGCTTCAATGCTGCTGAAGCAGTGCTGCAGTAACGAGCTCTGTCCACCCCCAATGATCAGATATTGATGGCTTATTCTACGGCAAGACATGGGGATTTAAACAACGCCAGAGGGAATCCAATTTTTCCTAATGGAATGGAGTCGGCATGGGAAAAAATTGGGAAATTGTTGCTAAAAACACATTTGAATAGTCTTTCGAATGAGAAATGATTGTATTGATATCAGTCTCACAAGAGCTGTGGCCCCTTCAGTGGGGGACCCCAGTACTCAGAGCCCCACCCATACCATTACCCGATAGGTCTCCATAATATATTGGTACAGACAAAAAAGTGTGCAATGGTGAAAATGTATCAGGGACCCCAGCAATCAGCTGTAATTTGTTGGATAACCAGGCAGGAAGTGTCCAGTTTCCCTACAGCTCCCCCACAGGGGAAATGAAGTATTGCACACTGCCTATTAAAATCATCTCTGTAATGCAGGAGAGGGCAGGTTCTCCAAGGTGATAGTCCTACAAGTACAACCTATATAGACACAGACAACCCACTCGAGACCCCCTCTATCAGCCACAGTGGAAAGATATATATCACAGTGCCATGCTCCCCCCATCCTCCAACCCATTGGTGATCACTATGGCTTCATGGGAACTACCGTAATGTAAGACGGTTGCCCAAAAGGACCAACCCCTTTAGATAATACCCATCAGACCAGAACCAGCCCAGTAGACAGACCATTACATACCATTCCGCAGTCCAGTGACCCGCACGGCTCAGTGAGCTTTTCTCTGTAGGTTTAGATCATATGGTGTAACGATGCTGAACCCTTTGCATCCCACCATGTTTAAGGACAAAAGCAAATACCAGCAATAAGAAGATTTGAGCGGATCAGCCGGGGCAGTCCGCACGTCAAGTGACTTCTTAGCTCACATGATAAAGTAATACGGAGGAATGCGTTGGCAGCTTTAAGGAGCTGTGAGAATTAAGAGATTAGAATAATGGCTCTTTCCATTAGAGACCTGCTGTGAAGCTCACAATCTAAAATCGCTCACAACCTGCATGACACCTGCGGAGAGATTTAATCAAGGACCGCAATGAGAAGATCCAAGAACGTGGGACTTTACAGCCTCCATACTATACAGCTACAGGAGAACTACCAGAACCAGAACAAAAACACTAAATTGTGCCCCCTAGTGGTGCTTATTCGTACTATCAATCCTTACTAATCTAAAACAGTACAGACCAGTAGCTGTTGCACTTGCATGCTGCCAATAAATGCTTAATAATACTTCCACAAAATGCCCACAAAATACAGCCAGCCTCCAAATAATAGTGCCATACAGTGTTCACATAACACTGATCATACAGCACATATAATACCACCATATAGTGCCTAGATAATACTGCCATACAGTGTTCACAGAATACGGATTAAACAGCCTATATAATACCACTACCTTATAGCGCCCAACCAATAGAGCCATGCAATGCCTACATACTGCCATACAGTGTTCACATAATACCGCCATATAGTGCTCACAGAATACTGCCAATATTGATTATACAGCCCACATAATACCACTATATAGTGCTCACATATTTATGCCATACAATGCCTAAATAGTACTCCGTACAGAGTGCACTTCATACTACATACAATACCATCATATAGTGCCAAAATAATATTCAGTATTCAAATACTATGTTTTTATAGATCATCACGCCCTATAAAGCTCACATAATACTGAAATATAAATTAAGTTCCCAAATAATACCGCCATATACTCTTTATTAACACTAGATGATGGTAGAGTGTTGTAACTGACCAGAGATACTGGGGGGGGGGGGGGGGGGGGGGTCATTAAAGTCTGCCACTTCAGCTTTTAGAGTTAAATAGTCCCTAGATCCCATTTTGACACCTGTAAGACAATTTTTTTTTTCGCAAGGGCTTTTTTCTACGGCATCCTTCCTCACCACTTAAAGGGGTTGTCCGGGTTCAGAGCTTTACTGGGACATATCCCCATCTTTACCCCTCTGATACCAGCATTTCATGCTCCAATGCTCTCCCTTGCCCTGCGCTGTATCACGCAGGGCAGGGGCTTACTTTTACACTGCTAGGCAGAGGCTTCCACCTAGCAGTGTTGCCGGTGACATCATCGGCACTAATGGGCGGGCTTCAGCTCTGCCCAAGCTGTTTTACAGGGTCCCCAGAAAAAGCCTCTGCCCCGAGCGATTCAATGCAGGGCAAAGGAGAGCATCAGAGCATGAAATACTCTGATGCTCCCTGGGTGAAAACGGGGATATGTTCGGAATCCGCTCTGAACCCAGACAACCCCTTTAAGAGGCAGGGACATATTAGTCATTTTCATAGACAAATCCTTCGGCAGCGCAGGCAGGAAACAAAGACGGGTGTAAAAAGCCGGTCTTTGTAAATGACCCCCACTGACTGTAAAGTGATTTGTTTTTCCTCACTCCAGACTCTTGTTGCTCCTGAGGATCCACAGTCCACAGCAGCCCTGGGAAATCGCCCAGTCTGCCACCCCCTAAAACTAGTCCTGCTGTGCAGGTTTACATAACCCATAGGAAAGTGGGATTGGGAAGCCCCCCCAAGAAGGTCCGTCTAGCCATAGTAGCATACTTACCATGTATGCAGTGGTGAGAGGGCGCCCAGCAATGAACTCATGACATAAAACCATGTCATTTTCCTGCAACCGACACCAGGGGAGCTCAGAGTTTGACAATGTCTATTGAGTTCAATGGTAACTGCATGAATTTCAATGTACTGGCTCCCCCTAGCTGTGGCAGCAGGCAGCCACTTTTAGATGTGTACTATACAGAGAAAAGCAGGAGACCTTGAGCTGTATGGGGAGGATTTAATTACTCTGTTTATGCCAGTTAGTTGGTGAAAATACCGTATATCGAGAAAGATACTGTCCAGAATGAGTGCCATATTTATGATGCAACTGTTTGGTTGGAGGTGGGAGCTGGAGCGTGACTTTTTATTAAAAAAAAATAATAATAATTATATTTGGCGTTGCTAAGTTTTGCTATGGGGCGCTATGTTATCCATGTATGCACCCGACTACGGCCAGGGCCGCATGATGAGCATCTCGCCTCAGGCAGTGGCCAACCTGCCTCTGCGAAGGAAGGGCGAAGGAACAGCAGTTTACGAATTCTGTGGCAGTAGAATGGTGCACAAAGGCACAATGACTTCCCCGCGGCCTCCTGAGGTCACTTCATTCAGGAGATCGCAGTGATGTCATCATGATCGCCTGTGCCGGGACGTGGCAACTCAGGCCACTGACATGTGGCCTGCATTGCGGGGAAACAGGATGGACTACAGCAGATGCCTGGCCCGTCTCTACGGTATGCATGTTAGCTGTACTTACACTCTGTGGTGACAAGTTTCCATTAGACCGCTCCGAAAGGCTGTCACCCAGCTTTCCAGAGATTGTGAATGATATATAAATCTGTATTGTTTTCATAAAGGGGTAAAAGTAGTCAGAATTCAACTCCCCCTTACCCACGTGTGGCACGCCACCTGCAGTAACTAATAATCTTATCCACAGTAGTTGCCCTGAAGCCTTAGCCCAAAACCCTAATACCGCCATCTACTCCCCTCTGACATGACAGACAACTAAGTAAATATACATTAGAGGGATCAATAAACCTTCTGCAGGAGCGGGAACCAGGAAGACTCTGCAGACAAATGAAGGGCAGAAAGTCGGAGGAGGCCGAGCAGACCGCACCGTCATTAAAGGCGTTTAGGGAACAATTAATCACCAGGTTATTAGTCTGCAGCTCCTCTAGGAGGACGTCTATAGCTCATCAGTCACCTACTTGGAGAAGGACACAATATATACACCTATAGGAAAGCCATCAGAAGAAAAAGGGGTTCTTTTTATGAGAAGTTTGGAACTATGGAACTGGCAAAGGTCAGATACATAGGGGGTCATTTATTTAGACTGGCGTTTTAGACGCCCGGTCTTTCTAACTCTTTGTGCTGGAGGTGGATTCACTTTGGCGCATCCACCGCCGGTCTAAATCTACGCCAGCTTCCTTGCTGGCTTAAATTTAGACCATTTCCTACATCTAAAATAGGCGTAGAAAATTATATAGATGAGATGGGCTGGCCAGCCCACCCCCCCTTTTTTAAATTTTTTTTTTTAGACGTGGCATGAGCGAGAAAAAGTCGCAATCTGCACTAGATATTTACGCTAGAAAGCTGGCATATCTGATAGTAAATGACCCCCACAGTTTTGATCTCTTTAGGCTACCTGCACACATTACCAAGGTTTTTCCATGTAAAAAAAAAAAACAAAAAAAAAAAAACAGGACCAGAAATGGATTTTGACATGTAAATTTTGGTGTGGAAATGAACAGAATTTCTACAATGGGAGATGGGTAAAGATTTTTCTAGGACTCCTGCAGCAGACCCATCCCTGACCCCATATTGCAGAATAAGTAAAGTCATCAGTCAGGGTCTGGGACAGTAACAGAATTCCGTTTTCTGCAGCACATAGCAGAGCTGACTTTGTTCAGGCTGCATGCTCAGAGATATGATAATGCAGGAGCTTTACCTGCTTTGTAAAACCACTCGTTACACGGCAATAAAATGATCCAAATGATACATTCAGCTCTGCTACATCCTAGCACTGCTACAACATACACAGCCATAATGTCGCTTACCGTATGCGCTGATCCTCTGCCTTCTTGAGCACTGAGTCTCGGTTCAGGACTTTCAGGATGGCCTCCTGCTCGGCTTCCGTTAAAAAGCTCAGATCAATCATTTTGTCTTTCAAAAATCGATAACTGGGAAACTATGAAACAAGAGCAGAGCGGTGTCGTCCTGCAGACAGGATCTCGGGGAAGGGGGGGCTTTAGTGCAGCACACAGAGGCCTGGTGCAGTCCAGATGAGGGGCTAGTCAGAAAAATAACGGGTCATTACTTTTGGTCAGGAGATTCTTGGGAAGGAGCCACATTCCCAGTTACACAGTTCACATGCTCCCAGTCAGACAGAGCCAGCTTCAGATGGAGGCAGAGATGGGCACCAACATCACCTAGAAGGAGAAGAAGAATAGTGTTACCATATGTAAAACGCAAATTATAATAGCTGAAAATTTACTACAATATATTATACACATCACAATGGAAATTATGATAATCATACAAAGGAGACCTCTAACAACTGTTGGCATCAGTGAGGTCGTCTCCCGCCTAGACTACTGCAACATCCTCCTATCTAGCACCCGTCTAGCCTATCCTCAGCTCGGCTTCCAGGCTAAGCCACGTCTCTCCCCATTACTCCTCTGTCCCTTATCTCTGCCAACCCCTTTACTGGCTCCACATTGCCAGAGAATCCAGTAGAAAACTGTCATACTAGCCCTGTCCCCTCCATACATCCGAGACATGATCTCCCGATACCTTCCCACACACAGTCTGTGATCCTCACAAGACCTTCTCTACTCTGCACCTACCGTGTTTCCCCAAAAATAAGACCTACCTCTAGTTTTGCCTATCGCTGTAATATAAGGCATCCCCCCGAAAATAAGGCCTCCCCGATAATAAAGCATCCCCCGAAAATAAGGCCTCCCCGATTATAAAGCATCCGCCGAACATAATGCCTCCCCGATTATAAAGCAAGCCATCCCCAGAATGTAAGGAGCTCACTGATTGGCCGCAGCCGCCGCCAGGACAAGCTGCCGCCTTCTTCCGCCCACTGCTCGCTCTGCCCTGATGGAGTCTCACAACTTGGCTGGCACGGACACACAGGGGACGGGTGACAGGTGGGGTGGGGGGGGGTGGGGAATATCTGATGGAAGGTGGGGGATGTCTGGTGAAGATGGGGGGGGGGCGACGACTAAAAACGGTAATTAAAATGACACCGGGTGATCAGAGGGGGGAATCAAAATGACACAGGGTGATCAGGTTGGGGAGGGGGATCATTTAAAATGACACAGGGGGATCAGAGGGGGGAATCAAAATGACACAGGAGGATCAGAAGGGGGTACTAAAATGCTATAGTAATCCCCCCCTCTGATTCTCCTGTACCATTTTGATTCCCCCTTCTGATCCCCCCCATGTCATTTTAAGTGATCCCCCTCCCTACCCCGATACCCCTGTGTCATTTTGATTCCCTTCTCTGATCACCCTGTGCCATTTTAAGTGATCCCCTCCCCACCCTGATTTCCTTTTTTTTTGTTCAACAATAAATGTGTACCGTATTTTTCTTCATGGAAAAAATAAGACATCCCCTGAAAATAAGACCTAGCGCATCTTTTGGAGCAAAAATTAATATAAAGACACTGTCTTATTTTCGGGGAAACAGGGTATGTGCTGTACAACAATATAACTACTATAATACTGCCTCCTATGTACAACAATATAACTACTATAATACTGCTCCTATGTACAACAATATAACTGCTATAATACTACCCCCTATGTACAGGAATATAACTTCTATGTACAAGAATATAACTGCTATAATACTGCCTCCTATGTACAAGAATATAACTACTATAATACTGCCTCCTATGTACAAGAATATAACTACTATAATACTGCCTCCTATGTACAAGAATATAACTACTATAATACTGCCTCCTATGTACAAGAATATAACTACTATAATACTGCCTATGTACAAGAATATAACTACTATAATACTGCCTCCTATGTACAAGAATATAACTACTATAATACTGCTCCTATGTACAAGAATATAACTACTATAATACTGCTCCTATGTACAAGAATATAACTACTATAATACTGCCTACTATGTACAAGAATATAACTACTATAATACTGCCTCCTATGTACAAGAATATAACTACTATAATAATGCTCCTATGTACAGGAATATAACTCCTATAATACTGCTCCTATGTACAAGAATATAACTACTATAACACTGCCTCCTATGTATAAGAATATAACTACTATAATACTGCTCCTATGTACAAGAATATAACTACTATAATACTGCCTCCTAAGGAAATAATTATAACTACTGCCATCATTATAGTTCTGACTACTCAGGTTATGCATCAGTTATATACACACACTAGTGGCTATAAGGAGTATTGCACTTTCAGATGGTGCGGTTTTCTTTGTTCAGATCTTGTACAATGATTATTTAGACTCTTTTTTTTAGGGATACAGATCAGTGCAGAAATCAGGAAATGGGAGGTGCAGCGCCTGAACCCATTAGTCACATATGCCCAACGCTGCACATGACTGCACCATGAGTCAAGCACAAGATCTTTATATTAATACGTTCACACTCTCTCCTAGATCCCATTGCTGACATATACGAGGCGGCGGCTGGTAGCTATAGATTACAACAACCGGACGTGCAGAACTCATGTCTGACAACTGTCCTGGGATTTTTTGGCAACTCTCTCCTTCTCCCCCGATGATGGGTGTGTGCACATAAAATGTATGATATATGCAGATAGATGACAGTAGAGACTGCAGCAAATACTCTCGAAATACAAGATCGAATGTTATTGAATAGAAATTGTGTATACAGCTCCTATGCAGAAGGAATGAAACTTTTTTTTTTTTTTTTTTTTTTTTAATACCCTGTATTTTTCGCCCCTGGGTCCTATGGGGCAAATACGAATGAAGTGCTTCCATTTTGGAAGCGCTTCATTAGTACCGGCTGCTGTCTGCTGTAAAGGGCTGCGCACCATGTGACCTCACTGTGCGCAGCCTTCACAGCTGACAGCCGAGATCCAGGAAGAAGAAAGAGCGCTGGTGGTGAGGAGCGGCGGCGTCCAGGAGCGGCAAGTTATTATTTTTTTATTTTATTTGCGCTGATGGCGGGCATGATATAGCTGACATGGGGGGGGGGGGGGCGGCGGCATGATGGCTGACATGGGGGGGCGGCATGATGGCTGACATGGGGGGGCGGCATGATGGCTGACATGGGGGGGCGGCATGATGGCTGACATGGGGGGGCGGCATGATGGCTGACATGGGGGGGCGGCATGATGGCTGACATGATGTGCAATGGAAAACTTTTTTATTATCCTCCTCTAAAACCTAGGTGCGTCTTAGGGGCCGGTGAGTCTTAGAGGGCCAGGTGAGCTGCGAGGAAGGGGTGGGCGCCAAAATGTAGCTTCGCTTGTGTTGGCAAAAATCCTTGAACCGGCCCCGTCTCCATGCTTACACACTAGAAACAATACCTGCATGGTATGAGTCTGCATTACTCCTTCCCATCTGCCCTCCTCTTCTACTATCTGGAGGTTATCAAGAAGAGGAGGCAAATAAGACTTTTGAATAATGTCCTCGCACCTTGGGCTGGACAGTCTTGCGGCGCGAGTTATAGAGGCTCTGCCTCCACTGCTAGAGCACCAACCAACTGGGCGTGCACCGCTACACTTGCAGGTAGACGTGCATGAGCAGTTACTGCTCTGGAAGCAGAACTTATACACTTGTGCCGCTACTCAGGGCAGCAATGCAGGTGCGAGACTGTACGGCATTGCCAGTCAAGAGGCAGGAGAGCCTCCTTACTTGTGGGGGCAGCCCCTCATAAGTGCAGAAGTTGTAGAACTCCAGTTCTTACCAATCAATTTGATCATCCCTAATCAGGATCATTGCCTTCAATTTTACTTCAAAATACAAAAGTATACATATATAAAAAGTGCAAATACATCAGTGGATGGAATGTGTGGGCACTGAATGGCGGTATTATATAGGCAATAAATGGAATATACAGTAAGATCATCAGCCCCTTCTGTACCTTTAAGGCATTGCTACAGAAAACTGTACTCTTTTCCCTTTTGTACGTCCACCCAGCATGTGTTTGTTTTGGGCCCTTGGTTTTTCAGTCGAATACTGGATTTGCTGGTTCCAGTTGATGTGAGTCACTGGTTCCTGATGAATAGGAAAGGTCATTGAACAGGGAACCAGCTTTTGTATGTATGATACAGTGCGCTCACAACAGAACTCCCCTCTGACATGTCCAGCCGCATCCTCGAGGTTAAAGGGGGTCTTCTAAGACTTAAATATTTATGACCCGTCTTTGGTGAGGGTCTGATAGAAGGAGCCATGGCTCGTCAGAAGTAGAATAGTTTGCTATACAGTGTAGTGGCAGGAAATGTACTGCAGGCTCAGTCCCGTTCAAGGGAGCCCTGCTACGTCGGGCGTGCCGAGGCTCCTTCCGTAGGCTGATCGGCGAGGGTGCTGGGAATCGGACTTCCACTGATCGGATACTGATGACCTATCCAAAGGACTCTCTGAAAACCTCATCACAGAGGAGACAGGGTTGGCCTCACATGAGCGTAATGCAGCCATAGTAGGTCTGGGTCTAGTGCTCTAAACTTGCAAAATCATAGATCCCTACATTGCCGATAGTTCAGGTCAGTTAGACCAGCGTCGGGGCAGAATATGCAGCTGTGGTACTGGTGTAAAGCCAATCAAAAGGCTACGACTCCTAGATAGGAATTGGCGCCATGGGGTGGAATTTTTTATTTATCTAAAAAAAAAATTTTTTGTGCAATTCAAATATTGTGCCATTTACAAGGGCAAGTCAAAAATTATCCTGGTGACTGTGGTGGGAGAAACAACAGAGCAGCGATTTTTAATTTTCTGTGATCCGAGGGTGCATCTGGTGCCGATATTTATCGAGGACTTGGTGCACAGTTGGGAAGGGTTGTAATAGGTCTATGGCAGAGAGGATGTGCGCCTTGCACTAGTGCGAGCCACAAAGACCCTCCCCATATTCCTCTCTTCCACGTTGCAGAACAGCGCGAGTGTCTATTTACCCTGAGGACAGTAACTCGCTCAATGTGCTGACGGCTGCAGTTACGCTGGGTGCTGGCTGAGGCAGGGGAACTTCTAACTTTTTCAATACATAGACTCCAGCATCGAGTCTCCTGGCAGGCCACAGGCTGCACCGAAGATGGACGGGCTCTCACACTGCTCTCAGGACAACTCTTCACGTTGGCAGGGCCCAGGTGGCAAGGAGGAGGGAAGGAAGACAGGGACCCATGTAATCAGGTCAGAAAGGGGGCGGAGCCATGTAGCCTGGCCGGGCCCCCCCCCCCCAACCACAGGGGCCCCATAGCCTCTGCCTCTATTGACGGTATGCCACTGGTTTTTGTCCTGCATTAGTGCATATTAATGCGTAGAGAAGCTCAAGGAAGGTCGCACAAGTGCCAGTCATGGGGAAGGAGACGGGCGCCCTTCCACAACACAGAGCGCTGCGTGTGAACCGATTCTGTTGGATGGAGGAGAGACAGTGGATTAGGTGGCAAAATTATGTGCAGCGCTGGGATCCTAGGTTCAAATCCGACCATGGACGACATCTGCGTGGAGTTTGTATGTTCTTCCCATGTTTGTGTGGGTTTTCTCCCACAATCCAAAGACATACTGATAGGGACCTTAGATTGTGAGCCCCATTGGGGACAGTTGAATGATAATGTCTGTAAAGCGCTGCAAAATATAGTAGCGCTATATAAGTGCGTGAAATAAATAAATAATTTGCAAGTTAGCCATGACTCTGCAGAGAAGACAGCGGTGCATTTGTGGCTCACATCTCAGCCTTAAATAGATTTTTTAAATAAGGGAATTTGAAAGCTTGTCGGGAGATGGACAGTGTATAGAAAAAGCAGGGAGATTATGTCAAAAAATTATGTATTTTTCTTTTTTTAAAGCAAAATAAATTCTACAGCCAGAGTGCGGATAAATATTTGACTTTCTACTCTACATGGTAAATATAATTTGCTTAAGTAAGACAGCTCTTTTAAAAGGGAACCTCTCGCCTGGTTTGGAGTGACTAACACCCCAGCATGCTACGTCCGTGGTGTGTTGCGGATCCAAAACACACCCGCCCGGCGCCCCTATAGAAAGGCCTATTCTTGTCCGCAAGCTGCGGACAAGAATAGGACATGTTCTATCTTTTGCGGAGCTGCGGACCTGAAGATCGGGGCCACGCTCCGCAAATGCGGATGCTGACAGCACACTGTGTGCTGTCCGCATCTATTCCATCCCCGTAGAAAATTAATGGGTCCGCATTTGGGGACGTGTGAATGGAGCCTAAAAGGGTCACAGATCTTCCCCATATCAAACCCATCTGTTCCTGAAACTAATAGTAGATTAAAATCCAACCGGGAGAAGAGTCCAGGACTCCTTTCCATCAACACTGCAGTGATAAAGCATAGGAGGACGGTGCACTTCACTTTACTGCACATGTATAGCGGCGTAAGCTGTACGGTCCTCCGCTTGCACACACGACCTATACCGCCATAGAGGTGTCCAGGACTCTTCACCTGATAAGTTACGCTTTCATTTGCTATTCTTCCCAGGGACAGAGGGGTGCGATATGAGCAGTTTGGAGATCCTAAACCCCAGCTGCATAGCAGTATGCTGGTAGTTTAGTGGCCCCAAAACCAGGTGATAGGCATGCATGGTTGCCAAGAATGACCCACTTATGAGCCCCAAAGCGGTTTGTCAAAAAGCAAGAGTCACAGATCTCCTAGTCCGCTATAGCTGCACCACCTTCTCCTTCTGGAAGGTTTCAAGCCCTGACTCTCAAAACACCCAGACATCCCCTTTCGAGACAAATTGTCACCTTTTTGTGATCTGCTGGTCCACTCCACACACTATTGAACCCAGAATGGAGCCAGGACACAATGCTCCCAGGAGCAACCAGTGGTTGCTGTTGGGTTGGCTTTAGGTCCCCTGTTCTCTCTCCAAACATGGGGGAACAGATGAAGAACATCCACCCTGATTCTTCACGAACAGGATTCATCCAAATTTATTTACGGATGAGCTGCAGTACCAAATACAGCCAAAAGACTACAGTGGCGCTAATTCAGGAACAAAAACAAAAACTAAAAAATAACCTGTCTCCGAATCCAGTAACAGACACTAGGACCTCCTCCTTCTGAGGATCAGCAATGACCAATCCACCCAGTAAGAATAGAAACTGCTCAGGACAGAGGTCACCCACCCATCTGTCAGACTTTTATGCAAGTTTGATGTGCCAAATAAAGTGCATAACTCTTTAAATTTAAAGGGGCATTTTTATCTTGTAAATCTCATCACTTTAAGATCAGTAATCTGACGTCTGGGACCCTCAAGGTCCTGAGAATAAAAGCACTGCTGTAGCATTGTGACGCTCACCCAGATCCGGGTGGCCAGGAACACCTCTGTGCAGGGAAAACAAGGAATGGCGTGCAGCACTAGACCAGCACCGTGGCCCCTACATTCTACATAATCAGGGGAGGGGGATCTGACCTTGTAGGACACCCCCTGATCTAAGGTGTTGCCGTACCTTCATGTATGCCATCACTTTACAAAATGGGAACGTCTCTTTATAAGGAGCTGACGGGTTCACGAGTGTTAATTTCTGACGAGGGAATGCAATAAAAGAAGCTTTGTCAAAACTTCCGCAAGGATCTCTGCCAGAAACAAAGCGAAGAACATAAAAAAAACAAAAGACAAAAGAAAGCAACGACGTGAAATAATATACATGGACAAGAGCCAAAACGTGAGCGAGGGGTCTAGATGTGCGAGCACTTACAGCACTGGTCCTGGCAGACGTTCATGTTCGGGATCGGAGGCTGGAATGAAACATTTGGGACGTTTCTGGTGAAGAACACACTGGCGACAACTGACTCAACCTGTTCCGGTTTTACAACATTCATTAACTATACTTGTAGCCCTGCGATTCCTCCTGAGAAAACAGGTGACAGAAGCCAAATAGGCAGCCTGTAGCCATTCCACGGAGATGCCGTCACTTGCATATAAAGGGACCGATACATTTTGTACCGTAATCATACATGTGGCGGGTTTATAACATGGACACAAACCATATTCACACCTTGCGGTCATGGCACGTACATTACACAACCATCTCCTCACAAATCTCGAAAACAAAAAAGGTCCATGGTGTAGATTTTTCCTAGTCCCAGCAGGAACCCTATGCATATAGACCATACATTATGATCAGCTTCACTCAGGGACGTACATAGAAAATCACTGGGCCCCAAAGCAAGAATATAAATTGGGCCCCCATGCCCCATTCATAGCCCATCCCACTACCCGTTCCTGGCCAGTATATACAGCAGTGTACTGATATGTGAAGTATGACGTATAAATTACAGCTTATACCTCACATATCAGTGCACTGCTGTATATACTATATATCTGTTCCCACTGCATCTATATTACCTCGTACCTCACATATCAGTACACTGCTGTATATACACTGCTCAAAAAAATAAAGGGAACACTTAAACAACACAATGTAACTCCAAGTCAATCACACTTCTGTGAAATCAAACTGTCCACTTAGGAAGCAACACTGAGTGACCATCAATTTCACATGCTGTTGTGCAAATGGGATAGACAACAGGTGGAAATTATAGGCAATTAGCAAGACACCCCCAATAAAGGAGTGGTTCTGCAGGTGGGAACCATAGACCACCTCAGTTCCTATGCTTCCTGGCTGATGTTTTGGTCACTTTTGAATGCTGGCGGTGCTTTCACTCTAGCGGTAGCATCAGACGGAGTCTACAACCCACACAAGTGGCTCAGGTAGTGCAGCTTATCCAGGATGGCACATCAATGCGAGCTGTGGCAAGAAGGTTTGCTGTGTCTGTCAGCGTAGTGTCCAGAGCATGGAGGGGCTACCAGGAGACAAGCCAGTACATCAGGAGACGTGGAGGAGGCCGTAGGAGGGCAACAACCCAGCAGCAGGACCGCTACCTCCACCTTTGTGCACGGAGGAACAGGAGGAGCACTGCCAGAGCCCTGCAAAATGACCTCCAGCAGGCCACAAATGTGCATGTGTCTGCTCAAACGGTCAGAAACAGACTCCATGAGGGTGATATGAGGGTCCGACGTCCACAGGTGGGGGTTGTGCTTACAGCCCAACACCGTGCAGGACGTTTGGCATTTGCCAGAAAACACCAAGATTGGCAAATTCGCCACTGACGCCCTGTGCTCTTCACAGATGAAAGCAGGTTCACACTGAGCACATGTGACAGACGTGACAGTCTGGAGACGCCGTGGAGAACGTTCTGCTGCCTGCAACATCCTCCAGCATGACCGGTTTGGCATTGGGTCAGTAATGGTGTGGGGTGGCATTTCTTTGGAGGGCCGCACAGCCCTCCATGTGCTCGCCAGAGGTAGCCTGACTGCCATTAGGTACCGAGATGAGATCCTCAGACCCCTTGTGAGACCATATGCTGGTGCGGTTGGCCCTGGGTTCCTCCTAATGCATGACAATGCTAGACCTCATGTGGCTGGAGTGTGTCAGCAGTTCCTGCAAGACGAAGGCATTGATGCTATGGACTGGCCCGCCCGTTCTCCAGACCTGAATCCAATTGAGCACATCTGGGACATCACGTCTCGCTCTATCCACCGTCACGTTGCACCACAGACTGTCCAGGAGTTGGCAGATGCTTTAGTCCAGGTCTGGGAGGAGATCCCTCAGGAGACCGTCCGCCACCTCATCAGGAGCATGCACAGGCGTTGTAGAGAGGTCATACAGGTACGTGGAGGCCACACACACTACTGAGCCTCATTTTGACTTGTTTTAAAGGACATTACAACAAAGTTGGATCAGCCTGTAATGTGTTTTTCCACTTTAAATTTGAGGGTGACTCCAAATCCAGACCTCCATGGGTTAAAAAATTTGATTTCCATATTTTTTTGTGTGATTTTGTTGTCAGCACATTCAACTATGTAAAGAACAAAGTATTTCAGAAGAATATTTAATTAATTCAGATCTAGGATGTGTTATTTTTGTGTTCCCTTTATTTTTTTGAGCAGTGTACTATATATCTGTACACACTACATCTATATTACCTTGTACCTCACCCATAAGTACACTGCTGTATATACTATGTATCTGTACACGCTACATCTATTATACCTTGTACCTCACATCAGTACACTGCTGTGTATACTACATACATGTGTCCATTACATCTATTGAAGGTGCAACCGTAACTTAGTGCATGGCCTCATAAGCCTCAGTTTGGGCGTCCCACTGAGCCGCATCATCACATCATCCCGCGAGACCTGGCGCAGGAGATCACGATGCGGGGCAGAGTTTAAAGTGGCCCTGGAAAAAAGTTGGGTCCAAATTAAAAGAAGGCAGGGCCAGTAATACCATATTGTGGCACATTACACCACCCCAACAGAGCCAAATACCACAGTCCATCTCAAAATACTGCCAGCAGCACAAAATACCTCCCCAAAAACCTCCACTAGCCAGCAGCCAAAAGGAGTGTCCAGGCGACCCCCTAGGCATCGGCCCACCGGGCAATTTCCCTTTAAGGTCCACGTCCAATCCGCCCCTGTCACGATGTCATCGCCAGGTCTTGCAGGATGACGAGATGATGTGGCGCAGGAGGGTATGGGGATGTGTTTGCAACGCCTGCTCAGTGGGAAGCCCCAACTCAGGCCACAAGCAGTGGCGGAGAGCAGAACAGAGGAGGTAACAATAAAAAGTTAAATACTTACCTCTTCTATTTAATATTGTACTACAATGCATTAAAACATATGGGGAAAGGGGGCCACGATCCAAAGTTTTCCCTGGGGTCCATAGAACTCTAGTTATGCCACTGATATACAGTACAGACCAAAAGTTTGGACACACCTTCTCATTCAAAGAGTTTTCTTTATTTTCATGACTATGAAGGCATCAAAACTATGAATTAACACATGTGGAATTATATACATAACAAACAAGTGTGAAACAACTGAAAATATGTCATATTCTAGGTTCTTCAAAGTAGCCACCTTTTGCTTCGATTACTGCTTTGCACACTCTTGGCATTCTCTTGATGAGCTTCAAGAGGTAGTCCCCTGAAATGGTTTTCACTTCACAGGTGTGCCCTGTCAGGTTTAATAAGTGGGATTTCTTGCCTTATAAATGGGGTTGGGACCATCAGTTGCGTTGAGGAGACGTCAGGTGGATACACAGCTGATAGTCCTACTGAATAGACTGTTAGAATTTGTATTATGGCAAGAAAAAAGCAGCTAAGTAAAGAAAAACGAGTGGCCATCATTACTTTAGGAAATGAAGGTCAGTCAGTCAGCCGAAAAATTGGGAAAACTTTGAAAGTAAGGGCTATTTGACCATGAAGGAGAGTGATGGGGTGCTGCGCCAGATGACCTGGCCTCCACAGTCACCGGACCTGAACCCAATCGAGATGGTTTGGGGTGAGCTGGACCTCAGAGTGAAGGCAAAAGGGCCAACAAGTGCTAAGCATCTATGGGAACTCCTTCAAGACTGTTGGAAGACCATTTCAGGTGATTACCTCTTGAAGCTCATCAAGAGAATGCCAAGAGTGTGCAAAGCAGAAATCAAAGCAAAAAGGTGGCTACTTTGAAGAACCTAGAATATGACATATTTTCAGTTGTTTCACACTTGTTTGTTATGTATATAATTCCACATGTGTTAATTCATAGTTTTGATGCCTTCATAGTCATGAAAATAAAGAAAACTCTTTGAATGAGAAGGTGTGTCCAAACTTTTGGTCTGTACTGCATATATCTTGAGATATGAGTATAATGGGAATGGGGTGCCAGGAAAGCAGGAGGACCTAACTACTCTAGTCTCAGTGGAGAGCTCATCTTGCAGTCCTCCATACTGTTGGGGGTTGAAGGACCTGTAATGATGATCTGTGCAGGTCATCACAGGTCCTGGCAGGTAGTCCTATCTAACCTCAGAACTACTTCATTCTTTGTGCAGTTCCTTTACTACATGTACAGGACCTGGGATGACATCATCACAGGTCCTTTAGCTTTCTCCACTGATGGAGACACTATACTGGAACTGGACAGTAATGAGTAATTAGGGGGCAGGGTCTTTGGTTCACTGCTAGTCCCTTTTCCCCACGGGCCCCATAGCTGCTGCGTGGTCTGCCTCTATTGCAGATACGCCACTGGCTTCCCTCTAATGGCCTCAATGTTGCACATCAGTGGTGCTAAGACAGTGCCATGCACACTACGTGAAGAGGAAACAAACCCTACTCAGAAAACATACTGGTCAAAAGGACAATCCCATAGACCCAATGTCCGGAAAAACAGGAGAGCCCTTAGACTCCAAGCAGAGTCACGAGTCAACGCAACAGGAGCACTCAGTCTTGGCGGTAGATTGATGATTAATGGAGGCTACCAGTCTGGCAGGCGCCAAGCTGGAGGCTACTGTTCTCGGAGATGCCAAGCTAAAGGCTACCGTTCCAGCAGGCGCCAAGCTAAAGGCTACCGTTCTTGTCTGTACATTACAGAAAGAAAAGATTGATTTCAATGGCCACTGTGTAATGCTATATGTCTCCTGTGGTGACTCTGCAGGGATATTGAGCACTTGCAGCCAGGTTCCATCACAGACTACAGCTGATTGCCAGTGATTAGCTGTGATGATGGCGGCACGTTTCTAGACAAAAACAAAAAACACAACAATGGATTGTCCAAAGCAGAGCTGTTGCGGTATTACAGGCTTCTTCATTATAAGCACTTTTTCTTCAGGAAAACGTAAAAAAATTTGCAAACTAAAAAGCAACAAGTGTGCAAGAATCACAAGCACTCCGAGCAGAGAAGAATGCAGCTCGGGGAGGCCTATGAACTCCTTATTAGGAGGAGAACAGATTCTCAGTCTTGCTTTATTGATCTGGAATGCAAGTAGAAAACACGCAGGCATTCCATGTATGTATCATATTACATGGCATTACTGCCTCCGCCAGTGCACCAGAGGATCCCCACGATTTACACCGATTCTAGTGTTCTCCACTGTGCTGCCAAACGACTACTGAGTGTACATCTCATCTAGTCCCAAGGATCCGATTAGGTTAGAAGGCAAGAGGAACATTATAGTAGTTCTACTGCACCCTATGTATAAGATGATTAGTAGGAGCAGTATTATAGTAGCTATATTCTTGTATATAGGAGCAGTATTATAGCAGTTATATTCTTGTACATAGGAGCAGTATTATAGCAGTTATATTCTTGCAGCATCACAGCATTTATAGTAAAGGGTTTATCCCATGATCAATGTAAAAAAAATGAAAATCAGACATCATATAGCACATAGTCTCTTTCTAACAAAGCTAGAACCAGCCCTGTACCTCACATGGATCCAGAGATCTCCTCATTCATTGCTCCATTTGCTCTTACGATTCTATTCAGGCTGTCGGCTCAGGGGCATGTCCTTTCTGCTGCAGCTTTCTCCCTGTAAGTGTCACAGCTTCTAACAGTAGATACGGCTGGTTACAGCTGAAGGATGCAATTAAGCGTGTCTGACCAGTTCTGTAGGTGGACATGCACATTTCTTTACAGATTGGACACCAGGGGCACCATTATAATAAAGAAAACTGTGTCACAAGTTGAGCATTTTTGTATTTCATGCTGAATTACATTAAATACATGTAATGGTGGCACAACCCTCTTAAGCATGTAGCTAGAGTTGTATCATGTAATTAGGTCTATGGGGGGGGGGGGGGGGGATTTGGAAAAAACGTTATAAAAAGGGTATATTCATGTGTGGTTGAGGTGTCGCAGAAATTTCTGTTCCATGCACAAGAATGCAGTTTTTTCTGCATCATACACTGCTCAAAAAAATAAAGGGAACACAAAAATAACACATCCTAGATCTGAACTAATTAAATATTCTTTGTAAATACTTTGTTCTTTACATAGTTGAATGTGCTGACAACAAAATCACACAAAAATTAAAAATGGAAATCAAATTTTTCAACCCATGGAGGTCTGGATTTGGAGTCACACTCAAAATTAAAGTGGAAAAACACACTACAGGCTGATCCAACTTTGATGTAATGTCCTTAAAACAAGTCAAAATGAGGCTCAGTAGTGTGTGTGGCCTCCACGTGCCTGTATGACCTCCCTACAACGCTTGTGCATGCTCCTGATGAGGTGGCGGACGGTCTCCTGAGGGATCTCCTCCCAGACCTGGACTAAAGCATCTGCCAACTCCTGGACAGTCTGTGGTGCAACGTGACGTTGGTGGATAGAGCGAGACATGATGTCCCAGATGTGCTCAATTGGATTCAGGTCTGGGGAACGGGCGGGCCAGTCCATAGCATCAATGCCTTCGTCTTGCAGGAACTGCTGACACACTCCAGCCACATGAGGTCTAGCATTGTCTTGCATTAGGAGGAACCCAGGGCCAACCGCACCAGCATATGGTCTGACAAGGGGTCTGAGGATCTCATCTCTGTACCTAATGGCAGTCAGGCTACCTCTGGCGAGCACATGGAGGGCTGTGCGGCCCTCCAAAGAAATGCCACCCCACACCATTACTGACCCAATGCCAAACCGGTCATGTTGCAGCCAGCAGAATGTTCTCCACGGCGTCTCCAGACTGTCACATGTGCTCAGTGTGAACCTGCTTTCATCTGTGAAGAGCACAGGGCGCTAGTGGCGAATTTGCCAATCTTGGTGTTCTCTGGCAAATTCCTAACGTCCTGCACGGTGTAGGGCTATAAGCACAACCCCCACCTGTGGACGTCGGGCGCTCATATCACTCTCATGGAGTCTGTTTCTGACCGTTTGAGCAGACACATGCACATTTGTGGCCTGCTGGAGGTCATTTTGCAAGGCTCTGGCAGTGCTCCTCCTGTTCCTCCTTGCACAAAGGCGGAGGTAGCGGTCCTGCTGCTGGGTTGTTGCCCTCCTACGGCCTCCTCCACGTCTCCTGATGTACTGGCCTTTCTCCTGGTAGCGCCTCCATGCTCTGGACACTACGCTGACAGACACAGCAAACCTTCTTGCCACAGCTCACATTGATGTGCCATCCTGGATAAGCTGCACTACCTGAGCCACTTGTGTGGGTTGTAGACTCTGTCTCATGCTACCACTAGAGTGAAAGCACCTCCAGCATTCAAAAGTGACCAAAACATCAGCCAGGAAGCATAGGAACTGAGAACTGGTCTGTGGTCACCACCTGCAAAACCACTCCTTTATTGGGGGTGTCTTGCTAATTGCCTATAATTTCCACCTGTTGTCTATCACATTTGCACAACAGCATGTGAAATTGATTGTCACTCAGTGTTGCTTCCTAAGTGGACAGTTTGATTTCACAGAAGTGTGATTGACTTGGAGTTACATTGTGTTGTTTAAGTGTTCCCTTTATTTTTTTTGAGCAGTGTATTAATGAATTTCTGCAAACCTAGTTTGGATGGATGGGCCAGTCACAGAATTTTCTACAACAATTCTGCTGCGTGTGAACAGACCCTTATAAATATAAATCACAGGGTGTTTGTATTGGTGGGAAAACTGGAAGAAAACATCTAAGCAGTGGAGTATCGTAGGGGGTGGGCGCAAAACTGCAGGGGGCGCCAGGCAGCAGGAATTTCAATGTGGGCCATGGGAGCCTATGGCCCCCGTCCTCTCCGTTCAGCCTCATAGGCTTCAGGCTAGTGTCCTGAAGCCTATGAGGCAGTAGAGCAGTGCAGGAGATCGCGATTACCTCACCGCAACCTCCTGCACCGGGGCTCTTGCGAGATGACACGGCGCAGGAGGTTACGGTGATGTGTTAGTGACCGCCTGCGCAGGGACGCTTGAAGACAGGCCAGAAGCGGTGATGGAGTAAGGAAGAGAGGCGAGTATTTATTTTGTTTTTTTAATAGACAGGTCATGGACTGGGGGCTATAATTATTACAATAATACAGAGGGGCCATTATATATTAAAATAATACACAGAGGGCACTATACATATGGCACTGGGGGGGGGATTTTATCTAGTGGCACTACAGAGGGTCATTGTAACTACATGGGGCACTGCAGCGGGTCTTTATAAATACTTGGACCACTATAGGAGGTATTATAACTACTGCAGACACTATAGGGGACTTTACTACTATTGTGGGCTTTTATAGGGGTATCTTATAGAGGGGCCTTGTTACTGCTGGGGGCATTATTATTGAGCACATATTAATGGGGATGCTATTGGAGGTACTGTGGGGCAGTGTTCCTCAACTCCGGTCCTCGGGACCCACCTACCGGTCAGGATTTGAGAATGTCCCACAGAATGAATACATGTGGTAAGTCCTGATGCATGGACACTAATTATATCACCTGCTCAATACTAAGGAAATCCTGAAAACAGGAGGAACCCTGGCTGTAGGGAACGCCGTTACCATGGAGGACAGTTTGGGAGCATGTTATTATGGGGGGCTATTTGAATGGAACTTGCTCAGTATTGGAGGTAGCAGCAGGATGACAGTGTTTAGGTACCGTGAAGAAGAGGATGATAGTAAAGTGAGGAATCTAAAAAAAAAAATCTGAAACTCTGCAGAAACGAGATGCGGCTGAAAGAAGGTGTCATGGCGGTCTAATCTCCGAATGAAGACCTTGAGGAAAGTCTACATGACAGGAGATGTTACTGGATGTAAGAGGTATGTGCTGCCGCAATACTTGGCTTGCCCCGGGTGCTGGCAACCCACGCTACGCTGCTGCATCTAAGATCAGATGTAAGACATCAATTTCCCAGCTTCTAGACGCATTATCATAGGAAACAGTTAACATCACATCAATAGGGCAGGAAACCAGATCATCTACAACTGCTCCTTCTGCTAAACTAATACCACAAGATGAGGAGATTGGAGAATTCTAGAAGCAGAGTCTTAAAATAGTCAAGAATGAGCAATCAATGGAAAATGTTTCCAAAAAAGGACTTAAAACATAGAAGTAACCCGACGGCTTTTACCCACAGGCCCAATATATTACAAACAGAGTGCAATTTGAAAAAAAGAAATCAATCCCCGCCCAATATTTCAGCCCAAAACCCATGTTTACGTGTGTATATATGTGCGTATGTATTGATGTATATATTAGGGTGACAACACATCCTCTTTTTCCAGGACATGTCCTCCTTCTGGGACCTAAAAAAAAACAAATTTTTTTTTTTTTTAAATCTGGACGAGACTTATAAGTTTCCAAAGACATCCAAGATTGTCAAGACTTGGACATTTTTGGTGGGCAGGCAATATCACTAATGAGTACTTCTTGCACCAAGTGTCCTTTTTGAAAACCAAAATAGGGTCACCCTAGAGATGTTGATATATATATATATATATATATATATATATATATATATATATATATATATATATATATATATATATATATACACACAAATAAAAATATATATAATATAAAATATACAATTGTTGGAAGGACCATTCAGAGTTCAATACCGCAGGTCGTTAATAGGAATATTGTGGGGGGGGGACTTGTTGATAGATAGATAGATAGATAGATAGATAGATATATATATATATCTATCTATCTACAAGTCCCCCCCCCACAATATTCCTATTAACGACCTGCGGTATTGAACTCTGAATGGTCCTTCCAACAATTGTATATTTTATATTATATATATTTTTATTTGTGTGTATATATAAATATATATAATATAAAATATACAATTGTTGGAAGGACCATTCAGAGTTCAATACCGCAGGTCGTTAATAGGAATATTGTGGGGGGGGGGAGATAGATAGATAGATAGATAGATAGATAGATATCTACAAGTCCCCCCCCCACAATATTCCTATTAACGACCTGCGGTATTGAACTCTGAATGGTCCTTCCAACAATTGTATATTTTTGCCATTTGTTCAGTTTAGAAGGTTATTTTCAATTTAACAGTTTATCATTTTTTGGTCATCTTTTTGAGTACAGCAAGGGGCTCTGGCCTGAACGACACGACATAAGCAGCTCTTTTCTTTAAATACTTGTCAACCATGATAAACCTTTGCAATGTATTATACCTGTTAGGCCTCATGCACACAACCGTATGTATTTTGCGGCCCGCAAGAAAAAATACAGATGACGTCCGTGTGCATTCAGTATTTTGCGGAACGGAACAGCTGGCGCCTGATAGAGCAGTCCTACCCTTGTCCGTAATGCGGACAATAATAGGACATTTTTAGTTCTTAATGATTGGTATTCGACTGGCCGGAAAAGGTATCCAATCATGTACAGATCTAGAGATGACCCCCATTCTAGCTTAAAAAGTGTTTTCCAACAAGGAACACTTATCCCCTATCCCAATTTCTCATGTGAACGTATATGGAGAAGATTTCTTGAGGTCAGAAATTACATGAGCATATCTGTTACAAACCATAGAAATCCCTTTAAGGGAGGACGGGGTGCTCACTAGATGGTGATTGAGCGAGGACATCTTCAGGCCAATTAATGGTCAACTAGATTTAATGTAACATTCTTCAAGGAGATTGCTCCATGTAGACTCAGAACAACGGATATCTCAGACTGACCAACCCTCTACATTCAATATATATATTGTGCTGGCTCAGCGATTTGCGGCCAGATGTTACTATATACATCTCAAACACACACTTTTTATTTTAATTTATTTTTAGGATGTTAAAAAATAAAACCAGCCCCAAAATATGTATGTGAAGGAATCCTTAAAAGGGTTGTCTCTTTTCAGGAGGAAATCTGACAATCCTAGGGATCCGTCTGCAATAAAGAACTGGTAAGCAGGGCCCTAAGCGCAGTCACATCGACATCACATGACAACTGCAGCCAATCACCAGCCTTGCCTGGTACACCGCTAAGACCAGGTATTTGGCTGCAGTGGTGACGGGTTCTTGAAGCGACAACCGCTGAAGCCAGGTAAACAGTGCCTCTCTGGGAGAAAAGGATATGTCAGACAAGTACTTAGCAGTTCTGTCCAATTTGCTCCTGAAACAGGATAACCCCATTAAGGGCTCATTCACACGGCCGTTGCCGTATTAAGACCCGCATACAGCGGGCCCGCAATACACGGGCACCGGCCGTGTGCACCCCGCATCACGGATGCAGACCCATTCACTTGAATGGGTCCACAAAACCAGAGATGCGGTGCGGAAACACTGATCCGAACCCCACGGAAGCACTACGGTGTGCGTCCGTGGAGTTTCTGGCCGTGCCTCCACACCGCAAAAAGAGTAGTGCACGCGCTACTTTTTTGCAGTGCGGACCGTCTGATGAGAATCGTGGACCCCACGGTCGGTGCGGCTGCCCCACGGTCGGTGCCCGTGCATTAAGGACCGCAGCACAGGCACGGAGTCCTTACGTTCGTGTGCATGAGCTCTAAATAATATACGGGATAACACTAGTAAGATCCATAACCAGGGTGACGCCCATGCTGGATAAAGTCATCAACCACCATAAGCTGCAAGTGCCATTTATAGGGAGATGACACAATACAAGGAAACCGTGCAGAGCTCACAATCGCCACAACCACAAAACACAACACGGAAAATGTCAGGAGGAAGATTCTCTGGAACGGGAATCTAGAGAATGGTGCTGTATTTAAAGGGAATATTGGATGAAAAAATTACTAATTAGTAGTGTTGGGCGAGCACTACCATTTTCACTCGAGCATCCCGATGCTAGAGTCCGCTCCCCGCACGTTTGTTGGCTGCTACTGGCACTCCCTGTAATGCTGTAGCCATGTTGGTTACTGGCATTACAGCGATTGGCTGGCCGGAACGTGTCATCGGGTGCTATATAGCACCCGATGACACGTAGTTCGGCTCAGTCTTAGTCAGGGAGAGCTGCAGCAGAAGGGACAGATAGTGTAGGGACGGGAATAGTTTTTGGTTTTGTTTTTTAGGCAGGGTTTAGTGTTGAAAGGGGTTAGAGACCCAAAAGTCCTTTTATAAATTATTAGCGCAACCTGTGCTAAATTGCGTGCAATTGTTTGTCCGCTGCTGACAGTGACACAACCTCTGCTTCATCTGTTGTGTTACATTTGCGCATCCTAAATATCTGCGAAATTCAGCGCAATTGTTTGGCCGCTGCTGAAGGCGACATTGCCTGCGCTACATCTCCTGTAAAACGTTTGCACATCCAAAATATCTGACATTCAGTGTAAATTTGCGCATACACTTACAAAACCTGCACTACTGTACGTGTGACATACTTGCAAGCATATATACCATTTAATATGCTCAAGGCGAGCAGTGAGGGACGGGGAAGTGGCCGTGATGCTGATGGTGCACGCAGAGGCCGTGGCCCTGGGCGCGGTGAAACTGAGCCTGCTGCTAGAGCACAAGAAAGACACTCATGTCCCAGTTTGCAGGACAACGCTCTCGAAGCCACACCAGTGCGACCGGGTGGTCAGTTGGATTGCAGCAGATAATGCTTCCAGTCGGGTAAGCACCACCTTGTCTTCCACCAAGTCCAGTCTCAGTAGCCAAGAGTCTGGTCAACAGAATCCTCACCCTGATCCTCCTTCCTCCCACCATGGAGAGTCTTTGCAAACAAGTGATCCCACACTCGGATATTCCGAGGAGCTCTTTTCAGCACCATTCCTTGATTTGGGCCTCTCGCCAAGCCCGCTTGAAGAGGGACATGAGGAGATCTTGTGCACAGATTCCCAAACTTTTGAGCATCCACAGTCAGAAGATGATGACGGTGGGGAACGGCAATTAGTGTTTCACGAGGTGGATGATGATAATGTGACACAGTTGCCAATAAGTCAACAGCAATTAGTGTCAAGAGGTTCATGATGAGGATGAGACACAGTTGTCAATAAGTGAGGTTCTTGTTAGGTCAACAAGTCAGGAGGATGACCAGAGTGAGGAAGTGGGAAGGTGGCATTGTCGAGCGAGGACAGTAGTAAAGAGGGGGAGGGATCCGCAGCACCGCAACAGGCTAGAAGAGGCAGTGGGGTGGCAAAACTGAGAACGCGGGCCACACCAAACAGGCCTGCAACTGTTCCCTGAAGCACCCCCTTTGCGGCAATCTCCCTTGCCAAGGGGTAGGTGTTCTGCAGTCTGGCGCTTTTTCGAGGAAAGTGCGGACGATAAAAGAATTGTCATTTGCAACCTGTGCCGTACCAAAATGAGCAGGGGTGTGAACACTAGCAACCTCACCACCACCAGCATGATCCGCCACATGGATGGGCCGAACGCCTGGGTCCACAACCAGTGTCTGTGGGTCACACCACTGCCTCCTCTTCCCCTGTGTTACGTGCTGGCCAATCCCCTGTCCAAGACGCAGGCCCGGATGCCTTCCGCCCGACACCTTCGCAAGCACATCCACTTCTGCATCCCAGCGCAGTGTACAGATGTCTATACCCCAGGCCTTTGAACGAAAGCACAAATACCCACCCACCCACAGGCCATAGCACTAAATGCGCACCTTTCCAAATTGCTGGCCCTGGAAACGTTGCCATTTGGACACCGAGGCTTTCCGCAGCCTGACGGCGGCAGCCGTCCCTCGTTACTCAGTTCCTAGCCGCCAATATTTTTCCTGGTGTACAGTCCCCGCCTACACCAGCATGTGTCCCGTAACTTCACCGGTGTCCTGACCAACGCAGTTTTTGGGAAGGTCCACTTAACGACTGACACATTGACAAGTGCTTTTGGCCAGGGATGCTACATTTCCCTGACGGCACACTGGGTGAACGTTGTGGAGGCCGGGAGCGAGTCGTACCCTGGGATGGCACAGGTGCTACTGATGCCAAGGATTGCGGGCCCTACTTCCATCAGGGTTTCTGCCACCACCTACATTAGTGGCTACAACACCCCCTTCCCCTCCGCCTCCTCCTCCACTTCCACCTCTGAATTCTCATCTTGCAGCACCAGTTACTCATCAGTCAGTAGCTGGAAGCAGTGTAGCACTGCAGTGGGGAAGCGGCAACAGGCCAGGCCGAAACAAATTTGCTGGTGAGCAGCAATGCCGCTATTATCAGCATAACCATCCCACTTCTGTGTCTACTGAAACGCTTACTGCTCACAATGAAGGCCGAAGCTTTGCATGTGGAAGAGGTGGCTATGGGGGAAGACAGTACACAGGGTGATAGCCAGACCACCCTCAGTTAGTCTTCTCAGCGCGAAGAGGAGACGGTTGCCTCCGCTACAGAGGGTAGTACCCATAGCAGCTTTATTCCATCTGTCCAGCGTGGATGGGTAGAAGAGGATGAGGAGATTGAGAGTCATCCTCCTGATGAGGACAGCGAAGTCTTGTCTTTTGGGACTCTGGCACACATGGCTGACTTCATGTTGGGCTGCCTTTCCCGTGACCCTCGCATTATACCCATTTTGGCCAACACCGATTACAGGTGTTCACCCTCCTCGACCCCCGCTACAAAGAGAACTTCTCATCTCTCATTCCTGTGGTGGAGAGGACGAGCAAAACGGTGCAATAACAGAAGGGGAAAAATTGCTCCAAAAATTTCCAGCTGAAAATGCTGACAGGTTGACTCTTCTAAAAATAAACAAGGATTGCCCCTGACTTCTCTACTCCACCGGAGGAAAGCGGCTGAACATAAAGGAACTCTAAATGTGGCTTTTATGGTGTATTGAATACACTGTATTCCCATGTGCCCCTTCCACCACAAAAAAGGGTATATGGTTCAATCTCCCTTTTCTCGTCCTCCTCCTCTATCATATCAACATGCTTATTAGGCTGCCCTCGCCCCTAATGTTTTAGAGGGTCAGCTCAGCAGCAGACCCTCACCCCTAATATTTTTGAGGGTCACCAGCAGGCCATCAATCATAATTTTTCAAGGCTGTGTATGATGCCCTCCTTTATGTGGTATACAGGTTGTATCGGAGTGCCGGTTCCTTGTAATTTTTGGCAGCACTTGCACTTTATATACAAGTAAATTTACAGGAAAGAATGTTTCCTAACAATTTTCCCTGTAAAATCGATTTTATCTTCGGTTTTGTGCGTATTATTGTCAGTCTGTAAAAGTGGCGTACTACTAAAAGTGGCAATTCGGTCTTTTTTTATGTTTATATATTAGCAAAAGGACCTGGCTTTGCACGGATATATTTCATCTAATGTTGGTGTGTGTCGTTAAAAGATAGGCAGTATCCCCCATAACAGTGACCTCCACCCCTTAACACTGACCCCCCACAATGCCCCACCTCCTTAAAAATGGGACATCCACAGCAGCCCATCCCCTCAACTTTGACTTTCACAGCAGCCTGCCCCTTTAACAGCGAGTTCCACAGCACCCCACCCCCTTGAGGGTGACCTCTCCAGCACCCGCCCCTTAATACTGACCATAGGTTACAGTTCCCTTAACTGTGACCTCCATCATTCCCGGCCCTCTTAACAGAGACCTCCATAGCGACTGCCTCTTTAACAGTGACCTCCACAGTACTTTGCAGACCGCAAAAAACGGAACAGTCATGTGCATGAGGCCTAAGTCTTGTCTATCTATTAATTCTTCAATAGCGTCTCTTTCCTCCCTAGTTAGGTTGCCTCCCACATCACTTTTTTTTAGACTAAGGCTACTTTCACACTGGCGTTTTGGTTTCCGTTTGCGAGATCCGTTCAGGGTTCTCACAAGCGGTCCAAAACGGATCAGTTTCGCCCTAATGCATTCTGAATGGAAAAGGATCCGCTCTGAATGCATCAGTTTGCCTCCGTTCCGTCTCCATTCCGCTCTAGAGGCTGCCTGCAGCGTTTTGGTGTCCGTCTGACGAAAGTGAGCCAAATGGATCCGTTCTGACGCACAATGTAAGTCAATGGGGACGGATCCGTTTTCTCTGACACAATCTGGCACAATAGAAAACGGATCCGTCCTCCATTGACTTTCAATGGCGTTCAAGACGGATCCATTTTGGCTATGTTACACATAATACAAACGGATCCGCTCTGAACGGATGAATGCGGTTGTATTATCTGAACTGATCCGTCTGTGCAGATCCATGACGGATCCGCACCAAATGCGAGTGTGAAAGTAGCCTTAATTTCTTGAAGATCCCTGGTAACTAAATCCACAAACAATATAATAATATACGGGATAACACTAGTAAGATCCATAACCAGGGTGACGCCCATGCTGGATAAAGTCATCAACCACCATAAGCTGCAAGTGCCATTTATAGGGAGATGACACAATACAAGGAAACCGTGCAGAGCTCACAATCGCCACAACCACAAAACACAACACGGAAAATGTCAGGAGGAAGATTCTCAGGAATGGGAATCCAGAGAATGGTGCTGTATTTAAAGGGAATATTGCATGAAAAAAATTACTTATATATATATATTTTAGCAGAAGGACCCGGCTTCGCACGGGTATATTTAATCTATTTCATTTTATGTTTGTGGGTGTCGTTAAAAGATAGATATCGACAGTATCCACTATAACAGTGACATCTATAATACCCCACCCCCTTAACAGTAAACTATATAGAGGACCGCCCCCTTAACAGTGTCATACACAGCGCCCTGCCCCTTTAAAGCTGACCTACAGCAGTGAAGAAAAATGGCTGGGTTGTTATGGAAACCTGGAGTAAAACTGTGTGTATGTGGAGACTAAGAGCCTGCGAGCTTCTATTGGCTGATAAGGGTCATGTGACCATGTGTATGGCAGTTGGGATACGAGGAGAAATATCTGCAGGCTTCTATTGGCTAATGTAGGTCATGTGATGGTGCCATATTTGCTTTTGTATGTCCCTAAGTTTTCACAATGGCCACTAGACCAAATAATATATGTCATCATTTCCTGCTTAGAGATATTCTTTACAGCTGCCACATGGGCCATAGACACAGTAGACCAGAGGGGATCTCAGATCTCTATAGCAGAGTGTTGTGAGCATGCTATGTGAAATGTGCAGAGGTCATTGTGCAGGGAGGGAAGTAGATAAGATGTCACATCACCGACGAAAGGTGGCATTTGTTATTTCTATATATGGTGTGTTACCTTGCATTGTAATCCTGTCTGTAATGATAATGAGATGACTGTTGAAAAGTGATCTCTACAGAACGGGAAGGGTCAGCCTAATATTAGGCTTGGTGACCAGTGCAGAATTTGCAGAAGCAGCAGTGCTTTTTTTTTTTTCCCTAGTTCCCACCCATGCTGTGAAGTTCTCCTCTGCACACGTATAGTATTTCAGACAGGTTTTTGATGACCTACCCTGTCCTGGAGAGGGAAAGTCTTTAGCCGGGTTCCCCTTCAGCTGACAACAGATAGAACGTAAAGAAACTAAAAAGATTCCTTCTAGAGAGGAGCGAATCTTTTAAGATTCAGTTTGTTTCAGGTTTACAGAAATTTCAGAAAAAATTCAGTTAAGAGAAAGAAAAAAAAAAAAAAAAAAAAGAGAAAATCGAGAGACAAAAAAAGAGAGAAAATCGAGAGACAAAAAAGAAAGAGAAAATCGAGAGACAAAAAAGAAAGAGAAAATCGAGAGACAAAAAAAGAGAGAAAATCGAGAGACAAAAAAGAAAGAGAAAATCGAGAGACAAAAAAGAGAAAATCGAGAGACAAAAAAGAGAAAATCGAGAGACAAAAAAGAAAGAGAAAAATCGAGAGACAAAAAAGAAAGAGAAAATCGAGAGACAAAAAAGAAAGAGAAAATCGAGAGACAAAAAGAAAGAGAAAATCGAGAGACAAAAAGAAAGAGAAAATCGAGAGACAAAAAGAAAGAGAAATTCGAGAGACAAAAAGAGAGAGAAATTCGAGAGACAGAAAGAGAAATTCGAGAGACAGAAATCACAAAAATAAATAAATAAATAATTGGGGTTTGTTAGAATCTGAACTTTTTGGGATATTCTGAAGCGATGGAGTTGATTTGCTCATCCTTAATCCCTTCTCCCTCTGACGAGGCCTCCGATAGTTTTCATTACTGCGATGCTCGTTGAGAAATAGGCCGTTTGGACATTTGCACCTGGAAAGTCCTTCCCATCATTGTACACATCGCACACACAAATTCTCAGAATATACAGCATTTGATATGGACTCCAATGGAAGTGTTCCAGGAGGAGGAAAATCATGAAACGCTTCCAGATTTCTACTAGTGACCCCCATCACCACCGGGTAGATTACAATTGATCAGCGCTTCCTCTGCAGCCGCCATCACCGCGTTCTTCTAGAACGGCTGTAGAAGACTCCCGTCATCCTCAAGTCGCTCGGCAGGTTTGTGGAGATCTTTGGTCACAGACTAATCCGCTCATTGTCTGCAGAGGAGCATCCAGTCTAAACAAGCTGATGCAGTGTAAGTGTCTGGGGTTTATAGGGCTTATGCACACGAACGTATGTATTTTGCAAAAAACGGATCTGCAAAAAATACGGACGACATCTGTGTGCATTCCGTATTTTGCAGAACGGAACAGCTGACCTCTAATAGAACAGTCTTTCCCTTGTCCGTAATGCGGACAATAGGACAAGTTCTATATTTTTGCGGAACAGACATACGGAAAAGGAATGCACACGGAGTAACTTCCGTTCTTTTTCCCCAGACCCATTAAAATGAATGGTTCCATAAACGGTCCGCAAAAAAATAAAATAAATAAAAAAAAATTAAAATAAAAATGGAACGGACACGGAAAGAAAATACTTTCATGTGCATGAGCCCTACAGCACATTCTTATATACAGCAGTCTCCTTACTCTCAGGGAATGGAAACTTTCCGATTTATATCTAGAGGCTGAAAACGTTTAAGCCTCATGCAGACGTCAGTGTTTCACGGACAGCACACGTCCCTATTCATTTTAATGTGTGTATTCACACATCAGTGTTTCAGCACAGTCCGTGGGTCTGTTTTTTTTTACCACGGATGCACGCTCTATTTTGTCTTTGTTCACGGATCCATCACGCCCATTATAGTCTATGGGTCCGTAAAAAAACAACGGATGCCATCCGTGTTTCATCCTTGTTTCACGGATCATTAACAAGAGATTCTTTGAAAATAATTTTTCAGCTGTTGAGTGTTAGTGAAACACGGATGCAACACGGACATCAAAAAACTGACTCACGGACCGAACACGGATCTGTCACGGGAGAAAACACGGTCCGCGTTACCACTGATCCAAAACTGACATGAGGCATTACAGAACCAATTCTGGTCAGAAGCTTGGAGTGCAGACAGAATGTTGTGTAGACTACTAACCACTGTAACAAACCCTCAGCTATGGGGAGTATTCAATCAAGATGGGGTTTTTCAACCTTTGGATGTAAACGAAAAGGTTTCCATTCATTGGACAGCAAGCAGAGATATTGAAAACTGAAAATTCTACTGGAAATGTATTAGAATGTTGACATAACTTCCCACTATTGTGCTTGGATTCCTACTTCCATCCAAAGACTGAAAAACCTGTACCGGACAGACTGCTTCTCCCAGCTGAGGGTTTGTTACAATTGTATTTGGCGTAGACTCTCCTCTGAGTTAACCACATCAGCCACACAAACCCCTCCTATGTCCTGATCGTTTGTTACATTGTATCAGTTCAGGTAAAATGTATCTTCTTGGAGACCAGGCTGTTTAGGGTGTTCTGGACTGGATGCAACTGTAACAAACCCTTAGCAGTGAACAGTTATAGGTCAGAACAGGGTCTCCAGCTTTCATGCGTTAAGATTTACTGACAGCAAGCAGAAATCTTGATACTTTGGGCAAAACCTTGTATTATATCAAATGCAGGACCTCAAGGGGCAGAGCCTGACAAGGCAACTCATTGGCATTCTTTCAAACCCCGAGTCATGCTCCGCCCCTTAAACCCTGCACCAGGTAGAACACAGCCCAGAGCATTCCTTTAAAAACCCACTTGTCAGGGCTAGGGCTTATGCACATGACTGTATGTAGTTTGCGGTCAGCAAAACACAGCTCCGCTTTTTGGGGATCCATTGTAACCATGTCCATCCTTGTGGAAAAATGGACAAGAATAGGACATGTTCTATCTTTTTTGCGGAACAGCCATGTGGACATACGGAAACGGAGCGCGCACACACACAGGCACGGAACTCGGAAACAAAATACGTTCGTGTGCATGAGCCCTTACTGTTATCTCCACTTGTCAGGCCTTAAAGGCGTTGTCCAGGATTTTACAAGTGAGGACCTACCACCCCCGCCAATCAGTTTTTCTGCAGTACCTGGTCACGGGACTACATAACTGTCCACCTAGTGGATGGAGCATAAAGGAGACATTTACATTTCCCTCTATGGCTCCCACACGGTATAATGACCCCCCCCCCCCCCCCTCAATGCCCCCAAACAGAGTATAATGACCCCACAGTGGCCCTCCATTCAGAATAACCCCCAGTGGCCCCCACACTGGGGGGTATACTGTATGGTGTCACTGGGGGGTCATTATATTGAATTAGGGGCTCTGGTGGTCATTATAAGTAAGGGGCCCTCACAGTGTAATGACCTCCCCAGTGGCCCCCTCACATAATTATCATTGCTGGAGCGCAGGGGAGCCGGCGGTCCTGTCATTCACTAACCGCAGCTCCCTGCGCTCCTTCTCTCCTCAGGCCCGCTGCAGCAGTGAGCCACACATCATGACGTCACCGCTGGGCCGGGCCTGGAGGAGAGAAGGAGCTGTGCAGTGATGTAGCTAGAACTGGGCCCCACAGCAAGTTTTAGTACGTCCCCCCCGCCCCGCCCCGCAGTGGGTTCACATCACGTTTTTCCTATCGGTTTGATGTATACAAATGTGCAGCACTCCACGTTTTGTATCCTGCAGAGTCCAGTAAAAAAATGCATACGTTAACGTATGTGTTTTTTTTTTTTTAACAGTGGAACTGTATGGTGAACGGACGCCACTGTACGGCATCAGTCTGAGGCACCTGTAATGCATATGTTTTTGGTGTGCATTAAATGGATGGCAAAAATAGGATGAGAACCCAGCCCTAGTGTGAGAATAAGCACCAGTACACAGCGGAGCAGCGCGGCGGAGAGGGGAGGCCGCCATGTACTGACAGAGCGCTACCTGGTCCTGGTGGTCAGGGGTGAGGACTGTGCTTCCCAAGGATCATTTTCTACTGGGAAATACAGGGCACAGTATAATACACTAGAATCTATATAATATAAAGATATTAGCCCTACCCTGAATAATAATAATACAATTAGGTGGTCATTTATTATATAGAAATAAGTCTATGTTAGGCGTATTTCTGACACAAATTGTGGCGCAAGGGTCCTTAGCACCACAATCTGCATATTTTTCCCCACTCATGCCAGGTCTAAAAAAAAAAAAAAAAAAAGAAGGATGGCGCGGGCAGGGAAAGGGATACAGTTATGGCCATACAGTTATTGGATAACACCGCCGTACCGTGACCGGATAACACCGCCGTACCGTGACCGGATAACACCGCCGTACCGTGACCGGATAACACCGCCGTACCGTGACCGGATAACACCGCCGTACCGTGACCGGATAACACCGCCGTACCGTGACCGGATAAAAGGGTATAAGAGGGCACAGTACAGGGAATGACTAGGGGCACTGCACAGGGTGTGGTAAGAGGGCACAATGCAGGGTATAAAGGGGCACAGTATCATGACCCTGTGACGTTAGAAGGTCCTTATGGTGAATGCGGTTCAGACGCCACCATAATGAGAGGCAGAGGAGTGAGACAGGGGCCCTGGATGGACAGGAGGAGTGGACACAGCAAGTAGGTGGAAGAGGCTCTGGAGGGGATTCATACAAGAAGTAGTGGTAGGAGGTCTGTGCAGGGCAGCAACAGGAGCTCTGGATACATGAGGGAGGAAAGGAGATAGAAGGGGATCCATGAGGAGGAGATAGGACAGGATATGGGGGGGGGGCAGGTGTCAAAGGCAAACTGCTTAATGAAGCAATAAAAACCACTAAATAGCATAAAGCAGCAGCTCGAAGAGTCGTCCCCGTCCCACAGAGTAGAGACAGTCACAGTGCAGACTCACTGACAGACTCTGCATGTCTGAAGCTGGTAAGGTAACCTGCTGCTCTGCTGAAGGGAGTGAGGAGGGGGCGTGTCTGAAGCTCTGCAGCAGCCGGCCTCATGTGACTCAGAGGGCCCAACAGAGGGCTACTGAGTAAGGGAAGTGACAGCAATGAGTGCTTCCATCTGTATTGATGGAAGTGCTCATAGCAGCTCAGTGGGCCCCGGCCATTGCCCAGGTGCTGACGCTGGCCCTGCCTTTAAGTAACAGAGTTACAACTTTTTTGGCTAGAAGTGAGTCACACATGATAAATAAGGAGTCAACCCTTCTGTAAATAACCAGCCCAGCTTTGTCCACTGAACTAACAGGAGCTGCGGTACTTGAGTAAAATACCGCTCTATCACACCTCATAAAAAGATAAGGAGATGCCAGGAGCATGTGAGCGGATCTGTGCCCCTTCCATGGGAAATTTACAGCAATGCAACTAGTAAGCACAGTCAGCTGAGTCCACAAGGTTACCCACTAGTTACACCGCAACTAGTGATGCCACCAAAATGCATGCTGATGTCACCTCTTATTCCTTTCACCTGAAAGGAAGATTTACCAGAGGAACACGAACGATCCACTACATTTCCTGCTTCTGAGGCGGGTTAAATCAGGGGCCAGCCATGTGTGGGGGTGCAGAGGGTTTCACAAATAAGCCCCCCATAGACATAATAGTTTGCAGGATATGCAGCAGCTACTTCTCAGTTTGTCCACACATCTTATGGAATTTGTACCCAGCTTCACTCCTCTTATCGGCAGGGTTCTCTCTTTTGTTTCATTGTTTGCTTACATATTGATCAATGTTTGGTTAATAATATTTGTGGTTTTGTGTTTACTGTTTGGGTGCAGATGTGACTCCCGATTCAGATTCTGTGTGTGTATGTATGCATTTACATGTGTGTACACACAGTATGATTACATATTACACACACACTGTATATATACACAGAGTGAGCACCCCCTAGTGGTGTCTGCACTCAACAAGCCTTTACATGAGAAAAATAAATAAAAAAAGCCACAAAAGGATTAAATATACAAAATAACCCATACTCCCCTAAATCTATCCAACTACCACCTATGTAAAAGAATAAAACTACTATAATCTGTCTGTAGAAGAATCCATAGACCAAATTCAACACTAATTATACTGCTTTATTTTTTATATATATCCAAATCCATAAGGTGCAGAAGGGAAACCACTAGTAGAATACTGCCTCCCATGTACAAGAATATAACTACTATAATACTGCCTCCCATGTACAAGAATATAACTACTATAATACTGCTCCTATGTACAGGAATATAACTACTATAATACTGCTCCTATGTACAAGAATATAACTGCTATAATACTGCTCCTATGTACAAGAATATAACTACTATAATACTGCTCCTATATACAAGAATATAACTACTATAATACTGCTCCTATGTACAAGAATATAACTACTATAATGCTGCTCCTATATACAAGAATATAACTACTATAATGCTGCTCCTATATACAAGAATATAACTACTATAATACTGCCTCCTATGTCCAAGAATATAACTACTATAATACTGCCTCCTATGTCCAAGAATATAACTACTATAATACTGCTCCTATGTACAAGAATATAACTACTATAATACTGCTCCTATGTACAAGAATATAACTACTATAATACTGCTCCTATGTACAAGAATATAACTACTATAATACTGCTCCTATGTACAAGAATATAACTACTATAATACTGCTCCTATGTACAAGAATATAACTACTATAATACTGCCTCCTATGTACAAGAATATACAGTTGTGTTCAAAATTATTCAACCCCCAATGCTGTAAAATGCTGTAAAGGGTTTTAGGGAATTTAGTGTACATTTGTAATTGTGTTCAGAATGAAATCTTACAAGGACTTTAAAGAACCAAATGCAACTAAAATGACATCAATTGTTTTTGTAATACAGTATTAAATGTTTTTTTTTTGTGATTTCTTCATTGACACAATTATTCAACCCCTTAAAGACTACCACTCTTAAGAACAGAGGTTCATTCAAGTGTTTTCGATCAGGTATTGAAAACACCTGTGGATGTCAAGGAGAAGCAATCAAGCATAATAAGCACCAATTAGGCAGATTTAAAAGGACTGTGATACTCAGCTCCTTCTAGACATTTACTGGTGTGTTTACAAACATGGTGAAGTCAAGAGAATGGTCCAGGAAGACAAGAGAAGAGGTGATTTCTCTTCACAGGAAGGGCAATGGCTATAAGAAGATTGCAAAGATGTTAAACATACCAAGAGACACCATAGGAAGCATCATTCGCAAATTCAAGGCAAAGGGCACTGTTGAAACGCTACCTGGTCGTGGCAGAAAGAAGATGCTGACTTTGACTGCTGTGCGCTACCTGAAGCGCAAAGTCGAGAAAAGTCCCCGTGTGACTGCTGAGGAACTGAAAAAAGATGTGGGTACTGAAGTTTCAGCTCAGACAATAAGGCGCACATTGCGTAATGAAGGCCTCCATGCCAGAACTCCCAGGCGCACCCCCTTGCTGTCTCCAAAGAATAAGAAGAGTGGACTGCAGTATGCCAAAAGTCATGTGGACAAACCACAAAAGTGTTCTGTGGACTGATGAAACAAAATTAGAACTGTTTGGGCCTATGGATCAACGCTATGTTTGGAGGAGGAAGAACAAGGCCTATGAAGAAAAGAACACCTTGCCTACTGTGAAGCATGGCGGGGGGTCAATCATGCTTTGGGGCTGTTTTGCTTCTACAGGTACAGGGAAGCTTCAGCGTGTGCAAGGTACCATGAATTCTCTTCAGTACCAGGAGATATTGGATGAAAATGTGATGCAGTCCGTCACAAACCTGAGGCTTGGGAGACGTTGGACCTTTCAACAGGACAATGATCCCAAGCATACCTCCAGATTAAAGGCTGGAACATTTTGAAGTGGCCATCGCAGTCACCAGACTTAAATCCGATTGAGAACCTCTTGTGGGACTTAAAGCAGTTGCAGCGCGCAAGCCTAAGAATGTGACTGAACTGGAGACTTTTGCCCATGAAGAATGGGCGAAGATACCTGTAGATCGCTGCAAGACACTTGTGTCAAGCTATGCTTCACGTTTAAAAGCTGTTAAAAGCTAACCGCCTAGAGTTTGTATCCCTTCATCGAACATTTTATATACCCAACATTTTATCATTATCTCCAGGTTCGACACTTTTTTAAAATACATTCTCATTTAGCCATATGACAAGCCCTTCCACGCCACTTCAGCTTTTATTCTCCGATAGGGGTCCCACCCCTAAAAGTTTATCTATTATTCTGAGCTTCTGTCCCCTATGGAATGTATGAAGGACCGCATATGCTTAACAGGGTTCTCCAGGAATTAAGAAAATGAAAATACTTAAATATTACTTTATTATAAATATATTCCCAAATACCTTTCATTACTTAGAACGGCTCGTTTTGTCTGGGGAACAATTATGGGCAATAAAATGGCCGCCGTACTATTAGTGCACACAAAACCTGTCCTAATCACACAGCAGGACAAGTTACTTCAGAACACTGAGGTAAAGAGCTTACTCATCCTCCTCTCTGCTTGTCAGGAATTATGATCCTGAATACAGTTTATTGTGATCAACAGCTGAATCTCTGTGGTCATGAGGAGACTTGAAGTACAGAGAGGAGGGTGGGGATGTGGCTTAATGAGCAGCAGTTGTATGCAGTCTCCATTACCACAGCCCCACATTACCAGTCTGTCCTGTCCGTCATATCTCCTCATGAACTCCATTCCTACAGATATTCAGCTGAAGATCTTATCTGTATTCAGGATCCTAATCCCTGAAAAAGCAGAGAGGAGGATGAGGCAGCTCTTTACCTCAGTGTTGTGAAGTAATTTGTCCTGCTGTGTGATTAGGACAGGTTTTGTGTTTAGTAATAGGACGGCGGCCATTTTATTTCTCCTAATGACTGCTCCCCAGACAAAACGAGCCATTATAACTAATTAAAAGGTATTTGGGAATATATTTATATTAAACTAATATTGAAGTATTTTCATTTTCTTAATTCCTGGAGAACCCCTTTAAAGGCCATCTACACCTTTGGGGAAAATTTTGTTTTAGTATTACATTGTACTTATTTTGAGCAGAAAATAATTTTTTCAATTGGTCTTTATTAAAAATATGGCGTCCTATTTTGTGTACAGAGCAGAGATGCTCTATTAGCAACCTGTGGATTTTCTGTATTTTCCGTCATCTGAGGAGCAGACAGACTTCTTATCTCGGCTCTCTGACATTATAAACACTCATTAAAAGCTGAATCCTCATCTTACTGATAAGAATGTGGATTAAATAAGTGTTTATGACCTCTCAGTAGATTAGATAAAGGAAATTAGAGGCACAAAGTGAAAGTACCAGTCACACAGTTAGAAAAACTGTTAACCCTTTGCGACAGAATGGCTCAATATTTTTAATAAAGGCCAATTGAAAATATGATTTGTAGCCAAAAATGAGTACAAATACAATCAAACAAAAATTGCCTCCAAAAAGGTGTACATAGCCTTTAAGTGGGAAGAGAAGCTCAATTGCTCATTTTCTTTAGCCAAATAGAAATCGGTCCTATATTGGTCGGTTAAACGCTCTCATTGCATTAACCATGTAGAACAAAATAGAAAAATCTAATTACAGTGGTACCCGACAGGCTTTCCCATCCAATCCCAACTTATTCTGCTGGCATCAATGTGGACACCCTTTCACCCTGGACAATGGCACCCCGTCTCACAAGTGGTGGTTCTGTCCCTGGGTTACCCCCCTCTGGTCTAAAGTAGAGACACTACTCAGGGAGGTTTTACATGCCCATTTCCCCTTAACCCCAGAATTGGCAATTCTAGCTATTTCCCTGGGGAATATTCCTCTATCTATACGATGGGTGGTCTTGCACAGTCTCACAGCCACCCGTAAGGAGATAGCTAGACACTGGAAACAGCCCATAACGCCCGATTTGGCAGAGGTTATACAATTAGTAAACTTGCACGTGCTCTGAACTGATGTTCGTTCCCTCTTTGCAATCCCAGGCCAGCGCTCACAACCGTTGGCTGATGTGGTTGTCGAGTACTCACGCTAATCATCTACCAGTCACGATTTTGAAGAGTTACTGTTTCTCTGACAGCTTTTGATCGTTTTGACTACTCTGTCTACAGCCATTAATGGATATGGACTCTTAACCTGCACCAATGTACACAGATGTACTGTGCCAGTCACATGTCTTGTAATGCACATACATGGTTTGGTTGGCTTATCATTTATTGTGTGTTTTCTCAGTGTAATATATTAATGTTGAAGAAAAAATAAATAAAATTCAGGGCGGCATTTTCCAGAGCGGTGTAATAAAGTTATATTTTTCTCTATAAATACTATTCCTATTAGAAACATAGAATGTGTCGGCAGATAAGAACCATTTGGCCCATCTAGTCTGCCCAATATACTGAATACTATAAATAGCCCCTGGCCCTATCTTATATGAAGGATGGCCTTATGCCTATCCCATGCATGCTTAAACTCTTTCACTGTATTTGCAGCTACCACTTCTGCAGGAAGGCTATTCCATGCATCCACTACTCTCTCAGTAAAGTAATACTTCCTGATATTACTTTTAAACCTTTGCCCCTCTAATTTAAAACTATGTCCTCTTGTAGCAGTTTTTCTTCTTTTAAATATTCTCACCTCTTTTACCTTGTTGATTCCCTTTATGTATTTAAAAGTTTCTATCATATCCCCTCTGTCTCGTCTTTCTTCCAAGCTATAAATGTTAAGGTCCTTTAATCTTTCCTGGTAAGTTTTATCCTGCAATCCATGTACCAGTTTAGTAGCTCTTCTCTGAACTCTCTCCAAAGTATCAATATCCTTCTGGAGATATGGTCTCCAGTACTGAGCCCAATACTCCAGATGAGGTCTCACTAGTGCTCTGTAGAGCGGCATGAGCACCTCCCTCTTTCTACTGGTAATGCCTCTCCCTATACACCCAAGCATTCTGCTAGCATTTCCTGCTGCTCTATGACATTGTCTGCCTACCTTTAAGTCTTCTGAAATAATGACCCCTAAATCCCTTTCCTCAGATACTGAGGTTCGGACTGTATCACTGATTTTATATTCTGCTCTTGGGTTTTTACGCCCCAGGTGCATTATCTTGCATTTATCAACATTACATTTTAGTTGCCAGATTTTTGACCATTCCCCTAGTTTTCCTAAATCCTTTTCCATTTGGCGTTTCCCTCCAGGAACATCAACCCTGTTACAAATCTTTGTGTCATCAGCAAAAAGACAAACCTTACCATCGAGGCCTTCTGCAATTTCACTGATAAAGATATTAAACAATATCAATTAGCAGTCTTAGGTCTACCACACAGGCCATATTAGAGTCCTACAGGAAATCTGCAATGGTTTTAAATTTTCTAAAACATTTTAGCAAGTTTATAGCAGAGCAGGATGTTGCCATTTCAAGTTTGGGCATGCTGCACTTATCTGCCAGATCTGTACCAGCTGTAAATTTGCTCATTTGTTGCCGAGTTATAATGAATCACTGGGTATTCGGTCCTAAACTCAACAACAGACATACTCATAATTAAACAAAAGTAAAGCAGCTAACCGTAAAACAGCAATTACGGACAAAATTGCAAAATAGGCCCACATAATACTATATGGCTCCCTATATACAAGAATAAAACTATAACACTGCTCCTATGTACAAGAATATAGCTACTATAATACTGCCTCCTATGTACAAGAATATAACTAGTATAATACTGCTCCTATGTACAAGAACATAACTACTATAATACTGCCTCCTATGTACAAGAATATAACTACTATAATACTGCTCCTATGTACAAGAACATAACTACTATAATACTGCTCCTATGTACAAGAATATAACTACTATAATACTGCTCCTACTGTACAAGAATATAACTACTATAATACTGCCTCCTATGTACAAGAATATAACTGCTATAATACTGCTCCTATGTACAAGAATATAACTACTATAATACTGCTCCTATGTACAAGAATATAACTACTATAATACCGCTCCTATGTACAAGAATATAACTACTATAATACTGCTCCTATGTACAAGAATATAACTGCTATAATACTGCTCCTATGTACAAGAATATAACTACTTAATACTGCTCCTATGTACAGGAATATAACTACTATAATGCCCCATATTTAAGTAACTAATTACAACTTGCTTTTCTGCTTTTAAAGTTGTAGCTACTAAAGCTTTTTAGGAAGGTTCTACAATTTTTAGAAACTTCTTATTAATGCCACAAAGTGCGAAGCTCCATGGCCCATTGTGCCATTTGAGATGGCTCGATTGCATCACTGTCTGTCACATTCATTTTAATATGGTTACTAAGCACTTCCATAGCAACCAGTCTTTTTTCCATTACTCAGTTTAGGATTCTGCCTTGAGGAGACCTAAGGGCATAGTAGGTGCGAAGTGGTTGGAAACAGATCAGCTTTCCAAAAGGCGTTACACAATAAAAAATAGAAAAAAAACGTCCATTATGGGCGGTTTCAGCTCTTGCAAGCCAATCCCTGACCCAAAATTTTACAAAAACGATTGTTCACCACCTGAGACGCCCTCAAATGACACGTACTGTACAAAGTACAAAAGACCAATGAAACAGAAAATATGTGGTTCTTCTAACATACTCTAAGACAAACTGAAAAGTCTAGTTTCTTACGGCTTCTTTCATAGTAGTAATATTGAGAAACGCCAAAGCTGTTCATATTCAGAAAATTAGACAATGGCCAAACCTGCTAATTTTGACCATCCACCTAATGTGTATGAGGACCTCCCAACTTCCTCCAATGACAGATGTCGGGGAGATGAAGATCGGGCAATTGTATTTCAACACGATTGATTTTCTACCCTTTTTTTAGCTGACCATTCATGTGCACAGGGAGGGGGAATAAAGAAAGGTCGTTGTCAGCTGAACATCTCATGTGTATGCAGGTTGAAATAATTGTGGGGACACTCATCCCACCTCTGGGGCCCAAATCCATAGGGCCACAAGAGACTTTAATTTTAAAAGCAGAACCACTGACATACATGGCATGAGCAGGGAAGTGGAAGTTCTCAAAAGTAGCAAAGGTATGCGGTATGTGCCTCGGGTCCTCTGTACAATCTGGCCCTACCAATAGGTTACACGATGAGTAATGTTCCAGTGATGGTTTTAAAAAGGTTGTCCACCTTTAATATATATTGATGACCTATAGTAGGTCATAAATATCAGCTTGATGGAGGTGCGAAATGCAGAATCCTCACCGGTCAGCTGTTGTGGCAACCACTGGCAGTGGAACCATAACAATGGATGGAGCCTGAAGCATAAGGCTTCAACACTTTGTATCAGCATACTCTATCTCAGCTCCCATGCACTGCCGAACTTCAGCATAATGCCACTATACAGTGTGCAGAACCTTATGCTTCCAGCTCTGTCTACAGTTAGATATTGTTGACCTTTCCTCAGGAAACCTACAAAGTGGACAACCCCTTTAATGATTTGAAGGCTTATGCACAACCAACCTTCATCTTCCAAGCCAGGAAAATTCCAACTAAACCTTCTGTATCTCCACAAGTGATCAATGTTGGGCTCTGGAATGGGAGAAAAACCTTTCATGAAATGATTAACTGGATCATCTGGTGCTTCCTTCCCTCAGGACAAAAGATTTTTCCATCACAAGTTCAACCACTCCTTAATGGCACCTCTGAAGAATTTTCTGAAGTGCGAGATTCTTGACATGACAGGTGATAAATCTCCCGTCCCTGGTAGTATGTGACACACAGTTGTTGGTTTTGCAGTAATAAAATGTCCACCCTGAACTTTGGAACCATTGTTCTGTCTGTAAATTGCAATTTTTATGGACATCTTGATTTGTGCAGTACGGCCACGTGGGCATTACAGGATTAATGTGTACATGGTATAACCATGGTGGGATTTCATCACAACAAACCTCCATCTCTTTTCCAGCAAATTTTTGTAAAAAAAAAATAAAAAAAATCATATACTTATTTTCCCTAAAAAAAAGTAGTATGTCAATCAATGTATATGGGAGGCCCAATCCTCAATTGAAGACAGTTGGCGGGGGAGATAAGGATTGTGCTGTTAGGTTCCAACTGCATGAACCTCCGGATGAGTCCAGGGTGCGTTCATGGAAACTCGCACCATTTTGCAAGCAATTGCAGTCAGTTTTGTCTGCAATTGCATTCAGTGGTTCAGTTTTTATCGTGCAGGTGAAATGCGCATTGTTGAGTTTTTCAGACGCGTGATGAAAGAAAAAAAAATTAAAAAAAAAAAAAAAAAAAAAAAAAAAATGAATGTTTACAAACAACATCTCTTACCAACCATCAGTTAAAAACACATCACATCCGCACTTGCTTGCGGATGCGATGCGTTTTTCACGCAGCCCCATTCACTTCTATGGGGCCTGCGTTGCGTGAAAAACACAGAATATAGAACATGCTGCGATTTTCACGCAACGCAGAAGTGATGCATGAAAAACAACGCTCAAATACACAGACCCATTGAAATTAATGTGTCCAGATTCCGTGCGGACGCAATGCGTTAGCGTCACGCATTGCACCCGCGCGGAAAACTCTCGTGTGAAAGGGGCCTAAGGGGATCATATGTGGGCATTCAACTGTGTGGGGTCTTGTCTAGCGCTTGGGGGGGGGGGGGCGGATTGTGATGAAGTTGCTTAGGTGGGGGGGGCTTTCAAAAATTTGCTATAGGGCCCAACAACAGTCGTGATATGGCTTAACAAAGCAAGTTGTGCAAACCGGAATCATGCCATTGGTGTCAGTCTGATAAATCTGACGCCATTTTTACCAACTTGTAAATGCATGCATCCTACATTGTGTCTCATACAGCTCACACACACATGACTGAGGATACCTGGGGGCTGGAGCACAGGCAGAAGTGTGGGGGGGGGGGGGGGTATATAATGGTATAACTGAATGTGGTGGTGACTAGTGCCAAGAAGCAAAGACCCAGGGCATAGGCAACTGGTGTCAGCTGCTAGCCACACCACCGATAGCGACCCAGCTTTTCCAGCGATGATATACCAAGCCATAATGTTGGCGTTGATTGTCTCAGAGTTTTATTAGAATTTTATTTTTGCAAATCTACCTATTTATGTAGCAAACAAGGAGCAGAACGACACCTTTTGCACAACTAGGCGGTGCACTTTGTCATTCAAGAGCCTAGAAAAGCTGTGTGATAGCCACAGTATGAGATACGCTGGTGATGCCAGGAGGGCAGGGGACAAGGGAACCCCTTACCTATTTCCTAGCGCTGCTCCAATTACCATAAAAAGGTCATTCACATTCTTGGCCTTTGTACAGCATTGGAAAGAGAAAAAAATAAATAAATATATAAAAATCTAGATCTGACCAGAATATCTGGAAATCCTGCTCACCGGATATGTACAAAACCTACTACTCTTCATTCATCTCCTGAGGGGAGGTGAGGAACGTCTGCAACTACCCGATACATTTAAAAGGGACAGTAAGCACCAAACTTTCTGTAGGAGTAGAAATTGCATTGTAAAACCTTAAAGGGTTTCTGTCACCCCACAAAACTCATATTTTTTTTTTTTGGGATAGTTAGATTCCTCATAGCGCGATATAGGAGAATATAATAGTCTTACTTACTTTCATGCGGCAGATTCTTTATAAAACGAAGTTTTATAATATGTAAATCAGGGCTCTACCAGCAAGTAGGGCGTCTACTTGCTGGTAGCCGCAGCAGAAATCCGCCCCCTCGCCGTGTTGATTGACAGGGCCAGCCGTGATCTCCTCCTCCGGCCGGCCCTGTCAGTATTTCAAAAATCGCGCGCCTCTGGTCATTCGGCGCAGGCGCTCTGAGATGAGGAGGCTCGTCTCCTCAGAACTCCCTCAGTGCGCCTGCGCCGATGACGTCTTCTCTTTCGGTGATGTCATCGGCGCAGGCGCACTGAGGGAGTGCTGAGGAGACGAGCCTCCTTATCTCAGAGCGCCTGCGCCGAATGACCAGAGGCGTGCGATTTTTGAATTACTGACAGGGCCGGCCGGAGGAGGAGATCACGGCTGGCCCTGTCAATCAACACGGCGAGGGGGCGGATTTCTGCTGCGGCTACCAGCAAGTAGATGCCCTACTTGCTGGTAGAGCCCTCATTTACATATTATAAAACTTCGTTTTAAAAAAGAATCGGCCGCATGAAAGTAAGTAAGACTATTATATTCTCCTATATCGCGCTATGAGGAATCTAACTATCCAAAAAAAAAAAAAAAATTAGTTTTGTGGGGTGACAGAAACCCTTTAAAGAGGTGGTCACACTACAACCATTAATGAGGTCTCCTAGTTAAAGTCTCTCTGCTATGGCTCTTCGGAGGCGGTCCTACACTGGGCACCCGCCCTCTGATTTACATATACCCTAAGGCTGAGTTCACACGGGCGTTGTGGGAAAAGGTGCGTGAACATGCACGATTTTTCCACGCGAGTGCAAAACATTGTAATGCGTTTTGCACTCGCGTGAGAAAAATCGCGCATGTTTGGTACCCAAACCCGAACTTCACAGAAGTTCGGGCTTGGGATCGATGTTCTGTAGATTGTATTATTTTCCCTTATAACATGGTTATAAGGGAAAATAATACATTCTGAATACAGAATGCATAGTAAAATAGCGCTGGAGGGGTTAAAAAAATAATTTAACTCACCTTAATCCACTTGATCGCGCAGCCGGCATCTCTTCTCTCTTCATCTTAGCTGTGTGGAGGAACAGGACCTGTGGTGATGTCACTCCGGTCATCACATGGTCCATCACATGATCTTTTACCATGGTGATGGATCATTGATGATGTCACCACAGGTCCTTTTCCTGCACACAGCTAAGATGAAGACAGAAGAGAAGCCGGGCTGCGCGAGCAAGTGGATTAAAGGAGAGTTAAATTATTATTTATTTATTTTTTAACCCCTCCAGCACTATTTTACTATGCATTCTGTATTCAGAATGCTATTATTTTCCCTTATAACCATGTTATAAGGGAAGACAATAATGATCGGGTCTCCATCCCGATCGTCACCTAGCAACCATGCGTGAAAAATCGCACCGCATCCGCACTTGCTTGCGATTTTCACGCAGCCCCATTCACTTCTATGGGGCCTGTGTTGCGTGGAAAACGCACAATATAGAACATGCTGCGATTTTCACGCAACGCACAAGTGATGCTTGAAAATCACCGCTCATGTGCACAGCCCCATAGAAATTAATGGGTCCGGATTCAGTGCGGGTGCAATGCGTTCACCTCTCGCATTGCACCCGCACTGAATACTCGCCCGTGTGAACTCACCCTAAAAAAGGACAGATTGGAAGGCGTTACCAAGTCAGAGTAATCATACAGCCGATATTGCAGCAAGGCACATATTTAATACACTGCTCAAAAAAAATAAAGGGAACACAAAAATAACACATCCTAGATCTGAATTAATTAAATATTCAGAAATACTTTGTTCTTTACATAGTTGAATGTGCTGACAACAAAATCACACAAAAATAAAAAAATGGAAATCAACTTTTTCAACCCATGGAGGTCTGGATTTGGAGCCCCCCTCAAAATTAAAGTGGAAAAACACACTACAGGCTGATCCAACTTTGATGTAATGTCCTTAAAACAAGTCAAAATGAGGCTCAGTAGTGTGTGTGGCCTCCACGTGCCTGTATGACCTCCCTACAACGCCTGTGCATGCTCCTGATGAGGTGGCGGACGGTCTCCTGAGGGATCTCCTCCCAGACCTGGACTAAAGCATCTGCCAACTCCTGGACAGTCTGTGGTGCAACGTGACGTTGGTGGATAGAGCGAGACATGATGTCCCAGATGTGCTCAATTGGATTCAGGTCTGGGGAATGGGGGGCCAGTCCATAGCATCAATGCCTTCATCTTGCAGGAACTGCTGACACACTCCAGCCACATGAGGTCTAGCATTGTCTTGCATTAGGAGGAACCCAGGGCCAACCGCACCAGCATATGGTCTCACAAGGGGTCTGAGAATCTCATCTCGGTACCTAATGGCAGTCAGGCTACCTCTGGCAAGCACATGGAGGGCTGTGCGGCCCTCCAAAGAAATGCCACCCCACACCATTACTGACCCAATGCCAAACCGGTCATGCTGGAGGATGTTGCAGGCACCAGAACGTTCTCCACGGCGTCTCAAGACTCTGTCACGTCTGTCACATGTGCTCAGTGTGAACCTGCTTTCATCTGTGAAGAGCACAGGGCGCCAGTGGCGAATTTGCCAATCTTGGTGTTCTCTGGCAAATCTCCAAACGTCCTGCACGGTGTTGGGCTGTAAGCACAACCCCCACCTGTGGACGTCGGGCCCTCATATCAGCCTCATGGAGTCTATTTCTGACCGTTTGAGCAGACACATGCACATTTGTGGCCTGCTGGAAGTCATTTTGCAGGGCTCTGGCAGTGCTCCTCCTGTTCCTCCTTGCACAAAGGCGGAGGTAGTGGTCCTGCTGCTGGGTTGTTGCCCTCCTACGGCCTCCTCCACGTCTCCTGATGTACTGGCCTGTCTCCTGGTAGCGCCTCCATGCTCTGGACACTACGCTGACAGACACAGCAAACCTTCTCTCCACAGCTCGCATTGATGTGCCATCCTGGATAAGCTGCACTACCTGAGCCACTTGTGTGGGTTGTAGACTTCGTCTCATGCTACCACTAGAGTGAAAGCACCGCCAGCATTCAAAAGTGACCAAAACATCAGCCAAGAAGCATAGGAACTGAGAATTGGTCTGTGGTCACCACCTGCAGAACCACTCCTTTATTGGGGGTGTCTTGCTAATTGCCTATAATTTCCACCTGTTGTCTATCCCATTTGCACAACAGCATGTGAAATTGTCACTCAGTGTTGCTTCCTAAGTGGACAGTTTGATTTCACAGAAGTGTGATTGACTTGGAGTTACATTGTGTTGTTTAAGTGTTCCCTTTATTTTTTTTAGCAGTGTATATTGTATTGGAGACCATGTAATACATGGGCAGGCTGAGTTTACCAGAATGGGAGCCAATCTTTACTACATGCTTTCTGCTATGGCTAACTGAAAGGGTGCCCAAGCATGGCACGTGCATCTCATAGGGTATTTGAAATAATTTTCTGTAAATATAGTTCTATAATGAAAAGTTCTACTTAATTGCCCATAGCACCGAATCAGAATGTGATTCTTTAATTTTCCAAAAGAGTTCAGAAAAATGAAAGGTGGAATCTGATTGGGTGTTATGAGCAACCAAGCCAGGTTTTCCTTCTCGCTATTTTTGGTGTCAGTGAATGAGAACGTTCAGAAGGGAAGTTCATACAATGAGAATACACTTCAGGATAATTTAACGAGTATTTGCTGTGAAATCCAAAGCTGACCCTTGAATTTCTGTTTCTTTTTTGTGGTTTGCATAACCACAGAATCGGCACATGTATTGGGATTTGTTCCATTTGACAACCCCTTTCCTTATGTCCTTTCAGGGCACACAGAAATCAGAAGGCAACACCCAGCCTGGGACCACGCCCAAGGAGCCAGAGCAGAGAGATGTCCTCTGTTAGCAGTTCTGGAAGAACCTGTCCATCCGTGTAACACTACATTTCTCCTCTAGTGGCCGCTGCAGGAGAAACGAGTAGCTGGTCACTTCCACCTGTTAAATCATCTTAAATTAAAGGGATATTCTATGAGACTATGATAGTCAGTGGAGGGTCAGAATAGGTCAACTAGCAAAGTATGGTACACAGCTAGACAAATGGAACAGCACATTTCACAGGGACTAGAAAGCTAGAAACACCTGATGCTCAGGCACCGTCCCCTAGGGAAAAGGGCCTTAAATACTTTGAGGTGGCCAGCTATAGGCTTGTGAAGATCAGGGTATATGTACACTGGCTCTTTAAGGACATGGTAGTATGCATTCCCTACGGGCAGAGAGGATGGAAGCACAGGCTGTGGTCTGCAGTACATGATGGGAGATGTGTGGGTCCCACTGTGCAAGGTCATATAAGGGGTAGCGGGTTTGGCCTGCTAAACTAGCAGCAGGGACAGATTGTGTAATGTGGAACCCCTGCCCACTCAGAGAAGAGGGACAGGAGCAAGCACGGGACACCCAAATAATAGGAGAGATCATCAAAACTCTACTACACCAGTGAAAACGCAGAACACGATTCTACCTGTTCTAGAAAAATCTATTTTACAATCTGCAGTGATTCTCAAGATCCTTGACAGACACAAAAATAAACTATGAAAATATTGTTTTTGACATTACTGACAATGTGAATGTTGTTCTACAGATTCCAGGAAGAAAATGTAGTTTACAAGGATTGCTCTTAGCCCCAGGCTCACGTAAACCTCTCAAGAATTCACTCCACCCTTTCCCTAAACCATGTGGGAAGTGGATGACCTGTATTAGGGTCTAACTGCTTACGCAAGTCCCACCAGTGGGGTCCATCTCCTTACGTACTGTAGATACCACTGCTGTTTACATAACTTTCTCATGTACATGGGTTACTGGAGAAGAAAATCAATAGCTAGAACCATTCTGGAAAAACCAAGTGGAAGCATCAAATACAACGAAAAATATGGCCTTCTTTATGCATCTGTCTAAGAGGTGTGGTGTGACCGGTGGGAGAAGACCACTTATCTACTGCTACTAATACTAGAAATAGAGGGCCCCTCACTTTTATTGGACCTCATCTTACCATGCCATAAAGAAGTGGAGAGCAAGAAGCACCATGCTTAACATCACACCATCTATGAAGAAGGGAAGCTTGAGAAACATTCAAACCACCCATGATTTAGGGGATAACCTGAGCTTGGGCTCGACAGAAAAGAGAAGGACTTTCGTCATGATATATTTAGGGTCAAAAAGGATTGAATTGCACAGTACGGTCCTGATCAAAAGTTTAAGACCACTTGAAAAATGGCAAAAAAATCATATTTAGCATGGCTGGATCTTAAGGTTCTAAGTAGAGCTTCAACATGCAACAAGAAGAAATGGGAGTGAGACAAAACATTTTTTGAGCATTCAATTTAATGAAAACAACAAATAAACTGAAACAGGCTGTTTTTCAGCTGATCCAAATTTTAGGACCACATGCCTTTAAAAGGCCAAATCTGTGCAAAGATGTGGATTCATTGTCATTTTCTGTCAGGTAGTCACATGTTGTGATGGCAAAGGCAAAAAAAACTCCCTTTTTGAACGTGGTCGGGTTTTTGAACTGCATAAGCAGGGTCTCTCACAGAGCGCCATCGCTGCTGAGGTGGGATGCAGTAAGACAGTCATTTGGAATTTCTTAAATGATCCTGGAGGGTTATGGAACAAAAAAGTCAAGAGGAAGACCCAAAAAAATGTCCTCAGCACTGAGCCGGAGGATCCAATTGGCTGTCCGTCAAGACACTGGACAATCCTCGACCCAAATTAAGGCCCTTACTGCTGCTGACTGCAGCCCCATAACCATCAGACGGCATCTGAGACTGAAGAGCTTCAAAAACAAAAAAAGTCTTCAAAGACCTAGTCTCCTTGAACGCCACAGAACTGCTCGTTTGGACTTTGCAAGAGAGCACCAAACATGGGACATTCAAAGGTGGAAGAAAGTTTTATTCTCTGATGAGAATTTTTTTTAACCTTTATGGTCCTGATGGTTTCCAACATTACTGGCACGACGAGCAGATCCCACCTGAGATGTTTTCTACGCGCCACAGTGGAGGGGGCGCCATAATGGTCTGGGGTGCTTTTTCCTTTAGGGTAAGTTCACACTTGCGCGTTTTACAGCGCGTTCGAACGCGCCGTAAAACGCATAACCGATGCAAACCAATGCTTCCCTATGGGACTGGTTCCCATTTTTGAGTTTTACAGCGCGTTCGAACGCGCTGAAAAACGCCCGACGCATAAACAAGTTCTTGAGCTTCTTTGGGGCGTTTTGTCGCACGTTTGCGGCCATAGGACACTGCTGTCAATCACACAAACGCGCGTAATATGCGCGTTGACTATGGACAAAAACACGCACAAAAACGCGCGACAAAAACGCGCGTTAAACGCGCGTATCAAATACGCTCAGGTCTGAACCCAGTGTTAGTGGAACAATGGAGCTTCAGGAAGTGCAGGGGCGTCAAACGGCCGCTGGCTATGTCCAGATGTTGCAGAGAGCATTCCTCATGACTGAGGGCCCTCGTCTGTGTGGTAACGACTGGGTTTTTCAACAGGAGAACGCTACAGTACACAATGCCTGCAGGACAAGGGACTTCTTCTAGGAGAATAACATCACTCTTTTGGCCCATCCTGCGTGTTCCCCTGATCTAAATCCAATTGAGAACCTTTGGGGATGGATGGCAAGGGAAGTTTACAAAAATTGACAACAGTTCCAGACAGTAGATGGCCTTCGTGCGGCAGTCTTCACCACTTGGAGAAATGTTCCCACTCACCTCATGGAAACGCTTGCATCAAGCATGCCGAAACAAATTTTGGAAGTGATAAACAATAACGACGGAGCAACTCATTACTGAGTTCATGTTTGGAAGATGAATTTCTTTTTTTTTGGGGGGGGGGGGGTTATTTTTTTTTTGGAGGTGTCGTCCTAAACTTTTGATCAGCTGAAAAACAGCCTGTTTCAGTTTATTCGTTGTTTTCATTAAATTGAATGCTCAAAAAATGTTTTGTCTCACTCCCATTTCTTCTTGTTGCATGTTGAAGCTCTACTTAGAACCTGGTTAAGAGACAGCCATGCTAAATATGATTTTCTGCCATTTTTCAAGTGGTCTTAAACTTTTGATCAGGACTGTACTTTTAAGGTTTTCCTGATCTCAACGTACTGGATCCGATCATCTTTTCAGCCTTGAGGAAGAGATTTTTACTATCTAATCAAAAGTTTTTCGAACTCGAGGTCCACCCATGCTAAGATTTGTTAGGTTGGGACTCCTGAAGAGTAAAAATTTTCATTGACGCTGTGGAATAACCTCCGAAATAAAGTATGAACTCTTCCAACTTCATACAAGATGAAAAAAAGAGTTTGTAATGGTTTTCTAAATTGGAAAGCAAGTTACAGTACAATATGTGTTGACAGGAAGGAGCAGAACGCTTACAAGGTGGCCTTTATATCATTTTTACAGTTGCAAATCCGCTAATTCTTGGGCTCCTCTTCGGTCACCTAAAAATGCAGCTCCACTTCTCAGACCACTTGGTGCACACCATGCATCATTGGTCCAAGACACTTCCTGCTTGTCCAGCCCTGCTCTTGGGTTGGCCAGCACTGATCACATGAGCAATGCTGGCCAATCCGAGGGCAGTAGGAAGTGTCTTGGGCTATCAAATGCAGTGTCTGCACCAGGCAGTCAGAGGCGGTGCGGCCATCTTGGATGGCAAGAGAGGAGTCAGGAAATTTATGGATCTACAGCTGAAAGGATGAGAAGGAGGACCCCATGTAAGCATTCTGCTAGTTCTTCAGTTCATGTGCATTTTTTCTATTGAACTGGAGGGTCGCTTTAACACAGTTGGATTTTGTTACAGATTATAGGGTCTTGTTGTAGCCGTCCCTTTATCCTCTATATTAAATAGGAAGGTCCCACTCTGTTGATTAATTAGGTTATCTAAAGTAGACAATCCCCTTAAAAGGGTTTGAAAAGTCATTATAAAAGGGGGATATTTATTATAGTTTTCTGCCAGTATTGAGCATGTTGCAGTTTGCAACTTTTAGGCTTTCCTTGACACTCTCGCCACTTTTCCAAAAAGTGGGCAGGCTGTAGGCAGAACTTCCACGGCCCAACTCTCTTAACAACATGTGCAGCAGAAAACTCTGCATCCCAAACTCACTTAGGCCCCTTTCAGACGAGCAAATTACACTCTCTGGACTTGCAGCGCGAGTATGCAGCAGCTCCCGTCCTGACCTCCCAGCACTGCCGGGGTCACATAGCATTATATTGATTTATGATGCTATGTAACCCTTATAGTTCTGGAATGTATTGGATAACACTGACAGCATTATGCCAGTCTTATACAATACATTCCAGACCTCTAAGGGTTACATAGCATCATAAATCAATATAATGCTACCTTGTCAGTGCTGGGAGGTCAGGACGGGAGCTGCTGCATACTCACGCTGTGAATCCGATGCTTGGAAGTCGATTGTCTGAAAGGGGCCTTAAGCCTCATGCACACGACCATCTGCAGATCAGATACTGTCCGCGTTGCATATGCTTTTTTTGCAGCCCATTTGACTACAATGGGTCTGTGGTCCGCATTTTGCAGCCACTTATAGGACATGTTTGTTCGATCTTATTGCAGAACGGGCATCTATGGATGCAGAAGGAACACGGATCCTTGTGCTTTCCAAACCCGTATGTCTGTTCCGCAAAAAGATAGAATATGTCTGCAAAATGAGGACCACGGACCCACTGGAGTCAATGGGTGTGACGGACTGAACCGTCACTGGGGCTGCTGGAGAGGCCTGAGGGCTAGCCTCCTTCCTACGGACTCAGAACTATGGAGATTCTCTCTCTCTCCCCCCCCCCCCCCCCCCTCAGTCTCTTGTGGTTACAAGGAACTATTAACCCTGATTTATTTGTGGGGTATTATAGGTCACATTGTTCCTATTTCCCATTAAAGGTGCTGTGGTGAACCCAGCAACACAAAAAGGGTTAACTCTGCACTGAGGCTCCCAAAGAATGTGTTAGTTCATTCGTCCCTTTGTTCTATTGTGTTAGGCCTCTTTCACACGGGCGTCCCAGATTTGCTTCGGATGCGTCGCGTGTGCATTTCGGGGAAACCCGCGCGAGTGCGCACGCAATTTCAGTCAGTTTTGACCGCGATTGCGTTGTTCAGTTTTATCGCACGGGTGCAAGATCTTCAATCTTCATTCAGCAGGACCTGCGCTGACGTCACCTCGCTCACCACGCGGTGAGCACAATTACGTCAAAGGTCCTTTTGCAGGTCCTGAAAGAACAATAAAGTAGACGATGCCGGCTGCGCGAACAAGTGGATGAGGCGAGTTATTTTTTATTTTATTTTTTTAACCCCTCAATCTACATTTTAGTAAGCATTCTGTATTAAGAATGCTATTATTTTCCTTTATAACCATGTTATAAGGGAAAATAATACAGTGAATTTACTTTAATAGGGTCCGGGGTTGCTCATCCCCTAGCAACCATGTGTGAAAAATCGCACCTTATCCGCACTTCTTCGCTTTTTTCATGCAGCCCCATTCATTTCTATGGGGCCTTCGTTGTGTGAAAAACGCAGAATATAGTACATGCTGCGATTTTCACGCAATGCACAAGGGATACGTGAAAAATCACCGCTCATCTGCACAGCCCCATTGAAGTGAATGGGTCCAGATTCAGTGTGGGTGCAATGCGTTCACCTCACGCATTGCACCCGCGTGGAAAACTGGGGCCTTAGGGATGGGATTAAGTAGCCGACTCCGGTGCAGATGAGTAGATCACCCTCTGATACACTCAGGAGATAATCCCATCACATGTGTCTCCTCTCTCCCTATTCTTCCATTAAGACACTGGGAAGGGGGGATGTCTGTTTGCACGCTGTTCATGTTTGATTAAGTTATGTTGTTAGACCTCTTGAACTGTATATGTATACTTAGTTAGTCCATCGTCTAAGTTAACTGTATCACAGGCAGAGGGGGTGCGCCTCTGGCCTGTGGAATGCTGGCTGGCATTAAAGTGTCCTGTTCTACCCTTCATGAAGTCTAGGCTCATGTTTGGGGGATTGGAGAACTACACTCTGGGGATTGCTATAATCATTATACTCTCCAGAGTATAATCCCTTGCTCTTGTAAGAGCAGTTCCTGTTTCGCTCTCTGGACTAAGGAGCGGTTCACCCACTGGAAGCTGGAGCCCGGCCTTGGGTCCAGGGTGGGTGGAGTACGGCAAAACCCCAAACCAAGCTGCGGCGGTTCGTGGGGTTTGCGGTGGTTATGGTGTCGAGTGCGGGGTTGATGGTCCTTGGCGAGCACTAGGAGCATCGTTCGACGGAGGCACCCAGTCGGGGTGGCAGGCGATCCGTCACAACGGGTCCGCAAAAAAAAATACAAATAAATTAAAAAAAAACGCAAGGCACACAGACAGCATCCGTATTTTGCAGATCCGTGATTTGCAGATTTCAAAATACATAGTGTCGTGTGCATGAGGACTTAACGACGTGCGCCAAAACTGAAATCTACTCCTGCTCATGTACTGGGGTAGATTTCAGTTCTGGTGCACTGAGCACCCCGAAATGCACCACAGTTAGGCTTATTGCACACGACCGTATGGCTTTTTCAGTGTTTTGCGGTCCGTTTTTCACAGATCCGTTGTTCCGTTTTTTGTTTCCGTTGTGTTTCCGTTTCTGTTCCGTTTTTTGTTCCGTTTTTCCGTTCCGTTTTTCCGTATGGCATATACAGTATACAGTAATTACATAGATAAAATTGGGCTGGGCATAACATTTTCAATAGATGGTTCAGCAAAAAACGGAACGGAAACGGAAGACATACGGATGCATTTCCGTATGTGTTCCGTTTTTTTGCGGACCCATTGACTTGAATGGAGCCACGGACTGTGATTTGCGGGCAATAATAGGACATGTTCTATGTTAAAACGGAACGGAAAAACGGAAATAGGGAAACGGAATGCATACGGAGTACATTCCGTTTTTTTTGCGGACCCATTGAAATGAATGGTTCTGTATACGGACAGTATACGGAACGCAAAAAACGTCCAGTAAACGGGAAAAAAAAACGTCCGTGTGCAATAGGCCTTAGGCCTATTGCACACGACCGTATGGCTTTTTCAGTGTTTTGCGGTCCGTTTTAAACGGATCCGTTGTTCCGTTTTTTGTTTCCGTTGTGTTTCCGTTTCCGTTCCGTTTTTCCGTTCCGTTTTTCCGTATGGCAAATACAGTATACAGTAATTTCATAGAAAAAATTGGGCTGGGCATAACATTTTCAATAGATGGATCCGCAAAAAACGGAACGGATACGGAAGACATACGGATGCACTTCCGTATGCATTCCGTTTTTTTGCGGACCCATAGACTTTAATGGAGCCACGGAACGTGATTTGCGGCCAAATATAGGACATGTTCTATGTTAAAACGGAACGGAAAAACGGAAAAACGGAAACGGAATGCATACGGAGTACATTCCGTTTTTTTTGCGGACCCATTGAAATCAATGGTTCCGTATACGGACCGTATACGGACCGCAAAAAACGGCCAGTAAACGGGAAAAAAAAACGGCCGTGTGAAAGAGGCCTTAGTAAGAGGCGTACACGTTATTGTGGCACATCTCACACCAGAAGAGGGCAAATTAAGAGCAGCGTACACAACACCAGTCTTAGGGTACTTTCACACTTGCGGCAGAGGATTCTGTCGCCGGAACTGCCTGCCGGATCCGGTAACCCGGACGCAAACAGATAGCATTTGTCAGACAGATCAGGATCCATCTGACAAATGCATTGAAATACCGGATCCGTCTCATCCGGAAAAATGGATCCAGTATTATTTATTATTTTTTTTCACAGATTGAAAGGTCTGCGCATGCGCGGACCGGAAGAACGGATCCGTCAATGCAGCAATTTTATTGCCAGATACGGCACTAATACATTTCAATAGAAATTAATGCCGGGACCGGCATTCCGGCAAGTGTTCAGCATTTTTGGCCGGAGAGAAAAATACAGCATGGTGCAGTATTTTCTCCGGGCCAAAAAACGTAAGAGGGACTGAACTGATGCATCCTGAACGGATTGCTCTCCATTCAGAATGCATTAGGGTAAAACTGATCAGTTTTTTTCCGGTATTGAGCCCCTAGGACGGAACTCAATACCGGAAATAAAAAAAAACACTAGAGTGAAAATAGCCTTAATAACTCGCCCCCCGAAGGGTCCATGTTTTACCCTGGAAACAGCGCCACTCTTCTCAAAAGGCTGTGTTTAGTATTGCAGTTCTGCAGTGCATTCACTGGAATGGGTCTGAGCTGCAATACAAGCCAGCGACCATGGGCTAGGGAGGCGCTGTTTCCAGAAAAGAAAAAGTAGTCCCTTTCAGACTACTGGATATTCAGTGACAAGGTGCTGAGTAGTGTTATCTGAGAAGGGATAATTACTTGCCAAGGGTGTATTCACTCACATAACCTAGGACATCACCTATTGCAAATACAGCCCTGCAGATACTGTATCATAGCGGTAGTCATCAGGGTACACACACTTAGAAAGTATCAGCCCATAATCAAGGAACAGGAAAAGACAACGCAGTCACCAGCTGCATACAGAAATCGTGCCCACACATGTAGCAGAGCCGAATCTGACATTGATCCTGTGTGGCCTGCAGTCCTATGTAAAAACACTAACAAATCATGGTAAACCTACACAGCTCTGCTACATCTAGTGCAAAGCATGCCGATTCTCCTCTCCTAAAATTGCCCAAATCAATGAAATGCTTAGTGCACTGAGAAAAGAGCTGGATCTGCTCGCTTACAGGACAGTGTGAACAGGAGACATAGGGGAAAACTTGCGACAATGCAAAAGTCTCGCTGCCCATCCACGGGGGCCACGGCCATGAAGTGGGCACCGCAGTTAGAAAACAACCGGTTCACCCAGTAAAATACATTAAATACGAGGCGCATGTGTCGTCATTAAAAAGGTGGAGATAAGCGGTGCCTGCTGGAGATAAGCGGCTTCTCTTAGAGGATACAATAGAAATAGACTGGGAAGATCCAACCTGTGTTCCCAACGCCAAAACATCGAGCTTGGGATAGCGGTAGGGTTCTGGCAGTCCCTGATAGGGGGGACGCTTCCCATCGAAAAACAGAGGTTTGCGGTAATGCTCCCATTTTACGGCGAGCCAAAATCTATGACAACAAGAGACCCATAGAACCTCTGATGAACTTACCTCACACTGATCCCAAGAGCTAGCAATTGAATGAGATCCAGCCAAGAGCCTGATGTAATAGTAGACGTAAAGAGCAGCCACAACCTACTATAATAAAGTCTCCTACAGACACCAGAGGGGTTGTACTCACCGCAGCACCTGGATTCCTACTCCCACTCTCCCAGGAGGCGCTCCTGTGGGTGATAAGCCCCTTCAGATGTCGGTTAATTAGTTAATTTCTTAATGATTGAGCAGTGATCCCTCCAGGAGTCTGGCAGCAGACTCCTCTCTGGTGTCCTGAGAGCTGCTCAGCAGGGAGACTGGGAGGGGGAAGGACTAGAACTGTGTCCCAGTAAGAAGCTGTGCCTGCCCCAGGGCCAGCAATGACTAATAGTAAGGCGTCCCTGCCCCTCAGCCCCCAGGCCACCAAAATCATACACCTTGCACTGGAGCCAGGAATGCCGCACACATGCCACAACCAGGGGGCTTGCTGTACTGGTTGGGCTGGATTGCTAGGGTTCTGGCATGTCTGTGCAAGGGGCGTGCTGTGGTGGGACTACAGGTCCCAGCGGGAATTTCCAGGTCGCAGATCAGCACTGGCTGTAGATGGTCATCTCTCTCTTTTTTTTTTTTTATTGATGGTGTACACCTGCGCTTCGTCAGCGATTGACGTCTCTCGTGCACACGACCGTATGCGTTTTAGGGTCCGCAAAGAGCGGATGATGTCTGTGTTGCATCCGTGTTTTTCCCCCCCCCGCGGAATGGAAGAATGTACTGTCCGCATCTTTTGCAGCCCCATTGAAATCAATGGGTCCTCGTCTGTTCCGCAAAATTGTGGAACGGATGCGGACTCATTCATATGGTCGCCCTTCATCTAACTTTTTCCAGCCCAATTTTTTTTAAGGCGCGTTTACTAATGAAAGTGCGCCTGTTTTGGAGGCATTTGCGCCTCGTTTGACAATTTTCAGTTTTGGACAAATTTGGGTGGTGTTTTTTGGTGCATCTATATTTTTTCGGCCTATTTATGTAAGGCTACTTTCACAATAGCGTTTCTATTTTCCGGTATTGAGATCCGTCATAGGGTCTCAATACCGGAGAAAAACGCTTCCGTTCATGACGGATCCATCTTGGCTATGTTAAAGATAATACAACCGGATCCGTTCATAACGGAGGCAGACGGTTGTATTATCAGTAACGTAAGCGTTTCGGATCCAGCAAAAACTGCTAGTGTGAAAGTAGCCTAATGTGCGCCTTTTTTACACTTGAATTAGGCGCAAAAACATTAAAAGTTTTACTCCACTCCAGGGATGGTGTAGTTCTGTTCTTCTGCTTTGTGTTGGGCTTTGCGACAATTTTGTTAAAATAGTTGCATCTTCTGGCAGATGTGCGCCTATTCACAAACGTAAACGTGTATACGGCTGCCACTTTTTATTTAATATGCGACTTGTCGCTACTAGTGTTGGGCGAACTTGTCTTTTAAGTTCGGCGTCTAAAGTTCGGGTTATCGAAGACTCGCGTTATGGATTCCGCTAACACGGACCAAGTTATGGTCCGTGGTAGCGAAATCCATAACGCGATTCTTCGATAACCCGAACTTTAGACGCCGAACTTAAAAGTTCGCTCAACACTTGTCGCTGCACCTAATTTGTGAGCCGACCGCCGAGTAGTCTCATCGTACACGATCCACCTGCACCGGATACGCCTGTTTTATGGCATCGGAATGTTGTAAGCCTGTGACATTTTGCAGCATCTGGTGACCTTCGCCACTTTCAGACGTGGACTGATTAGAACACGTATGGGGCACATTTACTAAAGTGTTTGCGCCTGTTTTTAGTCTAAAAAATACTGTATTTTCTTTCCTTGTCCGTTCAGGTTTTTTTTGCGGACCGTATATGGAACTATTCATTTCAATGGGTCCACAAAAAACGGAAGTTACTCCATGTGCATTCCGTTTCCGTATATATCCATATTTCCGTTCCCCAAAAAATTGGAACATGTCCTATTATTGTCCGCGTTACGGACAAGGATAGGACTGTTCTATTTGGGGCCAGCTGTTCCGATCTGCAAAATATGGAATGCATATGGACGTCATCTGTATTTTTGCGGATCCGTTTATTGCGGACCGCAAAATACATACGGTCGTGTGCATGAGGCCTTAGACAGTTTTATTTTTTTTAGTTACATTTACTACTGAAATTGCGCCTGTTTTGGAGACTTTTGCACCTTGTTCAACTATTTAGATTTTTGCCCATGACCGTTCCGTTTTTTGCGGTCCGCAAATTGCGGATCCGCAAGACACGGATGCCGCCCGTGTGCCTTCCATAATTTGCGGAACGGAACAGGCGGCCGATTGTAGAAATGCCTATTCTTGTCCACAAAACGGACAAGAATAGGACATGTTCATTTTTTTTTTGCGGACCACGGAACGGAGAAACGTATGCGGACAGCACACTGAGTGCTGTCCGCATCTTTTGCGGGCCCATTGAAGTGAATGGGTCCGCACCCGAGCCGCAAAAAATGCGGCTCGGATGCGGACCAGAACAACGGTCGTGTGCATGAGGCCTAATTCAGAAGTTTTCAAATTTTTCCAACCTATTTATGTAGGTGCGGCTGAATTTGTCGCAAAAATTGTCTATTTTCTACACCACCCCAGGGCTGGCGTCCTTTTTCTTTGTATGTTTTTCAGGGGTGGATTGCAACTTTTTGGCGTTAAAAGTCACACTTTCCTGGAGACTTGCGACTTTTCTCGCAAAGATGTGACTTTTTTCATGCACAAATAAATTAGATCAGTCTAAGTGAATATGAACCTGTCGTACTGAAAAACAACCACCAGAGGTCAGACTAATAAAAATACACCTAGTCTAATTCATCAATGGCTGTGCGACTTTTAATGAATGCTCGGCAAAAGAAAGACAGACGAATGAAATACACCAGTCTAATTTTATGGCCAAAAACAGATAATCTTGATAAATGTGGCGTAACTAGAAATGACTGGGCCGCACAGCAATTTTTTTTAATTGGCCCCCTCCCCCCCAACAACTTCTTCACAACCCCCTCTCCTACGGCTAGCCAAGATCGCTCTTTCAGCCGCTCTGTCCGCTTCCTACAGCATCTCTGTATATAATATCATTGTATAAGGCCGAATGCACACGGCCGTGAACGGTCTGTGGCATCCCGGCCTGGATTCCTGCTGACAGCATGATCTATACGAGTGTATTACTGTAGTGCAGCGGCGGCATGAAGCGCACGGCGTCATAGCAACCAATGACGCCGTGCGCTCCTGCGGTCAGCAGGATGCCAGGCCGGGATGCCACGGACCGTTGACGGCCGTGTGCATTCGGCCTAATACTGAGGGGGCCCTGACAATAACATCTTCTAGTCCACCAACTTGGTGGTCCCGTTCTGAGTCCGCATGTCTGTTCTGCGGCCCCGCAAAAAAAGTCCTATTCGTGTCTTTTACAAAATGCCGAATGCACACGGCCAGAATCCGTGCGGACCGCAAAAATGGTTACGGTCGTGTGCACGAGCACTTACCAGAATATCCCTTTAAGGGCTCGTTGCCATATTGCGGCCCCAAAACAGCGGGTCTGCAATATACAGACCCTGGCCGTTTGTGCATCGCATTCACTTGAATGGGTCCACCATCCAGATGGTGCGGTACGGAACCCCACGGAAGCACTACATTCTATTTTTTTGGGGTGTGGACAGATCACGGACCCATTCAAGTTGAATGGGTCTGCATCCGTCTGCAGAAACCGCACGGATGTTGCTCGTTCATTTGGGACCGCAAATTGCTGTCCCAAATGCACAGAACGGCCATGTGCATGAGCCCTAAAACTGACACCTAAAACACCGCAGATGATAAATCGGCAGCGTAATGCAGCACCAGCTAAGTAGATGAGATTTTCAAAATCCCATCTACACCGTGTAGAAATCGACCAGCGGTGGCGGATTTTGAAATCTGCAGCATGTAAATTGTTTGTGCAGATTTCTCCCTTTGCGACAAAATCTGCAAGTAACGTGTGCAGATCTTGATGCAGCAACACGGCAAAAACTGCGCAGAAAATCTGCGTGTGCATGTATCCTTTTTTTTTGGTAGTTTTTAGACTCTTTACAGCAATTATCAACTAAGCATACACGCACTTTTTTTGTAGTGGCATTTTTTATATCGCTGCATGCTCTGGGTGCGGTATTATGGTGTTTTTGTTCCACAGATCTCCTTGATTTTTGACTTGCTTGAAAAAAATGGAAGTAGCAATGTGTGTGAGCATTTTTATGCTGTTTTTTGTTTTCTAACAAGGGAGTGACATTACGATGGAGCACATACTTTTCGATACAAAAAATACAAGGCATGCAAAAGACGTCATTAAAACACCAGGTCCTGAAACGCACGCTATTCAGATGCGGGAAATGTAATATTTGTAAAATCGCCCAATTCCCCAAGAAAACCGACAGAATTCAATCATGTAGCAACAACTTTACATGGAAGGTACAGGATTTTTTTGACCTGCAGCTCAACAAATATTCTATATATTATAGAATGCCAATGTAAAAAACAATATATCGGAAGGACAAAACGCTCTCTCAAAAAAAGAATCGCAGAGCATGTAACCCACATCAAAAATGGATACGACAAACGCTCATTGTCCTTACATTATAAACATGTTCACAACAAAGATCCTAGTGGTATGATTTTTGCAGCGTTTGAAAGGCGGAGATCATACGGCTAGGATGTCGCGCCAAGAATCCAGACGTATCTTTGATTTCGAAAACGCTTGCACCAAGAGGCCTAAACTCAGATTTCAAAATATTTGGTTTCTTATGAATGGGGATGGGTGCCCTCATCTGATGAGACATCCTGAGTCTGGCTGTTTTATCAGCACCAGGATCTCTCCTCGGTTGGGGGCTCCCTCCCCTAATTCGACACACTCAACCCAAACATATAATTGAGAACTTAAAAGAGGTCAGTAAAAAGTAGAGTCCAGAACAAACAGCGTTGAGGTGGACTTCTTTTCCTCCTTGCTCTTCCTCCCGTAGTCCGCTATCAATGATACGTCAAAATTACTAACTATATATTAAAACCATGTCTTAGGTGGGTTTTAAAGTCACTGGCTATATAAGAAGGGGGTAGTTGCATTAGGAAATGAGGCCACTGAGGAAGAGGTTGTCACCTCGAAACGCGTCTGGCCGTTCTTGGATTTACAACTACCCACCTAAGACCGCCACAAAGTGACTATACTTCATATTCTAATTGAGATTCTATATAGGACATTGGGCCCTTTTAAGATCACTCTACATCTCGAACAGAGCAAAATCACCACCTGACGTCACGTTACAGCTGCTATCCTTCGGCGAAGACTGCAAACATCTCCCACGTAAGACGCCGAGGACTATGTTCTACATGGCCGGAAAGTTTGAATGCCGGTAATAGAGGATTAGAAAAAAATATATGGGATCTGCACACCCTAGATGGTGGGTGCTCGTAGAGGAAAGGCGTCAATAGATTCACAGGAGAAATCCACGGCACACCAAATGCATTTCATCAATTAATAGTTTTTAATTCATAGTAGTTTATACATCAATTTTTTTGTTCCATCCAGAGCAATTATTCGAGCAATATAATTAGTTAAGCAGTACAACCCCAACGTTTCGGTTGGTGTCGACCTTTATCAAGGGATCTGTGACTTTGAATATACAGGGTCTGCTCTGGAGGTAATAGAGGATTGACATACCGAAAGACCAGAAATATCGCAGGAGTACGTGACACTTGTAAAGAGACATAGCCCGGAGATCAGTGAACGGAGGGAACAGGTAAGAGGCTGTGCGAGGGGGACGCCCCAGACGCCAGCCTTACTATCGATACCTGGCCTCCTAAGTGACTAAGTGATTGAATATACCTGCTTACATCTGGCTCTATACTTGAAATTTTCAAATAACTTTCTATATCGTCACATAAGTAACTTCCTATACAGTCACATAACCGGTGCAAGGATTTTTGCCAACACAAGCGAAGCTACATTTTGGTGACAATCATCATTGGGAAGAAATATAGTAATCACAATTTATTTTTCCACAGTTATATATAATTTATGTTATAATAGGTTAATGTATTCACCATTTATTATTAATTGTGCACAAATAATCATTTGATTGTTTCACATATTATGTTCAAGCACTAAGAGACACTGCAACAGTTTTCGATACATTGTTTCAACACCATTGCACAGTTTATATTCGTTTGATTGCAAAGAGCTGAAATCTGAGATCTATTATCTGGTGCCCAAATAATCGCAGAATTTTACAATCGGAGAATATTATAATCGCAGAATATTGTAGGGATAATTAACTGCAGAATTATATAATTGCAGAATATTGTAGGGGTAATATACATTTTATTCTTTATTATATTTTATCAAAATAAATCAAAAAGTGTTTTACTGTCAGATGGTGAGTGCCTGTTTTTAAATTTTAAAAATGTTCTTTTAGGCCTCATGCACACGACCGTTTTTTTTTAAGGTCTGCAAAAACGGGGTCCGTAGGTCCGTGATCCGTGGGTCTTCCTTGATTTCTGGAGGATCCACGGACATGAAAAAAATGTTGTTTTGGTGTCCGCCTGGCCGTGCGGAGCCAAACGGATCCATCCTGAATTACAATGCAAGTCAATGGGGACGGATCCGTTTGACGTTGACACAATATGGTGCAATTGCAAACGGATCCGTCCCCGATTGACTTTCAATGTAAAGTCAGGAGTCCCTTTTATACCATCGGATCGGAGTTTTCTCCAATTCGAGGGTATATTTTAACTTGAAGCGTCCCCATCACCATGGGAACGCCTCTATGTTAGAATATACCATCGGATTTGAGTTAGATCGTGAAACTCAGATCCGACAGTATATTCCAACACAGAGGCGTTCCCATGGTGTTGGGGACGCTTCAGGTTAGAATATACTAAAAGAACTGTGTACATGACTGCCCCCTGCTGCCTGGCAGGTGCTGCCAGGCAGCAGGGGGCAGACCACCCCCCCTCCCCCCCCGTATTTAACTCATTGGTGGCCAGTGCGGCCCCCCTCCCTCCCCTGTATTTAACTCATTGGTGGCCAGTGCGGCCCCCCTCCCTCCCTTGTATTTAACACATTGGTGGCCAGTGCGGCCGCCCCCCCCCCCCCCTCCCTCCCCTGTAGTACTGTAGATTCATTGGTGGCCAGTGGGCCCTCCCCTTCCTAATTAAAATCTCCCCCCCTATCATTGGTGGCAGCGGAGAAGCATTATACTTACCTGCGAGCTGCGATGTCTGTGACCGGCCGGGCGCTCCTCCTACTGGTAAGTGAAAGGTCTGTGCGGCACATTGCTTATAGCACAGACCTTTCACTTGCCAGTAGGAGGAGCGCCCGGCCAGTCACAGACATCGCAGCTCGCAGGTAAGTATGATGCTTCTAAAAATTGCTGAGTAACCATGGCAACCAGGACTGCAGTAGCGTCCTGGTTGCCATGGTTACCGATCGGAGCCCCAGCGATTAAACTGGGACTCTGATCGGTACTCTCCGCTGCCACCGATGATAGGGGGGGAGATTTTAATTAGGAGGGGGAGGGAGGGGAGAGGGCCCACTGGCCACCAATGAATCTACAGAACTACAGGGGAGGGAGGGGGGGCCGGCCGCACTGGCCACCAATGTGTTAACTACAGGGGAGGGAGGGGGGGCCGGCTGCACTGGCCACCAATGTGTTAACTACAGGGGAGGGAGGGGGGGCCGGCCGCACTGGCCCCCAATGTGTTAAATACAAGGGAGGGAGGGGGGGCCCACTGGCCATTCATGTACACAGTTCAAAGTATATTCTAACTAGAAGCGTCCCCATCACTATGGGAACGCCTCTGTGTTAGAATATACTGTCGGATCTGAGTTCAGCTCTGAAAAAGCTTTTATGCAGACGGATCTGCAGATCCGTCTGTGTGAAAGTAGCCTACGGCCACGGACCACGGACGCGGATGCCAATCTTGTGTGCATCCGTGTTTTTTCACGGACCCATTGACTTGAATGGGTCCGTGAACCGTTGTCCGTCAAAAAAATAGGACAGGACAGGACATTTTTTTGACGGACAGGAAACACGGATCACGGATGCGGCTGCAAAACGGTGCATTTTCCGATTTTTCCACAGACCCATTGAAAGTCAATGGGTCCGCCAAAAAAAACGGAAAATGGCACAACGGCCACGGATGCACACAACGGTCGTGTGCATGAGGCCTTATTGGGATGATTAGGTGAATCATCAAAAAACAGAGCACCTTAACCATAATTTGGATTTGGGTGAGCCACGGTATACTTGCTTTATATTCACTTGAATGGGTCTGCAATCCGAATGGTGCGGTACGGAACAGAGGCACGGAACCCCACGGAAGCGCTACATTCTATTTTTTTGGGGTGTGGACAGATCACGGACCCATTCAAGTTGAATGGGTCTGCATCCGTCTCTGGAAACCGCATGGATGTTGCTAGTTCATTTGGGACCGCAAATTGCTGTCTCAATTGCACGGAACGGCCATGTGCATGAGCCCTAAAACTGACACCTAAAACACCGCAGATGATAAATCGGCAGCGTAATGCAGCACCAGCTAAGTAGATGAGATTTTCAAAATCCCATCTACACTGTGTAGAAATCGACCAGCGGTGGCGGATTTTGAAATCTGCAGCATGTAAATGGTTTGTGCAGATTTCTCCCTTTGCGACAAAATCTGCAAGTAACGTGTGCAGATCTTGTTGCAGCAACACAGCAAAAACAGCGCAGAAAATCTGCGTGTGCATGTATCCTTTTTTTTGGGTAGTTTTTAGACTCTTTACAGCAATTATTAACTAAGCATACACGCACTTTTTTTGTAGTGCCATTTTTTATATCGCTGCATGCTCTGGGTGCGGTATTCTTTTTTTATGGTGTTTTTGTTCCACAGATCTCCTTTATTTTTGACTTGCTTGAAAAAAATGGAAGTAGCAATGTGTGAGCATTTTTATGCTGTTTTTGTTTTCTAACAAGGGAGTGACATTACGATGGAGCACATACTTTTCTATACAAAAAATGCAAGGCATGCAAAAGACGTCATTAAAACACCAGGTCCTGAAACACACACTAACGCTACTAAAAAGCTGCACAAAAAAAAAGGCACAATGACAAGAAACTGAGGACAATTTCAAAATGTCTGAAAAACACAGCAGTTGTATTTCCTGGGCTGAATGCTGCTCCTTTGAACCGAACTTGCAGCATCATAATGATTTATAATGCTGTGAATTCCCAATTCCCTGTGGGTCTACTGAACTTTGTTTCCATAAGACCTCGTGCACACGACCGTGTTTTGGGTCTGCATTTGAGCCGCATTTTTTGCAGATCGGATGCGGACCCATTCACTTCAATGGGGCTGCTAAAGATGCGGACAGTACTCTGTGTCCTGTCCGCATCCGTACCTTTGTTCCGCGGCCCTGAAAAGAAAAAAAAAAAGAACGTCCTATACAAGGATAGGACTGCTCTATGGTTCTGTTCCCCAAAATGCGGAACACACACTGCCGATACCAGTGTTTTGTGTATCTGCAATTTGAGCACTGCAAAACAGACCTGGTTATGTGCATGAGGCCCAATGCGATGAGACGGGAATTCACAGCATCAAGATGCTGCGAGTTCACTTCTGAGAAACAGTGTTCAGGCCGGGAAATACAGCTGCCACATGGAGCGTGTTTCCCGGACTGAATACACTCGGGTTTAGGGTTCAGCCTGACGATGTGCCACATGTAGACAATGGCCTACGATTTTGGGTCAATGCCTCTTTTTAGAATTGTCCAGAATTAGAAAAATACAGCTCTCTTTCTGGAAACGGCGTCACTCCTGTCCAGAGGTTGTGTCTGGTATTGCAGCTTAGCTTTATTGATGTGAATTGCAACCCCCAGTATTTGCCCAGGATACATTTTCTGCAGTGGAATATCCACTACATGTTTCGTGGCAAGGTCCACATGAGTCATGTACAAAATTGTCATGGAGTTTGCTGCAAAGAGTGAAATCTTCACTAATATCGACATGCTGTGGCGCTAACCATGTTATAAGGGAAAATAATAAAGATCGGGTCCCCATCCAGATCGTCTCCTAGCAACCATGCGTGAAAATTGCACCGCATCCGCAGTTGCTTGCGGATGCTTGCAATTTTCACGCAGCCCCATTCACTTCTATGGGGCCTGCGTTGCGTGAAAAATGCACAATATAGAGCTTGCAGCGATTTTCACGCAATGCACAAGTAATGCGTGAAAATTACCGCTCATGATCACAGCCTCATAGAAATAAATGGATCCGGATTCAGTGCGGGTGCAATGCGTTCACCTCACGCATTGCACCCGCGCGGAAAACTCGCTCATGTGAAAGGGGCCTAAGGTCCCTTTCACACGAGCGAGTTTTCCGCGCATGTGCAATGCGTGACGTGAACGTATAGCACCCGCACTGAATCCTGACCCATTTATTTCAAAGGGTCTGTGTACATGAGCGTTATTTTTTACGAAGCCTGCGTGGCGAAACACGTGTCGAGGTTGAAGCGCTTGGGGTCTTTTTGTCACCAGTGAACAGCAGCAACATGGGTATGTAACGTGATACTCTGTGTTAGGTGGACGGGCGGCACTAGTCATGTTTATAGTAGTCATCAGTTATGTCAGTATAATACCGCGGTCCTAATACCCTACAGTGTTCACATGTGGGATGCTGAGACAGATCAGATGTTAGGTTATACATTGTGGGGATTAGTATTGGTACCCCCAACCACTCCAGTGTCTTCAGTCCCTGTATAATTGTTGCAAACTTTACTGTTCGTGGTGCAACCCACCTCAAGTGTGATTCTCCACATTGTTGAGCCCCACAGAGGCTCTGTCTTCATGTCCTGTCCCTTTTGACTCTACTTGTATTGATTGTGTTACTGTATTGAAGAGGTATAGAGTGTAGAGGTATACTGTATATTGTGTGGCACAGTGTAGAGGTATACTGTATATTGTGTGGCACAGTGTAGAGGTATACTGTATATTGTGTGGCACAGTGTAGAGGTATACTGTATATTGTGTGGCACAGTGTAGAGGTATACTGTATATTGTGTGGCACAGTGTAGAGGTATACTGTATATTGTGGGGCACAGTGTAGAGGTATACTGTATATTGTGGGGCACAGTGTAGAGGTATACTGTATATTGTGGGGCACAGTGTAGAGGTATACTGTATATTGTGGGGCACAGTGTAGAGGTATACTGTATATTGTGTGGCACAGTGTAGCGGTATACTGTATATTGTGTGGCACAGTGTAGAGGTATACTGTATATTGTGTGGCACAGTGTAGAGGTATACTGTATATTGTGTGGCACAGTGTAGAGGTATACTGTATATTGTGTGGCACAGTGTAGAGGTATACTGTATATTGTGTGGCACAGTGTAGAGGTATACTGTATATTGTGTGGCACAGTGTAGAGGTATACTGTATATTGTGTGGCACAGTGTAGAGGTATACTGTATATTGTGTGGCACAGTGTAGAGGTATACTGTATATTGTGGGGCACAGTGTAGAGGTATACTGTATATTGTGGGGCACAGTGTAGAGGTATACTGTATATTGTGGGGCACAGTGTAGAGGTATACTGTATATTGTGGGGCACAGTGTAGAGGTATACTGTATATTGTGTGGCACAGTGTAGCGGTATACTGTATATTGTGTGGCACAGTGTAGAGGTATACTGTATATTGTGTGGCACAGTGTAGAGGTATACTGTATATTGTGTGGCACAGTGTAGAGGTATACTGTATATTGTGTGGCACAGTGTAGAGGTATACTGTATATGGTGTGGCACAGTGTAGAGGTATACTGTATATTGTGTGGCACAGTGTAGAGGTATACTGTATAACATAAACATACTCCACATGAAAACTTACAGTTACTTGGCTTGGCCCTTGAAGATCTCGGACGCCACTTCAACACTTTGGTCGGGGGCTCGGCGGAGCTGATGTTGTGTTTTATCCTAATGGGAAAGATTTCATAATAAGGATTAAGGGGCAGAGGGATAGCAGAGCAGGGAGAGGCTGGTGCTGCTACTAGGGGGTCATACCATGGGGGAGTAATAAAGCCCGCCATAATGCCCCCCCAGTAGTAATAATTCTCCTTATAATGTGCAAAACATACCCCCTTGTAATGCCAAAAGTTGAGCTAATGTTCCCATAATGTGCCAATATAAAATACCCCTTCTCAGTGCCCCCGTAGATGACCCCATAGTACTTCTCTCCCCCCTTCCCCATAGTACCCACCATAATGTGTCCCAGTATAAAATACCCCTATACAGAGCCCCCATCTGCAAGTATCACAGTGCCATCTCCCCCCCCCCCCTCCCAATGTGCCAGTATCAAATGCATCTCTCCTTCCCCATGTGCCAGTATCAAGTGCCTCTCTCCTTCCCACCCACCCCATGTGCCAGTATCATAATGCCATCTCCCCCCCCATGTGCCAGTATTGCCTCTCTCCGACCCACCCACCCCCCATGTGCCAGTATCATAGTGCCATTTCCCCCCCAATGTGCCAGTATTAAGTGCCTCTCTCCCCCCATATGTGCCAGTATCATAGTGCCATCTCCCCCCCTCCCAATGTGCCAGTATCAAGTGCCTCTCTCCTTCCCCCCATGTGCCAGTATCATAGTGCCACCCCCCCATGTGCCACTATCAAGTACCTCTCTCCCCCCCATGTGCCAGTATCAGGTGCCAACCCCCCTCCCCCATGTGCCAGTATCAAGTGCCTCCCGCTCCCCCCATGTGGCAGTAACAGTCGGGTATTTAAAAAAACAACAAAACACTTATACTTACCTCCATGTCAGCGATGCGATGCAGCCTCTTCCTGTGTCCCGCGCTGTATGTCCATATATGGAGTCAGTGCTTGTGTATTTCAGAAAAGTTTCTGCTGGGACTCGAACCCACGACCTTCTGTATCAGAGGCAAGGCACTTAACCACACAGCTGTAAGAGCTGCATAGCCACTGCCTGAAAAAATGAGACTTCTACTGTAGACTCGTTTATAGCTTTGATAGCTAGTGTACATCCATATACATGACAGCTGCCCCAGCGCACTCAGCTCTGCTACATCTATACACATGACAGCTGCCCCAGCACACTCAGCTCTGCTATATCTCTATATATCTATCTACTGTATAGTAATACTTAGAGATATAAAGATATAGCAGAGATGAGTGTGCAGTATCATAGTGCCATAGCACACTCAGCTCTACTATATCTCTATATATGACAGCTGCCCCAGCACACCCAGCTCTGCTACATCTATACACATGAAAGCTGCCCCTGCACATTCAGCTCTGCTATATCTCTATATATGACAGCTGCCCCAGCACACCCAGCTCTGCTATAGATATAGCAGTGCTGAGTGTGCTGGGGCAGCTGTCATGTGTATTAGATGTAGCAGAGCTGGGTGCGCTGGGGCAGCTATCATATATAGAGATATAGCAGTGCTGAGTGTGCTGGGACAGCTGTCATGTGTATAGATGTACACTGGCTATAACAGCTATAACAGAGTCTACAGTCAGTGGCTATGCAGCTCTTATAGCTGTGTGGTTAAGTTGCCTCTGATACAGAAGGTCGTGGGTTCGAATCCCATCTCTCCCTCTCATGAGAAGCGTGCAAGTTGTGACACAGGCAGGGCGTCTATAAAGTAGTAAGTGTGCTGCCGGGAGGTGAGAGAAGGCTGCCGCCGTCCTGCATGTCGTTACAGTGTGTGGTGTTTGTGGCAGTCGCTACACCGGCCAAGGAGCGTCGGTGCTGCTAGCTGCCCGGTCCAAGAAACAGCCCTGGCGTTTGCGTGAAAATCGCAGCATGTTCTATATTCTGCATTTTTCACGCAGCCCTGGCCCCATAGACATGCCGGGTTCGCTTCTAGGATGGTGGAAAAAGATTGCAGCCAGGAATCCAGCGTCTGGTCAATATTCCTTTATTACATAAACTCACGGCACTGTAATAAAGGATTCCCGGCTGCGATCTTTTTCCACCATCCTAGAGGTAAATCCGTCCGGAGAGGCTCTGTCTGAAGGTGTCTTGAGTTTTATCCAACAGACATCCTCCCCAGTGAAGTGAGTTATACTTTCAGACCTTGTTTGTATACACGATTTCGTGTGTTTTTGGTAATTATATTGGCCGTTGTTGCGACTTTTGCATGTACCTGATATGAATTGTCTGGTGTCACCAATCAATATTTCTGTAACAGTAAGTAGCCTGATCACCACAACTGTATAAAATACTTATAGGTGTGCTACATCACGACTTAACCTTATACCTTGGATGACTAAGTGCTTTATTCTATGCTGGTGATATTTCCAACTATTCTCTATCTGGGTTTTTTCACCACTTTCGAGTAGGAGTGGCGCCATTTTGTGGGTCACATTCTTTCGGCTTTGGGTATTGTGGTTTTTATTAACCACCCATCCTCCCACTCCGATCAACTTGATGTCTTTCTTCTGTGGGTTAGCTATGCTACACCTCGACCACTAGGCTGCCTTCCTACCTTGTTTGTCTTCCCTTCTGACTAGATGCACATCATCCACCCTCTTGGCGCCCGGTGAACGATTTCCCTATGTATTCTGGGGACTTCACCCTCAATATATATCTCGTTCTAAGAAACCTCTTTTTTGCTTATACATTGTTTTTCCTTTTACATTTCCATAGAAATGAATAGGGCTGTGTGAATAGCGCATTGCATCCGGATGCAATGCGTTGCGTTCCATTTTTAACGAATGTTACTTGGCAACAGTTGAAGGTAGATTCCACAGGAAATGAGCCTTTTCCCCGGCGCCTTCCCCAACGGCACTGACAGGAGGGTGCTCCCCGCCCCCAGGACAGGAAACAACAGGAAGCTCGAACTTTAATAGGGGGCCTCCTCCCCTACCTAATCAAAGTTGTTTCCTGTCCCAGATAGCATGGAAGCTGCTCCTGTGTTCCTGTGTGGATTTCGCAGCAGTACTAAGCGCACGGCCTGATCTCTTCCCCCTACTTGGGGAGGGCCGTTGCAGTGGACATGGGCTCCGGGGACGCGTGGCCTCCCATCCCTGTACCTTGGCGTAAGTCCTGTTGTAAGGCAGCCCTGGGCTCTATTCTGCCTGGGAGTGCAGGATATTCTTGCGGCATTTTGGTGGGTGGAGACTCCCAAGCAAAGGGAGTCTCGTTCTGATTGGGGGCATTGCGTGCGTCGTGACGTCGTTGCGCAGCAGCGTCACACATGCACGGACGTCAGCAAGATCAGCTGCTATTTCTAATGCTACCCGCAGAGCGGTATGGCCCTGCTCTTGGTCGGGTGATGCTGGTTCAAAGAACCGGTTATGTTCCATCCCTTGTGAAGAGGATATGCTTTTTGGGTCAGTATTGGATGATGTTTTAGAACAGGCCTCCGATAAGAAAAAGGGGTTTCCCACTGACTCAAAATATTTTCATCAGAGACGTTCCTTTCGTAGTCAAAGGAAGCCTAAACCCGATCAGAATAAGAGAGAGTGTACTCATTAAGGTGGCAATCGTCAAGAGGAAGAAACAAGGGATTCCTCTTCAATTCTGATAACTCGTCAAAAACCACTCAATGACGCCAGAGGCCAGGTTAGAGCAAGATTAAATATTTTTGTTCCACAATGGAGAGAAATACAGTAGGAGCCTCCCCGTGGATACTAGCTGCTATTCAAAGGGGTGTCAGGCTAGAATTCAGTATCTACCCACAAGACCACTTTGTCATCAACAAGCCATTGAGAAAAAAGGAGGAACAGTCATCCCTGGAGACAGAGATAACTAGCTTAATTCAGAAAGAAGTCCTGCTACCAGTTCCAGAAAGCCAGCAAAAGCGAGGTTTTTATTCTCCAGTCTTCCTCGTAAAGAAACCAAGGGGATCCTTCAGGCTTATTATAAATCTAAGGAGTCTGAACAAGTGCCTATCTTACCAAAAAGTTCAAGATGGAGACCATCAAATCACTTCCCCAATATTGTTACATGGCAACAATAGATTTGCAGGATGCATACTACCATGTTCCCATTCTCAAAGATCATCAAAAAATTCTCAGGATAGCAGTATTTATGGGAGGTCACCGCTGTCACTTTCAATTTCAAGCTCTCCCCTTTGGCCTGTCATCAGCTCCCAGAATTTTCATGAAGGTACTGGCAGAAATAGTTATATTCATCTACGGGGCATTGTTGTCGTGCCGTACTTAGATGACTTCCTGTTAGCAGCGGAATCAGAAGATCAGCTTCGGGTACATCTGGACCTTGTCCAAAGGACCTTCATGGATCTGGGATGAATAATAAATGTCAGAAAATCCAACCTCATTCCAACTCAGCAAAAAGTCTTTTTAGGGGTTCTTCTTGACTCTTGCTTACTGATGTCCTTCCTTCCAGAAGAGAAACAGTTGTCCCTTCAACTAAAGGAAAATCAGTTTTGCAGTCTAAGATCCACTACCATCAGAAACATCATGACAGTCATGGGGATTCTGACATCCTCTATCCCTGCTGTCAGATGGGCACAAAGCCACACTAGAATTCTGCAAGCCTTTCTTCCCTGGCTTGGTGGAGAATAAGAAAAAATATGCAGAGAGGTGTCTTCTGGCATCAAGAGAATCTTCTAGTGGTGTCTACAGATGCCAGCAGTAGAGGCTGGGGAGGCCATGCAGGGGACCTTGTGGTTCAAGGAGTCTGGGACGACTCCATTTTAAAGGCATCGTCAAACCTAAGGGAGCTCAGAGCAGTCTACGAAGTTCTTCTAGCCCTTCACTCAAGAATTGCTCTCGATCATATAAAGATCCTGTCGGATATGACAACAGTTGCTTATTTAACCCGGCAAGGAGGTACCCGGAGAAGATCTCTGGCAGCAATGTCAAGGGATATCTTTCTTTTTGCAGAAAAAAAATCTATCCTCTCTAACAGCCGTGCATTTAAAAGGAAGCAGCAATCTGGTGGCCGACTTCCTCAGCCATCAAACTCTAAAAGAGGGAGAATGGGCTTTACATGTCGAGGTCTTTCTTCAGATTACCAAGATGTGGGGCATTCCGGTTCTGGATTTATTTGCGGACTGGAGAAACAGGAAAGTAAAAAGATTCTGTTCCCTGTCCCCCCTAGGCAGTCCAGAGATAGTGGATGCCCAATCTCGCCCCTGGCCAAGGGGGCTACTATACGCATTTCCCCCATTCAGCCTGATTCCGGGAACCCTGATGAAAGTGGCGGAAGAGAGAGCACAGGTCATCATCATTGCTCCATGTTGGCCAAAAAGGATCTGGTTTCCCCTCTTACTCAAGCTGTTGCAGGGAACATCCTGGACCCTACCAGTGTTTCCAGGCCTTCTTCAACAAGGGCCAGTTTACCATCCGGGGATCTCTCAGCTGAAATTGACGGCATGGAGATTGAACGCAGAAATCTAAAAAAGAAAGGTCTCTCTGACCCTGTAATCTCTACCTTACTAAAGAGTAGAAAAGTCATAACCTCCAGGATCTATCTCAGAACGTGGAAAGCCTTTCTTTTGTTTTCTAGTGACAGGATTCAGCAAAGTCCCTTACTCAACATACCTGTCATTTTAGATTTTCTGCAGATGGGTTTAAACAAAGGTCTTAAGCCATCCACCCTTAAAGTTCAAATCTCCGCTTTAGCAGTTTTACTGGATGCAAATCTTTCTGATCATCCTCCTATCAAAAGATTCATCAAGGGGGCAGTCAAAGTTTCCCCCAGGTTACACTCTACCGTTCCACCTTGGGACATGAACTTAGTCCTCACAGCACTGATGGACTCTCCGTTTGTACCTATTGAGGGTATTTCTCTAAAACTCCTGACCTTAAAGACTACCTTCCTCCTGGCCATTACAATGGCAAGAAGGGTGGGAGAGATACAGGCCTTCTCTTGCTGTCCCCATATCTTAGGATCCTAGATGACAGGATAATCCTAAGACATTGTCCATCCTTATTACCGAAGGTAGTATCCAGATTTCACTGTGGTCAGGAGATTATTTTACCATCATTCTATCCGTCACCTTCGACAGACCTGGAGAGGCGCTTTCATAACCTGGATGTAAGGCGTTGTGTGCTTGCCTACCTGAAAGTCTGGGAAGAAGATAGAAAATCTGATCACCTCCTCCTTCAGTTTCAGGGGCCTAACAAAGGTCAGGCGGCCAGTAAAACCACCATTGCAAGATGGATAAAGCAAGCAATTTCTCTCTGTTATGCTCAAAAGAACCTAGATCCTCCGAAGGGACTCAGGGCCCATTCAACACGAGCTATGTCGACCTCTTGGGCAGAAAATGCGGCCATCTCGATAGAACAGATTTGTAAAGCAGCTGTGTGGGCAAATCCAATGACTTTCTTCAACCATTACAAATTAAATGTCATGCATAATCAGGATTTAGCCTTCGGGCGCAGAATTCTTTCTGCCATAGTCCCACCCTAGTAAAACTCCTCTTTTTTATTCCTCCTGTCAGTGTCGTTGGGGGAGGCGCCAGGGAAAAGCGTTAATTACTCTTACCGGTAATTGGATTTTCCAATAGCCTCCCCCAACGGCACTGAGTTTTCCCACCCATCATTGTTTTTTTTCCTTGCATTTATAATCTCATGTGTATTCTTGTATTCCAATTGGAATAATATAATTTTTGCTCTTGCATCACTATCGTGTACTTTGTTATTTACTGATTACGTAGGGGAGGAGGACCCCTTTTAAAGTTCGAGCTTCCGTGTTGTTTCCTGTCCTGGGGGCGGGGATCACCCTCCTGTCAGTGCTGTAGCGGGAGGCTATTGGAAAATCCAATTACCGGTAAAAGTAATTAACCCTTTTCTGAGTCTGGCTCCTACTACCTGTGCGGAGCTGCTTTCTTTGGACATATTGCTGCCCTTGCTTAGCCACAGCCAAGATGCCAAGGCAACCCAGCAAGCGTATGGATGTGGAGAAGCTCATCGTGATGGTCCAGGATAGGCCCTGCGTTTGGGACACCAGGTCGGGGGACTACTATGACCGATACAAAAAGGATGCCGCCTGGGTGGAAGTAACACAGGAGGTGTTCTCAGGTGTTTGGTCAAAAACCACAGAGCAAAAGCGCCTGACTTTAAGTAAGTGCATTGTCCATATATACATACATGTGTGATATTAAAGTTTCTGTTAAGTAGCATAGCACATGTCTAACGTTGTACTCCATTACATAGCACATGTCTAACGTTGTACTCCATTACATAGCACATGTCTAACGTTGTACTCCATTACATAGCACATGTTAAATGGAAACATTGTTTGACATGTGCTATGCTACAGACGACATAGTTTGACATGTGCTATGCTACAGACGACATAGTTTGACTTGTGCTATGCTACAGACGACATAGTTTGACACGTGCTATGCTACAGACGACATAGTTTGACACGTGCTATGCTACAGACGACATAGTTTGACACGTGCTATGCTACAGACGACATAGTTTGACATGTGCTATGCTACAGACGACATAGTTTCACTTGTGCTATGCTACAGACGACATAGTTTCACTTGTGCTATGCTACAGACGACATAGTTTGCCTGACACCCCTAGGTTAGCACATGCTAGTGATACCGTATTTCATTTATTTATTTTTTAAATGGTTGTTTTAAATTGTTTGTAGTTGAAGAAGTCAAGAATAGATGGAGGAGCTGCCGGGACCAATTTCGTAAAGAAATGACCCATCAAGGCCGCAGCGCGTCAGGCCCACTTAAGAAAAGGCCCTATATGTTTAAGGAACAACTAATGTTCCTTCGTGACATACTGGACCTGCGCCTGTAAGTAAATGATATAATCATATATGCTTTGTAATTAGAGTTGAGCGAACACCTGGATGTTCGGGTTCGAGAAGTTCGGCCGAACTTCCCGGAAATGTTCGGGTTCGGGATCCGAACCCGACCCGAACTTCGTCCCGAACCCCATTGAAGTCAATGGGGACCCGAACTTTTCGGCACTAAAAAGGCTGTAAAACAGCCCAGGAAAGATCTAGAGGGCTGCAAAAGGCAGCAACATGTAGGTAAATCCCCTGCAAACAAATGTGGATAGGGAAATGAATAAAAATAAAAATAACAAAATTAACCAATATCAATTGGAGAGAGGTCCCATAGCAGAGAATCAGGCTTCATGTCAGCACAGAATCAGTCTTCATGTCATAGCAGAGAATCAGGCTTCACGTCACCCACCACTGTAACAGTCCATTGTCATATATTTAGGCCCCGGCACCCAGGCAGAGGAGAGAGGTCCCGTAACAGAGATTCAGGCTTCATGTCAGCAGAGAATCAGTCTGCATGTCATAGCAGAGAATCATGCTTTACGTCACCCAACACTGGAACAGTCCATTGTCAGATATTTAGGCCCAGGCACCCAGGCAGAGGAGAGAGGTCCCGTAACAGAGAATCTGGCTTCATGTCAGCAGAGAATCAGTCTGCATGTCCTAGCAGAGAATCATGCTTTACGTCACCCAACACTGGAACAGTCCATTGTCAGATATTTAGACCCAGGCAGAGGAGAGAGGTCCCGTAACAGAGAATCAGTCTTCATGTCATAGCAGAGAATCAGGCTTCACGTCACCCACCACTGTAACAGGCCACTGTCAGATATTTTTAGGCCCCGGCACCCAGACAGAGGAGAGAGGTCCCATAACAGAGATTCAGGCTTCATGTCAGCAGAGAATCAGTCTGCATGTCATAGCAGAGAATCAGGCTTTACGTCACCCAACACTGGAACAGTCCATTGTCAGATATTTAGGCCCAGGCTGCCAGGCAGAGGAGAGAGGTCCCATAACAGAGAATCTGGCTTCATGTCAGCAGAGAATCAGTCTGCATGTCCTAGCAGAGAATCATGCTTTACGTCACCCAACACTGGAACAGTCCATTGTCAGATATTTAGGCCCAGGCAGAGGAGAGAGGTCCCGTAACAGAGAATCTGGCTTCATGTCAGCACAGAATCAGTCTTCATGTCATAGCAGAGAATCAGGCTTCACGTCACCCACCACTGGAACAGGCCACTGTCAGATATTTTTAGGCCCCGGCACCCAGGCAGAGGAGAGAGGTCCCATAACAGAGATTCAGGCTTCATGTCAGCAGAGAATCAGTCTGCATGTCATAGCAGAGAATCATGCTTTACGTCACCCAACACTGGAACAGTCCATTGTCAGATATTTAGGCCCAGGCACCCAGGCAGAGGAGAGAGGTCCCGTAACAGAGAATCTGGCTTCATGTCAGCAGAGAATCAGTCTGCATGTCCTAGCAGAGAATCATGCTTTACGTCACCCAACACTGGAACAGTCCATTGTCACATATTTAGGCCCATGCAGAGGAGAGAGGTCCCGTAACAGAGAATCAGTCTTCATGTCATAGCAGAGAATCAGGCTTCACGTCACCCACCACTGGAACAGGCCACTGTCAGATATTTTTAGGCCCCGGCACCCAGGCAGAGGAGAGAGGTCCCATAACAGAGATTCAGGCTTCATGTCAGCAGAGAATCAGGCTTCATGTCACCCACCACTGGAACAGGCCACTGTCAGATATTTTTAGGCCCCGGCACCCAGACAGAGGAGAGGTTCATTCAACTTTGGGTTGCCCCGCAATATAATGGTAAAATGAAAATAAAAATAGGATTGAATGAGGAAGTGCCCTGGAGTACAATAATATATGGTTAAGGGGAGGTAGGTAATGTCTAATCTGCACAAGGGATGGACAGGTCCTGTGGGATCCATGCCTGGTTCATTTTTATGAACGTCAGCTTGTCCACATTGGCTGTAGACAGGCGGCTGCGTTTGTCTGTAATGATGCCCTCTGCCGTGCTGAATACACGTTCAGACAAAACGCTGGCCGCCGGGCAGGCCAGCACCTCCAAGGCATAAAAGGCTAGCTCTGGCCACGTGGACAATTTGGAGACCCAGAAGTTGAATGGGGCCGAACCATCAGTCAGTACGTGGAGGGGTGTGCACAGGTACTGTTCCACCATGTTATTGAAATGTTGCCTCCTGCTAACACGTTCCGTATCAGGTGGTGGTGCAGTTAGCTGTGGCGTGGTGACAAAACTTTTCCACATCTCTGCCATGCTAACCCTGCCCTCAGAGGAGCTGGCCGTGACACAGCTGTGTTGGCAAACTCTTGCTCCTCCTCTGCCTTCGCCTTGGGCTTCCACTTGTTCCCCTGTGACATTTGGGAATGCTCTCAGTAGCGCGTCTACCAACGTGCGCTTGTACTCGCGCATCTTACTATCACGCTCCAGTGCAGGAAGTAAGGTGGGCACATTGTCTTTGTACCGTGGATCCAGCAGGGTGGCAACCCAGTAGTCCGCACACGTTAAAATGTGGGCAACTCTGCTGTCGTTGCGCAGGCACTGCAGCATGTAGTCGCTCATGTGTGCCAGGCTGCCCAGTGGTAAGGACAAGCTGTCCTCTGTGGGAGGCGTATCGTCATCGTCCTGCGTTTTCCCCCAGCCACGCACCAGTGATAGGCCCGAGCTGCGTTGGGTGCCAGCCCGCTGTGAACCTGCTTCATCCTCATCCTCCTCCACCTCCTCCTCATCCTCGTCCTCCAGTAGTGGGCCCTGTCTGGCCACATTTGTACCTGGCCTCTGCTGTTGCAAAAAACCTCCCTCTGAGTCACTTCGAAGAGACTGGCCTGAAAGTGCTAAAAATTACCCCTCTTCCTCCTCCTCCACCTGGGCCACCTCCTCTTCCATCATCGCCCTAAGTGTTTTCTCAAGGAGACATAGAAGTGGTATTGTAACGCTGATAACGGCGTCATCGCCACTGGCCATGTTGGTGGAGTACTCGAAACAGCGCAACAGGGCACACAGGTCTCGCATGGAGGCCCAGTCATTGGTGGTGAAGTGGTGCTGTTCCGCAGTGCGACAGACCCGTGCGTGCTGCAGCTGAAACTCCACTATGGCCTGCTGCTGCTCGCACAGTCTGTCCAGCATGTGCAAGGTGGAGTTCCACCTGGTGGGCACGTCGCATATGAGGCGGTGAGCGGGAAGGCCGAAGTTACGCTGTAGCGCAGACAGGCGAGCAGCGGCAGGATGTGAACGCTGGAAGCGCGAACAGATGGCCCGCACTTTATGCAGCAGCTCTGACATGTCGGGGTAGTTGTGAATGAACTTCTGCACCACCAAATTCAGCACATGCGCCAGGCAAGAGATGTGCGTCAAACCGGCTAGTCCCAGAGCTGTAACGAGATTTCGCCCATTATCGCACACCACCAGGCCGGGCTTGAGGCTCACCGGCAGCAACCACTCGTCGGTCTGTTGTTCTATACCCCCCCGCAACTCCTGTGCGGTGTGGGGCCTGTCCCCCAAACATATGAGTTTCAGAACGGCCTGCTGACGTTTACCCCGGGCTGTGCTGAAGTTGGTGGTGAAGGTGTGTGGCTGACTGGATGAGCAGGTGGAAGAAGAGGAGGAGGAAGCTGAGTAGGAGGAGACAGGAGGCAAAGAATGTTGCCCTGCGATCCTTGGCGGCGGAAGGACGTGCGCCAAACAGCTCTCCGCCTGGGGCCCAGCCGCCACTACATTTACCCAGTGTGCAGTTAGGGAGATATAGCGTCCCTGGCCGTGCTTACTGGTCCACGTATCTGTGGTTAGGTGGACCTTGCCACAGATGGCGTTGCGCAGTGCACACTTGATTTTATTGGATACTTGGTTGTGCAGGGAAGGCACGGCTCTCTTGGAGAAGTAGTGCCGGCTGGGAACAACATACTGTGGGACAGCAAGCGACATGAGCTGTTTGAAGCTGTCTGTGTCCACCAGCCTAAATGACAGCATTTCATAGGCCAGTAGTTTAGAAATGCTGGCATTCAGGGCCAGGGATCGAGGGTGGCTAGGTGGGAATTTACGCTTTCTCTCAAATGTTTGTGAGATGGAGAGCTGAACGCTGCCGTGTGACATGGTTGAGATGCTTGGTGACGCAGGTGGTGGTGTTGGTGGTACATCCCATGTTTGCTGGGCGGCAGGTGCCAACGTTCCTCCAGAGGCGGAGGAAGATGCAGAGGCGGCAGCAGCAGAAGAGGTAGCAGGGGGAGCCTGAGTGACTTCCTTGTTTTTAAGGTGTTTACTCCACTGCAGTTCATGCTTTGCATGCAGGTGCCTGGTCATGCAGGTTGTGCTAGGGTTCAGAACGTTAATGCCTCGCTTCAGGCTCTGATGGCACAGTGTGCAAACCACTCGGGTCTTGTCGTCAGCACATTGTTTGAAGAAGTGCCATGCCAGGGAACTCCTTGAAGCTGCCTTTGGGGTGCTCGGTCCCAGATGGCGGCGGTCAGTAGCAGGCAGAGTCTCTTGGCGGCGGGTGTTCTGATTTTGCCCACTGCTCCCTCTTTTGCTACGCTGTTGGCTCGGTCTCACCACTGCCTCTTCCTCCGAACTCTGAAAGTCAGTGGCACGACCTTCATTCCATGTGGGGTCTAGGACCTCATCGTCCCCTGCATCGTCTTCCACCCAGTCTTGATCCCTGACCTCCTGTTCAGTCTGCACACTGCAGAAAGACGCAGCAGTTGGCACCTGTGTTTCGTCATCGTCAGAGACGTGCTGAGGTGGTATTCCCATGTCCTCATCATCAGGAAACATAAGTGGTTGTGCGTTAGTGCATTCTATCTCTTCCACCCCTGGGGAAGGGCTAGGTGGATGCCCTTGGGAAACCCTGCCAGCAGAGTCTTCAAACAGCATAAGAGACTGCTGCATAACATGAGGCTCAGACACTTTCCCTGATATGCATGGGGGTGATGTGACAGACTGATGGGCTTGGTTTTCATGCGCCAACTGTGCGCTTTCTGCAGAAGACTGGGTGGGAGATAATGTGAACGTGCTGGATGCACTGTCGGCCACCCAATTGACTAATGCCTGTACCTGCTCAGGCCTTACCATCCTTAGAACGGCATTGGGCCCCACCAAATATGGCTGTAAATTCTGGCGGCTACTGGGACCTGAGGTAGTTGGTACACTAGGACGTGTGGCTGTGGCAGAACGGCCACGTCCTCTCCCAGCACCAGAGGGTCCACTAACACCACCACGACCATGTCCGCGTCCCTTACTAGATGTTTTCCTCATTGTTACCGTTCACCACAATAAGAAAAATATTATTCGGGCCAATGTATTGAATTCAAATTCAGGCCTTTTTTATCTTTACACTATCTGGCTATCTATTTAGGTACCGTATTACACTAATACAGGCACAGCAGTAATGACAGATTTAGCTGAATATAAATTTGAGGCCTATTATTTAGGCGCTGGGTGACAGGTATACGTTTACGGACAGAATTAGACTTGTATCTGCACTGTAGCGTGTGTGTGAAGTTCTTGAGAATTACCCTATCAGCACCTTGAATCTAATATACCCTTTTAGGGATAGATTTAAAGTAGGCCTGATACAGCAGAAACCACTAATTTTGAGAATTGCAAATTTGGGAATTGTATTTCAACCCAGAACAAAAACTGTGCTTTGACGGACATTAAATAACTTGACCAGCTAAAGCAGTAATTACAGATTTGGATGAATATAAATGTGAGGCCTATTTTTTAGGCGCTGGGTAACAGACTCAACTTGCCCCTGATGTAGTATATGGCCAAAAAATAACCACACTATTGATGGTTAAATGCACTTGGTGGTAGCTTGACCCTGATGTAGGATATAGCAAAAAATAACCACACTATTGATGGTTAAATGCACTTGGTGACAGCTTGACCCTGATGTAGGATATAGCAAAAAATAACCACACTATTGATGGTTAAATGTACTTGGTGATAGCTCGTGCTGGCGCACAAGCAAGCCACAAAATGGCCGCCGATCACCCCAGAAAAAAAGTGACTGAAAAACGCTCTGGGCAGCCTAAAAACAGTGAGCAATTGAATAGCAGCAGTTCAATGATCCACAGCTGTAGATCGATCACAGAATGAAGTCTTTTGGAGGAGTTAATCTGCCTAATCTCGCCCTAACGTCGCAGCTGCAACCTCTCCCTACGCTTGTATCAGCAGAGTGACGTGCAGCGCTACGTGACCCAAGCTTATATAGAGGCTGGGTCACATGCTGCACTGGCCAATCACAGCCATGCCAATAGTAGGCAAGGCTGTGATGGCCTCTTGGGGCAAGTAGTATGATGCTTGTTGATTGGCTGCTTTGCAGCCTTTCAAAAAGCGCCAAGAAAGCGCCGAACACCGAACTCGAACCCAGACTTTTATGAAAATGTTCGGGTTCGGATCCGTGTCACGGACACCCCAAAATTCGGTACGAACCCGAACTATACAGTTCGGGTTCGCTCATCCCTATTTGTAATGTATATTAAATTATCGGATTGACCAAAATCAAAACTAATTATTAATCCATTTTTTAAAAATGCTTTCTCTATTGAAGAACGGAGGACAACCTGGAAGAGGAGAGTGACCAGGCTGCCCAGAATCATTCTCCCGCAGCTGAGGAGGAGAATCTCCCTTTACAGGCTACAGAAGATATGGCAGAAGAAGGACCTTCCACCATCTCCAGGCCCAACATCCCTCCTGCAGCAGAATCGGCACCTTCACTTCAGCTGCCGGCACATGGAAAGGTGGAGGTGACTCGACTACCTTGCACGAGCCTGCCAGGAGGACCTTTATGAGATGTATGGTCGTACTCTGGGCCCTCTTTTGAAGAGAGTGCCAGTGGATCTTTACCTGCGGACCCAAGGGGCACTTGGGATTGTTCTGGAGGCAGCCACTCCTCCAAATGACCCCACCCATGTATTTCATGCCCTTGAAAACTGGCGATTACATCGGAACATCAATGGGCCACCACCTAGGACTCCTCCACGTATACCCATCAGGGCTCCTCACTACCCTCCTCCTCGCCAAACATTTGCCCCTCTACCCCAACAATATGGGCAGCAATACCTTGGTGACACATCCTATGTGCACCAAGGTCCCTCCGCATCTCAGGATGCTCCACCCCAGCACTTAGGACCCTCTTCTCAGGGCACTTACCAGCCCTCTCAATGTGAAGTTCCCCCGGCCACACCAGGACGTTATTATAATTTGTAATTATGTTTTGTACATTGTAAGATATTTTCTTTTCCTTGTCAGATCAGACTCTAGTTTTTGATTTGTTTATTTTAAAAAAATAATAATAATACAGACAGAAAATGTAATTTTATTTAAAGAAAGTTGTAAAGATGACTTATTATGCTGTAATAATGAAAGTTTATATTTCACACATATTTCTACTTATATTAGGCATGCAAAATATGTAAGCTCGCAACCCACATCAATGGTCCTCATCTTTTTTTCGAATCCATAACTAAAAAAATGTAAATACTATATACCGTACTAACAAAAAAAAATTATCCATCCAGAATACATACACTGAATAGTCAGCTTAAGGGGACGGAAATAATTTTTTGTTGCTCCACGTGAAGATTGCTGTTGCTGAAAAGGGAATGAGAGACATAAAATAGTCTGAAAATAATTCCCTCACTCTCAGTCCTGCTGAACCAGCTCTTCCACGTTGAGAGGGGTCTCCATGGGCTGCTGCAGTAAAGAGGTCCGCATCTTCATCAGGAGTGGCCTCATACATGGGAACGTAGTTATGGAGAACTACACAAGCTTTTATAACATTATTCACATTTTCCGTGGCCAGCTGGATAGGCGAAAGAAATATATTTGCTGGCTAAGATCCCCAAGGCACACTCTACAAACCTTCTGGCCCTGCTTAAGACCTCCTGCAAAATGCGGGCCGCAATGCACGAAGACCGACCGTTGGCCAGCCGCGGCGGATCGCAGACCCATTCACTTTAATAGGTCGGTGATCCGGCCGTTCTGCAAAAAGATAGGACGTGTTCTTTTTGCGGAACGGAAGTACGGGACGAAACCCGTAGTAGTGCTTCCATTCTGCATCTCCGGATTTGAGGACCCATTGAAGTGAATGGGCCCGCATCCGTGATGCGGAATATACACGAAACGGTGAATAAAATGCGGTCCGCAATACGGCCATGGGACACCTACGGTCGTGTGCAGAAGGCCTAACCAATAGTTGAATGTGCGCCTTTTCTCATCCAATCCTCGCCTGGGGAAAGAACGCTTGAGGTTTGGCGATAAAGGAAAACCCCTCATCGCCAACTATCACATATGGTGCAAGTGGGCCAGAGGAGCCAGAAAGAGGAGCTGGCTGGGGAATGTCCAGTTGGTTGGACTGAAGCCACCGACCCATTCTGGAAGCCAGGAAGATGCGAGCATCAGCCGAACTTCCATAGGCCCCGATATCTATAATTATAAACCTGAAGGCCAACAAAACTACGGAGAAAAACTGTTTATAATTATTGAATCGGGACCCTGAGTTCGGTGGCTTCTTCACCCGTATGTGCTTCCCGTCAAGGGCACCAAAACAGTTGGGGAATTGTGCCCTCTCCAGGAAGCCCTGGGCAATCTGCAGCCACTGCCGCCTTGTTGGCTGTGGCAGCACAGCAGCTCGCAGTCGCAACCAAATGTTGGCACAGGTTGCCCTCACTATCCCAGCAATTGTGGAGGTCCCCATTCGAAATGTCGTTTTATTCCATCCGCCTCTCGGCATGTTTGCCATTGTAGTCAATGGGGCCGGAGCGGTAGTCCGGGGGCACGCGTGCACTAGCGGCAGCATGGATCCGGCAGGCTGTTCACCCTTCGGAACAGCCTGCCGGAGTTCCTTGCCGCTAGTCTGAAAGTAGCCTTGTATCCACACAAAATGGAGCTTTCCCAAACAGATGAGCATGCTGCAGGTTTTTATATGTGTTCCAAATGAACATGTGACTCTAGAGGATGGTTGCGTTTTTTTTCACGCGCGTTAAAAATGCATGTCATCCGCGCGGGAAAAAATGAACGCATCCGGACCTAATCCGTCACGCTTGTTTGAAAGAGGCCTAAGGAGTTTTGTCTGGTCCGCACCATGGAGCATACTGCTGTTGTTACCAGTGACTCTGCATCGTCAGCTCTTCTATACCGGTCTTCAGCTCTGCTGCATCATCATCAGCATGCTATGCCAGTCTTCAACTCTGCTGCACTGTCAGCCCTACTGTACTTGTCTTCAGCTCTGCTGAACCAGCAGCTCTTTTATACCAGTCTTCAGCTCTGCTGCAACAGCACAGCTACATCAGTTTCCAGAACTTTGTCATATCCGCTCTGCTACATTAACTCTGCAGCACCACCCGCCAGTAACTACAGCTACAAATGCTCAGCTACACTGGTTTTCCACTTCTGCTGAATCGGGCCTATAGCTCCACTACACCAAGTTGTCTGCTCTTGAAAGGGTTCGCGATCCGTCTGCACCACAAAAAAAATAGAGCATGTTCTATTTTTTTGCAGTGAGCAGGCACTCCGTAGTGCTTCCGTCATCTTCCGCTCCGTGCCTCTGCAAAATATCTTCCAGATTGGGGACCCAATCAAGTGAATGGGTTTGCATCCATGAAATGGTGCACACGCGGCTGGTGCCGTATAATGCGGACCGCGATACAGGCACGGCCGGCGCACACTGGTGTGCATGAGGCCTCACCAAGGATGTTATCTTTAATCTCTTTCCTAACCTAGATCACCACAAATGTTATCATGAACTATTTTACTACCCAAGCCCACTAGGAATAGTATCATTAACCCATTTATTACCCAGCCCACTAGGGGTATTATCATTAAACCCTTTAACTACCCTAGTCCACCAGAAATGTTATTATTAAAGGGGTTGTGTCATTTCAGCAAATGGCATTTATCATGTAGAGAAAGTTAATACAAGGCACTTACTAATGTACTAATGTATTGTGATTGTCCGTATTGCCTCCTTTGCTGTCTGGATTCATTTTTCCATCACATTATACACTGCTTGTTTCCATGGTTATGACCACCTTGCAATCCAGCTTCGGTGGTCATGCTTGCACACTATAGGAAAAAGTGCTGGCCTGTGCGCACTACCACCAGAGAGGGCAGCGCTTTTTCCTATAGTGTGCAAGTATGACCATAGAAGCTGGATTGCAGGGTGGTCATAACCCCTGGATACAAGCAGTGTATAATGCGAGGGAGAAATGAATCCAGCCAGCAAAGGAGGCAATATGGAGAATCACAATATATTAGTTAAGTGGTTAACTTCCTCTACATGATAAATGCCATTTGCTGAAGTAAGACAACCCATTTAACCTATGTACTACCCAGCCCACCAGGGATTTGTCATTAACCCTTTTACTACCCTAAACCACCAGGGATGCTATCATTAAGCCATTTACTATCCAGGCACCCAGGGATATTTTCACAAAACCTTTCACTACCTTAGCCCAACAGGGAACTTATCATTAACCCACTTACTATACATCCCAACAGGGAAATTGTTATTAACCCTTTTAGTACCTTAGCCCACCAGGAATGTTATCATTAAACCATTTACTACCCTCCAAGGATCATTAAGCCATTTACTTTCCAGGCCACTATGGATATTCTCATTAAACCTTTTCCTACCCTAGCCCACCAAAGATGTTATCATGAACCCAATTACTATCCAGGCTACCAGGAATATTGGCATTAACCCTTTTACCACCCTTACCCACCAGGATTGCTACCTTAGCTCAACAAGATGCTTTTGTTAGCTCATGTACTACCCTAGCTCATCAGGGATGTTATCATTTATCCTTTTACTACATTAGCCCAACAAAGATGTTAACATTAACCATTTTACTGCCTTAACCCATGTAGGATGTAATCATTATACCCCCTCACTGCTCTAGACCACCAGTGCTGCTAAAATCTGCCAGTTTTCCCAGACAGAAAATAGCTAAACATTTCTTTGCAGCCATTCTTTTCAATATGAGAAGATGAAAGTTGTGGATATGTTAGAAGAGGACTAGAGGTATTTGGGCCGTGATTTGTATGTGTGGGCCCCTGAGTGAAGTCCGAGGCAGAGGAGTTCTCCTTTGCTTGTCACGTGATATATAAGCAGCTCTACTACCATGTGATTGGCTATTAAGCAGCATATAATCTATAGAGCGCAACTTCTCTTTGCTGTGCCGCCCCCCATTATACAGCAGAATCCCCTAGAATTGTCTGAAGGAATACACTAGGTTACAGCCTAGGAGTTAGAAGAAGGTAGTGACAAGAAAGCTTTTAAAGGTTCGTTACAGGGTTAATACCGTATGAGATCTGCTAATCACATTGAGACTAGTGGTGTCTGGTACAATAGTTCACAGTCCCTTTCCTCTGGGACCCTCCTAATTAACCTTAATTAGTTTGGAGACTGACACTGAAGCAGTAAGCTAAACCTGTCTGCGGGGGCACGCTGTCCCTGAGGAGGGATGTTTTTTATTCCGTATTCCCGGATAGGCAACATAGCTTAAAGGATATGTCTAATATTGAACACTACTTTACTGTTTATAAAAGGGAAACTGAAGTGGGGGTGGGTCTGAGTATCCCAAACCCTGAAGCAGCTCAGAAGAATGCAATGGGATGAATAATAAAATTCTGTCACCTGTCACTGCTTAATGATTTATTACTGAGTTCAGTGTACATACATTCTTATGAAGTACTGATCCTCAGTTACATTCAGTTTTATACTCCAGAGCTGCACTCACTATTCTGCTGGTGCAGTCACTGTGTACATACATTACATTACTTATCCTGTACTGATCCTGAGTTACATCCTGTATTATACTCCAGAGCTGTACTCACTATTCTGCTGGTGCAGTCACTGTGTACATTACATTACTTATCCTGTACTGATCCTGAGTTACATCCTGTATTATACTCCAGAGCTGTACTCACTATTCTGCTGGTGAAGTCACTGTGTACATACATTACATTACTTATCCTGTACTGATCCTGAGTTACATCCTGTATTATACTCCAGAGCTGCACTCGCTATTCTGCTAGTGGAGTCACTGTGTACATACATTACTTATCCTGTACTGATCCTGAGTTATATCCTGTATTATACTCCAGAGCTGCACTCGCTATTCTGCTGGTGGAATCACTGTGTACATACATTACATTACTTATCCTATACCGATCCTGAGTTATATCCTGTATTATACTCCAGAACTGCACTCACTATTCTGCTGGTGCAGTCACTGTGTACATACATTACATTACTTATCCTGTACTGATCCTGAGTTACATCCTGTATTATACTCCAGAGCTGCACTCGCTATTCTGCTGGTGGAATCACGGTGTACATACATTACATTACTTATCCTATACCGATCCTGAGTTATATCCTGTATTATACCCCAGAGCTGCACTCACTATTCTGCTGGTGCAATCACTGTGTACATACATTACTTATCCTGTACTAATCCTGAGTTACATCCTGTATTATACTCCAGAGCTGCACTCGCTATTCTGCTAGTGGAGTCACTGTGTACATACATTACTTATCCTGTACTGATCCTGAGTTATATCCTGTATTATACTCCAGAGCTGCACTCGCTATTCTGCTGGTGGAATCACTGTGTACATACATTACATTACTTATCCTATACCGATCCTGAGTTATATCCTGTATTATACTCCAGAGCTGCACTCACTATTCTGCTGGTGCAGTCACTGTGTACATACATTACATTACTTATCCTGTACTGATCCTGAGTTACATCCTGTATTATACTCCAGAGCTGCACTCGCTATTCTGCTGGTGGAATCACTGTGTACATACATTACATTACTTATCCTATACCGATCCTGAGTTATATCCTGTATTATACTCCAGAGCTGCACTCACTATTCTGCTGGTGCAGTCACTGTGTACATACATTACATTACTTATTCTGTACTGATCCTGAGTTACATCCTGTATTATACTGCAGAGCTGCACTCGCTATTCTGCTGGTGGAGTCACTGTGTACATACATTACATTACTTATCCTGTAGTAATCCTGAGTTACATCCTATATTATACTCCAGAGCTGCACTCGCTATTCTGCTGGTGGAGTCACTGTGTACATACATTACATTACTTATCCTATACTGATCCTGAGTTATATCCTGTATTATACTCCAGAGCTGCACTCACTATTCTGCTGGTGCAGTCACTGTGTACATACATTACTTATCCTGTACTGATCCTGAGTTACATCCTGTATTATACTCCAGAGCTGCACTCACTATTCTGCTGGTGCAGTCACTGTGTACATACATTACATTACTTATCCTGTACTGATCCTGAGTTACATCCTGAATTATACTCCAGAGCTGCACTCACTATTCTGCTGGTGCAGTCACTGTGTACATACATTACATTACTTATCCTGTACTGATCCTGAGTTACATGCTGTATTATACTCCAGAGCTGCACTCACTATTCTGCTGGTGGAGTCACTGTATAGATACATTACATTACTTATCCTGTACTGATCCTGAGTTATATCTTGTATTATACTCCAGAGCTGCACTCACTATTCTGCTGGTGCAGTCACTGAGTACATACATTACATTACTTATTCTGTACTGATCCTGAGTTACATCCTGTATTATACTTCAGAGCTGCACTCGCTATTCTGCTGGTGGAGTCACTGTGTACATACATTACATTACTTATCCTATACCGATCCTGAGTTATATCCTGTATTATACTCCAGAGCTGCACTCACTATTCTGCTGGTGCAGTCATTGTGTACATACATTACATTACTTATCCTGTACTGAACCTGAGTTATATCCTGTATTATACTCCAGAGCTGCACTAACTTTTCTGCTGGTGCAGTCACTGTGTACATACATTACGTTACTTATCCTGTACTGATCCTGAGTTACATCCTGTATTATACTCCAGAGCTGCACTCACTATTCTGCTGGTGCAGTCACTATGTACATACATTACATTACTTATCCTGTACTGATCCTGAGTTACATCCTGTATTATACTCCAGAGCTGCACTCACTATTCTGCTGGTGCAGTCACTGTGTACATACATTACATTACTTATCCTGTACTGATCCTGAGTTACATCCTGTATTATACTCCAGAGCTGCACTCACTATTCTGCTGGTGCAGTCACTGTGTACATACATTACATTACTTATCCTGTACTGATCCTGAGTTACATCCTGTATTATATGGTACTCCAGAGCTGCAGTCCTAGTTCACCTAGTTCCTATTGGAAACAGTCACCAACAGTAAAACCCAGTCACCAGGGCCAATGTTCTGATTTACACTCCCTCAGTGCATACATTTTACAATCCCCTTTAAGTCCTCATTTTCTCTATGTAGTGTCTTACCCTCAATGGCGGTAGACCACATGACTGCTATGGAGCTCATGGGGGAGGAGGTCCCGAGCTGAACTTCTTTCTGTACCCAATGTAAAAGCACTGCATTCTTATGTAGACACCACTAGGGGGAGCTTAGTGCTAACCTATTACAACTAAATCAATGGTAAATACGTAAATTCCTATACACTGAGCTCCCCCTGGTGGTGGCTGCAGACAGACAGCTTTATAATAGAAAGGCAGCTGGAGATTTATCTACGAATTATGCTGTTCAGAATGAACACCGTATTTATAGAGCACCTGAAGAATAAAATAATAAATGCCTCAACTGATTTTCACAAGACAGGTATAATCTTAATCAGCTCGATCAACTGTACCAGAAGTTTTCCTGGTTTAATGGGGTTGATCCTGCTGACAGGTGCACTTTAAAGGGGTTGTCTCACCTCAGACATTGGGGGCATATTACTAGGATATACCCCCAATGCATTTCCTTAGAACGGAGGTGTGAAGGAAGGCACACTGCGCATGCGCGGCCGCCCTCCATTCATTTCTATGGGAGTGTTGAAAATGCGTCAGTCCTATTGAAATCAATGGGAAGCGCAACACTGCATTCACTTCTATGGGACTGACGGCAATAGCCGAGCCAGTGCTCCGCAGTTTTCGGCGCTCCCAAGGGAATGAATGGAGGCTGGCTGCGCAGGCGCCCTCCTTCGCTTTGCAGACTCCATTCTAAAGATAGGTGCAGGTCCCACCGCAATGTCTGAGGTGAGACAATCCCTTTAAAGAAAATAAATAAAATCCTAAAAAAAAAAAAAAAGAAAAAAAAAAGCCACTTGCATAACTATTCAACCCCTGTACAATTGAAGGTCCTGATTTAGATAAAGGACATTGCCCTGTCTATTATTTTAGCTGCTAGATAAACCCTTAATGACCATCCAATTATTTCAGTTTTTATCGTCCATGTTTAAGCAGCCATAACTTTAATTTTTTATTTCCATGGTTGTATAAGGCCTGGTGTTATGTGGGAAATTGCATTTTTTGTCCTGTTTGAGGTTACATATTGATTACTTTGTAATTTACACATTTTCTGTATTACATTTTTTGTATATTACTAATTTCTTCACAAAGCAGCTCACTGCTTGCAAATAGTTCACAACACACTAAATCAGCTTTACGTGGTCATTCCCCTCACTACTCCGACCTCAGACCCACTAAACGAGTATAGACCCCAGATCAGACCTAATAAAAACTCACACAAACATTATATACACTATGCTCAAATACTACACTAAATAAATACTGCACTCACGCACTACTTACAACACACAAACAAGCATCTCATAGTTTCCCATGTGCCTCCAGTGCACCCCCACATCACCAACAGACTGCTCCCCATTCTCCCCTTTTTCTCACAGAGACCACTGGACATGCTCTGTCTCTCTCACACTGACTGTTTCCCCATGACTACATTTTTTTGTGCACAGACTGCTCCCCATGCCTCCTCTTTCTTACACAGAATGCTCCCCAATGCTCCTCTTTCTTACACAGACTGCCCCCCATGCCACCTTCTTTGTAACACAGACTGCTCTTTATGTCCCTCTTACTTACACAGACTGCTCCCCATAGACCCACTTACTTATACAGACTGCTCCCTGTAAGCATCTTACTTACATAGTGCTCTCCCACATCCCATCTTTCTCACACAGACTGCCCCTATGTCCCCACTTACTTACAAAGACAGCTAACCATGGCCCTCCCTTTCACACAGACTGCTCCCTGTTAGCATCTTTCTTACAGACTGCTCCCCATCGCCCTCTCTTTCACACAGACTGCTCCCTGTAAGCATCTTCCTTACAGACTGCTCCCCATGCTCCCACTTACTTAGACTGCTCCCCATGGCCCTCCCTCTGACACGGACTGCTCCCCATAACCATCTTCCTTACAGACTGCTACCCATAACCATCTTCCTTACAGACTGCTCCCCATGCTTCCACTTACTTACACAGACTGCTCCCCATGGCCCTCTCTCTCACACAGACTGCTCCCCATAACCATCTTCTTTACTGACTGCTCCCCATGGCCCTCCCTCTCACACAGACTGCTCTCCATAACCATCTTCTTTACTGACTGCTCCCCATGCTTCCACTTACACAGACTGCTCCCTGTTAGCATCTTCCTTACAGACTGTTCCCCAACGCCCTCTCTTTCACACAGACTGCTCCCTGTAAGCATCTTTCTTACAGACTGCTCCCCATGCTCCCACTTACTTAGACTGCTCCCCATGGTCCTCCCTCTGACACGGACTGCTCCCCATAACCATTTTCCTTACAGACTGCTCCCCGTAACCATCTTCTTTACAGACTGCTCTCCATGCTTCCACTTACTTACACAGGCTGCTCCCCATGGCCCTCCCTCTCACACAGACTGCTCCCCATGGCCCTCTCTCTCACACAGACTGCTCCCCATAACCATCTTCTTTACTGACTGCTCCCCATGGCCCTCCCTCTCACACAGACTGCTCTCCATAATCATCTTCTTTACTGACTGCTCCCCATGGCCCTCCCTCTCACACAGACTGCTCTCCATAACCATCTTCTTTACTGACTGCTCCCCATGCTTCCACTTACACAGACTGCTCCCTGTTAGCATCTTCCTTACAGACTGCTCCCCATTGCCCTCTCTTTCACACAGACTGCTCCCTGTAAGCATCTTCCTTACAGACTGCTCCCCATGCTCCCACTTACTTAGACTGCTCCCCATGGTCCTCCCTCTGACACAGACTGCTCCCCATAACCATCTTCCTTACAGACTGCTTCCCATCGCCCTCTCTTTCACACAGACTGCTCCCTGTTAGCATCTTCCTTACAGACTGCTCCCTATGCTCCCACTTACTTAGACTGCTCCCCATGGTCCTCCCTCTGACACGGACTGCTCCCCATAACCATCTTCTTTACAGACTGCTCCCCATGCTTCCACTTACTTACACAGACTGCTCCCCATGGCCCTCCCTCTCACACAGACTGCTCCCCATGGCCCTCTCTCTCACTCAGACTGCTCTCCATAACCATCTTCTTTACTGACTGCTCCCCATTGCTCTCCCTCTCACACAGACTGCTCTCCATAACCATCTTCTTTACTGACTGCTCCCCATGCTTCCACTTACACAGACTGCTCCCTGTTAGCATCTTCCTTACAGACTGCTCCCCATGCTACAACTTACTTAGACTGCTCCCCATGGCCCTCCCTCTCACACAGACTGCTCCCCATAACCATCTTCCTTACAGACTGCTCCCCATGCTTCTACTTACTTACACAGACTGCTCTCCATGGCCCTCTCTCTCACACAGACTGCTCCCCATAACCATCTTCCTTACAGACTGCTCCCCATGCTTCCTCTTACTTACACAGACTGCTCCCCATGGACCTCCCTCTCACACAGACTGCTCCCCATGGCCCTCCCTCTCACACAGACTGCTCCCTGTAAGCCTCCTCCTTACATAGTGCTCCCCATGCGTATCCCTCACAGTCCACTCCCCATACTCCTTTCACAGAATGCTCCCTATGACCTTCTTTTTTGAAGTACTGTTCTCCGTGCCCCCTCTCTCACACAGACTGTTCTCTGCACCCCCTCTCTCAGACTGTTCTCCATGCCCTCTCTCTCACGCAGACCCGTCATGCCCCTTTCTTACATAGACAACTCCCCATGCAACCTTCCCACAGATTGATCTAAATGCCCCCCTTTTCTCACGTACTGCTCACCAGAATTTCCCCCATTTCTCACATATTGCTCCTCATAGTGACCCCCTCTCTTACACAGAATTCTCCCTCTCATTCTGCTCAACTCCCCCTCTGTTTTTCCCGGTCTGTGTTTCATTCTCCATGGTGCTGGTGCAGGACCTTTGCCATGTGAACAATTTTACAAAAGGCCCTACACCCATTTTAGTTGGGTTTTGTCGCAATATTGCAGAAATGTACATAGAACTGCATCTGCAAATTGTGGTAAATTCACAGCGGTTTCGAGCAATTTGCAGAAAATCACATCAAAGCCTCCATGAATTTACCACGCTTTTCACAGAACCTTGTTATTTCTGCCACAGATTTATGTAAATTGGAGGAAAATCGATGCAAAAACTTTGTTTTAACAGAGGCAGGCCAGGGCCTGATAGGGGTTCAACTATATTTGAAGCTTGTGTGGAAGACCAAGATACAGTGGATATTCACAGGTCATACCTCCAACAAAGCTGCTGTGATGAGACCATGTGTAAATATAGTCAATAAAGGCTTCCTCTGCCCAGTTGTCCTCTGTGGATATTTTAAGGAGTACATTTATTCTGGAGACTTTTTTTGCAGAGGCTTGTTGAGTACGAGCTCCATGTACCTTAGTGTCTGCTCACGATGATCTTTGGAGACATCTCCATCTTTTTGCACCCTCTCGCTTCACTCACTCATTACAATGATGAAAGGACATACCGTGTAGGAAGTTTGGTGAAGACACAAGCTTGTCGACTCATTGGGAATTTCCTGTTTCCTGGCTGTGGCACTGTGACATGGATAAAAATATTGTCTGAAGGACAGTAGAGAAGCCATAGGCAGCAGCACTCGCTAGGCCTTCTCTGAATACATGATGTCTCACACCTATCAAAATGTGTGTGCAACCCAATAAGTCACCACCAGAAGTTACAGACGACTGCAGGTTTTGCACAGCACAGTACTATTGACAATCACTTTAATACCAGTGGTCAACACTCAAATTATATGCAAGGGAAATCTGGTGTCACCATTGCTTTAAAGAGCATCTGTCAGCAGTTTTGTACCTATGACACTGCTGACCTGTTGTATGTGCGCTTGGCAGCTGAAGGCATCTGTGTTGGTCCCATGTTCATATGTGTCCGCATTGCTGAGAAATGTGATGTTTTAATATATGCAAATGAGCCTTTAGGAGCAACGGGGGCTTTGCCGTTACACCTAGAGGCTCTGCTCTCTCTACAACGGCCGCGCCCCCTGCACTTTGATTGACAGGGCCAGACATGAAAATGTTTTTACTACCTAGCCCTGACAATCAAAGTGGACAGGGTGCTGCAGTTGCAGAGAGAGCTGAGCCTCTAGGTGTAATGACAACGCCCCTGTTGTTCCTAGAGGCTCATTAGCATATATTAAAACGTTATTGTTTACATGGGGCATCTACCTGCATGGCATCTACTTACTAGTGGTGGTGCGGGATATTGCAGCTTTGGCCTGTTCACTTGAGTTAAATGCTATTAAAGGGGTTGTCCAAGATTTTGATATTGATGGTCTATCCTCAGTATAGGTCATCAATATCAGATCGTTGGCGGTCTGACTCTCGGCACCCCCCACTGTTTAGCTAGTTGAAGAGACCGCGGTGCTTCAGTAAGCATCACATGCCCTAGGTGCAGCTCAGTCCAATTCAAGTAGGGCTCAGCTGCAATAGCACAGCCACTATCCAATGGACAGCACTGTGCTTGGTAAACTGCAAAGAGGCCTCCTCAAACAGCTGATTGGCCGGAGTATCGGGAGTTGTAACCCCCACCAAACTGATATTGATGACCTATCCTGAGAGCTTGGTGGATCCCCCTGGCCGGCCTATTGTGTCGGGCAGGGGCTCTGTCTTCAATACTGTCTCTGTGTTTCTGGATAGGGTCCTGAGTGTCCATGCGACTTCGGCTCCCTCTTATGTCAGGGATACTGGCAATTTTCTTTCGAAGTTAAAACAAATTGTATTGCCCAATGAATTTATGTTGGTAAGCTTTGATGTTGTTTCACTTTATACCTCCATTGACCACACTTATGGTCTTAATGTCTTCGATGTGGCCCTGGCCGGCATGGGACTCTCCCTGGGCGCTTGCCATCTGATCCTCGACCTCCTGGAGCTGGTCCTGAGGAGGAATTATTTCCTCTTCAGGGACACCTTTTACCAACAGAAGCAGGGTGTGGCCATGGGGTCCAACGTGGCCCCCACCTACGCTAACATCTTCATGGCGGAGGTCGAGGACAGATTAGTATACCGCTCCACATTTGCTGGGAGGGTCCTATGCTGATGGCGCTACATCGACGATATCTTTATGATTTGGAGTGGAACCAAAGATGACCTTGAACGATTTCATCTCCATCTAAATAGTTTTGGATTGGCATATCCTCCATCGAGGAATGCCAAACATGAGGGAGTTTGCATCACCCCCGATGATGGCATACAGAAGGAGTGTCTGTATACGGGACAGACTAGTCAAGTCCGATGTGGGTGGAGGTAAAACAGAAAAGCAGGCCCTATTGGCGCGAGGAAAACAGGTCATTTTCCATGTCTATCATGCTGCAACTGCAGTGGGATTATGAAGGGTGATGTTTTCACCCATCCATATAGTGGGAAAACCTTTAAAATTAGGGAATACTATACCTGCAGATCTAGGGACGTAATCTACATGATACAGTGCCCCTGTAGCTACATTTACGTGGGAGAAACCACCATGGAGCACAGGGAGCGAATTATCGGGGGAATGCTGAAGCAGTGCGTCTTATGGGGCGAATGCTGCTGATTTTGCAGAATTTTCAATGATACACCCGCCGCGATGCCGCGCGGCGGGTGTATCAGCTGTGAGGGAGGAGGGGCTGGGGGCCGGCATCTGCTTTTATAATGACAGCGGGGCCCGTGCAGTGACTGTATTCTACTACACGGCTCCGCTCACTGTATAATCGTATCTGTAATAGTTAATTGTTATGTATATAATCGCATAATCAGCGCCTGTATACTTACAACTACAAGCGCTCGATAGCAGAGAGGAGGGAGGAGGCAGGCCGGGAGGACGGGCGCTGGCAGCGTGAGTCACTACGTCACGCGCCTGCGCCGCCCACTTTATGAATGAAGCAGGCGGCGTGGGCGCATGACGTGGTGACTCACGCTGCCAGCGCCCGTCCTCCCGGCCTGCCTCCAAGTCTGAGTGCATATTATTAGGTGAATGGCACTCAGACTACACGAATACAATAAAATCGACATGGAGCCAAAGTCTTTAATTTCACGAAGAAGCTCCATGGCATAGCTATCTGGGTACCCTCACATAACACACAATACAATTCCAAAGACAGATGGTTCTGTCACACGGCTCTCTCCTTGTGGGACACTCCGGTAGACCCGGCTTGACCCTTTTCGGGTCAACTTGGGGATAACCGGAACTAAGAAGCCGGAGTGAGGTCTGTTTGTCGGGACAACCCATCGGCATTGCCGTTGTACTTACCGGGTCTGTAGCTGATGGTAAAGTTGTATGGTTGCAGGGCTAAGCTCCAGCGTAGCAACCTGCCATTATCCCCAGAGACCCGGTTAAGCCAGACCAATGGGTTGTGGTCAGTTACAAGGGAAAATTCCTGCCCGTACAGATAGGGACTCAACTTCTTTAGGGCCCAGACCAGGGCCGATCATTCTTTCTCCACTGCCGCATAGCTCACTTCCCGAGGTAGTAACTTTCTACTGAGGTATGCAACAGGGTGCTCTCTTCCATCCTCCCCGACTTGGCTCAGCACAGCCCCCAGTCCATACATGGAAGCATCCGTATGAACAAGAAAGCGTTTGTTAGGGACGGGGGCAGCCAAGACAGGAGCATTCACAAGAGCTTGCTTTAGTGCCTGAAATGCGGCTTCATACGCCGGAGACCACAGGACCTGCTTAGAAAGATTATTTTTAGTCAGGTCAGTCAATGGCTTAGCGATAGCACTGTAGTCAGGGACAAAGCGTCGGTAGTACCCTGCTGTCCCCAAGAAGGCTAACACCTGAGTCTTAGTGGTAGGTGTGGGCCAGTTAGCCACTGCCTCTACCTTGGCTGGCTCCGGTCTCTGGTTACCACACCCCACTCTATGACCCAGGTATTGCACTTCTGCCATACCTAGATGGCACTTCTCTGGCTTCAATGTCAGACCAGCGGCCCGAATTTTATCCAGCACCACCCCTACATAGACCAGGTGTTCCTCCCAGGACTCACTGTAGATTGCAATGTCGTCCAGGTATGCACATGCAAATTCCTGGAAGCCATCTAGGAGTCTATCCACCATACGCTGGAAGGTAGCCGGGGCATTCTTCATCCCGAATGGCATGACCATAAACTGGTACAGGCCAAACGGGGTGACAAATGCCGACTTGGGGATAGCATCCTCGGCCAGGGGAATCTGCCAATAGCCCTTACACCCTTACACTATGGTGGTGAGATAACCTCTCCTGGCAATACGGTCTAATAATTCGTCTACCCAGGGCATCGGGTAGGCGTCAGTGTTGGTCCGCTCGTTGAGCCGCCTGTAGTCCACACAAAACTGGGTAGTACCATCTTTCTTAAGCACCAGGACTACCGGCGAGGCCCACGGGCTATCGGAGTGTTCGATGACTCCTGTATCTCCTTCCGCATTCCTTCTCGGACTGCTTCAGGGATACGGTAGGGGGGCTGTCGTCAGGGGTTCTGTCCGGGGGTCTCTACCTTATGTACAGCTAGGGTAGTGTAACCGGGTTCTTGGGAGAACGTCGCCTGCTTTTCCCACAGAAGCTGTCTGGCCTGTACCTTCTCTGTGGGGTTTAACCGGTCCCCTAGCTTTACTAGGGCAGTAAGATCAGTCTGGGGGTCGTTTTCTAACAAGTCTGGTAGGGGTAAATTCTCTGGGTCATCTGCAGCAGGGGCACACACTGCAGCGACATCCTCCGGTCTCTCCTGACACTCCTTGAGCATGTTCACATGAAAGGATCGCTGGATCCTTTCATCTGCACAGCTGGCTATAACGTAGGTAGTGTCACATACCTGAGCTAACACTTTATACGGGCCCTGCCAAGATGCTTGCATCTTATCTGTCTTCACAGGTTGGAGCACCAAAACTTTTTGTCCAACCTGGAAGACACGCTGCCGGGCACCCCGATCGTACCACCTCTTCTGTCTCCCCTGGGCCGCCTGGAGATTCTCCCTTACCATCAGAGATAGTCTCTCCATGTGGTCCCGGAGTTCCATTACATATGGCACTATGGGGGTTCCCTCCTGCTCTGTCTCTCCCTCCCAGTGTCCTCTAATGAGATCGAGGGGTCCACTGACCCTTCTCCCATAGAGTAACTCAAAGGGAGAGAACCCAGTAGATTCCTGGGGCACCTCTCTGTATGAAAATAACAGATGAGGCAGGAATCTCTCCCAGTCTCTGCAAGCGTCAGTAAAGGTCCTCAGCATCTGCTTGAGGGTGCCGTTAAAGCGCTCGCAGAGACCGTTAGTCTGTGGGTGATAAGGTGAGCTAAGTAGCGGTTTGATGCCGCACACCTTCCACGGCTGCTGGGTGAGCACAGCGGTAAATTGGGCCCCCTGGTCGGAGAGAATCTCCTAAGGGAACCCCACTCTGGTAAAAATCTTAACCAGGGCATCAGCAACCGTCTCTGCCTCTATGTTAGACAGCGCTACTGCCTCTGGATAACGCGTGGCACAGTCTACCACGGTAAGAATATATCTCTTACCGGATGAACTAGCCCTGGCCAGTGGACCCACAATGTCAACGGCTATGCGGGAAAAGGGTTCTCCAATAATAGGCATAGACATAAGCCTAGCTTTTGGGTGGTCCCCCCGCTTTCCTACCCGTTGACATGTGTCACAAGTACTACAATACATCCCCACAGCCTGATTAAAATTCGGGCAAAAGAAATTCTGAGTGATCCTATGGGCTGTGCGGCGGGACCCTAGATGTCCAGCTAATGGCACATCATGCCCAATCCGCAGAATCTCCTGCCGGTATTTCGCAGGCACAACCAGTTGGCGATTCTGCAGAGGAGCCACACTTTTCTGGGAAGGTTTAGGGGTTCTATATAACCTGTCCCCCACCCACTCATACCGTTCCCCATCTACTCCTTCCTCCCTAGCATCTGCCTTAGCCCTATATTTCTGAAGGGTCAGATCCGCCCGGGTCTCCCTCCCAAACTCCTCTGGGGTATCCCAACCTAAGGGGGGCTGGTCTAGGGTACAAGTCGGGGAAGAATGTCTTACCTGGGTCTCAGCAGCAGGTGGGCCGGTTCCGGCAGCACGAGTCTGGGCACGGGTAGTCACAAGGTTAACTTCTGTGGGACCCATCGGAGCGTAGGCAGAAACAAGGGGGGCCAAGTCATTCCCAAGGAGGACATCAGCGGGTAAACCCTTCATGACCCCCACATCAACGTGTCTAGTCCCCACTCCCCAATCCAAGTGTACCCGGGCAAAAGGCATGCGGAACACAGTACCCCCTGCTACCTTTACGGCCACAGTGTCTCCGGTGTGTTGCTGCTCAGACACCAAGTTCTTTTGGAGCAAAGTCATAGTGGCACCCGTATCTCGCAAACCGCAGACTTCTCTCCCATTCAGCTTAACTGTTTGTCGGTGCTGCTGTCGATTGTCCTGGTGGGCGGCTTGAATGGGGTCTGCCTCGTGTAGGATGCCCCAAATTTCATCCTGCTCAATACAGTGAGCAGCAGGCTGAGGGCTGCGTTGGTTTCCGCCGGCTGGTCTTCTCCACGACTGTGCCTGGTTAGCAGTGTTCAGCGGGCACTCCGGTCTCTTGTGCCCCAGTTGCTTACACCCAAAGCACCGGATAGGTTGCGAAAAATCCCGGGAGTTGGACCGGGATTGCTGAGGATAATTATTTTCTGCAGGCAGAGCTGGAGTGCGGTGCGCCAGAGCTTGGTAGGCGGTAGTGGCTGTGGGTGCTGCTGGTCTGTACTCCATTCTGGCAGGGGCTCTAGACATAGTATTGTCCAGTTTACGGGCATCCGTATACTCGTCTGCCAGGCGAGCAGCTTCTGGCAGGGTTGAGGGTTTGCGGTCCCGGGCCCATTCTCTGACTCCTGCAGGCAATTTGTCAAAGCAGTGTTCCAGCAAGAACACCTGTAATATCTCCTCCCCAGATACGGCTCGGCACCCTGCCATCCAGTGGGCTGCTGTGCGGTGCACCCGGCATGCCCACTCCACATAGGAGTCACCTGCTTGCTTGGGGGTTTCCCTGAACCTCCGCCAGTATACCTCTGGGGTCACCGCATACCTGGCCAAAAGGGCATCCTTCACTGCCCGGTAACTAGTAATTTCCTTTTCTGGGATGGCACGAAAGGCTTCACTGGCCCGGCCGGATAGTTTCCCAGAGAGGATGCTGACCCATTCGTCCGTGGGCACCCTGTGCAAGGCACACTGCCTTTCAAAATCAGCCAGGAACCCATCAATCTCTCCCTCGGCTTCAATAAAAATTTTAAATGCAGCGAAGGGTACCTTCTTCCTTCCAATATTGTTATTGGGTACCTCCGCTGCTGCAGCTCCTCTTCCTTGGAGTGCCTGGTGTGCACTTGTAGTGCCGCTTGCACACGCTTGCACACGTTCCACAATGTCTGCTGTAGGGTTGGGGCCAAAATGTGCCAGCCTTATCTGGACTTCCCGGTTGAATTGTATTTCCTCAGGTGTTAAGTCCAGGATGCTGGGTACATAAGCTCTCTCCATTCCTTGCGCTGCATCCATTTCCACTAGTTGAGCAATAATCTCCCTTTTCTTGAGATTACCTGTTGGCCGTCCTCGGCGTTGTAATATTTTTTTTAGGGTAATCTGATTTAGTTCCTCATATTGCATTTGTAGCTGTCCTTCTGGGCGGCGGGACTCATCCCGTCGCTTGCCACCAATTGTTACGATCCTCTCGGCAGGAGAGGGTGAAACCGCCGTTTAGAAGAATTCCCCCCCCCCAAAAAACAAGACCAAGCTCTGTGTTGAGGGTAAATCAGAATCACCTTTACTGAGGGCTACCCGCCCGTATTTATGCAGGTCCCCATCTGGTGGACACTCCCCTAGGGGACCAGATGTAAGACTGTGACACAGGACAGATATGCAGCAATTCAGGATACACAGACACAATACATCCCCACAATGCATCATGGTTTCCTCCTCTCTGCCCTGGAGACAACCGAGGAGCAATTCAATTATCTCTCAGGACAAAGGGAAATCGCCAATACACACGTGGTGACAACAGGACAGAAATCACCATTTAAACATACAATGTCACAAACATTACAGTAAACACAGACATTTAACATATCCCCAGATAGCTCAAGTCTGAGTGCATATTATTAGGTGAATGGCACTCAGACTACACGAATACAATAAAATCGACATGGAGCCAAAGTCTTTAATTTCACAAACAGGCTCCATGGCATAGCTATCTGGGTACCCTCACATAACATACAATACAATTCCAAAGACAGATGGTTCTGTCACACCCCCCCCATAACTGTCATACACAGATCCCCATAACAGTGCCATCCAGAGACCCCAATAAGAGCCACCACAAATCCCCCATAAGTGTCACCCACAGATCCCCCATAAGTGTCACCCACAGATCCCCCATAAGTGTCACCCACAGATCCCCCATAACAGTGCGTCACCCACAGATCCCCCATAACAGTGCCATCCACAGACCACAATTAGTTCAAAACCCACCAAAAGCACACCTTTTGGTTCAAAATATTTTTTTTCTTATTTTCCTCCTCAAAAACCTAGGTGCGTCTTATGGGCCGGTGCGTCTTATAGGGCGAAAAATACGGTATATGCATTTGGGTCATACTGTTTTTATGCTTGACAAAGGCTGTTGTGCAGCCGAAACGTTGCTAATTTTGTGTATGCTGTGAAGTCCTCAATAAAGATGTAATGATGGGAGATGCTGCCACCGCTGTTTGATTTTTACCTATCCTGAGAGTAGGTTATCAATATTAAACACCCAGAAAACCCCTTTAAGTAGACAGCATGCAGGTGGACAGACCAAGGTACACAATGAAGAGGCTCCTTCAAACAGCACTATGGTGCTGAGAACCAGACCACCAATCTGATATTGATGGCCTATTTTGAGGACAGGTCATCAATATCCTGAACCCAGAAAAACCCTATAAAGTATTTATTATTTTTATTTATTTTACTTTGTATATTATTTTTATTTCAGTATACCTATGGTCATCGTTTTTTTTAAGGAAAAGCAACATCATTTTCCAGTAGCCTGAAATTCCCCTTTCCCTTTCTATAAACTTTCTGTAAGTGTGTGAAACCTCCTCAGCTCCCAATAAATCCATCTAGTGTAAAACAGTACACAAAAGAAAGAGAGATGGGGAGAGGTGGGGGATGTAGCTGCAGTTTCTCACTTAGTGTTTCAGTAAAAAAAAGCACAAGGAGGAGAAGAAATGGGGGAGGTACATCAAAAGTAAGACATCTGATTGGCTAAGAGATCACAACACAACTGACATCACACAAGGAAGAGACTAAGGCCCCTTTCACACGGGCGAGATTTCCGCGTAGGTGCAATGCGTGAGGTGAACGCTTTGCACCTGCACTGAATCCGGACCCATTCATTTCTATGGGGCTGTGCACATGAGCGTTTTTTTTCACGCATCACTTTTGCGTTGTGTGAAAATCGCAGCATGCTCTATATTGTGCGTTTTTCACGCAACGCAGGCCCCATAGAAGTGAATGGGGCTGCGTGAAATTCGCAAGCATCCGCAAGCAAGTGCGGATGCGGTGCGATTTTCACGCATGGTTTCTAGGTGACGATCGGGTTAGGGACCCAATCTTTATTATTTTCCCTTATAACATGGTTATAAGGGAAAATAATAGCATTCTTAATACAGAATGCTAAGTAAATTAGGGATGGAGGGATTAAAAAAATAAAATGAAACTCACCTCATCCACTAGTTCGTGAAGCCCGGCTCATCTTCATTCTTCTTCTTTGAGGACCTGGGAGGAAAAGGACCTTTGATGACGTCACTGCGCTCATCACATGGCCCATCACTATGGTGATGGAGCATGTGATGAGCGCGGAGCCATCACATGGCCATCACCATGGTGATGGACCATGTGATGGAACATGTGATGAGCGCCGTGACGTCACCAAAGGTCCTTTTCTCCCAGGTCCTCAAAAAAGAAGAAAGAAGACAAGCCGGGCTGCGTGAACAAGTGGATGAGGTTAATTTTTTTATTTTTTTTTAAACCCCTCCATCCCTAATTTACTTAGCATTCTGTATTAAGAATGCTATTATTTTCCCTTATAACCATGTTATAAGGGAAAATAATAAAATCTACAGAATACCTAACCCAAACCCAAACTTCTCTGAAGAAGTCCAGGTTCGGGTCTGGGTACCAAACATGCTGATTTTTCTCCCGCTCGTGCAAAACGCATTAAAATGCTTTGCACTTGCGCGGAAAAATCGCGCATTTTCCCCCAACACACCCGCATCCTATCCGGTCCTCACACGCAACGCCTGTGTGAAAGAGGCCTAACTGTAGCCTGCAGTGGAAGGGAAAAAGCCTAAATATTCAGATTAGACACAACATTTCTGACGGCCCTACCTCTACAGCTGCCTAAGGAGACATTACAACCTGTATGACCAGCAGCCCTCACATTTCTGTATAGAACGCTATGGCGATGTGCGTTCGGCTGAGGAGGGGTCAAAATGTGTAAACCTGACCTAGAATCAAGAGTGACTCAAACTCCAAAAATTTGAGCACCACGGATTGCTTGCTAAATTTTGCCACTGAGGTGATAGGATCATTAAATGTTGCCATATACAGGTACAAAGCTTAGGTTCCATGGTTGATGGCGCCCGAGTCAATCCAAAAATATCCATAGTTTGTCAAGTTTGGTTGTCAGATGAGCATTGCTTATGGTCAAAAATCTGATTTCTTATGTTTTTCTAAACATAGATGCAGCTAGAATCTGATTGGTTTGTTGGCACTAGGTTTATACTGTACATGACCCCCTATATAGGATGTTATTTTGGGTGGAGGCTTTTATTCTGGTCACTGTGACTGTTTGTGGTGGACAATGTGACTGATCAGTCAGAAGATAAAGTACAAGTCAGAAGTTTACAGATACAGACCAGATGTATAGATACTACGAAGAATACTTAAAAAACAAAAACATACTAGAAAGGCAGAGTGGCCTGTTGGAGCCCCCCTGGCACCTAGCACTTGGGGCATATGCCCCATTAGACCCTCTAGCTACGACCCCAAGTCTGTAGATGCACATTGGCAATGATTTATCTGCTAAAAACTCTGATTGTAGGACTACTTAATTGCTGAAGTTTTTTTACATCTTTTTTTAGTTTTCACCCATTGACTTTGTCTTCCTTATAATACCACGACATTTAGGGGCTTCAGGACCACCTACAATGTTTGTATTTTGATCTCAACATTTCCCAAAAATATATAAAAAAAATTATATTTGCAATTTTTTATTTTTTTTTGTCCTATAATGAGACTTTCACATAATTTTTTGCTAGTGCCACCTATTGTATATAGGGTGGCCAGACGTCCGGTTTTAGGCCGGACAGTCCGGTTTTTGGACTCCTGGTCCTCTGTCCGGCACAAGGACAGGACGGACAGCCAGAAGTCCTCCTTTTTTGTGGTTATCGGCGAGTCCGGCGACTACTAGTATGGGGCACTTTAAGTATCACTCACATGTCACATCCAGATCACTAAAAGCGCAGAGCGCTCAGCGCACTGATGTCACACGTGACGCCCTGCAGCGCTGCCTGCAGATTCGCGCCAGTCAATTCTGGTTTGCAGGCGCGGCGGGAAGTGGAAGGAAGTAACAGACTCTGAGGAACACAGCTGCGCTGAGTTTGAGGTGGTTGTGCTGAAAGACTGTGCTGTTGCTGTGGTCGGGGATTGCTGAAACGGAAAGGGGGTAAGTCTGTGAATGGGGGACTGTAATAACTGCTGTGAAAGAGGGGGCAATAAGTTATAAGAAAGTGAATGGCTACTGGGCTGGCGCTGCTGATTTTAAAAGGGGTTAATAACTACTGTGGAAGCTGAAAGGGGGGAATAAATAACTACTGTGCAGAGGGGACTGAAAAGGGTTATTACAGTGCCTTGCAAAAGTATTCACCCCCTTGACTTTTTTGGTGTTTTGTTACATTACAGCCTTAAGTTCAATGTTTTGTTAATCTGAATGTTATGTGATGGATCAGAACACAATAGTCTAAGTTGGTGAAGTGAAATGAGAAAAATATATAAATAAAACTATTGTTTAGAAATAGAAAACAGAAAATTGGCCTGTGCGTATGTATTCACCCCCTTTGTTAGGAAGCCCATAAAAAGCTCTGGTGCAACCAATTACCTTCAGAAGTCACATAATTAGTGAAATGATGTCACCTGTGTGTAATCTAAGTGTCACATGATCTGTCATTACATATACACACCTTTTTAGAAAGGCCCCAGAGGCTGCAACACCTAAGCAAGAGGCATCACTAACCAAACACTGCCATGAAGACCAAGGAACTCTCCAAACAAGTTAGGGACAATGTTGTTGAGAAGTATAAATCAGGGTTAGGTTATAAAAAAATATCCAAACCTTTGATGATCCCCAGAAGCACCATCAAATCTATCATAACCTAATAGAAAGAACATGTCACAACAGCAAACCTGCCAAGACACGGCCGCCCACCAAAACCACGGACCGGGCAAGGAGGGCATTAATCAGAGAGGCAACACAGAGACCTAAGGTAACCCTGGAGGAGCTGCAGAGTTCCACAGCAGAGACTGGAGTATCTGTACATAGGACGACAATAAGCCGTACGCTCCATAAAGTTGGGCTTTATGGCAGAGTGACCAGAAGAAAGCCATTACTTTCAGCAAAAAACAAAAAGGCACGTTGTGAGTTTGTGAAAAGGCATGTGGGAGACTCCCAAAATGTATGGAGGAGGGTGCTCTGGTCTGATGAGACTGAAATTGAGCTTTTCGGCCATCAAAGAAAATGCTATGTCTGGAGCAAACCCAACACATCACATCACCCAAAGAACACCATCCCCACAGTGAGACATGGTGGTGGCAGCATCATGCTGGGGGACTGGGAAACTGGTCAAAGTTGAGGGAAAGATGGACGGTGCTAAATACAGGGATATTCTTCAGCAGAACCTGTCCCACTCTGTGCGTGATCTGAGGCTAGGACGGAGGTTTAGCTTCCAGCAGGACAATGACCCCAAACACACGGCTAAAGCAACACTTGAGGGGTTTAAGAGGAAACATGTAAATGTGTTGGAATGGCCTAGTCACAGCCCAGATCTCAATCCAATAGAAAATCTATGGTCAGACTTAAAGATTGCTGTTCACAAGCGCAAACCATCCAACCTGAAGGAGCTGGAGCAGTTTTGCAAGGAGGAATGGGCGAAAATCCCAGTGGTAAGATGTGGCAAGCTCATACAGACTTGGAGCTGTGATTGCCGCAAAAGGTGTCTCTACAAAGTATTGACTTTAGGGGGGTAAATAGTTATGCACATTGACTTTTTCTGTTATTTTGTCTTATTTGTTGTTTGCTTCACAATATAAGATAGAAAAAAAAAAAAAAACATCTTCAAAGTTGTGGGCATGTTCTGCAAATTAAATGATGCAAATCCTCAAACAATCCATGTTAATTCCAGGATGTGAGGCACCAAAACACGAAAAAAGTCAAGGGGGGTGAATACTTTTGCAAGGCACTGTAGATACTGGGAGAGGGGGGCTGCTGAAAGGGGTTAATAACTACTGTGAAGGCCCTTTCAGCAGTCCCCCCTTCACCCCCAGAAGGAAAGTAAAGAAATGTATAAGAAATTCCTGGCCAATGGCAAACTCTTGGAGGCAGCGAGGAAAGGTTTGGTGAGTACAACATTTCTTACTGATTTCTTGTTTTATTTAGCTGATACTGTAATATAGATTAATGTTTACATTCTGTTCATAATAGTATCTGTATAATGTATGGTGTAGTATTGAACTACTGTGCACCACTGTCCCCGGTACGATGTCCTCCTTTTCGGGGTGTGGTGTCCTCCTTTTTGGGGTTCTGCAAGTGGCCACCCTAATTGTATGTGTCTTATACTATACTGGAATACGTAGATATGCTAGTGTATTGAGCCTGTGCAAATATGCAAAAAAACACCTCCTAGGCTACACCATCGCTTGTGGCTTCGTGGTGGAAGAAAAATGTCCCTGTCAATTGTACAGTGCTGTGATCCGGTTTGGTTATGGCACTGAAGGAGTTCACTGCCTCAGAGACTTCATGTCGTATTACGTCAGCGTGCAGAAGGGGGTTAAGAAATATTTAAAAACTCTGTATAGTTAACTAAGAGCTAAACCATTTAAAATTTTACAGAACTCCAAAAATCCCTGAACCCAGAAAAAGGAGCTGGATATGTCACCAAATGAAAACATCTCCATAGATATTATGGGAATATTTGGATTTGGGGAATTTGGGAAATCTTTATATTGCCCCTGAAAATGTAATATGTCTCCTTTACATCAACTGATTGACATTGAGTTCTATTTATTTATTTTCTGTTCAAAATTCTCATAATTATATATAGATGACTTATATTCATTTTGTTATAAATTATACCCCAGCAGTATATATGTGAAAACCAGGAGGTCAGGGTGTAGAGCATACCATGTAAGGTGGTCAGAAGGCATGGCAAATACAACAGCTTCATCTGAATGCGTATTGGTTATCACTACTAGTGGCCTGACTCTTCCAGACCTACAACATGTTAAGATCTTAATTGTTCTGTATATGGTTATTATCACGGTGTGGTTCACTGTGACAGTTGTGTCCGTGTAGGCTGGCTGAATGCCCTCTAGCGTACTGGCTGCAGGCTGTCACCTGTGTATGCTGGATGCTTGGCTGCGGTGTCTTCTGTGAACTTGTAGCATACCAAACCACAGGGAAAAACATGTGAGGCTCACGGTGGGCCAATGGGTGCAATAGTTCATGTACTCACGGTTAGCAGATGCCTCCCTGGGCTGGAGTACAGTGGATGGGAAGACAGCACAAAATCCTCTGGGGCACTCTTGGTTACAGGGAACACCAGCCAGATGGAAGTTGAGGTGCCTTTAATGGTAATAGGTGTAAGGTGCTTTGGTGGCAGGGCCCCTGGTTCGTGACGCCAGCACCGTTAGGTGCAAATGTTGAGAGTAGTAGTAAGAATGAGGAGTTGGTTGTTGTAAACCAGTTGAATCAATAGTCTCTGGACAGTTGGTACAGTTCATCAATGGAAAGCGTTTTGTATAGCACAAATAATAATAAGTTCACTGGTAATCCTATTATCAGGTAGTGGCAGTTGTCAATAGAGGGATTCTTCTAATGTTGATACTTTACAGGCAAGGATCCTGGTGGTAATCCCAAGCTTACTCTATAGCACTCTTGTACTAAAGTATGCTGATATATCTGGTTACTATGAGCTATCCTTTAAGGGCAATCTCCCTTGTGGCAGGCAAACACATCTGCTTCATTATTTGCAGGATACTCTTTTGACAAGGTTTAGGTTTTTCCACTATGGCCTGGAAGGCTTGTGCAGTGGATAAGGACAATTTGTCACCGCCAGTTCTGTGAGAAGGTCTGACAGACGTTCTTCCCTACCTCTTGTATGACGTTCTTTGTTTTAGTTTCACTTTGTCATCTCCTTTCCTTCTGCCAGGTGTCACTTATTTAGACTAATCGTCTTCCTTTATATTCCCTCCCATACTGCCTCACTTTGCGGTTTATACTACTTCCTGGATGAAGTGTTCACTGCTGGAGGATGCTGCTGCTGTTTGCTCAGATAAGTCTTTTCCTTTATTGTGTTTCCTTGCTGGCTTGATTCTAGGTGACCCTGACTCCGTCCGTATTAAGTGCAGGGAGCCGGTGGTCGTGTCCCCTCACTATTATAGGGTTTTCAGGTGTCACACAGTCTTAGGTACGTGGGCATGCAATCGTCTACCATTGAGACCCTTGCATGTGCATAGCAGTCAGGGAGAGCTCTTAGGGTTTTAAAGGGCTCACCTATATGCTCGTTAGTTTGGGATCAAGCCAGTCGGTCGTTTATTTATAAGTTCCAGCTATCTGCAAATTCATCTGTGACATTATAAACCGCCAAAACCGTCTTAAGCATGGATCCGGTTTCAGCCTTAATTGACCACATGCAAGGTCTTTCGCTGGAGGTAGCAGATCTCTGTAAAACTGTGTCTCAGTTTCAGGTGACCAGTTCTGCTGGCGTTCATGGAGTTTGTTCCGAGCCTAAGATCTCGCTTCCGGATATGTTCTCCGGGGGTAGTGAGAATTTATTTCGCTTTAGAGAGGTTTGCAAACTCCATTTTCGCCTACTTCCCCATTCCTCTGGTGATGAGGAGCAGAGGGTGGGGATCATCATCTCGCTGCTCAGGGATAACGCTCAGTCTTGGGCCTTTTTGCTGCCGGTGGGGGCACGGCCCCTCCGATCGGTGGATGAATTTTTTGTAGCCCTGGGGCAGATATATGATGACTAGGATTGTATTGCTCTGGCTGAATCTAAACTGCGTCTTTTATGCCACGGTAAACAGTCCCCAGAGATACAGTACAGACCAAAAGTTTGGACACACCTTCTCATTCAAAGAGTTTTCTTTATTTTCATGACTATGAAGGCATCAAAACTATGAATTAACACATGTGGAATTATATACATAACAAACAAGTGTGAAACAACTGAAAATATGTCATATTCTAGGTTCTTCAAAGTAGACACCTTTTGCTTTGATTACTGCTTTGCACACTCTTGGCATTCTCTTGATGAGCTTCAAGAGGTAGTCCCCTGAAATGGTCTTCCAACAGTCTTGAAGGAGTTCCCAGAGATGCTTAGCACTTGTTGTCCCTTTTGCCTTCACTCTGCGGTCCAGCTCACCCCAAACCATCTCGATTGGGTTCAGGTCTGGTGACTGTGGAGGCCAGGTCATCTGGCGCAGCACCCCATCACTCTCCTTCATGGTCAAATAGCACTTACTTTCAAAGTTTTCACAATTTTTCGGCTGACTGACTGATCTTCATTTCTTAAAGTAATGATGGCCACTCGTTTTTCTTTACTTAGCTGCTTTTTTCTTGCCATAATACAAATTCTAACAGTCTGTCAGTCTATTCAGTAGGACTATCAGCTGTGTATCCACCTGACTTCTCCTCAATGCAACTGATGGTCCCAACCCCATTTATAAGGCAAGAAATCCCACTTATTAAACCTGACAGGGCACACCTGTGAAGTGAAAACCATTTCTTGAAGCTCATCAAGAGAATGCCAAGAGTGTGCAAAGCAGTAATCAAAGCAAAAGGTGGCTACTTTGAAGAACCTAGAATATGACATATTTTCAGTTGTTTCACACCTGTTTGTTATGTATATAATTCCACATGTGTTAATTCATAGTTTTGATGCCTTCAGTGTGAATCTACAATTTTCATAGTCATGAAAATAAAGAAAACTCTTTGAATGAGAAGGTGTGTCCAAACTTTTGGTCTGTACTGTATATTGTTCTGAATTTCGGAGATGGGCAGCTGATACTGGTTGGAATGATGCTGCACTCCGAAGTCAATTTTGCCATGGTCTTTCGGATTGAAAGATGCATTTGCTTTTCATGAGAGACCAGCGTCGTTAGAGTCTGCCATGTCTCTAGCTGTTCGTATTGACAGGCGTCGTAGAGAGAGAGAGGAGACTACTCTTTCCTGTCATATTCAGTCCAAGGACAGTGGGGCTGTCTCATTCAGTGCGCAGGGGTCTCAGTCTGTCTCAATCCCCTCTGAGGAGGACGCCATGCAGCTGGGTTTGCTTGCCTCTGATAGTAGAGGATTCAGCTCTCAGAGGAGGGTTTGTTTCTGTTGCGGGGGTATAAATCATTTGGCTAATGTTTACCCCTCTAGGAGATTCATGTAGTTTTCTGAGGGTAATAAAAAAAAAAAAACTCTAAAAACTTTCCATTTGCTACTATTGGCAAGGTTGATGCGGAAATTGAAGGTTTGCCGTTTGCTTGTAGTTTCCGTTTTCTCCTACCTGCCAGGGTGGCGCTAGACAACAAGAACATTGTTTGTGAGATTTTTGTAGATAGTGGAGCAGCTGTCAATCTCATTGATAATCAATTTGCAATAACGCATGGTTTCCAGGTGTGCACTTTGGAAAAGGATATACCTGTTTTTGCTATCGATTCCGCTCCACTTTCTCAAAGATCGTTAAAAGGCATAGTTCACAATATCCGTTTGACTGTGGGTGACGCTCATGTTGAGGATGTGTCATGTTTCCTCCTAAGCGGATTACCTACTCCTCTAGTGTTGGGGCTACCCTGGCTCACTAAACATAACCCCACCATTGATTGGCAAGCAAGGCAAATAAATGGTTGGAGTGAGTTTTGCAGAGAGAATTGCCTCACGGCGTCTCTTTCAGAGGTTTCTACCAAGACTATGCCATCTTTTCTCTCTGAATTTTCTGATGTGTTTTACGAGAGTGGTGTCCAGGAGTTGCCCCCTCACCGGGAGTACGACTGCCCTATTAATCTCAGCCCATGCGCCAAGCTGCCAAAATCACGATTATACAATCTCTCCCAACCTGAAAGAGTCGCTATGCGTACTTATATCTCTGAGAGCCTGAGAAAGGGACACATCCGACCCTCGAAGTCACCTGGGTTTTTCTTTGTTAAGAAAAAAGATGCTTCTTTAAGACCTTGTCTGGATTTCAGGGAGCTGAATCGTATCACGATTCGTGACCCTTATTCTCTTCCTCTGATCCCGGACCTGTTTAACCAGATTGTTGGGGCTAAAGTTTTTTCTAAGTTGGATTTAAGAGGGGCATACAACCTAGTCAGGGTCAGGGAAGGGGACGAATGGAAGACGGCCTTCAATACCCCTGAGGGTTATTTAGAGAATTTGGTTATGCCCTTTGGTTCAATGAATGCTCGGCCGTCTTCCAACATTTTGTGAACAGCATTTTTTATCATTTAATGGGGAAATTTGTACTGGTGTATCTAGATGACATTTAGATTTTTTTCTCCTGATTTCGAGACTCATCGGGACCACCTATGTCAGGTCTTGCTGATTCTGTGGGAGAATAAATTGTACGCTAAACTGGAGAAATGTGTGTTTGCGGTTCCGGAGATTCGATTTCTTGGTTTTCTTCTCTCCGCTTCTGGTTTTCGGATGGACCCTGAGAAGGTCCGCGCTGTGGTTGATTGGGAGCTTCCTGAGAATCAGAAGGCGCTGATGCGGTTTTTGGGTTTTGCCAATTAATACAGAAAGTTCATTTTGAATTATTCCTCTGTTGTTAAGCCACCCTATTACCGTTTTTACCGACCATAAGAATCTGGCCTACTTGGAATTGGCCAAGCGTCTGAACCCGAGACAGGCCAGATGGTCTTTGTTCTTTTCTAGGTTTAATTTTGTTGTTACGTTCCGCCCTGGGGTTACAAATGTGAAGGCGGATGCCCTGTCACGTTGTTTTCCGGGAGGGGGGAACTTTGAAGACCCGGGTCCCATTTTGGCTGAAGGGGTGGTCGTCTCTGCTCTTTATCCTGATTTGGAGGCAGAGGTTCAGGCAGCCCAGGCAGAGGCTCCTGATCTTTGTCCTCCTGGGAGGTTGTTAGTGCCTCTCGCTTTACGACATAAGGTTTTTAAGGAGCACTACGATACTGTCCTTCCCTCATTCACGGCCATCGGGTTCTCTGCCGTTACCCATTCCTTCCCGTCCTTGGACGCATCTGTTCATGGACTTCATTACGGAACTGCCTCGTTCCTCGGGGAAGACTGGGATTCTGGTGGTAGTGGACCGTTTTAGCAAAATGGCGCATTCGATTCCCTTTCCTGGGTTACCCAATGCTAAGACGCTGGCGCAAGCGTTTATGGATCAAATTGTTAAATTGCATGGCCTTCCTTCAGACATCGTTTCTGATAGGGGCACGCAATTTGTTTCCAGATTCTGGAAGGTCTTCTGTTCTCGCTTGGGCGTTCGGTTGTCGTTTTCTTCTGCTTTTCACCCGCAGTCGAATCGTCAGACCGAACGCGTCAATCAGAATCTGGAGACATATCTGCGCTGTTTTTTGGTGGAGAATCAGGAGGATTGGTATTCTTTTTTTGTCCCTTGCTGAGTTTGCTTTTAATAACCGTCGCCAGGAGTCCTCTGATAAGTCACCATTTTTTGGTGCATATGGGTTTCATCCGCAGTTTGGGACATTCTCTGGAGAGGAGCCTTCTGGTTTACCTGATGAGGAGAGATTTTCCTTGTCTTTGTCATTTATTTGGCAAAAGATTCAGGGTAATCTGAAGAGGATTAGTGAGAGATATAAGCGTGTGGCGGATAAGAGACGTGTGCCTGGTCCGGACCTGAATGTGGGTGATCTGGTGTGGTTGTCTACAAAGAATATAAAACTGAAGGTTCCCTCCTGGAAGTTGGGTCCTAAGTTTATTGGGCCTTACAAGATCTTGTCCGTCATCAATCCCGTTGCCTTCCGTCTTGATCTTCCTCAGACTTGGAAGATCCATAATGTTTTTCACAGGTCCCTATTAAAACCTTATGTACAACCCACTGTACCCTCCTCTTTGCCTCCTCCTCCGATTTTTGTTGATGGTAATCTTAAATTTCAGGTCTCTAGGATTGTGGATTCTTGCATTATCCGCTGTTCTCTTCAGTACCTCGTTCATTGGGAGGGTTATGGTCCTGAGGAGAGGATGTGGGTCCCAGTGGCGGACATTAAGGCCACTCGTCTCATCAGGGCTTTCCATAGGTCTCATCCTTAGAAGGTGGGCTCTGAGTATCCAGAGTCCACCCATAGAGGGAGGGGTACTGTCACCGCCAGTTCTGTGAGAAGGTCTGACAGACGTTCTTCTCTACCTCTTCTTTGACGTTCTTTGTTTTGGTTTCACTTTGTCATCTCCTTTCCTTCTGCCAGGTGTCACTTATTTAGACTAATCGTCTTCCTTTATATTCCCTCCCATACTGCCTCACTTTGCAGTTTATACTACTTCCTGGATGAAGTGTTCACTGCTGGAGGATGCTGCTGCTGTTTGCTCAGATAAGTCTTTTCCTTTATTGTGTTTCCTTGCTGGCGTAATTCTAGGTGACCCTGACTCTGTCCGTATTAAGTGCAGGGAGCCGGTGGTCGTGTCCCCTCACTATTATAGGGTTTGGGCATGCAATCGTCTACCATTGAGACCCTTGCATGTGCATAGCAGTCAGGGAGAGATCTTAGGGTTTTAAAGGGCTCACCTATATGCTCCTTAGTTTGGGATCAAGCCAGTCGGTTGTTTATTTAAGTTCCAGCTATCTGCAAATTCATCCGTGACACAATTCTGTGCATTAACTGTCCATTTGTGTCCAGAAACTCGGAAAGCTACTCCTGGTCACTTGTGCTAATGAGGTCTATGAGCTAAGTTTAGCTGTTACCCTCGCTAGGCTCTCTGCATCTTTGTACATACCACTTTGCTGTGGTAGAATTCTCCAGGCATGATAAGGGCCCAGAGGAAAGGAACATAGCTACGTGGTGACTTTGGCCTGTCTCTCTCCTCCATGAACTTGCTTCTCCTCCTCTCACACTCCAACTAACTAACTCTGACCAACTTCCTGTCTAGACACACCCAAGCTATATGTATTATGTGCTGCCAGCACCACATAGGGGCGAATGGATGTAATGACATTGCCAGCCAGATAATAGGAAATAACATACATTGCAAATACAGATGTTTAAAGTGTCCCATTTACACACATATGTGGGACGCTGCAAACTGCTGCCTGTGAATGTTTGCTCTCCCCGTGTCTGCTTCTCTGTGCAGTTCTTATCACTGTTGCCATGCAGGATGGCTGCAGGTTCCCTCGCGTACTGGCTGCAGGCTGACACCTGTGTATGCTGGTTGCGTGGGACTGAATGCTGGCTGCGGTGTGGTGTGTGAACTGTGTCCTGTGTTTGTGTACTCCCGTGTCTGCATCCCTGTGGCTTATGTCTCTAGTGCCGTGTAGGCTGGCTTGATGCGCTTTGTGTACTGGCTGTGGGTATCCCCATGCATGCTGGTTCTGTGATGCGTGCTGGCTGCTGCCTTGTGTGTGAACATGGCCTTAGTATGGATGCATTTCTGTTGTGACACGGGTTGTTTGTGCTCTGGCGTACTGGCTGCGGTTGTCTCCATGTATGCTGGTTGCCAGTGGCAACGTCCGGGCAATCTAAGAATAGTATTTTTTGAGAAAAAAAAGGGGGGAGGGGAACTGGGTGGATATTTAAACACTTGTGCGGATGATTGAGGTATATGCCCCTGACTAATCTTGGAGTGAAACCCGGGTTGGGACGTGCACAAGACTGCTGTGTTTAATCTCTTTTGATTTGCCTATACTACTACTGACATTTGTGAGCATAATAAAAAAATCTGTTTATATATACGTTGCTGAATTGACTATGGGAAGAAAAGAATAAGAGGAGCTCGTAATGATGGCTTTCATCTGATGTGCTTGTATACCCCAGTGCGCTTGTGAGTATAATACCAGGAGTCTGCAAAAAAAAAAGGGGATTAGTCAGCACATCCCAATGCGCAGGTGCACGCTGCCATGGCTAGAAACTTAGAGAAAAAAGACAATGCAACAGCACTCTGCAAACCAGATAAAGTACAATAATGCCGTAGTCACAAAAACATTCAAGTGCTAATGCTATGCTTATTTCTAATAAAGTGAGATGCTTGGCAAATGCATATTGTACAAAACCATCTGAGCCCGTCTGCTGAACGTCAAGGAGATCTCTGTAAGACGGGAACCTAACACTAAATACTACCTGTTATGCGCCATAATGGCCGCCATAAAATTCAGGAAGTGTTGGTTCCACATGCATGCTGGGTCCACTCTGCCTTTTACCATTTTTGGTGCCATAACGGCCCCCATTAGTTCCAGGGGACGCAGGTACCAACATGTATGCCGAGCCCACTCCATACCTTTCCTGGTGCCAGACAGTTTCCAATGAATGTAGTGAGAGCAGGCCATAGCTTTAGGCCTCATGCCCACGGCCGTTGGGTAAACGGCGGGTCGGCAATCCACGGCCGCCGGCCGTGTGCACCCTGCATCACGGACGCGGACCTACTTACTTGAATGGGTCCGCAATTCCGGAGATGCGGAACGGAGTCATAGAACGGAACACCAGAAGCACTACGGAGTGCTTCCGTGGTGTTTCTTTCCATGGTTCCGCACCGCAAAAAAAATTACATGTCATTTTTTTTGCGGTGCGGACATACCACGGACCCATTCAAGTTGAATGGGTCCGGCCCTCTGCACGAATGTTGCCCGTACATTGGGGACCGCAATTGCGGACCCCAATGTACGGAACGGCCGCACAACGGCCGTGTGCATGAGGCCTTATACTAAAACTAATTAAAATCAGCCTATGGGGCAGACAGGCTAATCAGGAGTGCATGACTCGCTGGAGTGCCACACCTCCAGCGCTGTAAATCTGCAAAAAAAAGGGTGTTAGTCAGTACATCCCAATGAGCAGGTGCACGCTGCCATGGCTAGAAACATTATGCATGTTGGTACCTGCATCCCCTGGAAGTAATGGACTTCCTGAATTTTATGGTGGCCATTATGGGAACAGGTAGTATTTAGTGTTAGGTTCCCGTCTTACAGAGATCGCCTTGACGTTCGGCAGACGGGCTCAAATGGTTTTGTACAAAATGCATTTGCCAAGCATCTCACTTTATAAATAAGCGTAGCATTAGCACTTGAATGTTTTTTGTGACTATGGCATTATTGTACTTTATCTGGTTTGCAGAGTGCTGTTGCATTGTCTTTTTTCTCTATAATACCAGGAGTGCATGGGGTTAATGATATCGGATACTTCACTATCGGTGTGATTTTTGATATTCCACAGGAACGAGTGGCGGGGGAAGATGTCTGTGGAAACCAATATTTTACCCATATACGCGGAGGTGGATGGTTCTGACTTGGAGTTTTTATCTTGAAAATTGTTAATAATCGCGAGGTCCTACAAGACGCATTGAACTAAGTGTGAATTAAGCCCACATCACCATTGGGACCTGCTGCGGCAAAGTATCCAGACAACGTATTGGAGGACTTTCATTTTATATTTTTACTGTGTGTATATCTAGTCTGTGTGCAGCTCTGCCTGAGACCGCTATGCTTCCATCCCACTTGTGGTCCAGGCATCTGTTTTTGGGCTGGTTCCCGTTCGTCTTGTTGTCTGTTCCATGTCCGGTGTTTGTATGGGTTCCAGTTCTGCTGCTGTCTGTTCCGCTGGTGCTTTCACCAGTGTGGTTCCTTGCAGGTAGGGGCCAAATGTACAGGGACCTTCCTGGAGGTGCGACCAGTGAGCCCTCGGTCCATTTCATCCCCAACACCAGGGGCTCTGTGAAGAACGGGGCTCATTGGCTCTCCGCTCTCTGGGTTTTGCATCTGGTCTGCCGGTGCACTTGGTTCTGTGGTAGTGCTACCACTATTGCCTAACCTGCTCACTGTTATGTGCTTTTATTACACTTGTGGTCATGGCTACAGAAGAGAGCTGGTGCTTCGAAGTACCGGTACCTAACAGAGAGAAAGGTCTACCTGCCCTAGCTAAATGGCTGGAGGGGTGCCCTTAGCCATGCCGCGGGTAGGCCTATAAGGGGGCATACCCTGAGGAATATGGAGAGAAAAGGGGAGGGTGGGTGGGGCACCGGAAACACAAGCAAGTGTGGAGAGGGCGTGCCTCTGTTTTATGCGTGCCTGCGCCCCTCCCACAAATGCAGGCTGACATGTCAGCCTTAATCTATTTGTGGTCATGGCTACGGAAGAGAGCTGGTGCTTCGAAGTACCGGTACCTAACAGAGAGAAAGGTCTACCTGCCCTAGCTAAATGGCTGGAGGGGTGCCCTTAGCCATGCCGCGGGTAGGCCTATAAGGTGGCAAAAAACAACCAAGTAGGGGAGAGAGTACCTTTATTGCAGCTGACCAAATTACAACACCAAACTGTGAAAAGCCTTAGATATCTCAGACTGGGGGTTCGGTATGTAACGTGCGAAACATAAGGAGCGCCAGCGGCCCATTTTACGAATAACATGGCCGGGGACGTTATGTTTTGAAGCAGCGGATGCCGCTCCAATACGGAAAGAGTGCCCTGAAATTACCTTGGGGTCGGGGCCCAAACCCGATGCCAGAGTACGAATGTGCGAAATGAACTGGGACGCCGTGATGGCCCTGACTTTGAACGGGAGCAAAGGACTGTCCGGGGCGGAGTCCCCCAGAACTGCCAGCAAACTCTTGAGTACTTGGACTGGGCACCATGCGTTGGAGGACTGATAATACTTTACCTCTACTGGTAGCCCCACCTGAGAAGTTTTGGAAGTGAGGAGATATAGTGAGAAATGGTCGTCGTGCCATACCAGCTGACCCCTGGTTAAACCCTTAGTCCTGGCCGAAATGCTGGTGAATTCGCCGGGTCTTAAGAACCCATAGAAACTAAGGTACATGGCAGCCTTGATGACAGTGCTGGAATGGAGCCCAAAAGGAAGACCATCTAGGGAGGTGGAAAGTTTCCTAAATAATTCCCCTGACACAGGCTGCCTGCTCGAACACCCCTGAGTGTCGCCCTAACTGCCTGGGACAGGAAAACCGACCTACTTTCTGGATCCTCCAACATGGAGAAATGCTGGACTCCGGCCAAGTATAACTTGATGGTGTTGAAGGATAGTTTGAGATCAGTATGACAGTAAGCTATGAAAGCTGTGATGTAAGTGGTCTTGTCAGTGTCCTTTCTTGGATGTAGGAACGTGAAACTGTTGAAGGTGTTCCAAGCGGTTCTGTAATTCCTGGCCGTGTTAACAGACAGAGACTTCTGCATCAAAGACTTTGCTGAAGAAATGAAAGATTTTAATCCATCACGAGAGTTTGATACATCGGAGGAGGTAGCCCCACTCGGTCTGCCTCTGGCATGACCTGGAAGAAAGTTTTAAAATTAAAACGGGACAAAGCGTCTGCGGCCACATTACGTATTCCCTGAATGTGCCTACATGATACATGGAAGTTAGATTGCAGCGAGAGCCAGACCAGCCTGCGGACAAAAGACATGATCTGGGGAGACTGTGATCTGCCCTTGGCGATGATGTCCACCACCGTCTGGTTGTCGGTGACGAACGCCACGGAAGAGTTGGCCCATTGACTACCCCAAACCTGGGCCGCTGCCACGATTGGATAGAACTCCAACAAGGGGGATGATTTCAACGTGGCTCTGGCCGATGAAACCTCCGATGGCCAGGCGCCCGCAAACCATTGGTTTCCACAGATTGCCGCAAAACCCCCGGAGGCGGCGGTGTCCGAGAAAATCAATGTGGATGCTGGCCCTATTTGCGGAACAAACATGGAGACTCCATTCCATTCGGCCATGAAGTCCCTCCACATGGCCAGGTCGGCCATGGCTTGGGCATCTAAGGTGATGAGGCTGTCTTGCTCGGGAGCTGAGGGAAGTAGCTGCAGGAGCCTGGACATGAAGGCCCTACCTTGGGGCATGACTCTGGTAGCGAAATTGAGCATTCCTAGTAGGGACTGCAACTCTACCTTGACGCACGTCCTACTGCCTGCTGCCTTTGAGATAGCCTCCTTGATCTTTGCGAGCTTCTCAGCTGGTAACCTAGCCTCCATCTTCCCTGTGTCCAAGATTATGCCCAGGAAGGTGATTACCATTGCGGGGCCTTCTATTTTTGAGGGCGCCACCGGTACATTGAGGTTTGCAAACAGCTGGAGCAGAGCCTGGAGCTTGCTCGGCTTGCAATCTGGCCTTTTTATTAAAAGAAAGTCATCCAGGTAATGGATGACCAGCGGACAGTCGCAGTGGTTGACCAGGATCCAGTGCAAAGCCTGCGCAAACTGGTCGAACAGCCAGGGGCTGCTCTTGGACCCGAAAGTCAGGCGATTTGCAAAGAAATACTGGTCCTGCCACTTGATGCCATAGAACCTCCAAAGCTGCGGATGGATGGGCAGCAATTTAAAGGCGTCAGCGATGTCCGCCTTGGCCAACCATGCCCCCCGGCCTACCTGAAGGATGAGTTGAATGGCCTAGTCTATGGTGGAATAACTCATGGAAAACTCCTCGGAGGGGACTAAGGAGTTTAAGCTGGGAATGCTGGAGCCATGAGGTGCAAACAGGTCATAAATTAAACGTTTTTTATTGGTGAATTGTTTTGACACAATACCTATGGGGTTTATTCTCCAGAGGTCAAATGGAACAAAGGAAAAAGGACCGATGAGGAACCCTTTCTCCAATTCTGACTTAATTAGAGTCCCCACCGGCTCGGGATCCCTGGTTGCTGATTGAAGGTTGGGACCCTCCCAAGTGGATTGCGGAAGAGCTACCAGACCTGTATGAAAGCCTGTAGCGAACCCGGAGACCAGGAATCGCACAAACTGCGGGTTGTGATGGTTATGCAGAAGGGATGCTAGTAAATCCAAGTAGACCCCAGTTAGTCAGGATGGCCTGGAGGACCTTTGAGGACAAGCCATCTGGGGGTGAGCCCTGAAACAAACTGCACAAATGTGGAGGGCCCTACATTTGTTATAGTAACAGGCATTCTGGTTGAAGGAAAACTATGGGCCGCCCTAGCTTATCCGTGGTCGGGCCAGATCGTTGTAGGGACCCGGAACTACTGGGAAGAGATCTGCCCTGGGACGTGGAGGGACCTGCATTGGGGCACCAATCTGCGGAGTGGGCAATAGATTGGCAAGAGGCACATGCCGAGGCCTTGAGCCCTGCAAAGTGCCGGCAAAACAGCTCCATGTCCATTGCAGCCCAGTTTGTGATATGCTGGAATTGGACCAGTGCGGCGGCGGCTTTGGCTGAAAAAGAGCGATGGTAATCGTAGAACGCCTGCCCACCGTACTTGTGGCCCAAGTCCGTGACCCTGTAAAGGTACGTGTCCAACTCCTCCCGCCTCTCAGGATGGACAAAGCAGATGACATCCCTGAATAAACTAAACGCGAGGACGAACTCCGTGATGGTTAATTTCTTGTTTAGGCGGGGATCCCTGGCCTTAAGGACGATGGACACGTCGCCGCAAGCTATAGTTTTGCTATCTACCGTGTCGTGGGTAGCTATCAGGATGGACGCCAGATTGACGTCTTTACCCTCTAAAATGTCCTTTTTGATGTTGCTAGGGATGAAATGCGAGGGAGCTACCTCAGGTGCGCATAGGACCCTACCTGGGGGAACGGGCCAAAAAGTGGAGGCTACAGGCAAAGGTGAAGCGGACCGGTCGGATGCCAGCCCCTGGTAGGACTCGACAGCCAGGAGTCTGGACTGCACGTCCGAAACTGAGGAGGCAATGGTGTTCATCATGGCATGCAGCTGTGTCAGAGACACTTGCAGAGTGGACATGGAGACTTGCTCAAAGTCCGGGGCTGCTGGTTCAGCCATCAGCAGTCTATATAGTTCTGCCTTTCGGGCGGAAGCAGGGTGTTGGATCCCTCTCCTGTTAAGTTCCGCAATTAACTTCACAATTGTCCAACTCCTTAGTGATGAGGAGCTGGGCCGCTCGGATGCGGGTGTTTCAGGAATCTATAGGGCTTTCTCGATGTTTGAAATATGCAACATACTGCAGCTGTGAGGTGACAAACAAAAAATTAATAGCTGAGCTGGAGGCCCTGCATTGTGAAAGCGACACCCGAGCCGTGAATGGTGGTAAAAGGAGAACTAGAGTGGGCGAGTGCCTAGCGCTCTAAAACAGGCGCTACTGTGGAGGACCTGGCCAGACTGAAGCGTGAAATGACGTAAGAAGCTACAAGGACGTGGCCTCCGACAGGGAGTTTGAAAAAACATAAAAAATTGAACATCAAACCTAAAATTGTACCGGAGAAAAAGAACATGGATTCAAGTCTGAAAACATGACAGGCGACAGAAATAGTAATTAAACAGCGTGAACCTGAGACGTAACAGGTAACAGAGATGAAATAATAAAACGTGAAATTTTAAGCGTTACAGGCACCAGATGAGATAAAAGAAAACGTAAGGCCGGACGTAATAGGCCATAGTCATGAAAAGTTGTAAACATAAGCCCGAAGTGTAATAGGCAACAGAAAAAGAAAACGTAAACCTGAAACTTAACAGGCAACAGACATGGTATGCTATGAACGTAAGCCCGAAGCGTAACGGGCAACAGATGATAATTTAAAACGTAAGCCTGAAACGTAACAGGCAACAGTCATGATATATGAGAAACGTAAGCCTGAAACGTAACAGGCAACAGTCATGATATATTAGAAACGTAAGCCTGAAACGTAACAGGCAACAGTCATGGTATATTTAGAAACGTAAGCCTGAAACGTAACAGGCAACAGATTACAAAAAATAAAATGTAAGCCTGAAACGTAACAGGCAACAGACATGGTATGGTATAACGTGAGCCCGGAACGTAACGGGCAACAGATGATAAATCAAGAAACGTAAGCATGGGACGTAACATGCAACAGTCATGGTATATTTATAAACGTAAGCCTGAAACGTAACAGGCACAAAATGGCAAATAATACGTAAGCCTGGAGCGTGACAGGCAACAGACATGGCATGGTAAAACGTAAGCCTGTGGCGTCACGGGCAACAGATGGTAATAATTAATACGTAAGCCTAAAACGGAACAGGCCACAGCAATGGTACAATATGAAGTGAGCCTGAAGCGTCACAAGAGAACAACATGATGACATACGTGAACGTGAAGAAACCGGCAATGAACATTGTGGTATGACATTGATGCGAACCTGCAGCGTGATTGGTGACAGACACGGTGACTGAAAAAGAAGTATTTACCGAAACGTCCGCAGATGTAGCAGAGTGGAATAGGCGGCGGTCGACTCGGACGGAACTGTTTGAGAAAAACCTTGGCTGACGGAATGTGGCTAGAACAGCAGAGTACCCAGGGTCTGCAAAATAATCAGTATCGTGAGGGTGGGGGCACGTTAATGTCCCTGGACTGCGCCATTTATAGACCCATGACCCAGGGATCCCTGTATGTCCCTGTGATATAATGGAAATTGCTGGGGGGCTTATGAAGACCTGCATCAACGAGAGGCCTGATGTATGGCAAGCGGACGTGGTGTTGTTTTAATGAGTTTATTGTATTGTAGGACCTGATGCGGAGGGTAGCGTGGATTGCTACCGTGCATTGTGAAGGGTTAATTTATTTGTAGATTATCTTATATTGTGAAAAAATATTTTATTTAATTATTATATTTTTTTTTTTGTTCAAGGTAGCACCCTTCCCTGCCGGCGAGCAAAAAAAAGACCTACAAAATGTTGGCATCTTAATTACACTGGTTGTCCTGTATACGGTCGCTACTTCTGGTGACCTGTTTGTTCATGCAACAGGGACGCCGCGCAGACCGGGCCCGAGAGCCTGAGAGACAGCCGGCCACGAGACAACAGGGGAGGGGGGACGCCAGCGCCGTTGCCGAGCAACAGGACGCTGCGCACACCGGAGCCTGGGAAGGGAGCCTGAGAGGCAGTCGGGCCTCGTGACTGCAGGGGGGAGGACACCAACGTCGTTGCCGGGCAACAAGGACGCCGCAGTGGACCTCATGCCCGGCGTCCCACGTGACCCCCCTATGGTTTTAATAGGTACCCCCCCCCCCCCCCTATTGGTTTTAATAGGTACCATGTAATACTTCATTTCACCTGTGGGGGTGCTGCAGGGAAATTGAACTCTTTTTGCTAAGTTCACCCACAGATGCCAGTGATCACTGGGACCTCTGGTGAGAAGATTATTTTTGTCAGGTCCTTCTAACTAAAAAAAGAACTATGTATATGACTGTGATGAGTCATCATCCCTCAATATTGAGATCTTTACACCAGTACACCTTACAGCAATACCTGCTGTCTACTGTATGTCATGTCAGGCTGCCCACATAGAGGTGGTGCTGTCACTAATCTTGCAGTCGATCTTCATTCTGCTGTTTTTTGCACAGCTGGGTAGATATTAACTCACACTCAATATTTGCATTGTGGGAGGGAGCGTTCGGAGAATGCAGCCAGCATTGCACGGTATAATATCCAAGAGGGGAAAATGTTATAGGCAATAATCTTTTATAGAACTTTAATTTTTTTTAACAAAAAAATTTGTATTTTTTCTGTAACATAGTATTTGTTGTTTTGTAACCCAATCAGCAGACTGATGTTGGCCAGTAGTTCCTTGGGGCCACAAGAAATAACTATTTATGATACCCACCCATCTATACAATCCCCTTCATAAAAAATATTTTCCAAACCAGCACCTGAATCTGAAAACAGTTCTATTAACATGTAATTAAAAATTTTGTATAGTCACAGAGTTTTTGAATAAAATATATCTGTATAGCGCCACCTGCTGTTTGTTCCTTTCCTTATTTCTCTGTCCACCTCAGTAACATCTCTCAAGGTGGTCGCACACGCTTAATTCAAGCCTTCAACCGCCACCAGTGAGATCTACTGCGGGAAGCTGTGATAGTTCCAAGAGAGAGCTGCCACAGAAAGGACACCCCCCTCCCTGATAAAGTAGATGAGACCGGTGTAAATTTCATCCACTTTGCTACTACTGTGAATACTGTGGATCTTACCCTGCAATTTCACAGCAGAACATCCGTGGAGTATACCCTCCGGGTGGACATACCCTTAGAGGGATTCTTTTCAGATTTCGATGAATTTTAGTAACATAGTAACATAGTACATAAGGCCGAAAAAAGACATTTGTCCATCCAGTTCGGCCTGTCATCCTGCAAGTTGATCCAGAGGAAGGCAAAAAACCTGTGAGGTAGAAGCCAATTTTCTCCAATTTAGGGGAATAAAAAATTCCTTCCCAACTCCAATCAGGCTATCAGACTAACTCCCTGGATCAACAACTCCTCTCTAGTAGCTATAGCCTGTAATATTATTAAGCTCCAGAAATACATCCAGGCCCCTCTTGAATTCCTTTATTGTACTCACCATCACCACCTCCTCAGGCAGAGAGCTCCATAGTCTCACTGCTCTTACCGTAAAGAACCCTTTTCTATGTTTGTGTACAAACCTTCTTTCCTCCAGACGCAGAGGATGTCCCCTCGTCACAGTCCTGGGGATAAATAGATGATGGGATAGATCTCTGTACTGACCCCGGATATATTTATACATAGTAATTAGATCTCCCCTCAGTCGTCTTTTTTCTAAAGTGAATAACCCTAATGTTGATAATCTTTCAGGGTACTGTAGTTGCCCTATTCCAGTTATTACTTTAGTTGCCCTCCTCTGGACCTTCTCCAGCTATGCTATGTCTGCCTTGTTTACAGGAGCCCAGAACTGTACACAGTACTCCATGTGTGGTCTGACTAGCGATTTGTAAAGTGGTAGGACTATGTTCTTATCACGGGCATCTATGCTCCTTTTGATGCAACCCATTATCTTATTGGCCTTGGCAGCAGCTGCCTGACACTGGTTTTTGCAGCTTAGTTTGCTGATTATTAAAATTCCTAGATCCTTTTCCATGTCAGTGTTACCAAGTGTTTTATCATTTAGTATGTACGGGTGACTTGCATTTTTCCTTCCCATGTGCATAACTTTACATTTGTCAGTGTTAAACCTCATCTGCCACTTATCTGCCCAAGCCTGCAGTCTATCCAGATCCCTCTGTAGTAGTATACTGCCCTCTGTAGTGTATATATACAGTATACTGTCCTCTGTAGTATATATACAGTATACTGTCCTCTGTAGTATATATACACAGTACACTGCGTGCAGAATTATTAGGCAAATGAATATTTTGACCACATCATCCTCTTTATGCATGTTGTCTTACTCCAAGCTGTATAGGCTCGAAAGCCTACTACCAATTAAGCATATTAGGTGATGTGCATCTCTGTAATGAGAAGGGGTGTGGTCTAATGACATCAACACCCTATATCAGGTGTGCATAATTATTAGGCAACTTCCTTTCCTTTGGCAAAATGGGTCAAAAGAAGGACTTGACAGGCTCAGAAAAGTCAAAAATAGTGAGATATCTTGCAGAGGGATGCAGCACTCTTAAAATTGCAAAGCTTCTGAAGCGTGATCATCGAACAATCAAGCGTTTCATTCAAAATAGTCAACAGGGTCGCAAGAAGCGTGTGGAAAAATAACTGCCCATGAACTGAGAAAAGTCAAGCGTGCAGCTGCCAAGATGCCACTTGCCATTAGTTTGGCCATATTTCAGAGCTGCAACATCACTGGAGTGCCCAAAAGCACAAGGTGTGCAATACTCAGAGACATGGCCAAGGTAAGAAAGGCTGAAAGACGACCACCACTGAACAAGACACACAAGCTGAAACGTCAAGACTGGGCCAAGAAATATCTCAAGACTGATTTTTCTAAGGTTTTATGACTGATGAAATGAGAGTGAGTCTTGATGGGCCAGATGGATGGGCCCGTGGCTGGATTGGTAAAGGGCAGAGAGCTCCAGTCCGACTCAGACGCCAGCAAGGTGGAGGTGGAGTACTGGTTTGGGCTGGTATCATCAAAGATGAGCTTGTGGGGCCTTTTCGGGTTGAGGATGGAGTCAAGCTCAACTCCCAGTCCTACTGCCAGTTTCTGGAAGACACCTTCTTCAAGCAGTGGTACAGGAAGAAGTCTGCATCCTTCAAGAAAAACATGATTTTCATGCAGGACAATGCTCCATCAAACGCGTCCAAGTACTCCACAGCGTGGCTGGCAAGAAAGGGTATAAAAGAAGAAAATCTAATGACATGGCCTCCTTGTTCACCTGATCTGAACCCCATTGAGAACCTGTGGTCCATCATCAAATGTGAGATTTACAAGGAGGGAAAACAGTACACCTCTCTGAACAGTGTCTGGGAGGCTGTGGTTGCTGCTGCACGCAATGTTGATGGTGAACAGATCAAAACACTGACAGAATCCATGGATGGCAGGCTTTTGAGTGTCCTTGCAAAGAAAGGTGGCTATATTGGTCACTGATTTGTTTTGTTTTGTTTTTGAATGTCAGAAATGTATATTTGTGAATGTTGAGATGTTATATTGGTTTCACTGGTAAAAATAAATAATTGAAATGGGTATATATTTGTTTTTTGTTAAGTTGCCTAATAATTATGCACAGTAATAGTCACCTGCACACACAGATATCCCCCTAAAATAGCTAAAACTAAAAACAAAATAAAAACTACTTCCAAAAATATTCAGCTTTGATATTAATGAGTTTTTTGGGTTCATTGAGAACATGGTTGTTGTTCAATAATAAAATTAATCCTCAAAAATACAACTTGCCTAATAATTCTGCACTCCCTGTATACTGTCCTCTTCAGTGTAAATTACTTTACACAGTTTAGTGTCATCTGCGAAAATTGATACTTTACTATGCAAGCCTTCTACAAGATCATTAATAAATATATTGAAGAGAATAGGGCCCAATACTGACCCCTGAGGTACCCCACTAGTGACAGTGACCCAATCTGAGTGTGTACCGTTAATAACCACCCTCTGTTTTCTATCCCTCAGCCAGTTACTTAACCACTTACAGATGCTTTCTCCCAGTCCGAGCATTCTCATTTTATATACTAACCTTTTATGTGGTACAGTGTCAAATGCTTTGGAGAAGTCCAGATACACGACATCCATTGATTCGCCGCTGTCAAGTCTACAACTTACCTCCTCATAGAAACTGATTACATTAGTTTGACATGACCGATCCCTCACGAAGCCATGCTGATATGGCGTTATTTGCTTATTTCCGTTGAGATGCTCTAATATAGCATCTCTCAGAAAACCTTCAAACAGTTTACCCACAACAGATGTTAAACTTACCGGCCTATAGTTTCCAGGCTCTGTTTTTGGACCCTTTTTGAATATTGGCACCACATATGCCATGCGCCAATCCTGTGGGACATTCCCTGTCAGTATAGAGTCCGCAAATATCAGAAATAAGGGTCTGGCTATGACATTACTTAATTCCTTTAGGATACGGGGGTGTATGTCATCCGGTCCTGGCGATTTGTCTATTTTAATCTTTTTAAGTCGCTGTTGTACTTCTTCCTGGGTCAGACAGGACACTTTTAATGGGGAATTTATTTTTGCATTCTGCATGTCATCTGACAATTTATTTTCCTCAGTGAATACATTGGAGAAAAAAATATTTAACAGCTTTGCTTTCTCCTCATCGCTCTCTCTGCGACTCCCCCCTCATTACTCTTTAAAGGGCCGACACCTTCAGATTTATACTTTTTAACATTTATATAATTGAAGAACATTTTAGGGTTAGTTTTACTCTCTTTGGCAATTAATCTCTCGGTCTCTAGTTTGGCCGCTTTTATTTGTTTTTTACATGTTTTATTTTTTTTCTTATAGTTTTTCAGTGCTTCCGTGCTACCCTCCTGTTTTAGTGTTTTATATGCTTTCTGTTTGTCATTTATTGCTTTCTTTACAGTTCTATTTATCCACATTTGTTTCTTTTTGTTCCTTAACCTTTTATTCCCATACGGTATGTACCTCTCACAATGAGATTTTAGGATGTTTTTAAAGATATCCCATTTTGTGGCTGTATTTTTGAGGACTTTGTCCCAGTTAGTTAGGCCTATGGCCTCTCTTAAGTTGGCTAAATTTAGCTTTTTTGAAGTTTGGTATTTTTGTTCCTCCCTGTAGAAACGCTCTTTTGAATGATAATTGGAAGGTTATTACTTTATGGTCACTATTTCCCAGGTGTCCCCCAACCTGCACGTCTGTTGTTCTGTCGGGCCTATTGGTTAATACTAAGTCCAGTATGGCCGTCCCTCTAGTCGGGTCCTGAACCAGTTGGGAGACGTAATTGTCTTTGGTTATTGCCAAGAACCTGTTTCCCTTATGAGATATACAAGTTTCAGTTTCCCAGTCTATATCTGGGTAGTTGAAGTCCCCCATAATAACCACCTCATTATGATTTGCCGCCTCGTCTATCTCGTGTAGTAGTAGATTTTCTGTGGACTCTGGTATATTAGGTGGTTTATAGTAAACTCCTATTAGTAATTTATTGTTGTTTTTAGCTCCATGTATCTCTACCCACAGTGACTCCACATGTTCATGTCCCTCACTTATTCATTCCCTCACGAATTTTGGAAACCAACTTAATTGTTCTTGGAATATAATAATAATAATGTAGTGTCCCACTACGTAAAGGTGGGCACTACTCAAGGGTTAATTGGGTCATGTTGTTCTTCACCTCCTGTGGAACATGGTCATGGTGTTTTGTATTGCATTGTAATGTGTATTTCTATGTTATCTCCTGTGTACCAGGCCTGTTAGGGGTGTAGTTTCTCCTCCCAAGCTGTAGAGGGAGCTAGGGAACCCCCTAGTATATATAGGTAGGCCCAGACAGGAAAGGGGGGTGGTGAGAAGCCAGGATTCACTTCAGCCAGGCAGTAGCTGATGTCCAGCTTCTAACATGCAGCTAGATAGCCCAGGTTCCTAACCTGCGTCCAGGAGAAAAAGTTTCCTCCTGAAGTTGTCCTGCATCTAGCAAAGCACAGAGCAGTGCTAATTGTATCCAGCCAAGTAGAAAGCTGAAAGGCAGAAGTTTATTTACAGCAAAAGGATTTATACCAGAGGAAGGTTTCCCTACCCAAGGATAAAGCCAGCTATTAGGCATTCGGGCCTTGGAGAAAGTCAGACAGGATTCTGCAGAAAGTACAGCCTGATCTGTGAGTTTATTCCCTCTGAGTTATCTTGCTAGGATTCTACCTGCCATTTATGTAAAGCCTGCCTGTTACCAAATCAACTTCCTATGGAACTGTTTGAAGCTTGTATATAGTTGAACTGTTCAGTAAAGAGGAATTCTAGTTCACTGCAATCGTGTGTACCTCCATTAATCCTCCTAACAAATTGGTGTGCCACCGTTACCGGCACTGGCGTCACGAACTGTAAGGGATCTTGCCACAGGCACGCTAAACCTTCAACACCCAGGGCACCTCACCTATCACCCGGCCTGGTCCCTATATCTAGAGAGTGCCCCAGAGGATCTACGTGCCAGCCTCTTCATCACTGCTGTATGCCTGCCCAGGGTATACTACAAACTGTGAGTACTAAGAGCAACCCTCAGTCTGTTAACTGACCCCCGTGACCTCACATTCGCTCACCCTGAAGGACTGGCATACTGAAATAATATTTATTTATATTGCGACACCATATTCCGCAGCACTTTACAAATTCATAGGGTTCATGTACAAAAACAAAAGTAACTGGCTAATATACAACTGAAACACTAGGAGTCAGGGCCCTGCTCGCAAGAGCTTACAATCTATAAGGAATTGGGGGTGACACATAAGGTAGTTGTAATTGTGATAAGTAGGATTCGAGACATTATTGAACTGACAGGAGTGGTGTCGGGCGATCTGCTTCGGGTTTGGGACTAGTAGAGGATCGAGTTTAGGTCTGAGGAGTTGGTGGGGGAGAGGTTTAGTCTGGGAAAAGTCATTTTAGGTAGCTTGATAAGTCTGCCTGAAAAGATGTGTTTTTAAGGCACATTTGAAGGTGGAGAAGTTGTGGATTGACCTAGTATTCCGGGGCAGAGTATTCCAGAGAGTAGGTGCAGCTCGAGAAAAGTCTTGAAGACGTGAGTGAGAGGTACGAATTATGGAGGTTATTAATCTTAGGTCGTTAACAGAACGGAGAGCACGAGTAGGGTGGTAGATGGAGATGAGGGAGGAGATGTATGGAGGTGCAACACTGTGGAGAGCACGAGTAGGGTGGTAGATGGAGATGAGGGAGGAGATGTATGGAGGTGCAACACTGTGGAGAGCTTTGTGGGTGAGGGTGAGAAGTTTGAACTGTATTCTGTGGTGGATGGGCAACCAGTGAAGTGACTGGCACAGACTAGTAGCATCAGTGTTGGATGGAAAGATGAGCCTGGCTGCAGCATTTAGAACAGACTGAAGGGGGGAGAGTTTAGTGAGAGGGAGACCGATTAGTAATGCGTTATAGTAGTCAAAACGAGAATGAATCAAGGCAACAACAAGAGTTTTTGCCGTTTCCACCGTAAGAAAAGGGCGGATTCTGGCGATATTCTTGAGGTGCAGATGACAAGAGCGTGTAAGTGATTGAATATGGGGAACAAAGGAAAGATCAGAGTGAAATGGGGCCCCAAGACAGCGGGCATGTTGCACAGGAGATATGATAGTGCTGCAGACCAAAATTGAAATATCAAGTTTAGGTGAGTTAGTAGATGGGGGAAAGACAAGAAGTTCAGTTTTTGAGAGGTTCAGTTTTAGATACAGAGAGGACATAATGGACGTTGCCAGACAATTACTGGTGTTTTGGAGTGAAGCAGGGGTGATGTCAGGGGACGAAGTGTATAGTTGGAAATAGAAAATAGAATATATTTTTAAATCTTGTATCAGTATTGGCCCCATTTTCTGATGCTGCAGTCAGCCTCGTCACATTACCGCCTGATGACTTCAGCTGACATCACCATGGACATCATGTCCTACACCTGTGCAGCATAGACAGCAATGATGGCAGAAAGCAGGAGGGCTGCAGCAGTGAAACAAAACTCTTCAGGATCTTCAAAGACTCCCTTAAAAATCTTATATTTTTTTTTTTACACATTCCTGTGCCTTTTAAGTGTCTACACAAGATATCACATGTCCCGCTATACCATCACCAAACTACCCTCCAACCCTGAATGCAAAACACAACAATGTACAGTATTGTGAAGTAAGAAAAAAGATGGAATCTGTCTACAATGGAGACGTTTGTGTTCCTGACCAGGTCATCCCAGTAACGTCCGCTGAACGCCATTGTGTTCATGAGAGATCAATAGCAAACATCTGACTCTGAGAAGAGGCCCACACTGCTCGCTCAGGTGCCGCTCCTTGTGTCTCAAGAAGGTCGTATTTCCCTTTTAAAAGTTGTTATATAACAAAGTGAAAGCTCTCAAGATGGCGGGCAACAAGTAAACTACACGTAGACATTGCTATAGAATTTAATAAATTTAAAAATTCACTTCCATCTACCATAAAATATATGTATGTACAAAGGAGCAGTATTATAGTAGTTATATTCTTGTACATGGGAGCATTATTATAGTAGTTATATTCTTGTACATAGGAGCAGTATTATAGTAGTTATATTCTTGTACATAGGAGGCAGTATTATAGTAGTTATATTCTTGTACATAGGGGCAGTATTATAGTAGTTATATTCTTGTACATAGGAGGCAGTATTATAGTAGTTATATTCTTGTACATAGGAGCAGTATTATAGTAGTTATAGTCTTGTACATAGGAGCAGTATTATAGTAGTTATAGTCTTGTACATAGGAGCAGTATTATAGTAGTTATATTCTATATAGGAGGCAGTATTATAGCAGTTATATTCTTATACATAGGAGCAGTATTATAGTAGTTATATTCTTGTACATAGGAGCAGTATTATAGTAGTTATATTCTAGTAAATAGGAGCAGTATTATAGTAGTTATATTCTTGTACATAGGAGCAGTATTATAGTAGTTATATTCTTGTACATAGGAGCAGTATTATAGTAGTTATATTCTTGTACATAGGAGCAGTATTATAGTAGTTATATTCTTGTACATAGGTGGCAGTATTATAGTAGTTATATTCTTGTACATAGGAGACAGTATTATAGTAGTTATATTCTTGTACATAGGAGGTAGTATTATAGTAGTTATATTCTTGTACATAGGAGGTAGTATTATAGTAGTTATATTCTTGTACATAGGAGCAGTATTATAGTAGTTATATTCTTGTACAAAGGAGCAGTATTATAGTAGTTATATTCTTGTACAAAGGAGCAGTATTATAGTAGTTATATTCTTGTACATAGGAGCAGTATTATAGTAGTTATATTCTTGTACATAGGAGCAGTATTATAGTAGTTATATTCTTGTACATAGGAGCAGTATTATAGTAGTTATATTCTTGTACATAGGAGCAGTATTATAGTAGTTATATTCTTGTACATAGGAGCAGTATTATAGTAGTTATAGTCTTGTACATAGGAGGCAGTATTATAGTAGTTATATTCTTGTACATAGGAGCAGTATTATAGTAGATATATTCTTGTACATATGAGCAGTATGTGGGGATTCGCTCTGGTAGGCAGGGTAAGCGGACGCAGTAAATAGGCAAAAACAAGGTTGTAAAGCAAAGTTCAGTGTTTATTCACACATAGAAAAAAAACAAGCCAAAAGTTCAGTTTTGGTGCCTGTTCACACCACACAAAGTGGACAGTGCAAAAAGCCTTCACCTGGTCAGCAGATTTCCACCCACAGTCCACAGCAGTCTTTAAAGGCCTGTTTCCCCCAGCATGCGGCTCTCACAACACAGACTCCACAGCTTCTCTGTCATGGAGGATAATCCACACCAGCTGAACATGCTGGCTGGGTTTTTATATCACAGCCAAAACCCGGCCTGGAACCGTGGGGAACAGCCACCCACCCTGTTCTTTGGCTGCTCCCAATAAGAACCGGCCCGGATCGGCTTTACAGCCATACTAACAGCTGAAGTGTCAGACTGCAACTGCAAAACTGACACTTCAGGGAAAAACCTGGTTCTTACCTCACCGAGGCCAGGAACCTCGGTGACACGTATCTTCCGTCAATGACGGCCCCTTGTTCCTTCTTACATACCTCCCCCCTTTGTTCAGCCCTGAGGGGTGAACACTTGCCAGACAGTGGACCCGGGACAGGGCATCTGCGTTTCCCTGTAACCGGCCTGCCCTGTGTTCCACGGAAAACTTAAAGTTTTGCAAAGATAAGAACCATCTGGAGAGGTGAGCATTCCTCTCTTTGAGAATATCCAGCGTTGAAACAAAAACCCCTTAAAAATACAAATACTTTATTGGTATGCGTTAAAAGGATCCCATAAGGGTCCACTAGATAATTACTAGTAGGTGTACACACAAGAAAAAATTGACCAATAGCCACATCCAGAAAAGAAAAATATACCTGGGGTATGGGAAGTTATATCCCTAAATCTACCCCTATCCTATAAACCTCAGCCCAGGGAAGGCTCCTGATGGTGGAGGCCCCCTGTCCGCGTACCTATACTGCTACCCCTAACTGTACCCTAAAGGGGTGTCGCAGAGATGGCAGACAGTTCAAACCAGGTATGAGATATGGATATTAAATTACCAGCTATAAAGGTGGACTGGATGGGAAAAGAAACAAAAAAGAGACACAGAACATAGTACAGACAGACACAAAAATACACTTAATCAGGGATGACGATGTAGTCATACACCTCTGTCACCTCGACGCGTTTCACCCACGTAGATACTGTGGGATCATCAGGAGGTGTAGTTATATAGTGAATCTATACAATATTAGTGACTCAATGAATACCGGTACAAAACCGGGTCACACAGGAACAGTGCTCCAAGATATATGCCGGCTGAAATGTCAGTTCGCAAGCACGCACACTGGAGATCAACGCTCTACGCATATATAGATAAATCAAAAGTGGGGATAAATTTGAGAATACTTATGCCTGATTCAGACTCCATCCAGTACAGACAATATCATCCACGTCCTGTATCAGGCAAAAGACAATCATAAACCGCAATGAGTGTCGATATCCAGACATCTAGATGTATATACAATTACTAATGATTGCAGACTTACGGTTCTGTGGATGGGGTGGACCCAGTTAGTCAGTTCTCTGTCAGTCCCCTGTCATGATTATTCAACAGAACCCAAACTGTGAATAAGGTATATCATCAGATATAGGCAATGATACAGCCTCTGATCAGTTAAGAAAGATGCTATACTCACATGTTGGAGTCTCCCCCTATGTTCTATATCCCCCTGGTAGGCGATTCACATACAAGTGTGCAGGCTGTATTTAAATAGACCGCCGCATTCTGCCGCTGATGAGATGATTGCCTTCCACCTAGATCCAATATCCTGCCGTTGGAACGCATATGCGTTCCAACAACCGGAAGTCCCGCATCCTTAAGGCAGGGCTAAGTGCTGAGAACGGGCGCCGCCCCCTACAGATACTGGAACGCAAATGCGTTCCAGGAAGCGACTTCCCAGGTGCAGGGCTGAATGGTTAGGTCAGTACCGCCCCTTCCAGGTGCTGGAACGCAAATGCGTTCCAAGGAGCGACTTCCAAGGGGCAGGGTCCTATGAGGTAAGCCAGCGCCGCCCTTCCCGATATTATAACGCGAACGCGCCCCAAAGGGCGACATCCAGCCTCCCTCAGATCAATCAAGGTGCGGTACACTCCATATAGTGTTCTCCTCCATTACAGCCATCCACATCATTACTGCCATATAGAGGAGGGCAGAGTGGAGCAATTGCTATGCACTTATACAGTGCCTTACAGTAACAGCAGCAGAATGCATATATAATTAAGATGTTCTCATAATGCGGGTATTATCAAAACATACATGCCGGCATATTTCACAAATAATTTTAATGTATACATCCTAGAAGAGAGTAGCCAAGATACATGGTTACCTCAGGACAGTGATCAGATGATCAATCACTAGAGTCCAATTTGATAAAACATTATATTCCATGCTTTACGCATGTGGTCTAATCTTCAGTACATTCCCAAGGTCACTGAAGACTGGGCTTATAGAGACGGAATAGGGATATCACGAACAAAGTAGCATTTCATAGGAATTTCATAAAAATCAACTGAATGTCAGCCTTTCATTTATACCAATGGGTGCTTGGGATCGAAATCGGTGTATCCACACACATTCTTTCTGCAGGATTTTATTGTCCCAGTTCCCACCTCTGGGTGACGGTGGTACGAGCTCCAAAATGGAGAATTTTAGACAAAGAGGATCCCCCCCATGCACATCATTTATGTGAGAGGCTACAGGAGTAACTTTTTTATTGATGACATCATTGGCATGCTCACAGATTCTTCTGCGTAGTTCCCTTATCGTCTTCCCTATATAGTCTTTAGGGCAAGGACATTGGCAGATGTATATAGCCCCTTTACTACGGCAGCTGCAGAAGTCCCTGATCTCAAAGACCTGGCCGGTGGCTGTGCATGTTATAGTTTTAGCCGTAGAGACATATTTGCATGCTTTACAGGATCCGCATTTAAACATGCCTCGGGGTTTACGGTCCAACCAAGTGCCCTCCCTAATGGGGGAAGTGTGATGGCTATGGACCAAACGGTCTTTGAGGCTTTTGCCCCGTCTGTAACAGACACTTGGTTTTTCCGTTAGGATACCCGATAGGTCCTGGTCCATCCGCAAAATGGGCCAGTACCTATTCAGTATCCTCATAACCTCCCGATTGGCCGAATCATACGTAGAGACAATGCGAGGTGATTGCACTCTGTCCGTATTTCTCGGTTTCGGGACCAGTAATGTAGTACGATCCTGTGCCACTGCATGCTTAAAGGCCAGGTTAAGGGATGTCTGCGGATAACCTCTCTCTTTGAACCTTGATTGTAATTTCCTAGCTTCCTCAAAGAATGCATGGTTATCTGAGCAATTCCTCCGTGCACGGAGATATTGCCCCCTTGGTATCCCTCGTTTGAGGGGAGCCGGGTGGTGGCTATCCCAGTGCAGGAGAGAGTTGGTGGCGGTCGTCTTCCTGAACATGTTGGCAGTGAGCCTGTCACCCTCAATCGTGACACGCACATCCAAAAAGGCAATTGTTTTTGGATCAATCTCGGATGTAAACCGAAGGCCCACATTATTTTCATTAATCTCAGTGATGAACCTGCCGAACTCAACCGACCCACCTCTCCAGACCAGAAACACGTCGTCGATGTACCGTGTCCAGACAACGATTTTGTCTGTCCACCACGTGTTCTGGTCTGGAAAGATATGGGTGTCCTCCCACCAGCCCAGGAAGAGGTTGGCATAAGAGGGGGCACAAGGGCTCCCCATTGCCGTCCCCCTGAGCTGGTGGAAGAACCGCCCATTAAATAAAAAATAATTATGGGTCAAGACGAATTTTAGAAGCCTGAGTACGAAGGCACTGTGTTCCCTACAGAATGTCCCCCTGGTTGCCAAAAAATATTCAACAGCATGGAGCCCTTTATCATGCGGTATGGAACTATAAAGGGACTCCACGTCAATGCTCGCAAGGAGACATCCCGGGTCCAGATTGATGGAATCAATTTTATTGAGAAAGTCCATCGTGTCCCTAGTATACGCAGGTAGGGACACGACGAACTGACTCAGGACACGATCGATATAAATGCCACTGTTTTGACTGAGTGAGTCGACCCCTGAAATAATCGGTCTGCCCTTTAGTGGTTTAGTGCCCTTGTGGACCTTGGGAAGCCCATAGAATGTGGCAGTGCATGGAAACGACGGGAGGAGGAAGTCATATTCCGCAGGTGATATAACTTTTTTGCAGATGCCCTCATCCAATATACTTTTAAGGTCGGCCCTAAAACAGATGGTAGGGTTGGATGCTAATGTGCCATATCCCCCCCTATCTTTAAGCAGATCCATGCACATCTGTACATACATGGATTGGTCCAGGATCACCAGATTTCCCCCTTTGTCGGAGGGCTTTATAATTATAGACTTGTCACGTTCCAACGACTGGAGTGCAGACATCTCCACCCGTGATAGATTATATTTTGTGGGCCGTACGTTCTCAAGTCTTTCTAGATCCGATATTACCATCTGCAAGAAAATCTCTATGCATTCATAGTTTTGGTGCCTGTTCACACCACACAAAGTGGACAGTGCAAAAAGCCTTCACCTGGTCAGCAGATTTCCACCCACAGTCCACAGCAGTCTTTAAAGGCCTGTTTCCCCCAGCATGCGGCTCTCACAACACAGACTCCACAGCTTCTCTGTCATGGAGGATAATCCACACCAGCTGAACATGCTGGCTGGGTTTTTATATCACAGCCAAAACCCGGCCTGGAACCGTGGGGAACAGCCACCCACCCTGTTCTTTGGCTGCTCCCAATAAGAACCGGCCCGGATCGGCTTTACAGCCATACTAACAGCTGAAGTGTCAGACTGCAACTGCAAAACTGACACTTCAGGGAAAAACCTGGTTCTTACCTCACCGAGGCCAGGAACCTCGGTGACACGTATCTTCCGTCAATGACGGCCCCTTGTTCCTTCTTACATACCTCCCCCCTTTGTTCAGCCCTGAGGGGTGAACACTTGCCAGACAGTGGACCCGGGACAGGGCATCTGCGTTTCCCTGTAACCGGCCTGCCCTGTGTTCCACGGAAAACTTAAAGTTTTGCAAAGATAAGAACCATCTGGAGAGGTGAGCATTCCTCTCTTTGACCTGGCTCATCCACTTGAGAGGGGAGTGGTCAGACACCAGACGGAACTTTCTCCCCAAAAGATAATAGCAGAGAGACTCGAGTGCCCACTTGATGGCCAGGCACTCTCTCTACACTATACTGTACCTATTCTCCTCTGGGGTGAGCTTCCAGCTGAGGAAGACAACGGGATGCTCCTCCCCATTGACTTCCTGAGACAGTACAGCACCAAGGCCTACTTCGGAGGCATCGGTCTGCACTATAAACTCCCCTTTGAAGTCGGCCTTCACCAAAACCGGGGACCCACTCAGGGCCGACTTCAAAGCGGAGAAAGCCTTTTCCGCCTGCTCATTCCAGTGGACCGTCACTGACTTTCGTCCCTTCAAAAGGCCTGTTAATGGTTCGGCGACTGTAGAAAAATTGGGGACAAACCTCATATAGTACCCCACCATACCCAGGAACGACTTTACTTGCCAAATAGTGACAGGTCGGGGCCAATTCCTAATTGCCTCAATTTTGTTCACCTGAGGTTTGATCATTCCGCGCCCAATTACATACCCGAGGTACTTGGTCTCTTCTAACCCTATCGCACACTTTTTTGGGTTAGGGGTTAAGCCAGCCTTCCTAAGGGAGTCCACTACAGCCTGTACTTTAGGTAGGTGACTTTCCCAGTTGGTGCTATGGACAACGATATCGTCCAGGTACGCCGAAGCGTATCGACGATGTGGACGGAGTACAATATCTATTAGCCTTTGAAACGTGGCGGGGACGCCATGTAGACAAAAGGGTAATACCTTGTACTGATACAGCCCCTCTGGCGTGATGAAAGCCATTTTTTCTTTGGCAGCCTCCATCAAGGGTAAGGTCCAACACAGAAAAATACCGGACTTGGCCTAACTTTTCAATAAGTTCATCCACTCGGGGCATGGGATATGCATCAAACTTGGACACCTCATTAAGTTTGCGGAAGTCATTACAGAACCGCAATGTCCCATCCCGCTTGATTATTATTACTATCGGACTGGCCCACTCACTTTTTGACTCCTCGATGACACCCAGCTGGAGCATTAGCTGCACTTCTTCCGTGATGGCATGTCGCCGAGCCTCGGGTACCCGGTACAGTTATAACCGGACTTTTGCCTGAGGCTCAGTGATAATGTCATGCCGGATTACGGACGTGCATCCAGGGAGGTCTGAGAACACATCCGTGTTCCAACTAATGAACTCCCTGGCTTCCTGAGCCTGTTTAGAGGAGAGGCTGTCAGCAATTTTCACTGTGGCAGCCGCTTCCCCTGCTTCAGACCAAGGGGCCGAAACCGCTTCCCCTGGGAACCCTGGTCGCGGGCTGTCTTCCGTACAGGTTTCCCCTTTCCTTCCATGGCTTGAGCAGATTCACATGGTACACCTGCGGCGGCTTTCGCCTCCCTGGCTGGTGTACTTTGTAATCTACCTCTCCAATTTTCTCAAGTACCTCGTAGGGCCCCTGCCACCTAGCTAGGAACTTACTGTCTACAGTCGGTACCAGAACCAACACCCGATCACCCGGGTTAAAGTTTCGGACCTGAGCCTGCCGATTATAGACCCTACTCTGGGCTCGCTGCGCTGCCTCCATATGCTCCCTAACCAGAGGTAACACTGTTTCCATCCGTCCCTGCATCTGGGTGATGTACTCAACAACACTTTTGTGCGGTGTGGGTTGTTGTTCCCATGCCTCTTTGGCGACGTCCAACAAACCGTGAGGGTGTCTGCCGTATAGCAGTTCGAAGGGCGAGAATCCTGTAGAGGCCTGAGGCACTTCTCGCACTGCAAACATGAGATAGGGCAGAAGAAGGTCCCAGTCCCTCCCATCCTTAGACACCACTCTTTTCAACATATTTTTTAATGTCTGGTTAAACCTCTCTACCAGGCCATCCGTTTGCGGATGATACACGGATGTCCGTAACTGTTTTATGTGGAGCAACTCACAGAGTTCCCTCATGACCTTGGACATAAACGGGGTCCCTTGGTCAATTAGAACTTCCCCTAGCTGACTTCAGTACTGGACCTATGAGATCCATAGCGATCCGCTCGAATGGAACCTCAATAATCGGGAGAGGGACCAGGGGACTATGGAAATGTGGCTAGGGGCTGGTTATCTGGCAGGTTGGGCAAGACTTGCAATACTCTTCTACCTCTCTGAACACACTGGGCAAGTAGAACCGCTGTAGAATCCGGTCCTACATTTTCTGCTGGCCCAGGTGTCCCCCAAGAACATGTTGGTGGGCTAAATCCAACACGAGCTTGCGATACGCCTTGGGCACCACCAGCTGCTCAATATGCTCACCCCTTAGTTGATTTACTCGGTACAGCATCTCCTGTTGAACCACAAAACAGGGGAACATAGACTCAGCCCCTGGTTGTTGCGGCTCACCCTCAACCACTACTACATTTTCCCAGGCTCGAGATAGAGTCGGGTCCTGGTGCTGTGCAGTACCAAAATTATCTCCGGAGACGTTGAGGTCTGCAAACTCTGGACCCGGCGGCAAGTCCTCCACGTCTTCTACATCACACTTAGCGGGGTTGTCTCCCCCTCCTCCACCGAAGTGGCGGTCACACCTACTGCTGGCCCTTTGGACTCAGGTTCCCAGGGTTTTGCTCTCCCTCCTGAGCCGGGCCACTCTGCTAGGGTTACATCTGTCTCATGTGTATTGGTGACTCTCGCCTCAGGCCACAGTGATGGGAAACCGGGGAAGTCTCTCCCAATTATTAATTCATAATGTAGCCCTGTGGCGACGGCCACCTCATGAGTCCACCTGCCGGCCACCGTTGATAGACAGACCAATGCGGTGGGATAGTCCTTTAAGTCCCCATGGATACAGACTACGCCGACCTTTCGGAAAGTATACTCGGCAGGCCGCACCAGGGCAGCTCTTACCAGGGACACTGGGCTCCCTGAATCCAGCAGTGCCACCTCCAGAGTGTCCCCCACTTCCACCTGGCACAGGTGGCTATTGTCCATAGTCTCGGAGGTTCCTGTGGCACACAACTTTCTGGCATATAATGAGTGGCGGTAGCCATAGTTGGTGTCCATGGGTTCCCCTCGATGGGGACAGTCGGCCCTTATGTGTCCAGGCTCCTGACAACGCCAGCAGACCAGTAAATTGGACAGTAAGTGGGAAAGGATTCCCTATGTCATTTCTGCCATCCCTAATGCCGAGGCTCACATTTATCAAATCTCCAGAGAAGGTAAAGGCTCCCAAGTTGTACTTAGAAATCGTTTAAAGCCCTGCATAGAAGGAGAACCTGCAGCAGAGGACATTGAGCCGGAGTCTCCTGAGCCTGAGTTGCCAGCCCAACCTGCTGATCCTATGCAGGCTGTTGAGAACCTGATACATGACAAAGATCCACTTCATTGGTTTCTCACACCCTGGTTAAACTTGGTAGTACCAGCTCCCATTCCTGCTGGTTCTCCATCCCAGGATGAACCCACTTCAGCTCCTGCTATTCCTCCACCTGAGAATGACCTGTCCCAGAGTGTACCTGAAAGGGCTCCAGAGCCCGTGGACTCCTCCAACCCTCCTGAACTAAGCCAGGAAGAATCTCCGCCAGTAAGAAGGTCCACACGGTCTACTAAGGGGGACCCACATGTGAGATTTGGGGACTACATTATGGGCCAAGGTAGCCCCTCACGGGAAACCCCTGTTTAACCATTTACTAGACCCGGGTATGGACTTATTTTGTTCTTTGAGCCTTGCAGGAACTTATGTCGTATCTGCATTTTCTATAGACTATCATTATGGACTATCCTGGTTATCCTTGAATTCGCTGTGCCAGGTCAGCGCCCCCTGTTCCTTTACATTATCCTGAGAGAAGAGAACGACGCCCCTTTTCACCGCACTTTCCAGTGGGACTGCTTGATATATTTATACTGCTAGGATGGTGATTACCGTATATGCCTGTTCTCCATTCTGTCTTTCAGGTTGCAGTTTCCAGCTGGGCAGGCCCCTTATGTTGCGCCGAGGACAGGCAACGTCATAGCAACGGGGTATGTAGTGTCCCACTAGGTAAAGGTGGGCACTACACAAGGGTTAATATGTCTATTGCATTAATGTGATGTGTTATCTGGGTGTCAGGCCTGTTAGGGTGTAGTTCAGCCTCCTATACATTAGAGGGAGCAAGAGAGCCCTGATTATATATAGGTAGGCCCAGACAGGGGAGAGTTAGTGCATTCCAGGTGGCTAGTAGTGCAGTCTAGCCTGCCTGAAGTTCCTGAGCCTCTGTTAGCTCAGAAGATTCACCCCAAGAGAAGAGTTTGCCTCCTGGGAGAAACCTACGGTTCCCACAAGCAAAGCAGAGCAGAGCCAGTGTTCCAGCTAAACAAGTAAGCTGAAGGGCAGAAGAATCATTAAATTAAAGCAAGGGATATATACCTGAGGAAGATTGTTTACCAAGGATAAAAGCCAGCATTAGGGCATATGGGCCTTGGAATATAGCCAGCCAGAACAACTGAGGAGCAGCCTGGTCTGGAGTGTTGATTTTACCCTCTGAGTATCTTGCAAAGAACATTATCTGCCATTTATAAAAAGCCTGCTAATCATTACTGCTGCAATGTGGAACTGAACCTGAATTGTACAAAGTTGAACTGTTTCTCAGTAAAGCAAAGTTTGGTTCACCATAACACCGTGTTCCTCATTTACTACAACTATAAATCGGTGTGCCACCGTTACCGGCATATCACGGTCGGCGTGGCTATCACATACGTGACACAGAGGGAGGGAACGAGGAAGGCCCTGCCCAAGTGAGAGGGAAGATGGTGACCCCTGACTCACCTGGCGGCTGGCACCGGGCTGCCCTGACGTCCCTAGACGGGTTCCTCACCCGTACGCCGATCACGTGCCTAAAGCCCTGGCTTTCCCTGAGCTGAGCCCTAGGTAGTGAACAGGGCGATGGGAACACTAGTCCGCACCACTAACTCTAAGGGAAAACACCAAGGGGAGGACAGACAACACAGACTCAACATATATTCCCAGGTGGGCGACAACAGGAGACAACAATAAGCCAAACAGGGATCCGGAGGGTAGCACACAGGAACGACAACCAGGATTAACCACTCCAGTGGGTCAGTATAGATAGATGTCCAGGCAGGAAGCTCTATAACTGGCAACTAGAGAAGTGTGAGGGGAGAATATAAGGAGGTAGGGAGTGGCAGACAAGAAACAGCTGAGGAGGAGAGCTACGGATCCCTGAGAGAGACAAAAAGGATAGCAAGGCAAACACAGAAAACAATCATTAGGAAACACTGTGATCTTTAGATATAGAGCGCGCAGCCACCCGCTGCGACTTCCTGACCCCGGGTATAACGGAGTCAGACGTGGCTCTTGATACCCTCGTGACAGTACCCCCCCTTTCACGAGGGGCCTCCGGACACTCAGGACCAGGTCTCTCCGGATGAGAGGCATGGAAAGTCTGAATTAACCTGTTGGCGTTTACCTCTGACGCTGGAACCCACATTCTTTCCTCGGGACCGTAACCCCTCCAATGCACCAGATACTGAAGAGAGCGGCGGACCCGACGAGAATCAACAATTCTGGCTATTTGAAACTCCAGATTACCATCCACAATAACAGGAGGAGGTGGCAGCGGCGATGGTTCTAGAGGTGGAACATACTTCTTGAGTAACGATTTATGGAAGACGTTATGGATCTTAAAAGTCTGAGGTAGCTCCAGGCGAAAAGCCACAGGGTTAATGACGGCTACTATTTTATAGGGACAAATGAACCTAGGACCCAGTTTCCAAGAAGGAACCTTCAACTTAATATTCCTAGTAGACAACCACACATAGTCATTCACTCCTAGGTCCGGACCTGGTGACCGTTTCTTATCGGCCATGCATTTATATTTACCACTCATCTTTTTCAAGTTAACTTGCACCTTCTGCCATACCGATGAAAGAGATGAAGAAAACCTTTCCTCTTCGGGAACCCCAGAAGACCCCCCCTCTTTGAAAGTACAAAATTGGGGATGAAAACCGTATGCACCAAGGAATGGTGACTTGCCAGTGGACTCCTGATAATGATTATTTATGGCAAACTCAGCTAACGGTAAATATGATGACCACAACTCTTGGTTTTCAGACACAAAACACCTTAAATATGTTTCTAGGTTTTGGTTGGTACGCTCAGTCTGTCCATTCGACTGAGGATGGAAAGCTGAGGAAAAGGACAAGTGAACCCCCAAACGGGAACAAAAAGCTTTCCAAAACTTAGAAATAAACTGGGTTCCCCGATCCGAAACCACATCGGAAGGGACCCCGTGAAGCTTCACGATTTCACTGATAAACACCTGAGCGAGAGTTTTAGCATTAGGAAGTGCGGGTAGCGCAATAAAGTGTACCATTTTGCTAAACCTGTCTACTACTACCAAGATAACTGTTTTACCCGCCGACAACGGTAAGTCAGTGATGAAATCCATTGACAGATGTGTCCATGGCCTATTGGGGATGAAAAGTGGCAATAAAGACCCTGCTGGACGTGTATGAGAGACTTTCGCGCGTGCACAAGTAGAACAAGTAGACACGAAATCCATTACATCCTGACACAACCTTGGCCACCAAAAACGACGAGATAAAAGCTCCAAGGTTGCTTTACTACCCGGGTGTCCAGCAAGTGCCGAATTATGATGTTCTTTTAATAATTCAAGACGCAGGTTTAACGGTACAAACAATTTCTCTGAGGGGCAAGAGGCCGGGGCGTCCCCCTGAGCCTCTAACACCTTTCCCTCTAGAACAGAGTGTACAGCAGAGACAACCACTCCTCTTTGTAAAATAGGTACCGGATCACAAACATTACCCCCTCCAGGGAAACTACGAGATAATGCGTCTGCCTTGGTATTTTTTGCCCCAGGACGATAGGTGATTACAAAGTTAAATCTGGTAAAGAATAGCGACCACCTAGCTTGTCTAGGGGTGAGACGCTTAGCCGATTCTAGGTACAGAAGGTTCTTGTGATCCGTAATCACCGTGACGGGGTGGATTGCTCCCTCTAAGAAGTGACGCCACTCTTCAAGCGCCAGTTTAATCGCCAACAGTTCCCTATTTCCAATATCATAATTTTTCTCCGCAGAAGATAATTTTTTGGAAAAGAAAGCGCAAGGACGCCATTTGCCAGGAGACGGACCCTGAGACAATACAGCTCCCACTCCCACCTCTGACGCATCTACCTCGACAATAAAAGGCTGGGAGACATCAGGTTGAATTAGAACAGGTGCCAAGGTAAACCTCTCCTTTAGAGAGGAAAATGCATCTTTAGCGGCGTCAGACCATTTGGAAAAATCCGTCCCCTTCCTAGTCATGTCGGTAAGGGGTTTAACGATCACTGAATAATTTTTTATGAACTTTCTATAGAAATTAGCGAAACCCAAAAACCGTTGTAGGGCTTTAAGGTTCTCAGGAAGATCCCAATCTAAAATTGCCTGGACCTTCCCAGGATCCATGCGGAAACCTGAAGCAGATAATAGATATCCCAGGAACTGTAATTCCTGAACAGCGAAGACACATTTTTCAATTTTCGCATATAATTTATTCGTCCGTAGGACCTGCAGTACTTGCCTGACATGCACCTCATGTGTTTTCAGATCAGCCGAATAAATTAAGATATCATCTAGGTATATGACTACAAACCTGCCGATGAGATGACTAAAAATATCATTAACGAAATGTTGGAAGACAGCAGGGGCATTGGTCAGACCGAAAGGCATAACTAGATTTTCATAATGCCCCTCAGGGGTGTTAAAAGCTGTCTTCCACTCATCCCCTTCCCTGATACGAATCAGATTGTAGGCCCCCCTAGGATCAAGTTTGGAGAACCACTTAGCACCCGCAATCTGATTAAAAAGGTCAGGAATGAGAGGAAGAGGGTATGGGTCACGGATGGTTATCTGGTTTAACTCACGGAAATCTAAGCAAGGACGCAGGCCCCCATCTTTCTTTTTAACAAAGAAAAACCCTGCAGCCACGGGTGAAGAAGAGGGTCTGATGTGTCCCTTAGCCAGACTCTCGGAGATATAATCTTTCATGGCTTGTCTCTCGGGACCCGAAAGATTATACAACCTGGACTTGGGTAATTTTGCCCCGGGAATCAGGTTAACCGGGCAATCACAAGGACGATGAGGTGGTAGTTTCTGACAACCCTTTTCAGAAAAAACGTCCTCAAAGTCCGAAATAAATGTAGGTAGGGAAGCTATAGAGGCGATTAAGCAATTGTTATTTAAGCAATTCTCTCTGCAATGCTCACTCCACTCCAATATCTCCCTGGCCTGCCAATCCACCACTGGATTGTGCGCTACCAACCAGGGAAGACCCAATACCACCGGAGAGGGAAGGCCCTCCAGAACGTAACATGAAAGACACTCATTATGGTGGTCCCCTACCCGAAGGTGTAAATTACGAACAATGTGGGTGAGGTTTCTCTGAGACAGAGGAGCAGAATCTATAGCGAATACGGGAATAGGTCTCTGCAGCGTACAGAGAGACAAACCCATAGTGCGGGCAAAATGGGCATCAATCAAGTTTACCCCTGCTCCACTGTCTAGAAAAACAGAAATAGACTCCGTCTTAACACCAAAAACAATGACCGCTGGTAACACAAATTGAGATGTTCGTATGGAGGAAACGTATACCCCCCGGCTGACATCCTCCGCACAGCCCGGGGTTAGTAGTTTTCCGACGGTCTTTTGTTTTGAGAAAGGAGGGACAGACATTAATGAAATGACCCCTCCCCCCACAGAAAAAACAAGCCCCCCCCCTACGGCGAACCTCGGGAGGACGAACCTGACGAGAAGTTCCGCCTAGCTGCATAGGCTCATCTAAGTCAGTACAGGCTGACTGTTGCTTGGGAGAGGTAACCAATTGCTCCGGAATTTTCGATCTCTCCCTAAGACGTCTATCTATTCTGATAGAGAGGGACATAACAGCATCAAGGGAAAGGGGGGTCTCATACAGCGCCAGTGCATCCTTAACCCTTTCAGATAACCCAGAGCAGAACTGACTCCTGAGAGCCGGGTCGTTCCACTGAGTATCCGTAGCCCACCTACGGAACTCTGAGCAATATTCCTCTGTTGACCGATCTCCCTGTAGGAGTCTCTGTAACTTCGACTCAGCCAGGGCGACTCGGTCAGGGTCATCATATATGAGACCCAAAGCCCCAAAAAATCCCTCCACTGACCGAAGAGCCTGAGAACCAGGGGGTAACGAGAACGCCCAGGATTGCGGATCCCCCTGAAGCAGGGAAATGACAATCCCTACCCGCTGTTCTTCATGACCTGAGGAGTAAGGGCGCAACTTAAAATATAATTTGCAGGCCTCACGGAACGTCGCAAATTTGTCCCTTCCCCCAGAAAATCTGTCGGGAAGAGCAACCTTGGGTTCAGTGACAACCTGGTTACCCATAGCAACCGCTGGGGGTGCGGTCTGCTGCATTTGCTGCTGTTGTTGGAGAACAGACGCCTTCAATCCTGCCACCTCCAAAGACAGGCTTTGAAGCTGTTCTGCCAAGGCATCAATAGGATCCATATTGGATTCTAAGTAGAGAGAGAAAAAAAAACAACAAACAAAAAAAAAAAAAAAAAAGAATTTTCTTTTTTTTTTTCTCAAAAAGTAAGGGCCAGTTATAATATCACGGTCGGCGTGGCTATCACATACGTGACACAGAGGGAGGGAACGAGGAAGGCCCTGCCCAAGTGAGAGGGAAGATGGTGACCCCTGACTCACCTGGCGGCTGGCACCTGGCTGCCCTGACGTCCCTAGACGGGTTCCTCACCCGTACGCCGATCACGTGCCTAAAGCCCTGGCTTTCCCTGAGCTGAGCCCTAGGTAGTGAACAGGGCGATGGGAACACTAGTCCGCACCACTAACTCTAAGGGAAAACACCAAGGGGGAGGACAGACAACACAGACTCAACATATATTCCCAGATGGGCGACAACAGGAGACAACAATAAGCCAAACAGGGATCCGGAGGGTAGCACACAGGAACGACAACCAGGATTAACCACTCCAGTGGGTCAGTATAGATGTCCAGGCAGGAAGCTCTATAACTGGCAACTAGAGAAGTGTGAGGGGAGAATATAAGGAGGTAGGGAGTGGCAGACAAGAAACAGCTGAGGAGGAGAGCTACGGATCCCTGAGAGAGACAAAAAGGATAGCAAGGCAAACACAGAAAACAATCATTAAGAAACACCGTGATCTTTAGATATAGAGCGCGCAGCCACCCGCTGCGACTTCCTGACCCCGGGTATAACGGAGTCAGACGTGGCTCTTGATACCCTCGTGACACGGCACTGGCGTCACGTTTCTTAAAGAGACCTTGTCCAGGCACCTTAAACACCTGCAACATCCAGAGCCCCTCATCCACCATCAGGCCTGGTCCCTAAATACAGAGTGTGCCCCAGAGGACTACTGTGCCAGCCTCTCCATCACTGCTGTACGCCTGCCCAGGGTTCCCCTACAAAACTGGGAGTAACGCTCGCTTGCCCATTAACCGTGACCTCACAATCGCAATACCCTGCAGGTCTGGCGTGCTGCACTTGTGCCGGGGAAAACAAAAACGTTTCGGCCTTCAGGCCAGCCTCACTGCGTCTGCCCGCATCCGACACCAAATGTGGGGATTCGCTCTGGTAGGCAGGGTAAGCTGACGCAGTACAGAGGCAAAAGCAAGGTTGTAAAGCAAAGTTCAGTATTCACACATAGAAAAAAACAAGCCAAAACTAACGGTGTTCAGTTTTGGTGCCTGTTCACACCACACAAAGTCCACAGTGCAGTCCACAGCAGGCTTTAGAGGCCTGTTTCCCCAGCATGCGGCTCTCAGCTGTTTAGCACGGCACAGATTCATAGGTCCCAAGACACAGACTCCACAGCTTCTCTGTCATGGAGGATAATCCACACCAGCTGAACGTGCTGGCTGGGTTTTTATATCCCAGCCAAAACCCGGCCTGGAACCGTGGGGAACAGCCCCCACCCTGCTCTTTGGCTGCTTCCAATAAGAACTGGCCCGGATCGGCTTTACAGCCATAGTAACAGCTGAAGTGTCAGACTGCAACTGCAAAACTGGCACTTCAGGAAAAAATCCGGTTCTTACCTAACCGAGGCCAGGAACCTCGGTGACACGTATCTTCCGTCAATGACGGCCGCTTGTTCCTTCTTACAAGTATTATAGTAGTTATATTCTTGTACATAGGAGGCAGTATTATAGTAGTTATATTCTTGTACATAGGAGGAGTATTATAGTAGTTATATTCTTGTACATAGGAGGAGTATTATAGTAGATATATTCTTGTACATAGGAGGCAGTATTATAGTAGTTATATGCTTGTACATAGGAGCAGTATTATAGTAGTTATATTCTTGTACATAGGAGCAGTATTATAGTAGTTATATTCTTGTACATAGGAGGAGTATTATAGTAGATATATTCTTGTACATAGGAGCAGTATTATAGTAGTTATATTCTTGTACATAGAAGGCAGTATTATAGTAGTTATATTCTTATACATAGGAGGCAGTATTATAGTAGTTATATTATTGTACATAGGAGCAGTATTATAGTAGTTATATTCTTGTACATAGGAGCAGTATTATAGTAGTTATATTCTTGTACATAGGAGGCAGTATTATAGTAGTTATATTCTTGTACATAGGAGGCAGTATTATAGTAGTTATATTCTTGTACATTGGAGCAGTAATATAGTAGTTATATTCTTGTACATAGGAGGCAGTATTATAGTAGTTATATTCTTGTACATAGGAGGAGTATTATAGTAGATATATTCTTGTACATAGGAGGCAGTATTATAGTAGTTATATTCTTGTACATAGGAGGCAGTATTATAGTAGTTATATTCTTGTACATAGGAGCAGTATTATAGTAGTTATATTCTTGTACATAGGAGCAGTATTATAGTAGTTATATTCTTGTACATAGGAGGCAGTATTATAGTAGTTGTATTCTTGTACATAGGAGTATTATAGTAGATATATTCTTGTACATAGGAGGAGTATTATAGTAGATATATTCTTGTACATAGGAGGCAGTATTATAGTAGTTATATTCTTGTACATAGGAGCAGTATTATAGTAGTTATATTCTTGTACATAGGAGCAGTATTATAGTAGTTATATTCTTGTACATAGGAGCAGTATTATAGTAGTTATATTCTTGTACATAGGAGGCAGTATTATAGTAGTTATATTCTTGTACATAGGAGGCAGTATTATAGTAGTTATATTCTTAACCATATTTCTTTTTATTGAAAGAAAAAAATCAGGGCCTTGACCCACACAAGACAGTACATTGATGACAATATGGTACCAAATAGTTATCCAGCATACATGTCAAGTGTAAGCAATACAAAACAGTCATTATCATTGATCTTAGAGTGATATCCAAGAAAAGAAAAGAAGGGGGAGGGAGAGATCAGGAAGGGAAGGAGGGGAGGGAAACAAGGAAGTGATAAACTTCTGCTCTATTATGTAAAGTTTCTATAGACTTTCCATGGAGACCACACTTTTAAGAAGCGAGGGCGTGAGTTATCTTCCCAGTGCGCTAGCTCCTCAAATCGGTAGATCTGGTCTACTTTATCAGTCCACATAAGGAGAGTAGGTGGGGAGTCATTCTTCCACAGAAAGGGGATAAGTAATTTAGCTGCTGTGAGCAGCATCGTTGGAAGGTCATGTTTGGTGGGTGTGAGTGATTTGTTCGGACACCATAGCAAGATAAGCTTTGCATCCAGTGATATCTTAGTATTACATATTTGATTAACTAAAGCCTCAATTAAGGTCCAGAAAGGTTGAATCTTTTGGCAGATCCACCAAATATGTGACAAGGAGCCAGTGTCCAGGCCACATCTCCAACATTTTTCAGAAATTTCTGGGTTCAGTTTATGCAAGAACTCAGGTGTTTTGTACCATCTACACAGGAGTTTAAAGGAATTCTCCTGAATCCTCACACAACGGCTGAAGCCGTGTGAATGAGCTAGGATAAACGCTTTCTCTGGCTCTGTAAGGGATATGGAGAGCTCCCGTTCCCATGAGACCACAAAACGAAGCTCCGGGGGCAGGGAGGAAAGCATTTCTTTATACATCTGAGATAATGGTCTAAGGGGGGGGTTTGGTAGCCAAGACCTTCTTTTCAAGCCAGGAGGGCGAGCTACTATCAGAAAATGGCCCGGTACACAATTTGGTATCTCTCTGGAAATTTGCTAGGTGAAAAAAGGGTGCTGTTTTGACCTCAGGGAGGTCCATTACTGAATCCCATTTTAAACAGCCATCCGGGAGAAGGACATCCCGCAGAGGAATATCAGCGAGCTTAGACCAAATCCCGGAGGGGTTTAACACAGTTGGATGGATGTGGCTTTGTAGTAGTCTAAGCGGCATACGAGTGTTAGGGAAATTAAAGATACGGGACTGAACCATTTTGGACCATTCCACCAACATACCTTTCCAAACCGGGGACGTATAACAATGATTAGCTGAAATGGGCCTAATACCCCATAAAGTAAGCAATTCTTGGTTAGACAATAGTGCATTTTCAAGACGAGAGCAAAGAGAGCTAGATTGGCGAGACATAATAGTTACACATCTGCCTAGTTGTACAGCAGTATAATAAAGCTTCACATCTGACATTCCAAAGCCTCCGAACCTCCTATCCCTTGTGAGGACAGAGTAAGCAATACGTGGTGACTTGCCATTCCATAGGAAGCGTGTAAATATTCTACGTATTTCAGTAAAATATGAATTTGGAAGCCAAATAGGGAGGGATTGTAGCAAATACAGAAATTTGGGAAGGATAAAGGTCTTGATGTAATTTTTCCGTCCCACCCAGGAGACAAATGGGAGTTTCAGGTTTTGAAGATGTGTCCGGACCGTTTGCAGGAGCGGCATGTAGTTAAGGGAAGCCAGATCCTGTACATTAGCCGAAACATGAGTACCTAAATACACAATGTCTCTGGAGGCCCAAGTGAATGGAGTAGCACGCTTAAGATCATTAATCACTGCTTGTGGACAAGAGATATTGAGAGCCATGGATTTCCCATAGTTCATTTTAAAATTTGATATAAACCCAAAATCTTCAAATATGAACAGCAATCTGGGCAAGGCTTCTCTGGGGTTTGAGGTCATGATTAAAAGGTCATCCGCGAATGCTGCAGCAACGTGTGTACAGGAACCTATTTGTAAGCCCCTTATCTCTGGGTCCAGTCTTATTCTACATAAGAGAGTCTCCATCACTAAGATGAATAGTGCAGGAGATAAAGGGCATCCCTGCCTTGTCCCGTTAGTGATGCGAAATGGTGGTGACAGTGTTCCATTAACTTTGACCATGGCAGAGGGGGCCGAGTATAGCGTATAAATGGCAGTAATGAATTGGTCAGGTAGGCCAAACCTCGACAGGGCCCGCGACATATAATGCCAACTGACCCTGTCGAAGGCCTTTTCCGCGTCAGTACTTACTAGCACCAAGGGCTTAGATGATCTTTTAGCCCAATTTACAAGATGGAGAAGCCTTATTGTATTTTCTGACCCCTGTCTGCCATGGACAAAACCCACCTGTTCCTCATGGGCGATGTCAGGTAGCACATCCTGAAGCCTAGTGGCCAAGATCTTCGCCCACCACTTCACATCACAGTTTAGCAGAGAAATCGGCCTATAGTTGCTGCAGCATGTCGGATCCTTATTCTCCTTATGTAGGACAGTAATGTGTGCCAATAAGGAATGAGGGGCCAGGGAGCCTCCAGTAAGAAGATAATTGCACAGGTTCTTGAAGCGGGGAATTAGAACATCTTTAAAGGATTTATAATAAGTGATGGGGAACCCATCTGGTCCTGGGCTTTTGCCCGAGGGAATGGACCTGAGTACTTTGTGAATCTCTAGATCAGTGACAGGTCTAGTCAGATGAGATGCCTTGACAGGGGTTATAGAGGGAAGATCTAAATTCTGTAAGAATTTATCAGTAGCTTCTGAGAGGTCACTAACAGATGCACCATCTGGGGGGGTAGATTGTATAGGGTCTCATAAAAAGCACAGAATGCCTTAGCTAAATCTGGGGTAGATTTATGTATTTTGCCTTTGGGGTCCTTAATAGAGGAAACAAAGGAGTCAGAGAACTGCTTCTTGGCAATCGCCGACATCAGTCTGTTTCCTCTATCCCCATGTGCATAGGCTTTAAAACGTGAGCGTAGAATCAGCTTTGCAGAGGTTATATTTAGTAGGTTTTTTAAGTGCACTCTAGCTTCAGTAAGTTCGGTCAGGGTGCGCTTAGCCTGTGATTCCTTGTGAGAGGATTCAAGGCGAGCAATCTTCGCTAGCAAAGCGTCTAATGCCTGCGTTCTTTGCTTTTTTACATAGGCCCCTAGTGCAATTAGTTCCCCCCTTATAACTACCTTATGGGATTCCCATAGTATGGAAGGAGAAGGCGGGGAATCTGGTGTATCGTTTAGCGCAAAAAATTCAGAAAGCGAGGCCTTGATTTTGCACGCGTGGGTGGGGTCCAAAATCAGGGTGTCGTTCAAACGCCATAAGCGTTCTTTTCTCTGTGGTCCGGACAGGGAGAAGTTAATGATAACAGGGGCATGATCGGATAACGTAATACTACCAATCCGGGCTCCAGAGACATTGCGAATATGTGAGTCAGACAAGAACAAATAATCTAATCTGTGGAATGACATCTTGGCGTGTGAATAAAATGTATAGTCTCGGCCATTGGGGTTTATAGTACGCCAAACATCAAGGACCTTTAATTTTCTCAGGGAAGTTTTAAGCCTTTTCAAAAGCTTATAGGACACAGATGGTCTCCCCACTGACGTGTCCACTGCCGGTTCCAGAGCAACATTGAAGTCGCCTCCCAAAACTAACAGTCCATCAGAAAAAGATGACAATAGAGCAAGGGTCTGAACGAGCCATGGTACTTGGCCTCTATTAGGCGCATATAGATTGGCGAATGTAACTGGAGAGTCACCAACTACCCCCTTTACAAAAATATACCTGCCCTCAAGATCCGCTGAAGTAGCGGTATGCTTAAAGGGAAGGTTTTTGTGTATAGCTACACTGACACCTCTACTGGCGGAATCATGTGTACTATGAAACCACTGATCAAACTTCCTGGGAGGAAGAATAGGAATTTTATTTGTCCTGAAATGTGTCTCTTGCAGGAAGGCTACCGAGACTTTATCCCTCAGAAGGAGAGAGATGGTTTGAGACCTTTTGCATGGCTCGTTCAGCCCGTGTGCGTTCAGAGAGGCGACTACAATCGAGGACATGACAGTATACGTACTAGAGAGAAATGGCACAAATTACCCATGAAAATATCTAAGAGAGCATAGCATATATGAGCAGGATGAGGGAGGAAGGGAAAAAGGGAACATGTAAAATAAAATAAATTAAGGAACATAACCATCAACATGTTGGACTGGTAAAAAACCAGCTCAAAAGAAATATTCATCTAGAAAAAAGTAGGTGTTTACTTATCACCAACCAAGACAGGATTGGATTGGCGAGGGGGCAAGTAAAACACCTTTCGGTCTACCACAAAAAAGGAGACCAATAACATAAAATGCTTCCAGCACCGGAATCTATCCGGACATTCCCCTGCAATTGGGGAGAGAAAAAATTGCCTACTTGGAGGCAGAGTTCCAAAACATCAGAGAAGTGTCCCGGTTAAAGCGTGACTTCTTGTAAAAACTCTAAGACTTACATGTAAAGTATGCCACAAAACAGGGCGATCAGAGAAAAGGCCACTACCTTCTATGTAAACAATAAACTCTGAACCTAAGAGACAGTCATCTATAATGTAGAAAAATAAGGTAGGCCATATTATTAGCAGCTCATGCTAACAGGAGAAAACAACCAAAGTCACCTTGGTTTGGGCTCAAGTGAGAGCCCTGTCCATCTTGCTGCGACCCAGGCGATCTGGCTTACTTGCGGACGCCGTCTGCCAAGAAGACACACTCGGCGGGGTAGGTAGGGGGCCATCTTGGTCGGCTGGTAGCCACGAGGGGATCTCCACAGGGGGGACATCCAGGGACCTCCAGACGGATTCCAGGTCTGCCGGTGAGCGCACCGTTAGCAGCTTTCCGTTCCTGGAGATCGCCAGCCCAAAGGGATATAGCCATCTAAACGGGGTCGACGTCTTCCTGAGGACTTCCAGGAGAGGCTTAAATAAGCGCCTCTTAGCCAAGGTGGAAGGTGCTAGATCCTGAAACATCTGGATCGGCGTATTTTCATATTCTAGCACCTCCATTTCTCGCTGCCTTTTCAATAGTGCCGCGGTGTCCACATAACTTAGTAGGCCGCAAATCACGTCTCGTGGTGGTTCTTGAGGTTTAGGCCTAGGGCGCAGCGCCCTGTGTATGCGCTCCACCACTATTCCCTCTGCTCTTCCCGGTTCAAGCATTTTGGAAAATAACTCACGCGCCACTGTCGGCAAGGCCTCTGCCGCAATAGATTCAGGTAGGCCGCGTATGCGGATGTTGCGCCGGCGACTCCGGTTTTCTTGGTCTTCTAGCTTCAGGAAGGCGTCATTTAGTAAGGCTTTGTGTGACGCTAGCACCTCTGAGGCTTTGCCTTCATAGGCCATGATGTCTTCCTGCTTGCTTTCTAGCGTAATCACTCTCTGGCCTAGTTGCTTCATATCGTCCTTTATGTCTGCTAGATCCTGTTTGAGAGGCGTAAGGGCAGATTCAAGAACCCGTCGAAGGGTCCGTTCAGAGAGAGGCGGGTCTCTGGGCCTTCCATCCGAAACATCGGAGCCGCTGCCTGCATCTGAAAGTTCTCCTGCGTCGGAGTCATTAGCAATAGACGCCGCCATATTGGCGCATTTCTGCACAGCAGCTTTTGATGTTCTCCGGAGAAACTTCTCCATCTCTGGTTGTTTAGAATGCCTCGGGGTCGATTCTGTGCTTCTTCTGGTCTTGTCTTTGCCAGGTTTCCCCATAATAAGGCAATTTATAAGCTTAAATAGGGTAAATGAGCCGGAATGCTGGAGGAGCTCAAGCTCGTGCGGCCATTCAGCAGCGTGGCTCGGCTCCGCCCCCAGTAGTTATATTCTTGTACATAGGTGGCAGTATTATAGTAGATATATTCTTAACCAATTTTCTTTTTATTGATCATGTCATGTGCAAACATAAGCAGATTGATACAAGATCCATTTTACAACAACATACAAGTAAGGTATATCACAGTGAGCAAAAGTAAAACGCATCCCATCAATCACATCAGGCAATCCGCACAATACAATGATTAGCAGAAATGTCATCTCTAACTAAGCACATGGACCATATTCCAATCTACAAAATAGAGACTGAGCACTATAAATGATAAAAAATAAAAGGATGAGAAGACAAACACGAGGGAAGAAGGGGGGGGGGGAGGGGGGAGATGTTTGCTCTAGTTGGCAGGATATCTGTAGTTTTTCCAGGAAAGCCACGTTCTGAGAAACTTTGTGCGGGTATGTGATTCCCAGTGGGCAAGTTCTTCAAACCTATATAACTAGTCTATTTTTCCCTTCCACTCCAAAATGGAAAGAGGCACAGTTTGTCTCCATAGTAGGGGAATTAGGAGCTTGGCTGCTGTAATAAGTATAGTAGGCAAATCAGATTTAGCTGGGGTGAAAGACATATTGGGGCACCAGAGTAAGATCAGCTTTTGATCCAGGACAATGGAAGCAGAGCAAATCTTATTAAGCTCGCTCTCCACCTGTCTCCAATAGGGGCGTATAATAGGGCAGCTCCACCATATGTGTGAGAGAGAGCCGATGCCCGCTCCACACCTCCAGCAGACCTCAGGAACCTCCGGATTGAGTCTATGAAGGAACTCAGGTGTTTTATACCAGCGGGTAAGCAACTTATACGAGTTCTCCTGAATTTTAATGCAACGGCTGAAGCCATGCGAGTGGATCAATATAAAAGCTTTCTCTGGGTCAGACAGTTTCAGGGATAGTTCCTTTTCCCAAGAACTCAGGAAGTGCGGCTTAGAGTAGGCGGAGGATAGTAATTCCTTGTACATCATAGAAAAGGGCCTGCTGGAGGGCCGAGCGGACCTCAGCCTCCGCTCCAACCAGGAGGGTGAGGCAAGGTGAGAAGTCTGCAGATGCAAATTCTTTATATCTCTTTTAAAGCTGTTAAGATTAGAGTTGAGCGAACACCTGGATGTTCGGGTTCGAGAAGTTCGGCCGAACTTCCCGGAAATGTTCGGGTTCGGGATCCGAACTCGACCCGAACTTCGCCCCGAACCCGAACCCTATTGAAGTCAATGGGGACCCGAACTTTTCAGGACTAAAAAGGCTGTAAAATAGCCCAGGAAAGGGCTAGAGGGCTGCAAAAGGCAGCAAAATGTAGGTAAATCCCCTGCAAACAAATGTGGATAGGGAAATGAATTAAAATTAAAATTAAAATTAACTAATATCAATTGGAGAGAGGTCTCATGGCAGAGAATCAGGCTTCATGTCATAGCAGAGAATCAGGCTTCACGTCACCCACCACTGGAACAGGCCATTGTCAGATATTTAGGCCCCGGCACCCAGACAGAGGAGAGAGGTCCCATAGCAGAGAATCAGGCTTCATGTCATAGCAGAGAATCAGGCTTCACGTCACCCACCACTGGAACAGGCCATTGTCAGATATTTAGGCCCAGGCACCCAGACAGAGGAGAGAGGTCCCATAGCAGAGAATCAGGCTTCATGTCATAGCAGAGAATCAGGCTTCACGTCACCCAACACTGGAACAGTCCATTGTCAGATATTTTTAGGCCCCGGCACCCAGACAGAGGAGAGAGTTATTTAACTTTGGGTTGCCCCGCAATATAATGGTAAAATGAAAATAAAAATAGGATTGAATGAGGAAGTGCCCTGGAGTAGAATAATATATTGTTAAGGGGAGGTAGTTAATGTCTAATCTGCACAAGGGATGGACAGGTCCTGTGGGATCCATGCTTGGTTCATTTTTATGAACGTCAGCTTGTCCACATTGGCTGTAGACAGGCGGCTGCGTTTGTCTGTAATGACGCCCCCTGCCGTGCTGAATACACGTTCAGACAAAACGCTGTACGCCGGGCAGGCCAGCACCTCCAAGGCATAAAAGGCTAGCTCTGGCCACGTGGACAATTTGGAGACCCAGAAGTTGAATGGGGCCGAACCATCAGTCAGTACGTGGAGGGGTGTGCACAGGTACTGTTCCACCATGTTAGTGAAATGTTGCCTCCTGCTAACACGTTCCGTATCAGGTGGTGGTGCAGTTAGCTGTGGCGTGGTGACAAAACTTTTCCACATCTCTGCCATGCTAACCCTGCCCTCAGAGGAGCTGGCCGTGACACAGCTGCGTTGGTGACCTCTTGCTCCTCCTCTGCCTTCGCCTTGGGCTTCCACTTGTTCCCCTGTGACATTTGGGAATGCTCTCAGTAGCGCGTCTACCAACGTGCGCTTGTACTCGCGCATCTTCCTATCACGCTCCAGTGCAGGAAGTAAGGTGGGCACATTGTCTTTGTACCGGGGATCCAGCAGGGTGGCAACCCAGTAGTCCGCACACGTTAAAATGTGGGCAACTCTGCTGTCGTTGCGCAGGCACTGCAGCATGTAGTCGCTCATGTGTGCCAGGCTGCCCAGAGGTAAGGACAAGCTGTCCTCTGTCGGAGGCGTATCGTCATCGTCCTGTGTTTCCCCCCAGCCACGCACCAGTGATGGGCCCGAGCTGCATTGGGTGCCACCCCGCTGTGAACATGCTTCATCCTCATCCTCCTCCACCTTCTCCTCATCCTCGTCCTCCTCGTCCTCCAGTAGTGGGCCCTGGCTGGCCACATTTGTACCTGGCCTCTGCTGTTGCAAAAAACCTCCCTCTGAGTCACTTCGAAGAGACTGGCCTGAAAGTGCTAAAAATGACCCCTCTTCCTCCTCCTCCTCCTCCTGGGCCACCTCCTCTTCCATCATCGCCCTAAGTGTTTTCTCAAGGAGACATAGAAGTGGTATTGTCATGCTGATAACGGCGTCATCGCCACTGGCCATGTTGGTGGAGTACTCGAAACAGCGCAACAGGGCACACAGGTCTCGCATGGAGGCCCAGTCATTGGTGGTGAAGTGGTGCTGTTCCGCAGTGCGACTGACCCGTGCGTGCTGCAGCTGAAACTCCACTATGGCCTGCTGCTGCTCGCACAGTCTGTCCAGCATGTGCAAGGTGGAGTTCCACCTGGTGGGCACGTCGCATATGAGGCGGTGAGCGGGAAGGCCGAAGTTACGCTGTAGCGCAGACAGGCGAGCAGCGGCAGGATGTGAACGCCGGAAGCGCGCACAGACGGCCCGCACTTTATGCAGCAGCTCTGACATGTCGGGGTAGTTGTGAATGAACTTCTGCACCACCAAATTCAGCACATGCGCCAGGCAAGGGATGTGCGTCAAACCGGCTAGTCCCAGAGCTGCAACGAGATTTCGCCCATTATCGCACACCACCAGGCCGGGCTTGAGGCTCACCGGCAGCAACCACTCGTCGGTCTGTTGTTCTATACCCCGCCACAACTCCTGTGCGGTGTGCGGCCTGTCCCCCAAACATATGAGTTTCAGAATGGCCTGCTGACGTTTACCCCGGGCTGTGCTGAAGTTGGTGGTGAAGGTGTGTGGCTGACTGGATGAGCAGGTGGAAGAAGAGGAGGAGGAAGCCGAGTAGGAGGAGGAGGCAACAGGAGGCAAAGAATGTTGCCCTGCGATCCTTGGCGGTGGAAGGACGTGCGCCAAACAGCTCTCCGCCTGGGGCCCAGCCGCCACTACATTTACCCAGTGTGCAGTTAGGGAGATATAGCGTCCCTGGCCGTGCTTACTGGTCCACGTATCTGTGGTTAGGTGGACCTTGCCACAGATGGCGTTGCGCAGTGCACACTTGATTTTATCGGACACTTGTTTGTGCAGGGAAGGCACGGCTCTCTTGGAGAAGTAGTGGCGGCTGGGAACAACATACTGTGGGACAGCAAGCGACATGAGCTGTTTGAATCTGTCTGTGTCCACCAGCCTGAATGACAGCATTTCATAGGCCAGTAGTTTAGAAATGCTGGCATTCAGGGCCAGGGATCGAGGGTGGCTAGGTGGGAATTTACGCTTTCTCTCAAATGTTTGTGAGATGGAGAGCTGAACGCTGCCGTGTGACATGGTTGAGATGCTTGGTGACAGAGGTGGTGGTGTTGGTGGTACATCCCATGTTTGCTGGGCGGCAGGTGCCAACGTTCCTCCAGAGGCGGAGGAAGAGGCCGAGGCGGCGGCAGCAGCAGAAGAGGCAGCAGGGGGAGCCTGAGTGACTTCCTTGTTTTTAAGGTGTTTACTCCACTGCAGTTCATGCTTTGCATGCAGGTGCCTGGTCATGCAGGTTGTGCTAAGGTTCAGAACGTTAATGCCTCGCTTCAGGCTCTGATGGCACAGCGTGCAAACCACTCGGGTCTTGTCGTCAGCACATTGTTTGAAGAACTGCCACGCCAGGGAACTCCTTGAAGCTGCCTTTGGGGTACCCGGTCCCAGATGACGGCGGTCAGCAGCAGACGGACTCTCTTGGCGGCGGGTGTTCTGCTTTTGCCCACTGCTCCCTCTTTTGCTACGCTGTTGGCTCGGTCTCACCACTGCCTCTTCCTCTGAATTCTGAAAGTCAGTGGCACGACCTTCATTCCATGTGGGGTCTAGGACCTCATCGTCCCCTGCATCGTCTTCCACCCAGTCTTCCTCCCTGACCTCCTGTTCAGTCTGCACACTGCAGAAAGACGCAGCAGTTGCCACTTGTGTTTCGTCATCATCAGAGACGTGCAGAGGTGGTATTCCCATGTCATCATCAGGAAACATAAGTGGTTGTGCGTTAGTGCATTCTATCTCTTCCACCCCTGGGGAAGGGCTAGGTGGATGCCCTTGGGAAACCCTGCCAGCAGAGTCTTCAAACAGCATAAGAGACTGCTGCATAACTTGAGGCTCAGACAGTTTCCCCTGATATGCATGGGGGTGATGTGACAGACTGATGGGCTTGGTTTTCATGCGCCATCTGTGCGCTTTCTGCAGAAGACTGGGTGGGAGATAATGTGAACGTGCTGGATGCACTGTCGGCCACCCAATTGACTAATGCCTGCACCTGCTCAGGCCTTACCATCCTTAGAACGGCATTTGGCCCCACCAAATATTGCTGTAAATTCTGGTGGCTACTGGGACCTGAGGTAGTTGGTTCACTAGGACGTGTGGCTGTGGCAGAACGGCCACGTCCTCTCCCAGCACCAGAGGGTCCACTAACACCACCACGACCATGTCCGCGTCCGCGTCCCTTACTAGATGTTTTCCTCATTGTTACCGTTCACCACAATAAGAAAGAAATTATTTGGCCCAATGTATTGAATTCAAATTCAGGCCTTTTTTTACAGGCACCTAACACTATCTGGCTATCTATTTAGGTAACGTATTACACTAATACAGGCACAGCAGTAACGACAGATTTAGCTGAATATAAATTGTAGGCCTAGTATTTAGGCCCTGGATGACAGGTATACGTTTACGGACAGAATTAGACTTGGAAATGCACGGTAGCGTGTGAAGTTATTGAGAATGACCCTATCCGCACCTTCAATCTAATATACCCTTTTATGGATAGATTTAACCTTGGCCTGATAGAGCAGAAACCACTAATTTAGGGAATTGCTAAGTTGGGAATTGTATTCAACCCAGAACAAAAACTGTGCTTCGGCAGACAGCAGACAGTATTACAATTGGCTAGCCACAGCTGAAACACCAGATTTAGGGTACTGCTATTTTGGCAATTGTATTTTACCCCTCAATAAAATAGCAAGCACAGCCAAGCCCCTGATGTAGGATATAGCAACAAAAAAAAAAACACTATTGATGGTTAAAAATGGACTTGGTGGCAGCTTGTGCTGGCGCACCACAAGACACAAAATGGCCGCCGATCACCCCAGAAAAAAGTGACTGAAAAACGCTCTGGGCAGCCTTAAAACAGTGAGCAATTGAATAGCAGAGGTTGTATGATACACAGCTGTACATCGATCACTTCAGTAAGTAAATCACTGCCTAATCTGGCCCTAACAGCAGCAGCTGCATCCTCTCCCTACACTGATCAGAGCAGAGTGACGTGCGGCGCTACGTGACTCCAGCTTAAATAGAGGCTGGGTCACATGCTGCACTGGCCAATCACAGCCATGCCAATAGTAGGCATGGCTGTGATGGCCTCTTGGGGCAAGTAGTATGACGCTTGTTGATTGGCTGCTTTGCAGCTTTTCAAAAAGTGCGAAGAAAGCGCCGAACACCGAACCCGAACCCGGACTTTTACGAAAATGTTCGGGTTCGGGTCCATGTCACGGACACCCCAAAATTCGGTACGAACCCGAACTATACAGTTCGGGTTCGCTCATCCCTAGTTAAGATGAAGAAAAGCCACTGACTCAACCCTAGGTAATCTAAGGACCCCCTCACATTCCAAATTCCCCCCTGATGACATCACATCTTGCAGAGTATGTTTCTTAAGCAGAGCCCAGACTCCCGTGGCAACGTGTACTGTGGGATTAATAAAAGACTGCAGGAGATGTAATTGAAGATTGGGGCTAGGGAAGTTAAGTATCTTGGAGCTATATAACATAGACCAGGTGAGTAGCACTCCCCTCCACAACAGTGGTAGTTTGGAAGCTGTGGGGGAACAAGGGCGAATACCCTACAAGATCAGACTTTCCCGGTCGGTGAGCAATGCTCGTTCCAAATGTGAGCAAATATTCTCAGAATGCTCTGAAAGGAGGCTCATGCCTCTACACATAAGGTTGGCTTTATAGTACCCATGGACATCAGGCAGCCCAAATCCCCCAAACCTCTTCTCTCTAGTCAAAATGGAATAGGCCACTCTAGGGGACCGGCCTCTCCAAAGAAAGAGGGACATCGTCCGGCGAACCTCCACAAAAAAGGACTGTGGGATCCAGATTGGTAATGTCTGTATAAGATACAGGAATTTGGGAATAATGTAAGTTTTTAAGTAATTTTTTTCTTCCTATCCAGGAGATAAATGGCATTTTTAGAGATTGAAGTTGCTTCTTAACAGTTTGTAACAGGTGGAGGTAGTTGGAGGGGAACAATTCCCTGGGATCCGCTGTCACACAGATACCAAGAAATGGTATCTCTTTTGGGGCCCATTTGAAAGGGGTGGAGTCTTTCAGTGATTGTACTGTATTTACAGGACAGGAGATATTAAGGGCCATGGATTTGGAGTAGTTTATCTTAAAATTGGAAACAAAACCAAAGTCTTCAAAGATAGCAAGCAATTTGGGGAAAGACGCCTTAGAGTTTGAAGTTATCACCAGGAGATCATCTGCAAAGGCAGCTGTCAGATGTCTCTGAGACCCTATAGTGACACCCTCAATCTCAGGCGATTGGCGAATTTTGCTTAACAGCGTCTCCATTACCATTACAAAGAGTGTTGGAGAAAGTGGGCATCCCTGGCGCGTGCCATTTGTGATGTCAAATGATGGGGAAAGAGTTCCATTAACCTTGACCCTGGCAGAGGGGGCCAGATATAGTGAGAAAATAGCTGAGATAAATTGCTCTGGTATTCCAAACTTTGACAGTGTCTTGGACATGAAAGACCAGCTTACCCTGTCAAAAGCTTTTTCTGCATCAGTACTCAGTAATGCTACTGGTACTGCATTAGTCTTTGCCCAAGACATCAAATGCATTAGACGAATGGTATTCTCTGCACCCCGTCTGCCAGGGAAAAAACCAACTTGTTCACCAAAGTTTATATCTGCGAGCACCAGCTGAAGGCGCTGGGCCAATATTTTCGCCCACCATTTGACATCTACATTTAATAATGAAATAGGGCGGTAACTGCCGCATTCAAGGGGATCCTTATTTTCTTTGGGGAGGATGGTCACATGGGCCATTAAAGATTGTGGGGGTAAAGATCCTCCAGTTAGTAAATAGTTGCAGAGGGACTTAAAATAGGGAAGCAATGTGTCTTTAACCTCCTCAGGACCGCCGTACGCAGGATTGCGTCTTTGCGGCGGTCCTGTTGTTCTGGGTGGACGCGCCGGTGCGTCCTCTCGCGAGACGCGAGATTTCCTGTGAACGCGCGCACACAGGCGCGCGCGTTCACAGGATCGGAAGGTAAGCGAGTGGATCTCCAGCCTGCCAGCGGCGATCGTTCGCTGGCAGGCTGGAGATGTGATTTTTTTAACCCCTAACAGGTATATTAGACGCTGTTTTGACAACAGCGTCTAATATACCTGCTACCTGGTCCTCTGGTGGTCCCCTTTGTTTGGATCGACCACCAGAGGACACAGGCAGCTCAGTAATATGTTGCACCAAGCACCACTACACTACACCCCCCCCCCCCCCCGTCACTTATTAACCCCTTATTAGCCCTTGATCACCCCTGATCACCCCATATAGACTCCCTGATCACCCCATATAGACTCCCTGATCACCCCCCTGTCATTGATTACCCCCCTGTCATTGATCACCCCCCTGTAAAGCTCCATTCAGATGTCCGCATGATTTTTACGGATCCACTGATAGACTGATCGGATCCGTAAAAATCATACGGACGTCTGAATGGAGCCTTACAGGGGAGTGATCAATGACTGTGGTGATCACCCCATATAGACTCCCTGATCACCCCCCTGTCATTGATTACCCCCCCTGTCATTGATCACCCCCCTGTAAAGCTCCATTCAGATGTCCGCATGATTTTTACGGATCCACTGATAGACTGATCGGATCCGTAAAAATCATACGGACGTCTGAATGCAGCCTTACAGGGGAGTGATCAATGACAGTTGGGTGATCACCCCATATAGACTCCCTGATCACCCCCCTGTCATTGATCACCCCCCCTGTCATTGATCACCCCCCTGTCATTGATCACCCCCCCTGTCATTGATCACCCCCCTGTCATTGATCCCCCCCCCTCTGTAAGGCTGCATTCAGTCTTTTTTTTGGCCCAAGTTAGCGGAATTTTTTTTTTTTTTTCTTACAAAGTCACATATTCCACTAACTTGTGACAAAAAATTAAATCTCACATGAACTCACCATACCCCTCACGGAATCCAAATGCGTAAAATTTTTTAGACATTTATATTCCAGACTTCTTCTCACGCTTTAGGGCCCCTAGAATGCCAGGGCAGTATAAATACCCCACATGTGACCCCATTTCGGAAAGAAGACACCCCCAGGTATTCCGTGAGGGGCATATTGAGTCCATGAAAGATTGAAATTTTTGTCCCAAGTTAGCGGAACGGGAGACTTTGTGAGAAAAAAATAAAAAATATCAATTTCCGCTAACTTGTGCCAAAAAAAAAAAATTTCTATGAACTCGCCATGCCCCTCATTGAATACCTTGGGGTGTCTTCTTTCCAAAATGGGGTCACATGTGGGGTATTTATACTGCCCTGGCATTCTAGGGGCCCCAAAGCGTGAGAAGAAGTCTGGTATCCAAATGTCTAAAAATGCCCTCCTAAAAGGAATTTGGGCCCCTTTGCGCATCTAGGCTGCAAAAAAGTGTCACACATCTGGTATCGCCGTACTCAGGAGAAGTTGGGCAATGTATTTTGGGGTGTCATTTTACATATACCCATGCTGGGTGAGATAAATATCTTGGTCAAATGCCAACTTTGTATAAAAAAATGGAAAAAGTTGTCTTTTGCCAAGATATTTCTCTCACCCAGCATGGGTATATGTAAAAAGACACCCCAAAACACATTCCCCAACGTCTCCTGAATACGGCGATACCAGATGTGTGACACTTTTTTGCAGCCTAGGTGGGCAAAGGGGCCCACATTCCAAAGAGCACCTTTCGGATTTCACTGGTCATTTACCTACTTACCACACATTAGGGCCCCTGGAAAATGCCAGGGCAGTATAACTACCCCACAAGTGACCCCATTTTGGAAAGAAGACACCCCAAGGTATTCCGTGAGGGGCATGGCGAGTTCCTAGAATTTTTTATTTTTTGTCACAAGTTAGTGGAAAATGATGATTTTTTTTTTTTTTTTTTTTTTTCATACAAAGTCTCATATTCCACTAACTTGTGACAAAAAATAAAAACTTCCATGAACTCACTATGCCCATCAGCGAATACCCTGGGGTCTCTTCTTTCCAAAATGGGGTCACTTGTGGGGTAGTTATACTGCCCTGGCATTCTAGGGGCCCAAATGTGTGGTAAGGAGTTTGAAATCAAATTCTGTAAAAAATGACGAGTGAAATCCGAAAGGTGCTCTTTGGAATATGGGCCCCTTTGCCCACCTAGGCTGCAAAAAAGTGTCACACATCTGGTATCTCCGTACTCAGGAGAAGGTGGGGAATGTGTTTTGGGGTGTCATTTTACATATACCCATGCTGGGTGAGAGAAATATCTTGGCAAAAGACAACTTTTCCCATTTTTTTATACAAAGTTGGCATTTGACCAAGATATTTATCTCACCCAGCATGGGTATATGTAAAAAGACACCCCAAAACACATTCCCCAACGTCTCCTGAATACGGCGATACCAGATGTGTGACACTTTTTTGCAGCCTAGGTGGGCAAAGGGGCCCACATTCCAAAGAGCACCTTTCGGATTTCACTGGTCATTTACCTACTTACCACACATTAGGGCCCCTGGAAAATGCCAGGGCAGTATAACTACCCCACAAGTGACCCCATTTTGGAAAGAAGACACCCCAAGGTATTCCGTGAGGGGCATGGCGAGTTCCTAGAATTTTTTATTTTTTGTCACAAGTTAGTGGAAAATGATGATTTTTTTTTTTTTTTTTTTTTTTCATACAAAGTCTCATATTCCACTAACTTGTGACAAAAAATAAAAACTTCCATGAACTCACTATGCCCATCAGCGAATACCCTGGGGTCTCTTCTTTCCAAAATGGGGTCACTTGTGGGGTAGTTATACTGCCCTGGCATTCTAGGGGCCCAAATGTGTGGTAAGGAGTTTGAAATCAAATTCTGTAAAAAATGACGAGTGAAATCCGAAAGGTGCTCTTTGGAATATGGGCCCCTTTGCCCACCTAGGCTGCAAAAAAGTGTCACACATCTGGTATCTCCGTACTCAGGAGAAGGTGGGGAATGTGTTTTGGGGTGTCATTTTACATATACCCATGCTGGGTGAGAGAAATATCTTGGCAAAAGACAACTTTTCCCATTTTTTTATACAAAGTTGGCATTTGACCAAGATATTTATCTCACCCAGCATGGGTATATGTAAAAAGACACCCCAAAACACATTCCCCAACTTCTACTGAATACGGAGATACCAGATGTGTGACACTTTTTTGCAGCCTAGGTGGGCAAAGGGGCCCACATTCCAAAGAGCACCTTTCGGATTTCACTCGTCATTTTTTACAGAATTTGATTTCAAACTCCTTACCACACATTTGGGCCCCTAGAATGCCAGGGCAGTATAACTACCCCACAAGTGACCCCATTTTGGAAAGAAGAGACCCCAGGGTATTCGCTGATGGGCATAGTGAGTTCATGGAAGTTTTTATTTTTTGTCACAAGTTAGTGGAATATGAGACTTTGTAAGAAAAAAAAAAAAAAGAAAAAAATCATCATTTTCCGCTAACTTGTGACAAAAAATAAAAAGTTCTATGAACTCACTATGCCCATCAGCGAATACCTTAGGGTGTGTATTTTCCGAAATGGGGTCATTTGTGGGGTGTTTGTACTGTCTGGGCATTGTAGAACCTCAGGAAACATGACAGGTGCTCAGAAAGTCAGAGCTGCTTCAAAAAGCGGAAATTCACATTTTTGTACCATAGTTTGTAAACGCTATAACTTTTACCCAAACCATTTTTTTTTTACCCAAACATTTTTTTTTAATCAAAGACATGTAGAACAATAAATTTAGAGCAAAATTTATATATGGATGTCGTTTTTTTTTGCAAAATTTTACAACTGAAAGTGAAAAATGTCATTTTTTTGCAAAAAAATCGTTAAATTTCGATTAATAACAAAAAAAGTAAAAATGTCAGCAGCAATGAAATACCACCAAATGAAAGCTCTATTAGAGAGAAGAAAAGGAGGTAAAATTCATTTGGGTGGTAAGTTGCATGACCGAGCAATAAACGGTGAAAGTAGTGTAGGTCAGAAGTGTAAAAAGTGGCCTGGTCTTTCAGGGTGTTTAAGCACTGGGGGCTGAGGTGGTTAAAGGTCTTGTAGTATGAAATATTTAGACCATCAGGGCCAGGGCTCTTCCCAGAGGGGATGGAGGACAAAACTTTTAGTATCTCTGCATCTGTGATTGGAGAAGTGAGTTGAGAGGCCTAAGAGGAGTTCAGTGATGGGTTAATTGAGCTAAGAAATGCATCTGATGCCTTGGCTAACATATCAGGAGTCGCCTGACTTCGGGAAGGGGGGGGGGGGTAAGTTGTACAGGGTGGAGTAAAAGGCGCAAAAGGCCTTCGCTATTTCAGGCGTAGTCTTGCGTTTAACACCCGTTGCGTCCTTAATGGCAGGAATAAAGAAGTCTATCTGCTGCTGCTTACTGAGCGCTGTCATCAGCTTATTACCCTTGTCACCATGAGCGTAAGCCTTAAATTTCGCTCTAAAAAGCAATTTGGCAGAAGTGGCATTTAGAAGATTCTTCAAATCATTTCTGGCTTCGTATAACTCAGTTGCTACTTGGGAGGCCTGGGACTGCTTGTGGGAAAGCTCAAGAGCCGAGATTCGGGACACTAACAGGTTCTGGGCTTGAGAGCGTTTCTTCTTGATATGAGAGCCAAGTGCAATCAGTTCTCCTCTTATCACGGCTTTGTGTGTTTCCCATATAATGGGAATAGATGGGGTAGAGGAACCGGATGTGTTTATTTTAACCGCCTCCGGACCGCCTAACGCAGGATCGCGTTCCGGAGGCGGCAGTCCTGCGCAGAGTCACGCATATACGCGTCATCTCGCGAGACGCGGCAAAAGTTAGAGAGGGGTCGCGTCATCAGCTTGCCAGCCAATGATCGTTGCTGGCAAGCTGATGATTTTTAAAAAATCGAATCAGAAGCCATCTAACACATTATATTAGTAAATATGATCTGTTATATGGCTTCTCTGCTCCTCTGCTGGTCCTTTTCGTCGGTTGGATCCAGCAGAGGAGCAGAGATCACAGTGAGTACCCACCAAACACTACACCTTAGCCCCAGATCACCCCCATCACCCGAATTAACCCCTTGATCACCCCTTGATCGCCCCTGTCAATCACCTAGTGCAGTGGTCGGCAAGCCGCGGCTCGCGAGCCACATGCGGCTCTTTACACACTTTAATGCGGCTCTTCTGCAGGGCTCCAGATGCCATTAGCGACTAGACCCGCCGCCGCAGCTCTGCTCAATACAGCGGCGGGCACAGGAGATGATCGTTCTCAGCAGCGCAGGAGGAGTCTCTCCCTCCCCCCTGTGCTGCTGCTGTCCCCGCCGCTGCCAATAAGAAGAGGCAGGAGGAGGAGGGGAGGGGCTGTGGCCACTGCGCCACCAATGAAGAAAACTGACCTGTTAATACAAATACAGGAGGCGGGTGCCGGAATCAAATAGCCGACACCCGACCTCTGTGACAGGGAGCTGCGATCCGCTGCAGTTGAGTTAACCCTTCAGGTGCGGTACCTAAGGGGTTAACTGCCGCTGATCGCAGCTCCCTGTCACAAAGGTCGGGTGCCGGCTATTTGATTCCGGCACCCGCCTCCTGTATTTGTATAAGAAACGTTGGTGGCACAGTGCCCCCCCCCCCCCCAGTATAATAAACGTTGGTGGCACAGTGCCCCCCCCCCCCAGTATAATAAACGTTGGTGGCACAGTGCGCCACCCCCCCCCCCCCAGTATAATAAACGTTGGTGGCACAGTGCGCCCCCCCCCCCCCAGTATAATAAACGTTGGTGGCACAGTGCGCCCCCCCTCCCCCAGTATAATAAACGTTGGTGGCACAGTGGGAAGTGCCAATGAGGGTTAAAAATAATAAAAGAAAATTAACTCACCTCCTCCAGTTGATCAGGTAGCTGCCGGTCTCCTGTTCTTACTTCTTTCTAGTTTCTTCAGGACCTGTGGTGACGTCACTGAGCTCATCACATGGCCCATTACCATGGTGATGGATCATGTGATGAGCACAGTGATGTCACCACAGGTCCTGCGTCCTGAAGAAACTAGAAAGAAGTAAGAACAGGAGACGATCAATTGGAGGAGGTGAGTTAATTATTTTTTTATTTTTTAACCCTCATTGGCACTGCCCACTGCGCCACCAATGTTTATTATATTGAGGGGGGGCGCACTGCGCCACCAATGTTTATTATATTGGGGTGATGGGGGGGGCGCACTGCGCCACCAATGTTTATTATACTGGGGTGTTGGGGGGGCGCACTGCGCCACCAATGTTTATTATATTGGGGTGATGGGGGGGGCGCACTGCGCCACCAATGTTTATTATACTGGGGTGATGGGGGGGGCGCACTGCGCCACCAATGTTTATTATATTGAGGGGGGGCGCACTGCGCCACCAATGTTTATTATATTGGGGTGATGGGGGGGCGCACTGCGCCACCAATGTTTATTATATTGAGGGGGGGCGCACTGCGCCACCAATGTTTATTATATTGGGGTGATGGGGGGGGGCGCACTGCGCCACCAATGTTTATTATATTGAGGGGGGCGCACTGCACCACCAATGTTTATTATATTGGGGTGATGGGGGGGCGCACTGCGCCACCAATGTTTATTATATTGACCTTGTACTAAGCATTCTGTATTCAGAATGCTATTATTTTCCCTTATAACCATGTTATAAGGGAAAATAATACAGTGAATAGACTTTCATCCTAGGAACCATGCGTGAAAATCGCACTTGCTTGCGATTTTCACACAGCCCCATTAACTTCTATGGGGCCTGCGTTGCGCGAAAAACGCACAACAGAGCATGCTGCGATTTTCACGCAACGCACAAGTGATGTGTGAAAATCACCGCTCATGTGCACAGCCCCATAGAAGTGAATGGGTCCGGATTTAGTGCGGGTGCATTCCGGTATTTTGAATGCCGGATCCAGCACTAATACATTCCTATGGGGAAAAATGCCGGAGCCGGCATTCAGGCAAATCTTCATTTTTTTTCGCCGGAGATAAAACCGTAGCATGCTACGGTTTTATCTTTTGCCTGATCAGTCAAAATGACTGAACTGAAGACATCCTGATGCATCCTGAACGGATTACTCTCCATTCAGAATGCATGGGGATAAAACTGATCAGTTATTTTCCGGTATAGAGCCCCTGTGACGGAACTCAGTGCCGGAAATGAAAAACGCTAATGTGAAAGTACTTTAAAATATTAAGTTTAAATCCCCCCTTTCCCAATTTTACATATAAAATATATAAACAATAAATAAATAAACATATTACATAGCCTTTTTAGTCACCTTGTCACCCCAAAAAATAGCATAGGACTGTTCTATTATGGGCCGAATGTTTCATAAAATGCGAAATGCACACAGCTTTTTTTGTTGTTTTTTTTTTTTTGCACGGTATTGAGTATCACAATACTTTTTTATGGTGACGAAAGCGAATCAAAATTTTGGTTTCAAAACAACCCTACGCCGATCTGATCGGCGTAGCGTTGTCACGATACCAAAATTTTGATTCAGTTTCGATTTGGCAACTAAAAATTTGATTTGGCTCCTAAATTTTTCAGTTCAGGAGCCAATGGCTACTTGGAATTTTTTTTTAGTCTGGAGCACTGTTCTGTGTGCCCGGCGCCCGCTCCCCTCCCTCCTCTCGGGGGCGGCAGCCTGCGGCTGTCCTGCCTACATGTGTGCCGTGCGGCGCTCAGGCCAAAGGAGGCGTCACTGACTGTCAGTGGGGCCGCGGCGGAGGGAGGCGAGGAGGCGGAGCTGCTCTGTCTGCTATGACCTGTAAAAGCTGCCCCTCCAGGCTGGCAGCAGAAGAACACAGTCACAGAGTAACACTGAGGCACGACTTGTTGGAACTTGGCCGACCCTGCTGGACTCTAGTCTGGACTCTGGAGAAGACACCTTAAGGCAGAGCCAGCTGAGATTGGAGCCAGGACCAGACCGACCCCACTCCAGCCAGACCCCAGTGATATATCAGGTACCGACTTCAACATTGTCCCTCATCATGTCACCCCCCCGATGGTGCAGACTCCAACATTGTCCCCCATTAGGGAGCATAATGGATGGGGGCTGACGGCTGTCATGGGGGGCATGATGGCTGACATGGGAGTAATGATGGATGGGTGCTGACGGCTGACATGGGCATGATGGATGGGGTGCTGACGGCTGACATGGGCATGATGGATGGGGTGCTGACATGGGGGGCTGACGGCTGACATAAGGTCATGATGGCTGACATGGGGGGCATGATGGATGGGGGCTGACGGCTGACATGGACATGATGGATGGAGTGCTGACATGGGGGGCTGATGGCTGACGGCTGACATGGGGTGCTGACGGCTGACATAGGGGCATGACGGCTGACATGGGGGGCATGATGGATGGGGGCTGACAGCTGACATGGGCATGATGGATGGGGTGCTGACGGCTGACATGGGGGGCATGATGGCTGACATGGGGGGCTGATGGCTGACATGGGGGGTAATGATGGATGGGGGCTGACATGGGCATGATGGGGTGCTGATGGCTGACATGGGCATGATAGATGGGGTGCTGACGGCTGACATGGGCATGATGGATGGGGTGCTGACATTGGGTGCTGACGGCTGACATAAGGTCATGATGGCTGACATGGGGGGCATGATGGATGGGGGCTGACGGCTGACATGGACATGATGGATGGAGTGCTGACATGGGGGGCTGATGGCTGACGGCTGACATGGGGTGCTGACGGCTGACATAGGGGCATGACGGCTGACATGGGGGGCATGATGGATGGGGGCTGACAGCTGACATGGGCATGATGGATGGGGTGCTGACGGCTGACATGGGGGGCATGATGGCTGACATGGGGGGCTGATGGCTGACATGGGGGGTAATGATGGATGGGGGCTGACATGGGCATGATGGGGTGCTGACGGCTGACATGGGCATGATGGATGGGGTGCTGACGGCTGACATGGGCATGATGGATGGGGTGCTGACGGCTGACATGGGCATGATGGATGGGGTGCTGACGGCTGACATGGGCATGATAGATGGGGTGCTGACATGGGGGGCTGACGGCTGACATAGGGGCATGACGGCTGACATGGGGGCATGATGGATGGGGGCTGACATGGGCATGATGGATGGGGTGCTGACTGCTGATATAGGGGGCTGATCTGAGGTATGATTAACATTGGGGGTCTGATTGGTGGTCTGACCTGAGGTATAATGGAAAATATTGTTTCTGATTATACTCCTCTAAAACCTATGTGCATCTTATAGGGCGAAAAGTACAGTCCTCAAACCAGATCGAAGATATCAGGACCACACAGAGGAGAAGCCAGCTGCTGCAGACAGAACCAGGACCAGGTGAGCTGCGGGCGGGGCGGTGGGAGAAGGGGGTCACCGAGATGTAGCTTCGCTTGTGTTGCCAAAAAATCCTTGCACAGGCTCTGGTCACGTCCACGTGACAGGGCCGGTGCAAAGAGTCCCACAGTACCCGACCTATGTGGATACTTGCATGCACAATATTCTCAATAAAAACTTATTGAAACTAAAAACAGTGTACCATCCTATGTATTTTCGGTTTTAAAAATGTGGCTCTCAAAATAAATTTCAATCGTGGTTTTGGCGAGATTTGGCTCAGTTGAAAAAAAAGGTTGCCCACCACTGACCTAGTGAAAGGAAAAAAGTGATCAGTGTAAACTGTCACTTTTTTTTTCACTGGTATTGACTGATAGTTTTAGGATAGTTTAGGCCCCTTGGTTAGGTAGTTTAGCTATTTTTTAGCGCCCAGCCCACCGCACCGCAGTCACTGATTCGCTGATTAGCGTATCGCTAATCAGCATTTGTACTTTTATAGTATCTGTAAGTGATCAAAACTGATCACGGTCAGATCTATAATTGTATTAGTGTCACCTTAGTTCGCCCTCCACCCAAAACGCAGTGTTTGCCCGATCAGGCCTGATCGGTCGCCCACACGTGCGTTCACCCACACCCACCCCACCGCAGTGACAAAAAATATAATTTTTTTTGATCACTGCATAATCACTTTCCAAGCGCTGCGGCGATAAAAAAATCTGTTTTGATATTTTTTATCAATCGCAGCGGCCTCGGGTACTTTGCTAGCCTCCCCTTTGTAAGACAGGCTTGCTTTTTTTCTTGGGTAGTCTCAGGGAATACCCCTAAATTTAGTAGTCCAAATGTCAAACAGGGGGTATTCTTCTGAAGAGGCCTACAGGATTCTGACCCAGTCGGATGAGGAATGGGAACCCTCATCTGACGAATCTAGCGGGTCAGAATATGAACCTGTAGAAAGCAGTGGCTCTCTGACCCAAAGTTCGGACGAGGAGGTTGAGGTCCCTGATAGCACCAGGCGTACCCGGCCCCTAGACCACAGGTTGTGCAGGATCCGTTTCAAGGGCAGCAGAGTGGGGCTGGCGCTGTCGGATCACGTGGTGAGGCATACACCAGCAGCGCAGCCCTCCCTGGACCTAGTACCAGCACTGCCGTACAACATGGTGAAGTGGCGAGCACCAGAAGGGCAGTTGAAGCTGGTACGGTGGCACGTGCAGTAGTTACCCCGTCGCAGCCACCGCAAAGACAGGCCCGTAGAGCCCCTAGAGTCCCTGAGGTGCTGGCAAACCCTGATTGGCAGTCACCAACTTCAGCCGCACCTGTAGTTCCCCCTTTCACCACCCAGTCTGGAGTTCGGGTTGAGACGGCTCAGATCGGTTCGGCCCTGGGATTTTTTGAGCTGTTCTTGACTGCGGAGCTCTTGGACTTAGTCGTGGCAGAAACAAATCGGTATGCCACTCAATTTATAGCCGCCAACCCGGGAAGCTATTATGCCCAGCCTTTCCGGTGGAAACCAGTCCAAGTTTCCGAAATTAACATTTTTCTGGGCCTTCTCCTGAACATGGGTCTAACCAAAAAGCATGAATTGTGGTCATATTGCTCCACGAACCCGATTCATCACATGCCCATGTTCTCTGCTGCTATGTCCAGGTCACGTTTTGAGACCATCCTGCGTTTCCTGCACTTTAGCGACAACAGCACCTCCCGTCCTAGATGCCACCCAGCTTTTGACCGGCTGCACAAAATTCAGCCCCTCATAGACCACTTCAACCAGAAATTTGCAGATTTGTATACCCCTGAGCAAAACATCTGCGTAGACGAGTCCCTTATACATTTTACCGGGCGCCTTGGCTTCAAACAATACATCCCAAGCAAGCGCGCCCGGTATGGGGTCAAATTGTATAAGCTCTGTGAAAGGGCCACAGGCTATACCCACAAATTTCGGATCTATGAGGGAAAAGATCAGACCCTAGAGCCGGTCGGTTGCCCTGACTACCTGGGGAGCAGTGGGAAGAGAGTCTGGGACTTGGTGTCACCCTTAGTTGGCAAGGGGTACCATCTTTATGTGGACAATTTTTACAAAAGTGTGCCCCTCTTTAGGCATTTGTTTTTAGAACAGATTGGCTGCTGTGGCACCGTGCGACCTAGTCGCCGGGGCTTCCCCCAACGGCTCGTTACCACCCGTCTTGCAAGGGGGGAGAGGGCTGCCTTGTGTAACGAAGAACTGCTCGCGGTGAAATGGAGAGACAAGCGTGACGTTTACATGCTCTCCTCCATTCACGCAGACACGACAATACAAATTGAAAGGGCAACCCGTGTCATTGAAAAGCCCCTCTCAGTCCACGTCTATAATGCGCTCATGGGAGGGGTGGACTTCAATGACCAGATGTTGGCTCCCTATTTAGTTTCCCGACGCACCAGACGCTGGTATAAGAAGGTGTCTGTATATTTGATTCAATTGGCGATGTACAATAGTTTTGTTCTCTACAGTAAGGCTGGGAGAACGGGATCCTAACTCAAATTTCAGGAAGAGATCATCGCGAACTTCCTGTATCCAGGAGGTTCCGTGGCCCCAACCACCAGTGTAGTGAGCCGTCTACACGAGCGACATTTCCCCAATGTCGTTGCTGGTACCTCAACCCAACCGTCACCCCGAAAAAGATGTTGTGTCTGTAGCAGGAGTGGAATAAGGCGTGACACCCGCTATTTCTGTCCTGACTGCCCTGACCACCCTGCCCTATGCTTTGGAGAGTGTTTCCGGAAGTACCACACACAGGTACACTTAGCATAGGGATTGCATCTCACAGGACAGGCACACAGGGCTATTAGGGCCCTTACACTCACAGCTGCTGCAAACCTCTCCTTTCACCTGGGATAAAGTGCATAATGTACTTCGCCACATCTTTGGGCGATTTGCGCTTTGCACATTGTCCCATGGGGAAGGAGAGGTTTGTCCTATAAAGGTAAAAAAAAAAAAAATCACCGGTAAGCAAAAAAGTTAACGTTCAGTTCAAAAGTTTATATATTCTGTTTGAAAGTTATCAACCGATCGACTAGCTGCAGCACTGATGTGCATTCTGACAGAAGCATTGCGCTGCTGTCAGATTACACAAAAGTCGGTGTATGCGGCGCTGCAAGAAGAGATTTCTCCTCTGCAGTAAAAGATACGTTTGCCGAGGCATATGAGCTGAGGAGGCGGCGGTGTTCATATACTTTGGCAAACACTTTGTATATAAAAAAAATATATAATCCTGGCAATGATTTATTCATCCACATTGATTGATGTGAATGGAGAAATCGGGTTTGCCAGGGCATACGAGCTAAGTGGGTATGGATGTTGGGCGGAGCTCCTATGTCCTGGCAGACGCCTTTCCCCTCCTTTTTTTTTTTTTGGCAGAGATTTTTTCATCCACATTGATCGATGCGAATGAAGAAATCTGTGCCGTTCATTTTTTCTTTCAGCCCAGAGGCTGAACGGAAAAAAAAAATCTCATTACCTGTATGCTCAATATAAGGAGAATAGCAGAAACTCCTAATGCTGGGCATACATGTAATGATTGCGGAGACCCTCAAATGCCAGGGCAGTACAAACACCCCACAAATAACACCATTTTGGAAAGAAGACACCCCAAGGTATTCCGTGAGGGGCATATTGAGTCCATGAAAGATTTAAATTTTTGTCCCAAGTTAGCGGAAAGAGAGACTTTGTGAGAAAAAAATAAATAAAACAAATTTCCGCTAACTTGTGGCAAAAAAAAAATAAAATTCTATGAACTCTATGAACTCGCCATGCCCCTCATTGAATACCTTGGGGTGTCTTCTTTCCAAAATGGGGTCACATGTGGGGTATTTATACTGCCCTGGCATTTTAGGGGCAGAGAAGAAGAAGTCTGGGATCCAAATGTCTAAAAATGCCCCCCTAAAAGGAATGTGGGCCCCTTTGCGCATCTAGGCTGCAAAAAAGTGTCACACATGTGGTATCGCCGTACTCAGGAGAAGTTGGGGAATGTGTTTTGGGGTGTCATTTTACATATACACATGCTGGGTGAGAGAAATATCTCGGTTAAATGCCAACTTTGTATAAAAAAAAATGGGAAAAGTTGTCTTTTGCTGAGATATTTATCTCACCCAGCATGGGTATATGTAAAATGACACCCCAAAACACATTGCCCAACTTCTCCTGAGTACGGCAATACCACATGTGTGACACTTTTTTGCAGCCTAGGTGGGCAAAGGGGCCCACATTCCAAAGAGCACCTTTCGGATTTCACCGGCCATTTTTTACAGATTTTGATTTCAAACTACTTACCACACATTAGGGCCCCTAGAATGCCAGGGCAGTATAACTACCCCACAAGTGACCCCATTTTGGAAAGAAGACACCCCAAGGTATTTCGTGAGGGGCATAGTGAGTTCATGGAAGTTTTTATTTTTTGTCACAAGTTAGTGGAATATGAGACTTTGTAAGAAAAAATTAAATAAAATAAAAAAATCATCATTTTCCGCTAACTTGTGACAAAAAATAAAAAGTTCTATGAACTCACTATGCCCATCAGCGAATACCTTAGGGTGTCTACTTTACGAAATGGGGTCATTTGTGGGGTGTTTGTACTGTCTGGGCATTGTAGAACCTCAGGAAACATGACAGGTGCTCAGAAAGTCAGAGCTGCTTCAAAAAGCGGAAATTCACATTTTTGTACCATAGTTTGTAAACGCTATAACTTTTACCCAAACCATTTTTTTTTTACCCAAACATTTTTTTTTTATCAAAGACATGTAGAACAATAAATTTAGATAAAAATTTATATATGGATGTCGTTTTTTTTGCAAAATTTTACAACTGAAAGTGAAAAATTTCATTTTTTTGCAAAAAAATCGTTAAATTTCGATTAATAACAAAAAAAGTAAAAATGTCAGCAGCAATGAAATACCACCAAATGAAAGCTCTATTAGTGAGAAGAAAAGGAGGTAAAATTCATTTGGGTGGTAAGTTGCATGACCGAGCAATAAACGGTGAAAGTAGTGTAGGTCAGAAGTGTAAAAAGTGGCCTGGTCATTAAGGGTGTTTAAGCTAGGGGAGCTGAGGTGGTTAAAAAACTCTGACAGTACGGCTGACAGTTTGGAGATGCTATCAGGGTCCTGAATAAGGGTGTCATTTAGTCGCCATGTCCAATCTTTCTTTGGGAGGCCGGTCAATGAGAGGGTCAGGAAGACTGGTGCATGGTCAGATAGTACTATATTTCCAATTTTAGCATTGGAGACAAGTGGGGTATTGGCCGATGAAAGAAAAAGATAGTCAATCCTATGATATGACACTTTTGCATGAGAATAGAATGAATAATCCCTCCCAGAAGGGTTTAATGTGCGCCATACATCCAGTACACCCAGTTTCCTCAAAGATATCTTAAGACGTCTCAAGAGCCTGTGTGTAATGGACGACCTGCCTGAGGAGGAGTCCAAAGATGGCTCCAGGGCCACATTAAAATCCCCGCCTAAAATAAGCATTCCTTCCTTAAAGGTGTTCAATTGTCTAAGGGTCTGAACGAGCCAAGGGACCTGGCCTCTATTGGGGGCGTATATATTCGCCAGTGTAACAGAAGTGTCAGCAATCAGGCCTTTGAGAAATAAAAATCGCCCCTCAGGATCTACAGAAGTCGCAGTATGCTTAAACGGAAGACTCTTGTGCACTGCAATGCTGACCCCTCTGCTAGCTGATGAATGAGTACTATGGTACCACTGGGCGAATCTCGCAGTAGGTAACTTTGGGATCTTCCCAGTTTTAAAATGCGGTTCTTGAAAGTAAGCTATAGAAGTTTTATCTTCTTGCAAAAGGGATAGAACCTGAGATCTCTTACACGGCTCGTTCAGACCCCGGGCATTTAGTGAGGAAACAACAAAGGTAGTCATGACAACCTCTCATAGAGTGGAAAAAAGAGCATATACCACTGAAAAAATACATACTGAGGACATATGATAAATTCTAACAGAGCAGGGAAGGAGAACACAAGGAAAGAGACAAACGGACAGACAGGGGGAGACAACAAATGGATAATAAAGCAAAATAAAAATATATAGATGTCAAATTGAATCAGACATTCTAAAGTGCACTGTAGAAGTCCCATGAAACATCTGACGCATAAGGGATCCTTTTCCATCACGACGTCAAGCCGGGATCCAACATCAGAGGGGGGCTTCCATGGGACAACTGAGAGCCGCTGAAAGGCTTTCAGAGGGGGGGTGTACCTCATATGATGAGGAACTGGTGAAACCCCATAGCTAGACTAGCTGGGGTGAAATACATTTCAGCTACTGCGAAAGTCCGAACCAGGACCACACAACATGGACTTATAAGAACAATAGGCCACACATATAGCTGTAATCGTCTTCCGATCAACCAGACCGCTGTGAACAGCAAAATGGGGTAACGTTCATAACATGAACAAGAACTTCTCCATTCGTGTGTAACTGCAGGATCTGGAGAAAAGGGCACATAGCCTGGTAACCTGATGCACAGATGTAACTGCTGTGCGAAGTAGGTAGATAAACCCTGTAGTGATAGCAGAGGCTCAAGATTTGTAGCTTCAGGTAATAAGGCGGCCTCTCTTGTTTCTTTCAGCCTTCCCTGGGGAGACATCGATCCAGGTATCAACTCTTGGAGGAGCAGGTAAGGGGTCCCCCTGATCCACGGGCATCCAAGATGGGACATCAATAGGCGCCAGGCCAAGCGGGCCCCAGATGGATTTTAAGTCCGCCGGTGTGCGAACCGTTAGCTGCCTGCCATTTTTCAATATGGCTAGGCCAAATGGGTACAACCACCGAAACGGCGTGGCAGATGCTTTCAATGCCTCCAATAATGGCCGGAGGGTACGCCGCTTAGCTAGCGTAGTGGGCGCCAAGTCTTGGAAAAATAGTATAGAGGAATCTTCATACCTCAGATCTTCAGCCTCTCTGCTGGATCGCAATAGGTCTGCTGTATCCACGAAACTCAGCAGGCCGCAGATCACATCTCGCGGGTCTGACGGCTTTGGCTTTGGTCGCAATGCGCGGTGAATGCGCTCCACTACCACCGTGGCTGCCCGGTCTGGGCCTAGTAGCTATGAGAAAATTTCAGATGCTACCTTGCGGAGGGCCTCATTTGTGATGGATTCAGGTAAGCCTCTGATCCGCAGGTTCCGGCGCCTACTCCGGTTCTCCTGGTCCTCTATTTGGAGGAGAGCTTCATTAATCAGGTCCCGGTGTGTTTGTAGGGCTTGGCAGGTCTTTCCTTCATGCTGGAGGATAACATCTTGCGAGTTCTCGAGCGCCATTACTCTATGGCCCAGGCCCCGGAGGTCTTCTTTAATATCTTCCAGATCCCTCTTCAGGGGAGCTAAAGCGGCATCCAGTAGTTCTTTAAGAACTTCTTTAGATATGTTCGAGCGCCTCCGCGGAAGTCTGCATACCGATGCCTCTAATGCGCTTCCCGCTTCAGACGGATATTCAGCGTCTGATGGTTGTGGCGCATGCAGCGCCATCTTGGAGACCTCGGTGGGACGCGACTTTGCCTGCTTTTTAAGGTACTGCTCCATGTCAGGTTGTCTAGAGCGAGCAGGTGTCAGCTCCAGGTGTTCCCTGGGTCGGTCTTTGCCAATTTTCCCCATTAGTGTGCGCTTTTGTGGCTGATATAGGGGTTAAATCACCAGTGTGAGTGAGGAGCTCAGGAAGCTGCTGCCATTCAGCTTCACAGTCAGGCTCCGCCCCCCTATAGTAGTTATATTCTTGTACATAGTAGCAGTATTATAGTAGTTATATTCTTGTACATAGGAGACAGTATTATAGTCGTTATATTCTTGTACATAGGAGGCTGTATTATAGTAGTTATATTCTTGTACATAGGAGCAGTATTATAGTAGTTATATTCTTGTACATAGGAGGTAGTATTATAGTAGTTATATTCTTGTACATAGGAGCAGTATTATAGTAGTTATATTCTTGTAGATAGGAGCAGTATTATAGTAGTTATATTCTTGTAGATAGGAGCAGTATTATAGTAGTTATATTCTTGTACATAGGAGGCAATATTATAGTAGTTATATTCTTGTACATAGGAGCAGTATTATAGTAGTTATATTCTTGTACATAGGAGCAGTATTATAGTAGTTATATTCTTGTACATAGGAGCAGTATTATAGTAGTTATATTCTTGTACATAGGAGCAGTATTATAGTAGTTATATTCTTGTACATAGGAGCAGTATTATAGTAGTTATATTCTTGTACATAGGAGCAGTATTATAGTAGTTATATTCTTGTACATAGGAGGCAGTATTATAGTAGTTATATTCTTGTACAGAGGAGCAGTATTATAGTAGTTATATTCTTGTACATATGAGGCAGCATTATAGTAGTTATATTCTTGTACATAGGAGCAGTATTATAGTAGTTATATTCTTGTACATAGGAGCAGTATTATAGTAGTTATATTCTTGTACATAGGAGCAGTATTATAGTAGTTATATTCTTGTACATAAGAGGCAGCAATATAGTAGATATATTCTTGTACATAGGAGCAGTATTATAGTAGTTATATTCTTGTACATAGGAGCAGTATTATAGTAGTTATATTCTTGTACATAGGAGGCAGTATTATAGTAGTTATATTCTTGTACATAGGAGCAGTATTATAGTAGTTATATTCTTGTACATATGAGGCAGCATTATAGTAGTTATATTCTTGTACATAGGAGCAGTATTATAGCAGTTATATTCTTATACATAGGAGCAGTATTATAGTAGTTATATTCTTGTACATAGGAGCAGTATTATAGTAGTTATATTCTTGTACATAGGAGGCAGTATTATAGTAGTTATATTCTTGTACATAGGAGGCAGTATTATAGTAGTTATATTCTTGTACATAGGAGCAGTATTATAGTAGTTATATTCTTGTACATAGGAGCAGTATTATAGCAGTTATATTCTTGTACATAGGAGGCAGTATTATAGTAGTTATATTATTGTACATAGGAGCAGTATTATAGTAGTTATATTCTTGTACATAGGAGCAGTATTATAGTAGTTATATTTTTGTACATAGGAGGCAGTATTATAATAGTTATATACTTGTACATAGGAGGCAGTATTATAGTAGTTATATTCTTGTACATAGGAGCAGTATTATAGTAGTTATATTCTTGTACATAGGAGCAGTATTATAGTAGTTATATTCTTGTACATAGGAGCAGTATTATAGCAGTTATATTCTTGTATATAGGAGGCAGTATTATAGTAGTTATATTCTTGTACATAGGAGCAGTATTATAGTAGTTATATTCTTGTATATAGGAGGCAGTATTATAGTAGTTATATTCTTGTACATAGGAGCAGTATTATAGTAGTTATATTCTTGTACATAGGAGCAGTATTATAGTAGTTATATTTTTGTACATAGGAGCAGTATTATAGTACTTATATTTTGTATTGATATCTTTCAGAGAGTTGTCACATATCTTTCCTTGCGTCTTTGAAAGATTATAAATGTGCTGTTGGAATAATTCTGTACTGTGCTTACATGGTTGTGCTTTACAGTTGGCGCTCTAATTGAATTGCTCTGAAGTATTTTAAGCATTAGGTATAAATTGAGGAAATTCTTATAAATTATTGAAGATTAGAATACACAAGGTATGATCCTATACTTTGATGTGGCCCATGGTGCTTTGTGCTATGTCTGTGTACATTAGGTGTACATGTCTAGAACATTATCTAATGTACATATTTGTGTATTAGCTTTTCTGCTTAGAACCTATTAATACTCAGATCTGACTCAGTTCTGCTGGGAGGATATAATAAAACATTGTCAAAATACACAAGTAGTGAGTGATATAACATTCACAGCTGGTAGATAAAAGCATATATTATGACGTCATATGGGGCTTTGTCACTGTATACAGCAGTTATGGGATACATAGGTCTTGCAAATTGCTATAGGCGTATAAAGGACCTCCTGATCGCCTGTCAATTATTCCTTTACTCTGCGTTAGACAAGTTCTTAGAAATCCTGAAGGCGACTTGATAGATGATAAGTGTTTGAAAGTAACCGAGGTGTATACAGATTTACTAAGGGCGAGGAGAAGTAATCTCCCGCGAGGTTCAGTGTACTGGAGTATTAAGGAGACTCTCCTGATCTTAAGACACCTTGTGTTTACAGTGCATTCAGAAAGTCTTCAGATCCTTTCACTTTTTTCACATTTTGTTATGTTGCCCCTTGTGCTTAAAATAAAAAAAATATTCCAGTTTCCCCCATCGTTTCGCACTCAGTCCTCCATAATAAGAAAGTGAGAACAGAATGTTTGAAATCTTTACTTATTTATTGAAAAGGAAAAAGTATTCACACCCTTTACTCAGGGCTTAATTGAAGCCCCTTTGGCAGTGATTACAGAGACGTTGCCTATAAATTAAGCGGCACAAAATTAAAAGGGAACCTTAAAAAAACTACAATTGATTGACAGCTACCTCTGTATGCACGCTCACATGGGATAGCTGTCGGTCATTCAGTGAGACTCAGATAAAGGGTTATTCAGATGGCTGTAAGTGTTTTGCAGTCCGCAAATTAGAGGGAGCCCAACTGACTATATGTGTAGACTGGCAGAGCCTCTTCTACTAAATATTGTTCCTTATGTGCAAACTAAGCATTGGTCCCTATCTGCAGGTAACCAGGGGCTCTGACTGCTTTCCTTATATACAGTTTCTAGCTGAACTAGAACCTTCTAGCGGAAGGGGTGGAGTGGAGAAGCACAGCCTAAACAGAAACATTGTTCAGGTTTCTGTCTGCCACAGCCCCTTCCTACTCCATGTGACGTCATGTTCATCAGTCTTGTGGCCATTCAAGTGAATGGGTTTGAGCTGCAATACCAAGCACAGCCACTATCCAATGTATGGAGCTGTGCTTGGTAAGGTACAAGGAAGCCATAATACTTACCGGAGTGCCATAGCCTCTTCAAACAGCTGATGGTTGGGAGTTGGAAGAGATGGAACACTGCTGATCACATGCTGATGAAAAAATGAAAATCAGACATCATATAGTACATGACCATCTTTTTCTAACCATGGACGAAGATATCGCCCAATCATTGCTCGACTTGCTCTGCTAGATTTATTTCAAGCTGGCAGCACAAGGGGCGTGTCCTTTCTCCTGTCGTCTGAAACTGGTGACAGCTGAAGGATGGAACTGAGCATCTGCGTCCACCTCAGTGAGCTGGACAGAGAAATTAGAAAAAGAGGAAAACAGCAGGTGGCGCTATACAGATAGATTTCAGTGGCTATACAACATTTTTAATTACATGCAATTAATTTAGATTCATTTAACATACATTATGACATGGAAAAGTAAGAAGTAAAAAATATGCATAAAACCTGATTTATAGAATAAGAATAGGCCACCCATGTGTAAATTCATATAGATATATACAGTATATATGCAAATGTTACTTCCCTGTTCTATTACTGGTACGACCATTGCCTTCACCTTCTGTCTGGACCCTCTGGTCACCCTCTGCCCAGTAACACCTGCCATCTTTCCTGCCCCCTTGAACAGCCTTTTACAATATCCTCCGAGGACAGATTCAGGTTGTACTGCATTGTATTTCTCGCAATGTTCAGTTGGAGGGTAATTTCAGCCCCGGGACGAGGAATGCACATTTTGTTCATAGTTTCAATAACTGGTTAATCACCCCGTGAAGGAGAACGGAGAAGAATGCCTGACGCTGGAGGACATAATGGAGCCTTTCAGAACAAAACTGGTTTAGACAACGCTGAGAAGATCTGACCTGTAAGTAAAGGATACAATTACACAAACCATGGTGAGCAGATTGGAAGTTATAGTCCATGTGTTATTTAAAGGGGCTGTCCAGGATGAGAAAAACATGGCTGCTTTCTTCCCAATACAGCGCCACACCTGTGCATTGGTTGTGTGTGGTATTACATCTCAGCCGCACTCACTTTAACAGAGCTGAGCTGTAATACAACACACAAGCCGTGGACAGGGGCCAGGTGAACTTATGTACCTTTCCATGCATCACGTGACTTTATTTGCCTTGGCAGCAGCTGCCTGGCATTGGTTGCTACAATTCAGTTTAGAACCTAATGTTATTCTTGAATCCTTTTCACGCCGCACTAACTAACACTAAAGTGTATCTACTTAATCTGTAGGTAGCAGATCGGTTACCGCTGTCTAAACGTACGGCCCTGCTATATTCCGTTTACTTTTCTCTACCCCAACTTTTAATTTCTAAAAATGTATTATTTTTATAATTTGATGCACTGTAAGCCGTGTACCGGGGTGGGCTCCCCAGGATACAGCAAAGTCACGAACGAGGAAAGCGACTCCAACAACAGCTTTTGCCGAAACAGAATTTTACTTAACCCATTAAGGACATATTTCACCTTAAGGACTTGGCCATTTTTTGCAAATCTGACCAGTGTCACTTTATGTGGTGATAACTTTAAAGGGAACCTGTCACCATGATTTTGTGCATAGAGCTGGGGACATGGGCTGCTAGATGGCCGCTAGCACATCTGCAATACCCAGTCCCCATAGCTCTCTGTGCTTTTATTGTGTTAAAAAACCGTTTAGATCCATATGCAAATGACCTGATATGAGTCCTGTGTCTGGAGATGAGTCCAGCGGAAAGGAGCCCACCACCGCCCCGCGTCCTCCGAATCTCCTCCTTGCTGGCTGACGTCACAGAGCTGGAGCGCCGAAATCTTGCGATGCGCGAGCTAGCGCATGCGCAGTGTCGGCATCATGTTCATTCCCTGTGCTGGCATCAGCACAGGGAACAAACTACGCATGCGCTAGCTCGCGCATCGCGAGATTTTGGCGCTCCAGCTCTGTGACAAGGAGGAGATTCGGAGGACGCGGGGCGGTGCTGGGCTCCTTTCCGCTGGACTCATCTCCGGATACAGGACTCATATCAGGTTCATTTGCATATGGATCAAAACGTTTTTTTAACACAATAAAAGCACACAGAGCTATGGGGACTGGGTACTGCAGATGTGCTAGCGGCCATCTAGCAGCCCATGTCCCCAGCTCTATGCACAAAATCATGGTGACAGGTTCCCTTTAAAACGCTTTTCCTTATCCAGGCCGTTCTGAGATTATTTTTTTGTCACATATTGTACTTCATGACACTGGTAAAATGGAGTAAAAAAAAAAACATTTTTATTTATAAAAAAATACCAAATTTACCCAAAATTTGGAAAAATTAGCAAATTTCCAAATTTCTATTTCTCAACTTTTTATAATGGACAGTAATACCTCCAAAAATAGTTATTATTTTACATTCCCCATATGTGTACTTCATGTTTGGATCATTTTGGGAATGCCATTTTATTTTTTGGGGATGTTGCAAGGCTCAGAAGTTTAGAAGCAAATCTTGAAATTTTTCAGAAAATTTCTAAAACACACTTTTTCAGGACCAGTTCAGGTCCGAAGTCACTTTGTGAGGCTTGCATAAAAGAAACCACCCAAAAATGACCACATTTTACAAACTACACCCCTCAAGGCATTCAAAACTGATTTTATAAACTTTGTTAACCCTTTAGGTGTTCCACAAGAATTAATGGAAAATAGAGATACAATTTAAAAATTTCACTTTTTTGGCAGATTTTCCATTTGAATTAATTTTTTCCAGTTACAAAGCAAGGGTTAACAGCCAAACAAAACTCAATATTTATGGCCCTGATTCTGTAGCTTACAGAAACACCCCATATGTGGTCGTAAACCGCTGTACAGGCACACGGCAGGGCGCAGAAGGAAAGGAATGCCATATGGTTTTTGGAAGACAAATTTTGCTGGACTGGTTTTTTGACACCATGTCCCATTTGAAGCCCCCCTGATGCACCCCTAGAGTAGAAACTCCAGAAAAGTGATCCCATTTTGGAAACTACGGGAAAGGGTGGCAGTATGGCTGGTGCATATGATTTTTGGTTGCTCTATATTACACTTTATGTGAGGCAAGGTAACAAGAAATAGCTGTTTTGGCACCGTTTTAATTTTTTGTTATTTACAACATTCATCTGACAGGTTAGATCATGTGGTATTTTTCTAGAGCAGGTTGTCACGGACGCGACAATACCAAATATTTGTTTCAGTTTTATATAACAAAGCATAAAAATAAAAAAAATGATTCTTTAGTGTCTCCACATTCTGAAAGCCATAGTTTTATTTATTTTTTGAGCAACTGCCTTATGTAGGGGCTAATTTTTTTCGGGATAAGATGACGGTTCGGTTGGCGCTATTTTGGGGTGCGTATGACTTTTTGATCGCTTGCTTTTTTACACTTTTTATTTTTATTTTTACGGTATTCACCTGAGGGGTTAGGTCATGTGATATTTTTATAGAGCAGGTTATTACGGACGCGGCCATACCTAATATGTCTACTTTTTTTTAATTTATGTAAGTTTTACACAATGATTTTATTTTTTAAACAAAAAAATCCTGTTTTAGTGTCTCCATAGTCTGAGAGCCATAGTTTTTTCAGTTTTTGGGCGATTATCTTGGGTAGGGTATTTTCTTTTGCGGGATGAGATGACGGTTTGATTAGCACTATTAACTTTCTCTACACGATAAATGCCACTTGCTGTAGTGAGACAACCGCTTTAACTTCAATATTCATAGGAAACCATTTTTAATGCATTTATCGCTATTTTTTTCATTTCGGCAGTACTATGGCGTTGCAACTAGAATACAAAATACTGTCTTTCTTTAGCCATGAGCAAAAAGAGATAAAACACCTATATAGATGGACAATCCTTTATTAGTTTAATGCTACTGTGAGGGGAGGACGTTATCTGCAAGGTAATCATTGTGATAATAGTATTTGTAGAATTGAGATAACAGTGTGACAGCTCTATGGTTCTCTGGATAAGCCTAGATAAAGATGTCCACATAAGAGCACTGCAGTGATCAATGCAATTGGTGATGCTCTAATGGAGTCACTACAGGGGAAACAGGAGGACATTACCGCCAGTCGTGGACATTAGTCCTGAGTGCCTGCTGTTTAAAACACAATGAATGTATGCGAGAGGAGGAGGAGAAGATACCAGATAAAAAAGAGGAAATAAATTTTTGTTAAGCGAGTAGTGACAGCCAGGGAGAAAGATTGGAGGATGTGTGAGGGAATATGGTCACTAGTGAAGGTAGTAGGCTGAGAAGAAGAGAGGACACTGGAGAAGGTGTGAGGGAATAGGGTCACTAGTACATGTGGCAGGACGAGAAGAAGAGAGGAGACTGGGTGAAATGTATGGGAATAGGGTCACTAGTGCATGTGGTAGGACGAGAAGAAGAGAGGAGAGTGGAGGAGGTGTGAGGGAATAGGTCACTAGTGCAGGTAGAAGGTGGGGAAGAAGATAAAATGTAGAAAGTGAACCAGAGGAGGTGTGGGTGGAAAGGTCATATGTCAGTATAGGTTTTCCGTCTTTTCCAGGCATAGAGACTCCGTCTTCACCACAGATACTGTATAGGTGGATTTCCTTGGTGCTATTTGCCCCGAGTAATTAAGGAGGGAGACGTTAAAAGATGAATAGTGCTCTCACGTGTTCTGTGAGGGGCAAAGGTTTAAAAGTGATATCAGGAAGTATTACTTTACTGAGAGAGTAGTGGATGCATGGAATAGCCTTCCTGCAGAAGTGGTAGCTGCAAATACAGTGAAGGGGTTTAAGCATGCATGGCATAGGCATAAGGCCATCCTTCATATAAGATAGGGCCGGGGGCTATCCATAGTATTCAGTATATTGGGCAGACTAGATGGGCAAATGGTTCTTATCTGCCGACACATTCTATGTTTCTATGACACTATCTTAATCCTATCACTTACCACACCTATTTTGTACATATAGCTGGTGAGAAGACATTCCTGACTCTGCTGGAGGGACCTGTTTGAGGGCTGCATACCTGACAGGTAGGACTAGAACCTCAGCGTCAGCGGGATGATTACAGCATTGTGTCAATTTTCACCTGTCTCTATATATATTAAAGGCTATTCTCTTTTAAGGGGGCTGTGTCACTTCAGCAAGTGGCATTTATCATGTAGACAAAGTTAATACAAGGCAGTTACTAATGTATTGTGATTGTCCATATTGTCTCCTTCACTGGCTGGATTAATTTTTTCTATAATCAATCAGGGTACTCCCTTGTATTTTACACTTCTGGCTGACTAAGGCCCCTTTCACACAGACGAGATTTCCTCGCGGGTGCAATGCGGGAGGAGAACGCATTGCACCCGCACTGAATCCGGACCCATTCATTTCTATGGGGCTGTGCACATGAGCAGTGATTTTTCACGCATCACTTGTGTGTTGCGTGAAAATCGCAGCATGCTCTATATTGTGCCTTTTTCACGCAACGCAGGCCCCATAGAAGTGAATGGGGCGGTGTGAAAATCACAAGCATCTGCAAGCAAGTGCGGATGCAGTGCGATTTTCACGCACGGTTGCTAGGAGACGGTCGGGATGGGGACCCGATCATTATTATTTTCCCTTATAACATGGTTATAAGGGAAAATAATAACATTCTGAATAGGGCTGGAGGGGTTAAAAAAAATATATATATATTTAACTCACCTTATTCCACTTGTTCACGCAGCCCGACTTCTCTTCTGTCTTCATCTTTGCTGTGCACAGGAAAAGGACCTGTGGTGACGTCACTGCGCTCGTCACATGGTCCGTCACATGATCCATCACCATGGTGATGGATCATGTGATGGACCATGTGACGAGTGCAGTGACGTCATCAAAGGTCCTATTCCTACTGCACAGCAAGAGGTCTTTTGAAGCATGAGTAGTATCCTTCTCATCTAACAACAAATATTAAAAATGTTATATGGCTGAATTGCATACAAAGTTAGATGAATTTTTTCATCACATTAAACATTACTCAATTCCATGGTTACGACCACCCCGCAATCCATCAGCGGTGGTCGTGCTTGCACACTATAGAAAAAAGTACCAGCCTATGTGTGCTCCCACGGTCCCGGCCACAAAAGAGACCGACACTCTTTCTTATAGTGTGCAATCATGGCCACCGCTGATGGATTGCAGGGTGGTCGTAACCATGGAAACGAGCAGTGTATAATGTGATGGAAAAATGAATCCAGCCAGCAAAGGAGGCAATATGGACAATCACAGCACATTAGTAAGTGCCTTGTATTAACTTTCTCTACACGATAAATGCCACTTGCTGTAGTGAGACAGCCGCTTTAACTTCAATATACATAGGAAACCATTTTTAATGCATTTTTCACTATTTTTTTTCATTTTGGCAGTACTATGGCGTTGCAACTAGAATACAAAATACTGTCTTTCTTTAGCCATGAGCAAAAAGAGATAAAACACCTATATAGATGGACAATCCTTTATCAGTTTAATGCTACTGTGAGGGGAGGATGTTATCTGCAAGGTAATCATTGTGATAATAGTATTTGTAGAATTGAGATAACAGTGTGACAGCTCTATGGTTCTCTGGATAAGCCTAGATAAAGATGTCCACATAAGAGCACTGCAGTGATCAATGCATCTGGTGATGCTCTAATGGAGTCACTACAGGGGGCTCTCTCTGGTCAGATTGATGGTCTGACTGAGAGAGTTGAGTGAGGCTGTCTGCTGTGCTAAACGTCTAGACAAGGAGGGAGTCAGAGTGAGGATAGGAAGTAGAATATGTGAGGTGACTTAAAAAATTATATCCCAAAAATCATCCACCCATTCTTTTATTTAAAAAAATGACTTGATGGAAGTGTCCCTTTAAAGGACCTGTCCCACAAAAAATATTCTATAGTTTCCAAACCAGCACCTGGATCTGAATACTTTTGTAACTGCATGTTACTGTATCTTTTGTATAGTCACTGAGATAATCAATAAAATGTATCTGTACAGCGCCACCTGCTCTTTGTTCTTTATCTTTTTACTTTGTCCTGTTCACTGAGATGGCCGCACATGCTCAGTTTCATCCTTAAACTGCCTCCTGATCTGTGATAGGGAGAGCATGGACACGCCTCCTGAGCTGTGATAGGGAGAGCATGGACACGCCTCCTGAGCTCTGATAGGGAGAGCATGGACACTCCTCCTGAGCTGTGATAGGGAGAGCATGGACACGCCTCCTGAGCTGAGAGCAGAAAGGACACTCCCCTTGAGCTGACAGCTGGATATAAATCTAGCAGAGCAATGAACGAGGAGATCTCTGGATCCATGTGAGGTACAGGGCTGGTTCTTGCTTTGTTAGAAAGAGATTGCCGTGTACTATATGGTGTCTGGTTTTCATTTCTACAGTAGTCAACAGGTGTCACATTTAAAAATTCACCAATCACCCATAACATTAATTACCTGTTGACAATGTGCCGGTCGGAGCTACTGTAGAGCAAATTGTTGAAAAAATTACTGCTGGCTACTAGGGATCAGCGAGTCGATTTCGGATGAAACATCCGAAGTCGATTCGCATAAAACTTCGTTTCAATACAGTATTAGAATGTATTGGCTCCGATGAGCCGAAGTTATTACTTCGCGAAGTTCCGCGAGACTTCGCATAATAACTTCAGAAATTGATTTATACTGTAAAAAAAAACATTTCCCGAACTCAAGTTTGGTTTCTAGTGAATGTACGCGAGACTTCGCAAAGTAATAACTTCGCCTCATCGGACCCAATACATTCTAATACTGTACGGAGGGAAACAAAGTTTTATGCGATTCGACTTTGGATGTTTCATCCGAAGTCGATTTGCTCATCCCTACTACCTACGATAGGACACACAGTCTGATCCATCCATACATTAAAGGCTATGGACACCTTCCCTTCAAGGCAATGTTTTTGTTATAATTGCATTTTACTCATTTTAGGCTAAAAATCTTTTTTTTTAGTTGGTTTCCATTAAAAATGTTTAGCTGTTTTTGAGGGATTAAAATCTGTCTGTTTACAGAGTATCACTTCTCAGTCCCATCAGCTGAGTGCTCATGTGAAGCATTATCTCTGATCTCCTGACTTCATAAACCTCATTTAAGCCATATTCTTATCGGATAGATTTAAGAGTTTAGCTATAATCAGTGTTTATGAGGTCGGGCAATCAGAGGCTTCACATGAGCCATCAGCTGACGGGACTGAGAAGTGATACTCTGCTAACACAGATTTTTAACCCCTGAAAATTTTAACAAAGACCAGTTGAATTTATTTTTTATTTTTAGCACAATATGAGTACAATGCAACCATAAAAAAATGCCCCAAAGGTGTCCATAGCCTTCAGAGGTCTTGAGGAGTCCAGGCAAAGGGGACCGCCACAATGTTAGGAAAATGAAATTAATGTTATGGTTAATCTGTGTATTTCTTGTGCTGATCCTGAGCTACAGCATACTCCAGAGCTGCAATTACAGTTCTGTCGGTCATCATTGGAAACAGTCAACAAGCTTGTTGTCTGACACACTAACAATTGCTGACTGCTAATCCGGTAAAACAGCAAACCTAACTGTAACAGATCTCCTAGCACCCCGACCGGGTACCTCCGTTGATAAATGCTCCCAGTGCCTCCCGAGGACTCCAAGCACTCCGCTCGACACCGATACCACCACAGGAACCAGGAACAGGAACAGCTCTTACAAGAGCTAGGAGTAATAGCCAGGGGAGTATACAAGTATAGCAATCCCCACACACATGAGACGAGGCTCTATGTTGAGTGTAAAACAGGAACACTTTATTGAGGGCTACCCGCCCGTATTTATGCAGGTCCCCATCTGGTGTACACGCCCCTAGGGGACCAGAAGGAAGACTGCGACACAGGACAGATACGTAGCACTCAAGATACACAGACACAACACATCCCCACAATGCATCATGGTTTTCTCCTCTCTGCCCTGGAGACACCCGAGGAGCAATTCAATTATCTCTCAGGACAAAGGGAAATCACCAATACACATGTGGGAACAACAGGACAGAAATCACCACCCAAACACACAATGTCACACCCTCACAGCAAACACAGACATTTAACATATTCCCAGATAGCTCAAGTCTGAGTGCATATCATTAGGTGAATGCACTCAGAATACACAAATACAATAAAATTAGCTATCTGGGTACTCTCACATAACATACAATACAATTACACAGACAGATGGTTCTGTCACACTAACAAGTGGATTATTCTACAGTCCAAAGAGAGCCATGCTATTTAGCATACATTTTTCTATGTATCATTCCCTGTAAGTCTTCATACCCCAACTGAATCTCTTCAATGAGAATTAGTACCCCAGAAGAATAGTGAGTGCAGCTCTGGAGTATAATACAAGATGTAACTCAGGATCCGTACAGGATAAGTAATGTAATGTAAGTACACAGTGACTCCACCAGAAGAATAGTGAGTACAGCTCTGGAGTATAATACAAGATGTAACTCAGGATCCGTACAGGATAAGTAATGTAATGTAAGTACACAGTGACTGCACCAGCAGAATAGTGAGTACAGCTCTGGAGTATAATACAAGATGTAACTCAGGATCCGTACAGGATAAGTCATGTAATGTATGTATACAGTGACTGCACCAGCAGAATAGAGAGTACAGCTCTGGAGTATAATACAGGATGTAACTCAGGATCAGTACAGGATAAGTAATGTAATGTATGTACACAGGGACTTCATCAGCATAATAGTGAGTGCAGCTCTGGAGTATAATACAGGATGTAACTCAGGATCAGTACAGGATGAGTAATGTAATGTATGTACACAGTGACTCCACCAGCAGAATAGTGAGTGCAGCTCTGGAGTATAATACAGGATGTAACTCAGGATAAGTACAGGAGAAGTAATGTATGTACACAGTGACTCCACCAGCAGAATAGTAGAAATCGAAGGCCACAGCAGCATATCCAACCAAAATCTTCTTTATTGTTCAAAAACTCCCAAGTACAGTGTACAAAATAGCAACGTTTCGGCTATATCTAGCCATTGTCAAGCATATATTACAAATGTTAGTGCTCACATATAAATAGTAAAAGCAGTTCACACCCACAATATTAGTAACCCAATGATCAAATAGATCGGCAAACACAGATCAAATTGTGACCAATAACAATCAAGTCTCACAGCAATTTCCAATTACTAAACATACGCCTATCTATCTCACCTGCATAAGATATTCACAACTAGCATGGCACTCAGCGTCCCGCTACAACGACTGCGCATGTCCTGCGCACGTCATTTGTCCGCGACTATGCAAGGTATAGCAACATCGCGCGAGATTAGACCAGCGGCGTCAACCACCAATCCGATACGCCCGCACCGACGGCATCATAGCCGGCGTGCAAGTCACGTGACCGGAGAGGCTCCGTCACATGACCGCAGTAGATATGTATCTTATTCTGAGCCGCGCTGTGTTGCTATAACAAAGCAGTACCACATTAATACATTATGCAGACAGAGACCTCCAGAGTATGTTGTATATTTACAGGTAAGGAAAGGCTCATGTCCTAAAAATAGAGATAATGACTGCTACAAGCCGACCACCGTGGAAGGAATCCCACCATAATCGGGTATAGCTATAATTACATAAATGTGTCACCAATAATAGGATGATATAATTGGGGGTGCATATAAATCTCCAACATAAAAACATATAAAAATATGCATACAGCGGATGAAGATCTAGCTGATCCCTGCCACATTGAACTCCAAGTTGAGTCCAAAGGGCTGTAAGAACCTCAGCGTGTATATCCATTTAAGTTCTTTCTTTCTCAGCACAGCATCCTTATCTCCACCCCAGCGTAGGGTGCCCACACTGTCAATCACCCTGAAGCGCAGTTGATTGACAGAGTGTCCGGCCTCCACAAAATGTTTAGCTACAGGTTTATCCATGTTTGCCTTGCGAATTGTGCTTTTATGTTCATTAATCCGTTCACGGATTTCCATAGTAGTCTCCCCTACATAGGTGAGACTACAGGGGCATTGAATGACATACACAACATCGCGTGATCTACATGTATAGTAGCCGTTGATCTTATACTTTTTACCACTATAGGGATGAAAAAAGTGGTCCCCTTTCAGGAGACAGCAAGACAAACATGGAAACGTGTATCACATAGGCTAGGGTTCCTCTTGTAGGCCATCATAGGAGGGGACTTGAACTCTTCAATATCAGGAAGACCTCTTTGCAAGATGTGCCACTCCTTCCTAAGGATGTGAGCGATGTCTCCACTGTCCCGACCAAAGATAGATACAAAGGGAACTCTAGCCACGGGTGTAACTTTTGCTGGCTTGTGGAGAACAGACTCTCTGTCAATCAAAGTCACCCTCTTCTTTGTTCTACTGAGAAGGGTCCTGGGATAACCACGATCAATGAAACGCTCACACATGGCATCCACCCTTTGTGTAAAATTGGGGTCATCAGATACAATCCTTCTGACCCTTAGTAGCTGGCTCCAAGGTAGGGAGTCCAACATTCGCCGCGGGTGGTAACTGTCATGTGTGAGGAGAGTGTTTCTATCTGTGGGCTTCTGATAGAGGTCCGTTCTAATTTGACCCTCTACCACGAATACCGGTACATCCAAGAAATGCAGTTCACTTCTGGAGGACGTGACCGTGAACTGTAATCCCGGTACACCCGCATTTAGGTGTGAGTGGAAATCCTCCAACTCATCAACTGTACCAGTCCAGATCATGAAGATGTCGTCGATGTAGCGCCACCAACAGAATAGTGAGTGCAGCTCTGGAGTATAATACAGGATGTAACTCAGGATCAGTACAGGATAAGTAATGTAATGTATGTACACAGTGACTTCACCAGGAGAATAGTGAGTGCAGCTCTGGAGTATAATATGGGATGAAACTCAGGATCAGTACAGGATAAGTAATGTAATATATGTACACAGTGACTCCACCAGCAGAATAGTGAGTGCAGCTCTGCAGTATCAAATCAAATCAAATAAGCTTTATTGGCAGGACTAAATACATTTTAGCATTGCCAAAGCAAGTGGGAAATAATTGGGTAGGGTTGGGGGATGGGGACACGTCCAGGGTGGGGATATAGGAGTCCATGTTATATCAGGCTCCTCTCAGTCTATGGCAGGCAGTAATATATTGTGCTGCTGTGGCTGCTGTGTTCTCCTCTTCCCCCAGCAGTATGGAGAGTCTCTCTTCCTCCTCTATGGAGATGAAGTCTGGGCAGAAATCAGTCAGTCTCCTGAAGTGAGTCTCCCTTACTGCTGAGTATTTGGGGCATCGCAGCAGGAAATGAGCCTCATCCTCCACGGCCTCCTGGTCGCACTGCTGGCACAGTCTGCTCTCCCTGGGCATGTACCTCTGTCTGTGACGCCCGGATTCAATGAGCAGGCTGTGGGCGCTCAGTCTGTACCGGCTCAGGATCTGTCAGTCTTTTGGATTGGGGAGTTTCTCCAGATATGGGGCCAGTTTGTACTCCCTCTGCAGGCTCTGGTATACTGTCAGCTTCTGGGATGTTCTTATGTCGTTCCTCCAGACGCTAATATACTCCTCTTTGTACTTGTGTATCGTCCTCTGGATTTCGCCCTTTGTCAGGCTATATTGGTTGGTGGCTTGGGCAGGCTGGGTTTGGGTGACTTGTTGCAGGGTGCTTTGTTTTTCTGGGGCTTCTTGGTGTACCAAGGCTTTGTGATGGTAGGAGCTGGGACTGCTGCTATGAAGATGGGCTCTGAATGATAGCGCCCCCTTCTGTACAACAAAGTAGAGTGGGAATCTTCCCAGTTCTGCTCGACAGGCGCTGTTTGAGGTGCTCCTGTGGACCTGGAGAAAGTGTTTGCAGAATTCTAGGTGGAATAGTTCTGTTGGCCCAGAGTCCCACTTTGCCCAGTCTGGGTATACAGTATAAATAAAGAGGTTTTGGAACCGCGCTGCTAGAGACTATGTCTCTCGGTCAACAGTGGATAGCATAGGGCACCAGCCCCTCTCCTCTTCACCCAAAGGATCCGATCTTCACCAGACCTCCTCCTCTACAGGGTTAAAGAAGATTGGCAGAATAGTGAAGCACCCTTTGCAATCTTTTTTATAAAAGGTTTTATTCTACTCACAAGAGTCGGTAGACAAAAGGCATATAGTACAAAACAATCGTCACGTTACTGCCCGACCCGGGTTTCGCTGCCTCGCTTCTTCAGGGGCGATGACTGCGCATGTTCGCAGTGGGGCCCTTTAAATAGCCCAGCTTATCTCATTACATGAGCCGGTATGATTCCGGAACATATATCAAATTTTCCAACAACCGTTACAAATCATACATTACAATTAGTGATCTTTTATACATTCACATTTAAAACAAAACAAAAATAAAAATAAAAAGAGAGTTTCTCTCGTTGTTATGAACTCATTCACATATACACCCTTTCGGGTTACCGCAATTCTATTCAATCAGTACATATTTCCAGCCTACTTTCCAGCATTACTATCCCACTTCATAACTGTAACATCTAATATCCTAGATCCCTCAAACTTTATCTACAGTATTCATAATGCCGTCACCTAGGCTCCGCCCACTCCTGGAGCGTCATTCAGGTATTCTCCACCCACTCCTGAAGCGTCATTCAGGTATTCTCCACCCACTCCTGAAGCGTCATTCAGGTATTCTCCACCCACTCCTGAAGCGTCATTCAGGTATTCTCCACCCACTCCTGAAGCGTCATTCAGGTATTCTCCACCCACTCCTGAAGCGTCATTCAGGTATTCTCCACCCACTCCTGAAGCGTCATTCAGGTATTCTCCACCCACTCCTGAAGCGTCATTCAGGTATTCTCCACCCACTCCTGAAGCGTCATTCAGGTATTCTCCACCCACTCCTGAAGCGTCATTCAGGTATTCTCCACCCACTCCTGAAGCGTCATTCAGGTATTCTCCACCCACTCCTGAAGCGTCATTCAGGTATTCTCCACCCACTCCTGAAGCGTCATTCAGGTATTCTCCACCCACTCCTGAAGCGTCATTCAGGTATTCTCCACCCACTCCTGAAGCGTCATTCAGGTATTCTCCACCCACTCCTGAAGCGTCATTCAGGTATTCTCCACCCACTCCTGAAGCGTCATTCAGGTATTCTCCACCCACTCCTGAAGCGTCATTCAGGTATTCTCCACCCACTCCTGAAGCGTCATTCAGGTATTCTCCACCCACTCCTGAAGCGTCATTCAGGTATTCTCCACCCACTCCTGAAGCGTCATTCAGGTATTCTCGACCCCGCCTCCTCCCTCTGACACCCACATCACGAAGCACCGCCGCCCAATTAAACGGTCAGGCTAACATGACGTAGCTCAAAGGTCCTCAAGAAGCCAGGTAAAGAAAAACCGAACGACGCTACTGGTGAGAACACTTTACAATATACATGGCTTCAAATCAAATTCTATGTTCAGCCCACCTGGTTGTAGGGTCCCTAGCTGATAGATCCACTCTACCTCTTTTCTATTAATCTGTGCCAGCGAATCCCCTCCTCGCCAGTGTGGCTTGACAGTTTCAACTCCAGCAAATTTCAAGCCCCGCGGATTCTTTCCATGCATAAGCTTGAAATGAGCTGATACGCTATGGGTCATCAGGCCTTTTTTGATGTTCCGTAGGTGTTCTTGTATCCTAACTTTCAGCTTCCTCACCGTCCTGCCCACGTACTGGAGCCCACATGGGCACTCCAGCACGTATATGATGCCCTCATTTTCGCACGAGCAGTTTCCTCTTATGCGAAACTCCACCCCATTCTTTTTGGATACCATATAGTTAATGTTCCTCTGCCGTTCTTTTGAGTTCCGATTTTTACACCCTGCGCAAAATCCACACCAGGTAAATTTTCCTCCTTCCTTATTAATTTTTATATTCACTGGGGGGATGGCACTGTGTACAAGTTTTGTTCTAATGCTAGCCGCTTTCTTAAAAATAAAGGAGGGATTCGCAGGTATTGTTTTTCCTAATATTGGATCGTTCTTCAATATTCCCCAGTTCTTTTTCACCATTTTTTTGATATTGTCAGACATAGAGCAAAATTTGGTCACGAAGGAGAACCTATAGTCCCTATCCACCTTTTTCACTTTTCCTTTCATATATTCATTTCCTTCCCCTTTTTCTACCTCCACATTTTGTATACACACGTCAAGACTTGCCTCATCATAACCTCTTTCAACAAATCTGTCTTTTAGCACCCTGCATTGTGTTCTATAGTCACCCACTTCTGTACAGTTACGGGCCATCCTCTTAAACTGACCCTTCGGTATGTTCTTGAGCCATGGCCCGTAATGGCAGCTCTTCATATCAATGTAGGAGTTGACGTCTGTTTCCTTAAAATATGAGCTTGTCATGAAGCGGCCATCCTCTATCCGTATACACAGGTCCAAAAAGTTGACACTCACATTACTGATCTCCCCCACAAATCGCAGGTTCCAATCATTATTATTCAACTGGCAGATAAAAGACTCGAGTCCCTCTCTCCCTCCTTCCCACACTAGGAGACAGTCATCGATATACCTCCTCCAGAAGGTCAGTTTACCCCCTGGGGTGTCCGCTCCTAGTGTGGGAAGGATGGAACTCTCCTCCCAGGCCCCCATAAAAATATTAGCAAAACTGGGGGCGAATTTCGCCCCCATCGCCGTGCCAATGCACTGTACATAATGTGAATCTCTAAACCAGAAGAAGTTATAGTCAAGGCAATAACTGAGGCACTCCAGGATAAAATTTCCCTGCTGCTCTCCTATTCTTTCATCATTTCTAATCCTATTCTCTACCGCCTCCATTCCTAATTTCTTTGGAATAACTGTGTACAGGGATGCCACATCAATTGTGGCCATCCATGTATTCTCGGTAGGGGGGCTTAGGTCTTTAATGAGATGTAACACAGATCCAGTATCCTTCAGATGCGAGGGGTTCTGCAGCACATATCCCTGCAGGTAAAAATCAATATACTCCGTAATTCTGCACGTTAGTGAGTTAAGCCCCGAAATTATCGGCCTCCCCGGAGGATCCGTTGGACTTTTATGCACCTTGGGCAGGTGATATATCACCGGCACCAAGGGAAACGGAATGGTAAGATACTCATACTCTTTTTTATTTAGTATTCCTTTCTTAAAGCCCTCTGCTAGTATGCCGTCAAGGATCCGTTTATACTCCTGGGTGGGGTTACTTTTCAGTTTTCTATAGGTTGTTACATCTGATACTAATCTCGCCATTTCGGCTTCATATTTTTCTTTATTCATTACAATCAGCTGGCTTGATTATTATATCTGGATTTCTTTCCAGATCTTTAAGGGCTTTTCTTTCCTTATAGGTGAGATTTTGTGTCACCTTATCCGTGTCCATCTCTTCCAGCTCTTTCAATAGACCAGTTTTAAATGCCTCCACACACTCATTATTAGGGTTTTTTGGGAAAAACTTAGATTTTTCTTTCATTTGTGTATGCAGAATCTCTTCCTTCTTATCCGACTTTATATTCGCTACTCCAGGTTATTGATCCAATATTTTGCCATATTTATTTTCCGGATATATTTATGTATGTCCAGAAATGCCTCAAATTTGTTGATCCTCTGACTAGGTGCATATTTTAGGCCCTTACTCAGGACACTCTTTTCTCCCTCTGTTAGAATGTGACTACTCAAGTTGAAAATTCCTCTTATATCTCCTTGCTCTTTTTGGTTTTTGGGCTTATTCTTCCCTTTTCCCCGTCTTCCTCTGCCAGGCTTCTTTTTTGTGGTGTCCTCACTATCTGTTCTCTTATTTCTCCTTCCCTCTGTACTCCTTTTATGCTCTGATGGGGAAAATTCTGCTCACCTTGCTGTTTGAAACTTAGTCTGTCTCCCTCACAGTTGTCCCTTTTCGGATTTTCTCCATAGCTGTTTCCTTCATAATGAGCCCCTTTTTCATAATAACTTAAGTTATAATTTTCTTGTGGTCTCCATTTCGGTTTTCCTTTATATCCTCCCCCTTGGTACGGCTGTCTATATGGTTGTCTGTATTGCTGTCCTCTATATCCATTATTCTGTCCATAGTTCCCACTATGTTGTCCTCTATTGTAGCCATAATTTTGACCCCAACCACCACCCTGTTGGCCTCCATGGTTTTGCTGATATATATGGTTCTGCTGGTACATATGATCATTCCCTTTTCCAAAATTTGACTCATAAGCATATTCATTATCCCTATTAGGCTGATATGTACGTTCATGGTTTCTATTATAATATCCATAATTCCGCTGCGGTATATAATCATTAGCTTGCTGATTGTAATTATTCTTAAAAACCTTTTGCTTCCCAACCCCATTCTCTGGTTTCCTAAAACCTTCAGTGTAGTGTCCTAGATTCGGATTACTACCACTGTGTTCATCCACATGTGCCGTGTCTAGCATAGTCTCCTCCATATTCTTTTGCTTATTTTTCCATTTGTATACCATATCTGTTTTATAATTATTACAGATTTTAGCATACTTCTTTTGTTTCTTACTCCTTATTTCTTTTTCAGATTTTAATACTGCTTCTTGACATTGTTTGCTACATTTTTCATATATCTCCCTATTCGCGCTTTTTATTGGTTTAATCACTTCTTGCAGTTCATCAATAACCTTATTTATCTTCCTTAATTTGTTTTTTCGAACAATAATAATATACTGCATAACTTTCCATGCGCATTCATTCAATACTTTTTCCCAACCTACTAGGTCCTCCTCCTCCTCAGTAACCAAAGGGAGTTGCTATCTCAGACCCTCCGGGATCTTGCCTTCCATTAGGAATCGCTCCAGGGAGGCAATATCCCAGGTGGTTCTTATTTCCCTAGTAAATTCCCTTTCCAGTTTCACAAACAATGTTCGCATATCATCCGACCCTTTGTCAATCTCAATAGGAGTATCGCAAAAGACATCAAGGTTACACTTAAAATTGGCTCTAAAATCAAAAATGTCCATATTGTTAGCAAGACTTGACAACCTACAAATACAGGCAAAATACAAAAATTAAAGTCAGTCCTGTGTCTCAACACGGACAGTTACTTGCGCTGCTGCTGGTCCCGGAGTAGTGTGGTAGGTCGTTCACACTGGTTTATACAAATAAAGAGGTTTTGGAACCGCGCTGCTAGAGACTATGTCTCTCGGTCAACAGTGGATAGCATAGGGCACCAGCCCCTCTCCTCTTCTTGAGGACCTTTGAGCTACGTCATGTTAGCCTGACCGTTTAATTGGGCGGCGGTGCTTCGTGATGTGGGTGTCAGAGGGAGGAGGCGGGGTGGAGAATACCTGAATGACGCTTCAGGAGTGGGTCGAGAATACCTGAATGACGCTTCAGGAGTGGGTGGAGAATACCTGAATGACGCTTCAGGAGTGGGTGGAGAATACCTGAATGACGCTCCAGGAGTGGGCGGAGCCTAGGTGACGGCATTATGAATACTGTAGATAAAGTTTGAGGGATCTAGGATATTAGATGTTACAGTTATGAAGTGGGATAGTAATGCTGGAAAGTAGGCTGGAAATATGTACTGATTGAATAGACTTGCGGTAACCCGAAAGGGTGTATATGTGAATGAGTTCATAACAACGAGAGAAACTCTCTTTTTATTTTTATTTTTGTTTTGTTTTAAATGTGAATGTATAAAAGATCACTAATTGTAATTTTAATATGTATGATTTGTAACGGTTGTTGGAAAATTTGATATATGTTCCGGAATCATACCGGCTCATGTAATGAGATAAGCTGGGCTATTTAAAGGGCCCCACTGCGAACATGCGCAGTCATCGCCCCTGAAGAAGCGAGGCAGCGAAACCCGGGTCGGGCAGGAACGTGACGATTGTTTTGTACTATATGCCTTTTGTCTACCGACTCTTGTGAGTAGAATAAAACCTTTTATAAAAAAGATTGCAAAGGGTGCTTCACTATTCTGCCAATCTTCTTTAACCCTGTAGAGGAGGAGGTCTGGTGAAGATCGGATCCTTTGGGTGAAGAGGAGAGGGGCTGGTGCCCTATGCTATCCACTGTTGACCGAGAGACATAGTCTCTAGCAGCGCGGTTCCAAAACCTCTTTATTTGTATAAACCAGTGTGAACGACCTACCACACTACTCCGGGACCAGCAGCAGCGCAAGTAACTGTCCGTGTTGAGACACAGGACTGACTTTAATTTTTGTATTTTGCCTGTATTTGTAGGTTGTCAAGTCTTGCTAACAATATGGACATTTTTGATTTTAGAGCCAATTTTAAGTGTAACCTTGATGTCTTTTGCGATACTCCTATTGAGATTGACAAAGGGTCGGATGATATGCGAACATTGTTTGTGAAACTGGAAAGGGAATTTACTAGGGAAATAAGAACCACCTGGGATATTGCCTCCCTGGAGCGATTCCTAATGGAAGGCAAGATCCCGGAGGGTCTGAGATGGCAACTCCCTTTGGTTACTGAGGAGGAAGAGGACCTAGTAGGTTGGGAAAAAGTATTGAATGAATGCGCATGGAAAGTTATGCAGTATATTATTATTGTTCGAAAAAACAAATTAAGGAAGATAAATAAGGTTATTGATGAACTGCAAGAAGTGATTAAACCAATAAAAAGCGCGAATAGGGAGATATATGAAAAATGTAGCAAACAATGTCAAGAAGCAGTATTAAAATCTGAAAAAGAAATAAGGAGTAAGAAACAAAAGAAGTATGCTAAAATCTGTAATGATTATAAAACAGATATGGTATACAAATGGAAAAATAAGCAAAAGAATATGGAGGAGACTATGCTAGACACGGCACATGTGGATGAACACAGTGGTAGTAATCCGAATCTAGGACACTACACTGAAGGTTTTAGGAAACCAGAGAATGGGGTTGGGAAGCAAAAGGTTTTTAAGAATAATTACAATCAGCAAGCTAATGATTATATACCGCAGCGGAATTATGGATATTATAATAGAAACCATGAACGTACATATCAGCCTAATAGGGATAATGAATATGCTTATGAGTCAAATTTTGGAAAAGGGAATGATCATATGTACCAGCAGAACCATATATATCAGCAAAACCATGGAGGCCAACAGGGTGGTGGTTGGGGTCAAAATTATGGCTACAATAGAGGACAACATAGTGGGAACTATGGACAGAATAATGGATATAGAGGACAGCAATACAGACAACCATATAGACAGCCGTACCAAGGGGGAGGATATAAAGGAAAACCGAAATGGAGACCACAAGAAAATTATAACTTAAGTTATTATGAAAAAGGGGCTCATTATGAAGGAAACAGCTATGGAGAAAATCCGAAAAGGGACAACTGTGAGGGAGACAGACTAAGTTTCAAACAGCAAGGTGAGCAGAATTTTCCCCATCAGAGCATAAAAGGAGTACAGAGGGAAGGAGAAATAAGAGAACAGATAGTGAGGACACCACAAAAAAGAAGCCTGGCAGAGGAAGACGGGGAAAAGGGAAGAATAAGCCCAAAAACCAAAAAGAGCAAGGAGATATAAGAGGAATTTTCAACTTGAGTAGTCACATTCTAACAGAGGGAGAAAAGAGTGTCCTGAGTAAGGGCCTAAAATATGCACCTAGTCAGAGGATCAACAAATTTGAGGCATTTCTGGACATACATAAATATATCCGGAAAATAAATATGGCAAAATATTGGATCAATAACCTGGAGTAGCGAATATAAAGTCGGATAAGAAGGAAGAGATTCTGCATACACAAATGAAAGAAAAATCTAAGTTTTTCCCAAAAAACCCTAATAATGAGTGTGTGGAGGCATTTAAAACTGGTCTATTGAAAGAGCTGGAAGAGATGGACACGGATAAGGTGACACAAAATCTCACCTATAAGGAAAGAAAAGCCCTTAAAGATCTGGAAAGAAATCCAGATATAATAATCAAGCCAGCTGATTGTAATGAATAAAGAAAAATATGAAGCCGAAATGGCGAGATTAGTATCAGATGTAACAACCTATAGAAAACTGAAAAGTAACCCCACCCAGGAGTATAAACGGATCCTTGACGGCATACTAGCAGAGGGCTTTAAGAAAGGAATACTAAATAAAAAAGAGTATGAGTATCTTACCATTCCGTTTCCCTTGGTGCCGGTGATATATCACCTGCCCAAGGTGCATAAAAGTCCAACGGATCCTCCGGGGAGGCCGATAATTTCGGGGCTTAACTCACTAACGTGCAGAATTACGGAGTATATTGATTTTTACCTGCAGGGATATGTGCTGCAGAACCCCTCGCATCTGAAGGATACTGGATCTGTGTTACATCTCATTAAAGACCTAAGCCCCCCTACCGAGAATACATGGATGGCCACAATTGATGTGGCATCCCTGTACACAGTTATTCCAAAGAAATTAGGAATGGAGGCGGTAGAGAATAGGATTAGAAATGATGAAAGAATAGGAGAGCAGCAGGGAAATTTTATCCTGGAGTGCCTCAGTTATTGCCTTGACTATAACTTCTTCTGGTTTAGAGATTCACATTATGTACAGTGTATTGGCACGGCGATGGGGGCGAAATTCGCCCCCAGTTTTGCTAATATTTTTATGGGGGCCTGGGAGGAGAGTTCCATCCTTCCCACACTAGGAGCGGACACCCCAGGGGGTAAACTGACCTTCTGGAGGAGGTATATCGATGACTGTCTCCTAGTGTGGGAAGGAGGGAGAGAGGGACTCGAGTCTTTTATCTGCCAGTTGAATAATAATGATTGGAACCTGCGATTTGTGGGGGAGATCAGTAATGTGAGTGTCAACTTTTTGGACCTGTGTATACGGATAGAGGATGGCCGCTTCATGACAAGCTCATATTTTAAGGAAACAGACGTCAACTCCTACATTGATATGAAGAGCTGCCATTACGGGCCATGGCTCAAGAACATACCGAAGGGTCAGTTTAAGAGGATGGCCCGTAACTGTACAGAAGTGGGTGACTATAGAACACAATGCAGGGTGCTAAAAGACAGATTTGTTGAAAGAGGTTATGATGAGGCAAGTCTTGACGTGTGTATACAAAATGTGGAGGTAGAAAAAGGGGAAGGAAATGAATATATGAAAGGAAAAGTGAAAAAGGTGGATAGGGACTATAGGTTCTCCTTCGTGACCAAATTTTGCTCTATGTCTGACAATATCAAAAAAATGGTGAAAAAGAACTGGGGAATATTGAAGAACGATCCAATATTAGGAAAAACAATACCTGCGAATCCCTCCTTTATTTTTAAGAAAGCGGCTAGCATTAGAACAAAACTTGTACACAGTGCCATCCCCCCAGTGAATATAAAAATTAATAAGGAAGGAGGAAAATTTACCTGGTGTGGATTTTGCGCAGGGTGTAAAAATCGGAACTCAAAAGAACGGCAGAGGAACATTAACTATATGGTATCCAAAAAGAATGGGGTGGAGTTTCGCATAAGAGGAAACTGCTCGTGCGAAAATGAGGGCATCATATACGTGCTGGAGTGCCCATGTGGGCTCCAGTACGTGGGCAGGACGGTGAGGAAGCTGAAAGTTAGGATACAAGAACACCTACGGAACATCAAAAAAGGCCTGATGACCCATAGCGTATCAGCTCATTTCAAGCTTATGCATGGAAAGAATCCGCGGGGCTTGAAATTTGCTGGAGTTGAAACTGTCAAGCCACACTGGCGAGGAGGGGATTCGCTGGCACAGATTAATAGAAAAGAGGTAGAGTGGATCTATCAGCTAGGGACCCTACAACCAGGTGGGCTGAACATAGAATTTGATTTGAAGCCATGTATATTGTAAAGTGTTCTCACCAGTAGCGTCGTTCGGTTTTTCTTTACCTGGCTTCTTGAGGACCTTTGAGCTACGTCATGTTAGCCTGACCGTTTAATTGGGCGGCGGTGCTTCGTGATGTGGGTGTCAGAGGGAGGAGGCGGGGTCGAGAATACCTGAATGACGCTTCAGGAGTGGGTGGAGAATACCTGAATGACGCTTCAGGAGTGGGTGGAGAATACCTGAATGACGCTTCAGGAGTGGGTGGAGAATACCTGAATGACGCTTCAGGAGTGGGTGGAGAATACCTGAATGACGCTTCAGGAGTGGGTGGAGAATACCTGAATGACGCTCCAGGAGTGGGCGGAGCCTAGGTGACGGCATTATGAATACTGTAGATAAAGTTTGAGGGATCTAGGATATTAGATGTTACAGTTATGAAGTGGGATAGTAATGCTGGAAAGTAGGCTGGAAATATGTACTGATTGAATAGAATTGCGGTAACCCGAAAGGGTGTATATGTGAATGAGTTCACTCTTCTCTTTTTATTTTTATTTTTGTTTTGTTTTAAATGTGAATGTATAAAAGATCACTAATTGTAATTTTAATATGTATGATTTGTAACGGTTGTTGGAAAATTTGATATATGTTCCGGAATCATACCGGCTCATGTAATGAGATAAGCTGGGCTATTTAAAGGGCCCCACTGCGAACATGCGCAGTCATCGCCCCTGAAGAAGCGAGGCAGCGAAACCCGGGTCGGGCAGGAACGTGACGATTGTTTTGTACTATATGCCTTTTGTCTACCGACTCTTGTGAGTAGAATAAAACCTTTTATAAAAAAGATTGCAAAGGGTGCTTCACTATTCTGCCAATCTTCTTTAACCCTGTAGAGGAGGAGGTCTGGTGAAGATCGGATCCTTTGGGTGAAGAGGAGAGGGGCTGGTGCCCTATGCTATCCACTGTTGACCGAGAGACATAGTCTCTAGCAGCGCGGTTCCAAAACCTCTTTATTTGTATAAACCAGTGTGAACGACCTACCACACTATTCCGGGACCAGCAGCAGCGCAAGTAACTGTCCGTGTTGAGACACAGGACTGACTTTCATTTTTGTATTTTGGGTATACAGTATGTCTGGGCCCCAGACTTCGCTGCCATACAGGAGGATTGGGGCGATGATGGTGTCAAGGATTTTAAGCCAGACGGTCACTGGTGCTTTAAGGTGATACAGACGCCTTCTGATGGCATAGAAGGTTTTGCTCGCCTTGTCTTTCAGTGTTTCCATGGCTTTCTTAAAACTCCCTGATTGGCTGATTTCTAGGCCCAGGTAGGTGTAGCTGTCGGTTTCTGAAATTGGACAGTTGTTTAGCAGGAAGGGAGGACGCCCGGCTGCTTTTCGATTTCTTTTCTGGAACACCATGATGTTGGTTTTCTTTGGATTGATGGGCAGTGCCCACGTGTTACTGAACTCCTCTAGGATTTTCATGTTATCTTGGAGACCTTTCTCAGTTGGCGATAGTAGCAGAAGATCATCTGCATAAAGGAGAAATTTCACCTCGGTGTCATGGAGGGTGAGACCAGGTGCAGAGGAGGACTCCAGAGCCGCTGCCAGCTCATTGATGTAGATGTTAAACAGGGTTGGACTGAGGCTGCAGCCCTGTCTGACTCCTCGGCTCTGCCAGAAATAAGCCGCTCTCCTCCCATTTACCTTCACGCTGCATCTGTTCTCAGTGTAGGAACTTTTGATGACATCATATGTTTTTCCTCCCATTCCGCTTCCAAGAAGTTTCAGGAATAGGCCCGGATGCCACACTGAGTCAAAGGCCTTCTTAAAGTCCACAAAGCAGGCATAGATCTTTCCATGCTTTGTATTGTGGACATGGCTCTTCATGAGGCTCTGCAGGGTGTAGATGTGGTCCGTGGTGCGGTGGTTTGGTATGAAGCCTTCTTGGCTTCTGCTGAGGATGTTGTGCTGGGTGAGGAAGCTGAGGATCCTCTTATTCAGGATACTGCTGAGGAGTTTTCCCAGGTTGCTGTTGACACATATCCCTCTATAGTTGACTGGGTCGTACCTGTCTCCGCCCTTGTGTATGGGGGTGATGATGCCTTGGTTCCAGCTTTGGGGGAAGTAGCCGGCACTAAGCACAACATTGTAGAGTTTTACTAATGCGGCCTGGATACCTGGCGGTCTGTATTTGATCATTTCTGGAAGGATCCCATCTGGGCCGCTGGCTTTTTAACTCTATCACTGAGATCCTCTCTGTTATCTCCTGCAGCGTGATCGGTGTGTCTAGAGGGTTTTGGAAATCTTAGATTTTTTCCTCCATATCCTTCAGCTTTTTCTTGATTTCTTTTTGTTCTGGGTTTTGGTCCTCCCTCGAGATGGCTTTGTAAAGATCCTTGAAGTACTGGAGCCAGATGTTGCCGTTTTGGATGTGGAGGTTGGTGTTCTTGCTGGTTTTGTCCATCTGCTTCAATAGTTCCCAGAAGCAGTTGTCCTGGAGAGCATCTTGGAGTTGGAGGAGCTTGGTTGAGATGTTGCCTTGCTTTTTCTTTCTGATGGTATTTTTGTATTGCCTTTGTACGTTGTTGTAGGCTTCCCTCAGACTGGGGTTGTTCGGATCTTGGTGTTTCCTATTTGAGGCCATTCTTAGCGCCTTCCTTATATCTTTACACTCCGGGTCGAACCAACTGTTGGGTTGTTGCTTTTTTGGCCTTTTGTTGCATCTTTTGAGGTCAGACATTTCCGCCATGGTGCAAAGTATATTATTAAAGTCCCTTACCGCGAGATTTACTCCTTCTGGATTCAGCTCATACACTTTCCTATGGAAGTTATGGAACATCTCCTGGATCTCTGCGCTGTTTATGGTCTCCATATACTTTGGGGTTGACATCTTGGACTATTTAAAAGATGGAGGTAGGTTATAGAGGCCGGTCTGCTGAGATGTTTATGCCGGTAGTTTACTTGTGGATTTTATGTATAGGAGCAGTTGGTTGTGGTCTGACAGGTGTGTCTGTTGGGGGACTATGAAGCCACCAACATTTTTGGGGTCCATATCTGTGATGGCATAGTCTACCACACTGGTGTATATTATACAAGGCACAGAAAAGAAATCAGCGGCACTGCTATTGCTTGCCCCACAAACACTCCGTATTGCCAGACGCAGCAACCACGGCTCAGTCGATGCAGGCAGATTCGCCTGGTGCTCAGCAAAGGCTGGTTCAAAGCAGACACATAATATGGATACAATGGTAGATGAAAAGATTTGCGGGACTCACCACTGTCTTGAAATTATTTCAATGCTTTATTTCACGCATACATAGAAAAGTTCGCAGGCTGGGGAGCGGAATAGCCCTTCAGTGTTGATTGACGGTGACGGCCGTTTCGCGCTTAGTTTGCGCTTCCTCGGAACGCTATAACACACACATGCACAGCCGTGCTGTATATGGGCATTCACCTGACCAGCACTCAGGTAACAGGGAGGTGCTCCCACAGGTGCGCAACATGTGCAATTAAAATCAAGCACTTACACACAGCGCAGCAAAGTATATGAGCAACAAAGTAACATAGTGACATTAGTGACATGGTGTCATCATCACGGCAAAAAGTTACAAATACATAAAACGGGTATAAACAGATATGGAAGCGCATAAATCAGCAAGGTAGTCATAAAAATACTGCCATGTCATTTTTATCATTTAAGCCGTGCGGACCCATGGCGCTGGTTCTGATGATCCACCGGGCCTCCTGTTGCAGCAAGAGGCGGTGGCGATCACCACCCCTAGGGATGGGTCCCACGGCCGCAATGCCTGCAAATGAGAGGCTCGATGGATCGCCACCGTGGACCGCACGGACATGGTCGATCAGGCGGGGGGAACCCCGTCCCGTTCTAATGGAGCTCAAGTGCTCCCGGACCCGTTCAAATAGCGGTCTGATAGTTTTACCAATGTAAAACCGATGACATCTGCATGTAACAACGTACACTACAAAAGACGTACGGCAGGTGATGAAATCTTTTACTTTATATATCACCTCCCCAATATTTAGCATTTTACTCTGTGAGTTATGGGAACAAAATGAACAATTTCCACACTTGAAGTTTCCCTGCGGTTTTCTACTCTGCAACCAATTAGTTTGTTTGGGTTGTCTCACCAAACTATGGACCAATTTGTCTCTGAGAGTGTGACATTTCCTAAACGTTATTAATGTTTTTTTTGAGGCCAAGTCCCCCAAAGCAGAATTAACCTTTAGTAGGTCCCAATTGCTTAACACGGCCTGTCTCACTATGCTAGCAGCGGGACTGAACTTAAACGCAAGAGTGAATCTATCAGTGTCCCTTTGTTTAATCCTGTCACTAAGGAGGTTGTGACGTGTGTAATGGCTGGCGCGATGTAGGGCTTCAACAACGCCCCTCCGTGGGTAACCCCTCTCTAAGAGTCTCTCCTTAAGCTGGTGGGCCTGACTAAAATAGCCCTGATCCGTGCTATTAATTCTACGGAGACGGATGAATTGCCCGAACGGGACCGCATCCTTCACCGCAGATGGATGAAAGCTGGTCTGGTGGAGCAGCGAGTTGGTCGCAGTGGGTTTATGGAAGCCTGTGGTACACAGGGTATCATTTTCTGTGGTGATCCTCACATCTAAAAAATCCAAGGAATCACCACCGAAATTGAGAGTAAATCTCATGTTCATTTTGTTAGTACTGTTTAAATGGTGTACAAACTGCTGACAAACCTCTTCGCTGCCCGACCAGACCAGAAATACATCATCTACATAGCGTAAGTAGAGATGAATATGTCTCAGAAAGGGGTTCCCTGATGAGAAGACGTATGTGTCACGAGGGTATCAAGAGCCACGTCTGACTCCGTTATACCCGGGGTCAGGAAGTCGCAGCGGGTGGCTGCGCGCTCTATATCTAAAGATCACGGTGTTTCTTAGTGATTGTTTTCTGTGTTTGCCTTGCTATCCTTTTTGTCTCTCTCAGGGATCCGTAGCTTCTCCTCCTCAGCTGTTTCTTGTCTGCCACTCCCTACCTCCTTATATTCTCCCCTCACACTTCTCTAGTTGCCAGTTATAGAGCTTCCTGCCTGGACATCTATACTGACCCACTGGAGTGGTTAATCCTGGTTGTCGTTCCTGAGTGCTACCCTCCGGATCCCTGTTTGGCTTATTGTTGTCTCCTGTTGTCGCCCACCTGGGAATATATGTTGAGTCTGTGTTGTCTGTCCTCCCCTTGGTGTTTTCCCTTAGAGTTAGTGGTGCGGACTAGTGTTCCCATCGCCCTGTTCACTACCTAGGGTAGGGAAAGCCAGGGCTTTAGGCACGTGATCGGCGTACGGGTGAGGAACCCGTCTAGGGACGTCAGGGCAGCCAGGTGCCAGCCGCCAGGTGAGTCAGGGGTCACCATCTTCCCTCTCACTTGGGCAGGGCCTTCCTCGTTCCCTCCCTCTGTGTCACGTATGTGATAGCCACGCCGACCGTGATATTATAACTGGCCCTTACTTTTTGAGAAAAAAAATAAAAATAAAATTTAGATAATTTTTTGTTTGTTGTTTTTTTTTTTCTCTCTCTACTTAGAATCCAATATGGATCCTATTGATGCCTTGGCAGAACAGCTTCAAGGCCTGTCTTTGGAGGTGGCAGGATTGAAGGCGTCTGTTCTCCAACAACAGCAGCAAATGCAGCAGACCGCACCCCCAGCGGTTGCTATGGGTAACCAGGTTGTCACTGAACCCAAGGTTGCTCTTCCCGACAGATTTTCTGGGGGAAGGGACAAATTTGCGACGTTCCGTGAGGCCTGCAAATTATATTTTAAGTTGCGCCCTTACTCCTCAGGTCATGAAGAACAGCGGGTAGGGATTGTCATTTCCCTGCTTCAGGGGGATCCGCAATCCTGGGCGTTCTCGTTACCCCCTGGTTCTCAGGCTCTTCGGTCAGTGGAGGGATTTTTTGGGGCTTTGGGTCTCATATATGATGACCCTGACCGAGTCGCCCTGGCTGAGTCGAAGTTACGGAGACTCCTACAGGGAGATCGGTCAGCAGAGGAATATTGCTCAGAGTTCCGTAGGTGGGCTACGGATACTCAGTGGAACGACCCGGCTCTCAGGAGTCAGTTCTGCTCTGGGTTATCTGAAAGGGTTAAGGATGCACTGGCGCTGTATGAGACCCCCCTTTCCCTTGATGCTGTTATGTCCCTCTCTATCAGAATAGATAGACGTCTTAGGGAGAGATCGAAAATTCCGGAGCAATTGGTTACCTCTCCCAAGCAACAGTCAGCCTGTACTGACTTAGATGAGCCTATGCAGCTAGGCGGAACTTCTCGTCAGGTCCGTCCTCCCGAGGTTCGCCGTAGGGGGGGGGGCTTGTTTTTTCTGTGGGGGGAGGGGTCATTTCATTAATGTCTGTCCCTCCTTTCTCAAAAACAAAAGACCGTCGGAAAACTACTAACCCCGGGCTGTGCGGAGGATGTCAGCCGGGGGGTATACGTTTCCTCCATACGAACATCTCAATTTGTGTTACCAGCGGTCATTGTTTTTGGTGTTAAGACGGAGTCTATTTCTGTTTTTCTAGACAGTGGAGCAGGGGTAAACTTGATTGATGCCCATTTTGCCCGCACTATGGGTTTGTCTCTCTGTACGCTGCAGAGACCTATTCCCGTATTCGCTATAGACTCGGCTCCTCTGTCTCAGAGAAACCTCACCCACATTGTTCGTAATTTACACCTTCGGGTAGGGGACCACCATAATGAGTGTCTTTCAGGTTACGTTCTGGAGGGCCTTCCCTCTCCGGTGGTATTGGGTCTTCCCTGGTTGGTAGCGCACAATCCAGTGGTGGATTGGCAGGCCAGGGAGATATTGGAGTGGAGTGAGCATTGCAGAGAGAATTGCTTAAATAACAATTGCTTAATCGCCTCCATAGCTTCCCTACCTACATTTATTTCGGACTTTGAGGACGTTTTTTCTGAAAAGGGTTGTCAGAAACTACCACCTCATCGTCCTTATGATTGCCCAGTTAACCTGATTCCCGGGGCAAAATTACCCAAGTCCAGGTTGTATAATCTTTCGGGTCCCGAGAGACAAGCCATGAAAGATTATATCTCCGAGAGTCTGGCTAAGGGACACATCAGACCCTCTTCTTCACCCGTGGCTGCAGGGTTTTTCTTTGTTAAAAAGAAAGATGGGGGCCTGCGTCCTTGCTTAGATTTCCGTGAGTTAAACCAGATAACCATCCGTGACCCATACCCTCTTCCTCTCATTCCTGACCTTTTTAATCAGATTGCGGGTGCTAAGTGGTTCTCCAAACTTGATCTTAGGGGGGCCTACAATCTGATTCGTATCAGGGAAGGGGATGAGTGGAAGACAGCTTTTAACACCCCTGAGGGGCATTATGAAAATCTTGTTATGCCTTTCGGTCTGACCAATGCCCCTGCTGTCTTCCAACATTTCGTTAATGATATTTTTAGTCATCTCATCGGCAGGTTTGTAGTCATATACCTAGATATCTTAATTTATTCGGCTGATCTGAAAACACATGAGGTGCATGTCAGGCAAGTACTGCAGGTCCTACGGACGAATAAATTATATGCGAAAATTGAAAAATGTGTCTTTGCTGTTCAGGAATTACAGTTCCTGGGATATCTATTATCTGCTTCAGGTTTCCGCATGGATCCTGGGAAGGTCCAGGCAATTTTAGATTGGGATCTTCCTGAGAACCTTAAAGCCCTACAACGGTTTTTGGGTTTCGCTAATTTCTATAGAAAGTTCATTAAAAATTATTCAGTGATCGTTAAACCCCTTACCGACATGACTAGGAAGGGGACGGATTTTTCCAAATGGTCTGACGCCGCTAAAGATGCATTTTCCTCTCTAAAGGAGAGGTTTACCTCGGCACCTGTTCTAATTCAACCTGATGTCTCCCAGCCTTTTATTGTCGAGGTAGATGCGTCAGAGGTGGGAGTGGGAGCTGTATTGTCTCAGGGTCCGTCTCCTGGCAAATGGCGTCCTTGCGCTTTCTTTTCCAAAAAATTATCTTCTGCGGAGAAGAATTATGATATTGGAAATAGGGAACTGTTGGCGATTAAACTGGCGCTTGAAGAGTGGCGTCACTTCTTAGAGGGAGCAATCCACCCCGTCACGGTGATTACGGATCACAAGAACCTTCTGTACCTAGAATCGGCTAAGCGTCTCACCCCTAGACAAGCTAGGTGGTCGCTATTCTTTACCAGATTTAACTTTGTAATCACCTATCGTCCTGGGGCAAAAAATACCAAGGCAGACGCATTATCTCGTAGTTTCCCTGGAGGGGGTAATGTTTGTGATCCGGTACCTATTTTACAAAGAGGAGTGGTTGTCTCTGCTGTACACTCTGTTCTAGAGGGAAAGGTGTTAGAGGCTCAGGGGGACGCCCCGGCCTCTTGCCCCTCAGAGAAATTGTTTGTACCGTTAAACCTGCGTCTTGAATTATTAAAAGAACATCATAATTCGGCACTTGCTGGACACCCGGGTAGTAAAGCAACCTTGGAGCTTTTATCTCGTCGTTTTTGGTGGCCAAGGTTGCGTCAGGATGTAATGGATTTCGTGTCTACTTGTTCTACTTGTGCACGCGCGAAAGTCTCTCATACACGTCCAGCAGGGTCTTTATTGCCACTTTTCATCCCCAATAGGCCATGGACACATCTGTCAATGGATTTCATCACTGACTTACCGTTGTCGGCGGGTAAAACAGTTATCTTGGTAGTAGTAGACAGGTTTAGCAAAATGGTACACTTTATTGCGCTACCCGCACTTCCTAATGCTAAAACTCTCGCTCAGGTGTTTATCAGTGAAATCGTGAAGCTTCACGGGGTCCCTTCCGATGTGGTTTCGGATCGGGGAACCCAGTTTATTTCTAAGTTTTGGAAAGCTTTTTGTTCCCGTTTGGGGGTTCACTTGTCCTTTTCCTCAGCTTTCCATCCTCAGTCGAATGGACAGACTGAGCGTACCAACCAAAACCTAGAAACATATTTAAGGTGTTTTGTGTCTGAAAACCAAGAGTTGTGGTCATCATATTTACCGTTAGCTGAGTTTGCCATAAATAATCATTATCAGGAGTCCACTGGCAAGTCACCATTCCTTGGTGCATACGGTTTTCATCCCCAGTTTTGTACTTTCAAAGAGGGGGGGTCTTCTGGGGTTCCCGAAGAGGAAAGGTTTTCTTCATCTCTTTCATCGGTATGGCAGAAGGTGCAAGTTAACTTGAAAAAGATAAGTGGGAAATATAAATGCATGGCCGATAAGAAACGGTCGCCAGGTCCGGACCTAGGAGTGAATGACTATGTGTGGTTGTCTACTAGGAATATTAAGTTGAAAGTTCCTTCTTGGAAACTGGGTCCTAGGTTCATTGGTCCCTATAAAATAGTAGCCGTCATTAACCCTGTGGCTTTTCGCCTGGAGCTACCTCAGACTTTTAAGATCCATAACGTCTTCCATAAATCGTTACTCAAGAAGTATGTTCCACCTCTAGAACCATCGCCGCTGCCACCTCCTCCTGTTATTGTGGATGGTAATCTGGAGTTTCAAATAGCCAGAATTGTTGATTCTCGTCGGGTCCGCCGCTCTCTTCAGTATCTGGTGCATTGGAGGGGTTACGGTCCCGAGGAAAGAATATGGGTTCCAGCGTCAGAGGTAAACGCCAACAGGTTAATTCAGACTTTCCATGCCTCTCATCCGGAGAGACCTGGTCCTGAGTGTCCGGAGGCCCCTCGTGAAAGGGGGGGTACTGTCACGAGGGTATCAAGAGCCACGTCTGACTCCGTTATACCCGGGGTCAGGAAGTCGCAGCGGGTGGCTGCGCGCTCTATATCTAAAGATCACGGTGTTTCTTAGTGATTGTTTTCTGTGTTTGCCTTGCTATCCTTTTTGTCTCTCTCAGGGATCCGTAGCTTCTCCTCCTCAGCTGTTTCTTGTCTGCCACTCCCTACCTCCTTATATTCTCCCCTCACACTTCTCTAGTTGCCAGTTATAGAGCTTCCTGCCTGGACATCTATACTGACCCACTGGAGTGGTTAATCCTGGTTGTCGTTCCTGAGTGCTACCCTCCGGATCCCTGTTTGGCTTATTGTTGTCTCCTGTTGTCGCCCACCTGGGAATATATGTTGAGTCTGTGTTGTCTGTCCTCCCCTTGGTGTTTTCCCTTAGAGTTAGTGGTGCGGACTAGTGTTCCCATTGCCCTGTTCACTACCTAGGGCTCAGCTCAGGGAAAGCCAGGGCTTTAGGCACGTGATCGGCGTACGGGTGAGGAACCCGTCTAGGGACGTCAGGGCAGCCAGGTGCCAGCCGCCAGGTGAGTCAGGGGTCACCATCTTCCCTCTCACTTGGGCAGGGCCTTCCTCGTTCCCTCCCTCTGTGTCACGTATGTGATAGCCACGCCGACCGTGATAGTATGTCTCCTCAAATACGGCCAGATACAGGTTCGCGAAAGTGTGCCCATCGCTGTACCTAGTATCTGGCGGTACCACTGCCGGTCAAATTGGAACACATTATTAGTGAGTATCAAGTCCAAAGATTCCTGTATAAATTTGGAGAACATAGGGACTTTGTCGGAACGACTCAAAGCCATACTTATGGCTTTTAATCCCAGATCATGCAGGATTCTGGTATACAGACTTTCCACATCTAAGGACACAAGGCGGAATTCCTCCCGCCACTCAAAATTATTGAGGGTGCGGAGGAAGTCTCCGGTGTCCTTAAGGTATGTGGGGGTGCCCCTAAGTAAAGGCCTCATCAACCAATCAATGTACCCGGAGAGGGGTTCAGTCGCTGACCCGATCCCGGCAACGATAGGTCGCCCAGGGGGTCGGGACAGTGACTTGTGTATCTTGGGAACAAAGTACCAAGCAGGATTCTTTGGAAACTTTGGGCTCAATTTTTTCAGGATGTTTTTGGGCAAAAACTGCATATCTATATATTTGTCAAGGAGCGAATGCAGCTTGACAAGTATGGAAGGGACTGGGTTTTCGCCTAATTTCTCATAAACATTTCTGTCATCAAGCTGCCTAGCTGCCTCCTCCAAGTAGTAATCCCTGGTCATCAGGACCACATTTCCTCCCTTGTCGGCGGGCTTTATGACCACGTCATCTAAACCGCTGAGCCACTTCAGGGCTAACCATTCCTCACGAGTAATATTGGGAGGTGCCACTGGGTAAATCAGTGCACGTACATCCCTAAGTACTCTTTTGTAGAAGAGGTCAATGGCAGAGCCCACCGGCATGGGAGGGAGAAAAGTGGACCTGATGCTGCCCAAAAACTCCGTACAGTTGTCGGATATGGTATCAGATATGCTCTCAATGTCAGCAAGGAACCTTACACATTCAATCTCCTCGTGACTAAAACGCTGTTTTAAGTGGAAATCGGCACATGTCATACGTGCAGGGACCTCACCAGGGAAAGGTGGGGGACGTGTTGGATTGCTCTCAGCAAACATTTTTTTGAGAAATAATTTACGTATAGCTCGATATAAATCTATTTCAAAGTCCACCACATTGAATTGTTCCACTAAGCTGTATCCCAGCCCTCGACGGAGGAGTGAGAGACAGCTCGGGGGCAATTCATGTGGGGTGAGATTAATTACAACATTGGGAGAGTCCTGTGGGGAAGAGTCAGGAAGGAGGGTCTCTACTGTTTCCATGAGACCTGCCTCCTCCTTCTCATAGACTTGCGAATCTGGTTGCCTTTTTCTTTTGCAGCACCCTCGCCCCCTTCGCTTTCTTTTCCTAAAGGGGGGCCGCTGCTGGCCAGAATATTAGCACCACTCTCTGATTGACTCGAATCCGAGTCCGTTGTCCAAAAGTCACTCCAGGTTCAGCGTAAATTCCGTCTGGAGCGGCCTCTCTTTTTGTTCCAGTCAAAGACTTTATCATTTTCATACTCGTTTTTATCTCTCAGGAATTTGTCCCTTTTGCATTCTTTAATTTCCATTTGAGTCACAGTAAGTTTTTTGCTCATTCTTTTTTCAAAGTTGGTGTATTGTGTTTCAGTTGACCTCATTTTACGTTCAGCCTGCGCTTTCTCTAAATCCTGTTCAACCACGGTGTACTCTTTTTCATCCCGTGATAGGACCAGGGTCAGTACTTGCTTAGAAAAGTCCAAATGCATGTTTTTCCACATTTCTGCAAAATTGTCATCCTCCTCATATTGGTGCATTTCTTTATAGACTCTCAATCCACGGGGGACGCTATTGCATTCCTTATATGAGGTCAAAGATTTAATAGTCCAAAATAGGCGTACTTCCCTGTCCGCTAGTTGGAAGATTTTTGCCTCCAAAGACTTGGTGCTCATAGAGTAAACATAGTCCTTTTCATTGCAAACAGTGAAAAAGGCATCCGCTCCCTCTCTGCCTCTGTGTAGACTGGAAGCTGCTTCTTCGGTTGCGTTAAACGGGGGTGGCGATTCTGCATTAGCGTGCTCGGCTGTTGTAGACATATTGGTGTATATTATACAAGGCACAGAAAAGAAATCAGCGGCACTGCTGTTGCTTGCCCCACAAACACTCCGTATTGCCAGACGCAGCAACCACGGCTCAGTCTACCACACTGTTGCCTACATGGGAGTTTAGGGTATATCTACCAAGAGAGTCTCCCTTGGTGCGGCCATTGAGAATATGAAGTCCTAGGCTTCGACATAAGTTCAGCAATGTTCTGCCACTTTTGTTTACTGTGCTGTCATAGCTGTTCCTCTCGGTGTGCACTGAGCTGTCACAGTCAGTGTCTGCTCCGAATATATAGACATTTCCGTCAGTTGTCAGGTAGTCTCTCTCCCTCCCTGTTCTTGCATTGAGGTCTCCAAAGATGAGAACATTGCCCAGGGCCTGGAAATGGACGGCTTCCCTCTGTAGGATCTCAAAGCTGTCGGGATTGTAGTATGGAGACTCTGGTGGAGCTATGTATGCTGCACAGAGGTAGACGTCAGCCCGAGAGGTGAGGATGGAGTGGCCTATCCTTACCCAGATGTGGCGTTCTCCTCTCTTTACTGGTCTGATCTGCTCATGGAGCTCCTCTTTATACCAGACTAATATTCCTCCTGAGCTCCGGCCCAGCTTGACGCTTTGGTTTTTCAGAGCAGGGACAGAGATCTCCCTGTATCCGGTGGGCACCAGGGATTTATTCTCTGTCTTAGTCCATGTTTCTAGGAGGATCTGTATGTCAATGTTTTTTAGTCTTTGGGTAAAGTCTGGATCGTGCGTCTTACATCCGAAGGCTGAAGCGTTCAGGCCCTGAATGTTCCAGCTGCTGACAATAAGAGATGTCATTGTTTGTCCGTATACCTTATAATGAGCTGTCCTGTGTAGGACAAGCTGGATTATAGACTGGTGGCCATATTCTAGCAGTTTGGTCCAGTCAGTGCTCTGCGCAGAGTACTGAGCAGGGTCTTTATCTCCTCAATGTCTCTGCTCTGCATTACTCTGTGTGAGGCAGGTGGATTCCTCCATGGTTTGTGCCTCTGATGGCCATATTTTGGGTAAAGGTCACCATTTCCAGTTTGTTGAGGAGGGTATGAGGTTTCAGGTCTATTTGTTGTTGGTGACTTTTCCATTGGCTTTTGTCTTGTGTAGGGTCTGGGCCGGGGGTCTCTGTTGAGCACTATGTCTTTGAATTCTTTGGCTGGAAGGCTGACTCCTTGGTTATTGAGGTGTTTGTTGTCATATAGGTGATGATGGTTTATGGAGGGGTGTTGTGCCAGGGAGATCTCTAGCATGGCACTGATTTTAGCTGCCAGCTCTGTGTTGATGCTCTGGATGATGTGTTCAGGGATGTCCTTTCTTGGGAGCAGAGATGACAGGATGATTTTACAGCCGGGGAACTTCTGCTGTGCCGTCCCTGCTAGCTGGCTCAGTTGCCCTGCTATCTGCTGGTGCTGGTCCTGGAGGTTATTGGTGCCCGTGTGTATGATAATGTGGTTGGGTTTGATGAAATATGGATTATTGATGATGGCTGCTGCTTGTTCGATAGTATAGCAGCGAATTTTACTGACTCTTTTTCCTGGGAAAAGTCGCTTTGTGTTCAAGTATTTACCATTGGAGTCTATAATCAGAACAGTATCAGGGGACTGTGTCTTACTGCTCATGACCGTGCCCTGCCTGCTGCTTGGACTTCTTGTAGGAAGCTGCTGTGTTGGGGTTCTGGGCCGGCTCTGTTGTTGGGGTCTGTTGTGGTTGTGTTTTGGGGGTTGTCAGCTGTGGCCCCCCTTTTATTACTCTGCTGTCCTTTGCTTTGCTCTCATCTTCTGTTAATTCCATTTGGCAGTTCATTGATGTATACAAATCAATGCAGTATAATACAGGATATAACTCTGGATCAGTACAGGATAAGTAATGTAATGTATGTACACAGTGACTCTACGAGCAGAATAGTGAGTGCAGCTCTGGAGTATAATACAGGATATAACTCTGGATCAGTACAGGATAAGTAATGTAATGTATGTACACAGTGACTCTACGAGCAGAATAGTGAGTGCAGCTCTGGAGTATAATACAGGATATAACTCTGGATCAGTACAGGATAAGTAATGTAATGTATGTACACAGTGACTCTACGAGCAGAATAGTGAGTGCAGCTCTGGAGTATAATACAAATTGTAACTCAGGATCAGCTTGAGATAAAACATTTGTAAGCCACTGTGCGCAAACTAGAATGTTCTCATTCACTGACAGTAATCATAGATCTTGGAAATGGTGCAGATTTGAAACATAGTATAAACATTTATTTTATTCTACAATGATTAGACTTTATTAACATCAGTATATTATGTCTGTCACATCAGAAGAAAGAAGCTACATAATGAAAGCTTCAAAGACATACTGTACTTGTGAAACCTCTCAAATCTGTGCCCCCCCCCCCCCCCGGCAATTCTACAGATGAGTCACTGCTGACAGAAACTGTAGAATATAATGTATAGAATGCTAGAAATGGTACAATTCTCACAAAAGGCTTTGCTTGATTTAAAGGGCTTGTAAGAATTCTCTGCATTCTTTAAATGCGTGGACTCTGAACTCTGTGTACACGACGAGGTTTCCTTAGGTTCATTGTTAATCTGGGAGGTGACACTTGGTCACATAGATCTGTGGACATAATAAAGCATGCATGAGGCGCTCAGAGGCTACATGGTAAAACTGACTTACTGCCCCTTATGAAGATATTGAATGTTTCAGGGAACTCACAATCACAAGACTCAAAAATGAACCCCACCCAAAATGTACACATATAAAAACATAGCATTTTATTTTTTTCAGAAACAGTGCCACACTTGTTAGGGGGTGGCATCTGTTATTACAGCCCAGCCTCATTCACTGTTGAGGAGCAATACCAGACACAGCCCATGGAGAATGTGGCATGCTGTTGCATTTAGAACTAAACTTGACCTATATTTGTTTTCACGGTCAGACAAAAAGATTTGTGGACATAATTGTCCAAGGCTATGTCATACTGGGACCCAAGGAAAATGTAGCTGCCTCATTAGCTTGATGTCCTCATGTATGGTCTTGCTGATCTCCATATGGACTTCCTTTCCTCTACTAATCTGGCTACACCACCAGCTATAACTACTGAATCCATAGGGATGAAAGCTAAACCGCTGGATCACCTGAAATGGCAGCTTAACCACAGGAACAGTGGGGATGAAGGATCAACCACTGGAGCACCAGGAATTGAGATGTACACCACTGGATTCTGAGGGATGGAGGCTAAAACACAGAATCACCAGGTATGGAGGCTAAGCTACAGGATCCCCAGGGCTGGGGTCTAAAACCCAGGATCACCAGGAATGGAGACTAAATCACTTGATCACCAGAAATGGAGGCTTAAACTGCTGGGTTATCATGGATGGAGGCTAAACCGTAGGATCACCTGATATGGAGGTTAAACCAAAGGGTCACCAGAGTCAGGGACTAAACCAAGGCATCACTTGTGATAAAGGCTAAAACACAGGATCACCAGGGATGGAAGTTATACCCCTGGATCACCAGGGGTAGAAGCTAAACGCAGGATCGCCAGACATGGAGGCTAAAACACAGGATGACTTGATATGGAAACTAAACCACAGGATCACCAGTCAGGAAGGCTAAAACACAAGATCATCTCATATGGAGACTAAACCACAGGATCACCAGTCAGGAAGGCTAAAACACAAGATCATGTCATATGGATACTAAACCACAGGATCACCAGTCAGGAAGGCTAAAACACAAGATCATCTCATATGGAGACTAAACCACAGGATCACCAGTCAGGAAGGCTAAAACACAAGATCATGTCATATGGAGACTAAACCACAGGATCAACAAGGACAGAGACTAAAACACAGGACAGGATCAACTGATATGGAGTGGAAACCACAGGATTACATCGGATGGAGAGTTAAACCGCTAGATCACCTGGAATGAAGGTTAAACCACAAGATCACCAGTGATGGATGCTAAACCACAGAATCAACTTACCATATATGGAGGCTAAACCAAATGTTCACCAGGGATAGAGGCTAAAACACAGTATCAACTAGTATGGAGGTTAAAATACAGGATTACGAGAGATGGAGACTAAAACCAGTAGATCAACAGGGATGGAGGTCAAACCACAAGATCTCCAAGGATGCAGGCTAAACCACAGGATCAACTGATATGGAGGCTAAATCACAGAATCACCATGGATGGAGGCTAAACCACAAGATCACTTGATATGGAGGTTAAACCACTGGATTAAAACCGATAAATCGCAGGACCACCAGAATTGGACACCAAATCACCTTTGATGCACTGCCAAAATTTAGAAGTATTTCCCGGAAATTAAACTACTGGAAACTAAACCAGTGGATCATCATGGATCCATCACTGGACCAATGAATGAACTTCATGGACCTGTACTGCTACATGTAACCAGAGCTGTGACTGTATGACTGTCACCTGAGCGCCCACAAAGCACTGCTCTACAGTTAGCTTTGGCTAATAAAGAAGGGACCTTGGCCCTCTTACTACTGCCAAAATATAACCAAATTGGACATATGGAAAAGAGCTGCAAGTGTTGCTCGTAACTTCTGTGAATGCCTCCTTCCTCCATAGTGTTCTAAATAGTGCACAAGTAGCACAATCAGTGTGAGTGCAATCTCTGGGTAATTTGGGACTAATGATACCTCCTTTAGTAGTGACTGGTGATGCACAACACCCTAAAGCCAGCCTCTCACAGATTTATCAAAGAATAGAGAAGCAACTAATAAAATTCCAGCACTAATTTTTCCAAAACCCTGTACAATGTGAAATCCCCAGTGATCAGCCAGGGAAGCTCCATGTGGCTGTACAATTTCTTTGTGGTGACCTCAAATGAATTTCAGACCATGTAATCCAGTGAGTCCTCCAACCAGGCCAGACTTGGAATTTAAAGTGGCCCTGGAAAAAAATTAATGGATAAAAGTGGCCCCAATTTGTAGGTGGGTTAATATTGACAGAAAGTGGGGCCAACAGGAGTCAACTCAAGTAGGTGAGGCCCGCAATACCATAGAGACACAGCACAATATACTTCCCCAGCAGACCATACTATTCTGCCACCAATGTACACGAGAAGTCTCTGCTGAGTATGAGAGGCAATCTCTTGCATAATCAATGGAAGACAGTGAACTTGCCATACACATTTCCCAAGTGACACCAGTTGCGTGTAGAATTAGTGAGTAAGATGCAGAAGATATGCCTTTACTTAATTTATAGAATTTACCTTGAGATATGATGATAGAGGTCAAAAGAAAATCCTCTCTCCAGCTCTGTGATGCATGTCTGACAAACAGGAAAAGACTGTAGAACACAGGATATGAGCTCACAGAAAAGGAGGCGTTACAAGATGAAGTATAGCCATAGATAACTTATATAAACAAAATATAACAATGACCATTAGATAGCAGCATCTGGGACAGTACACATACCTCTCACGTAGCGCTTTGGGGCAAAGATTTTTAACACTAAGCTACACTTCTAACTCTACCCAATGTCTTTCTATACACCCCACAATCCTGCCCAGGCCCCTTTGTGCCCCCACCCAGTTGACAGTAGAGAGGGAAATGCCACAGCTCGTGACAGCCGCCAGGTCCGGGATGGTTGGAATGTATCCGAAATACCACATTGAGGCACAATATACTGCCAGGGGAGTGTAATGAAATTGCCACCTGTGTCTGAATGATGGACAACAAAACTGTGAAGCTGCTCACGCTTGTCGGCGGATTAAACAATCCTCTCTACTAGTGGTCTGTCTGGAGCCTGTTAGCTGTGTGTCCCAACACCGTCTAACACTTAGGTCAGAATGGCCTACATGATGGGCAATTCATCTAAATGACCATACTGCTTCTCGCAGTCCAATGATGACCTCCTCTCAAAGTCTATCAACTGTGCAAAATGTATTCAAGTGCAGCTCAGAGGCATGTCTAGCAGTAAATGTTCTCTCACCAAGAGGTACACGACCCAAAAGTAGCCTCTGAGCGACTTTTTATAGGGCAGTGGGGGAAACACTTTTATGCAATCTTGTGTCAAAACCAAGTGTCTAATCAGACCTCACCTGTAATCATTGACATATCTACCTGAGACATAACTGCATGCCGAGTTTGCAGCAATCCAACCTTTCCGGGTTCCTCTTTTCTTTCTTTTTTTTTCAATGAGTGTATTAAAATGCCTCTGATAATACCCTTATAGTGTCCCCAGTATTAAAATTCCCCCATAGTGCCTCCAGTTAGTAATGCCCCCTATAGTGCTACCAATAATGCCCCCAGTGACTAATGCCCTTTAGTGCTGCCAGCAATGCCCCTTATATTGCCCTAGTAATGAACCCTATAGTTCCCCCTCTGAGGAGCATTGCCCCCTATAGTGCTGCCTTTAATGGCCAAGTTGACCGTCATGGTGACATCATTGGACCACCTTGGACCCAGCACAGGCAGTTGCGATGATGTCATTGCTTTGCAACTGTCTGAACCGATACAATGCCACATTGGCCTCTGGCAAAGTAATCTACTGTAGGTCTGAGGCCTGTGAGTGTGAATGGTGTTGCATCCATGTCCCATGACCCTTCTTCAAACCCCTTTCGAAATTCAACTGCATCGCCCTCCTGATGGCAATACTGTAGAATCCAGGAGGTGGACATTTGGCTGCCAGAATTTTCCTTGAGGGGTCTATGGCCAATCCACCCCTTCCTCCAACAGAAAACCACCGTCACAGAGTCCAGAGGGTGAATTCAACCAGGGGCAACATCCACACGGAGATGTCTGCTTTCCATATGAGTTTCTCAGGTTTCTTTCTACACTCCCATCAAAGATCTAATGACTTTCATGAATTTATCCTTCAGGTCACAGAAATGGTTCAGCGCTTGGCGATGCTGCTGCTATGTAGATAATAGTGATTATATCATGACATACATGTTATTACAGTACTGCCACATGTTTACTCCTATATTGTTGCGTGTTTGGTTTTTCCTGCAGACTGTGTCATGGGAATTTAGGAATCAAGTGGGTGTTTTTTTTTTTGCTCGTTTGTGAGACAAATCAGCCGTGACAAGCATTTGGCACGGGAAAGCTCTTGCCATACGTGAGTGGTTACTAAGAAGCCTCTGAGGGATTTGAAAGTTCCTGGCATCTATAGAAGTTTTATAAAATACAAGATGCTCCAGCGCCCTCAGCAGGTCACTGAGAGAATGACATCTGAGACTAGATAGCATTGGGGCAGATTTACTATTTTGAGCCTGCTATAGTAGTTCCCCTTTAAATCTGTACATGAAAACTACGTTTATTTATTTAGAGTCTGATCTGAGGTCAGATGGGGGTCTGAGCATCTGATATGGGGTCTGAGCATCGATATGGGGTCTGAGCATCGATATGGGGTCTGAGCATCTGATATGGGGTCTGAGCATCTGATATGGGGTCTGAGCATCGATATGGGGTCTGAGCATCGATATGGGGTCCTGAGCACTTTTATGCCCTCTTGCAGCAAGACTAAGTGCCTAATCAGACCTCACCTGTAATCACTGACATAACTGCATGCCGAGTTTGCAGCAATCCAACCTTTCTGGGTTCCTCTTTTTTTCTCTCAATGAGTGTATTAAAATTCCTCTGGTAATGCCCTTATAGTGTCCCCTCCCCTGTATTAAAATTCCACCATAGTGCCCCCAGTAAGTAATGCCACCTATAGTGCTGCCAATAATGCCCCCAGTGACTAATGCCTTTGCCCCCTTTAGTGCTGCCAGCAATGCCCCTTATATTGCCCCAATAATGACCGCTATAGTTCCCCCTCTGAGCAATGCCCCCTATAGTGCTGCCATTAATGGCCAAGTTAAAACATAAATAAAATAAAATAAATTATGTCATCATGCCTTGTGGGTCCCAACGCAGGCATTGGGCCGCCTGGGACCCAGCACAGGCAGTTATGGTGACATCATTGGGCCACCTTGGACCCAGCACAGGCAGTTATGGTGACATCATTGGGCCACCTTGGACCCAGCACAGGCACTTGCGATGATGTCATTGCTTTGCAACTGTCTGAACTGTTACGCTGCCACATTGGCCTCTGGCCAAGTAATCTAGGCCTGAAGCCTGGGAGGGCGAATGGTGTCGCATCCGTCTGCTGAGTCTGAGCAATGTCCAAGTTCCTGTAGTCCGTTCCTGAATTTGTTGTGTCCATGTAAGAAGACCATATGTCTGGGTTCCTGATCTATCCAGCCATGTTTTGTCTCATGCCTACAGCCATGTATGCCTTGGACTCGCCCGTATTCTACCTGGTTCTGAATTGGGCCATACCTGTGTCTCTGGTGCTTTGCTTTAGTGTTCTTGACCCCAGCAGGTCAGCTGTCAAGTATACCGGACCATCCCAGGAGGTAGCAATCTGTTTGTTAACCCACAGCAAAGTCCCCATCCCTGTACAGGGATTAAAGGATTAAAACCGGGGAGGCGCCAGAATAACTCCCTTAGTTGGGCCAAAGTGGTTACTTGGCACAGTGGTTCCACAACCATTGTCTGTACACATGTCCGTAAAAACTATAATTGGTGTAATATGGTGTCTGATTCTCATTTTTTATATTAACACAGGATATAGCCTTTAAATCCATGTTTGATACAGCAAGTGTACTGTGCCTTTTAGCTGATGTGAGACACCAGCAAGGTATTGTAGTAATATGGGTCTGGTACCACTGAGGAATGCCAGTGAGTTGCTTTCAAAAGGTATTGCACTAGGTGGGTAATGCTTTTCAATTTTATGACAGAATTGCACTTTAAGCAAAGAATAGTGCCTCTGTAAAGAAAAGTAATAGCAAAGCATAGTGCCTCTGCTATTACACTTCTTTACAGTCACTATGCTTTGCTATTACACCTCTTTACAGAGGCACTATGCTTTGCTATTACACTTCTTCACAGAGGCACTATTCTTTGCTATTACACTTCTTCACAAAGGATAGTGCCTCTGTAAAGAGGTGTAATAGCAAAGCATAGTGCCTCTGTAAAGAAGTGTAATAGCAAAGCATAGTGCCTCTGTAAAGAGGTGTAATAGCAAAGCATAGTGCCTCTGTAAAGAAGTGTAATAGCAAAGCATAGTGCCTCTGTGAAGAAGTGTAATAGCAAAGCATAGTTCCTCTGTAAACAAATGTGTCAGTCAGTAAGCCAGCATCGAGAGAGGCCCCAAAGTTAATGGCCCATACAACAAATTCATACTGACTGATTTCTTCTACCTCTATACATACAGAGTGTGCCACAATTTTTTTGTCAAATTCCCCACCTCTATATGAAATTGGAGGCATGCGTTGAGGGCTCATGAAACCACTATGGCAGTTCTTTTGGTAATACAGCCATGTGCATAATCCTTAAAGGGGATGACTAATGTAAGTAATTAAAATCAGACATCGTATAGCACATGACAATCTATAACAAAGCTAGAACCAGCCCTGAACCTCACATGGATCCAGAGATTGCCACATTTATTATTCTGGTAGATTTATATCAAGCTGGCAGCTCAAGGGGAGTGTCTTTTCTGCTGTAGTTAAGGGGGCGTGTCTCAGCTCTCCCTATCACAGCTCAGGAAGCAGCTGAAGGATAAAACTGAGCATGTGCGTCCATCTCAGTGAGCAGGACAAAGATTTGATTGAATAACTCAGAGGCTATACAAAATTTCTAATTTTATTTCAAGACACGGAGGCTCCTATTGAGTAATCTCTCTTTACTGACAACCACAGCAGCAAAGAAAAACTCTTCTGAGATTAACATATCTCCATAGCAACAGGCCCTCCCGTCTAGAGCCCCTATATAGTGTCCATGAACCAGGAAATCCTCCTCTTTCTTTGCTGCTGCCACAGATAAGTAACCATCTCTTACTGTTTAACTTTACTGTGTCATGGAGTGAATTTTGTGTTTCTTGCTCACTGTACTCCCGATTTTTGTGTTCTGGGCTTTTATGCCCTTGTTGCCTGTCTGCATTTAGATATTCTTGGGTTTTTCCTTCCCCTCAGGTTTTTTCCTCTTCCCCTCTGGGCTCTCCTTCCTATTCTGTGGCCAGTTGCCCCCCCCCCCCTTTTTTGTTCCGCCTTCTACCTTTTTCCTCTTGTTCTCTTCGCCTCTGTTGCCTCTCCTCGCGTCCCCGTCGCACCGTTGTTCCGGCCCGCCCGTTCTCCATTGCGACCTCCATTTTGGCGGCCATCTTGTCCGGCGCATTCGCCGGCTATTCGGCTCTCTCTTCTCTCCCTGCAGTTTTCTTTCGCGCGCTTTGCGCTCCCTCTTGGCCACGCCCCTTCCGCTTCCCCTCCGACCTGGATTCGGTCAGCGGTCCCTTGTGCGCACTCCGGTCCGTTAGTCAGGGTAACTCACCCTAAATTAACCCCTTGCCCTCCTGTCTATCGTCCCCTGTTACCAGGCTCCCCCTTTTTGCCAAAGGCTTTAGTGTTACTCAGGCTAGATACCATGTCCCACCTGCAAAGATCCCCCAGTCCTCAGGCTGAGGACTCAGATTTGGGCACCCGCTCTCCCCATCTACCCCCTCTTTCTGAGGATAGAGGTGCTTTGTCCCTCCCAGACATGTCCCAAGCGGAGGCCTTTCAGCGCTCCGTCTCGGACGCCATTCTTGCGGCCATGGGATCCATGTCCCAGTCCCTATCTAAGTCTATTTCAGAGGCCCTAAGAGCTCAGCCTTCCACATCCAGGGACCCGGCACAATCCCTTCCAGCAACACTACCGGTCCCTCATGCCTCCAGAAACCCAATGATTGGTGTGTCTTTTGCCACCCGTGATGGCGCGCCTGAGCTTCAAGAGGTAGTCACCTGAAATGGTCTTCCAACAGTCTTGAAGGAGTTCCCAGAGATGCTTAGCACTTGTTGGCCCTTTTGCCTTCACTCTGCGGTCCAGCTCACCCCAAACCATTAGGCTCAGGTCCGGTGACTGTGGAGGCCAGGTCATCTGGCGCAGCACCCCATCACTCTCCTTCATGGCCCTTACTTTCAAAGTTTTCCCAATTTTTCGGCTGACTGACTGACCTTCATTTCTTAAAGTAATGATGGCCACTCGTTTTTCTTTACTTAGCTGCTTTTTTCTTGCCATAATACCAATTCTAACAGTCTATTCAGTAGGACTATCAGCTGTGTATCCACCTGACTTCTCCTCAACGCAACTGATGGTCCCAACCCCATTTTTACAAGAAATTCCACTTATTAAACCTGACAGGGCACACCTGTGAAGTGAAAACCATTTCAGGGGACTACCTCATGAAGCTCATCAAGAGAATGCCAAGAGTGTGCAAAGCAGTAATCAAAGCAAAAGGTGGCTACTTTGAAGAACCTAGAATATGACATATTTTCAGTTGTTTCACACTTGTTTGTTATGTATATAATTCCACATGTGTTAATTCATAGTTTTGATGCCTTCAGTGTGAATCTACAATTTTCATAGTCATGAAAATAAAGAAAACTCTTTGAATGAGAAGGTGTGTCCAAACTTTTGGTCTGTACTGTATGTCCCCCTGATCGTCCCACCCCTATCCCTCCAGGTACCGCTGCAGGAACCTCCGGTTCTGAGGCCATGTCGGTCCCATCAATCCCTTTAACAGACCCATCAGGTGAGCCTCTCTTTGACCTGGACGTCCTTCACCACCCCAGGTCTGCCGAGTGGCTCCCTATGGACCATGTGGCCCAATATCTAGAAGCTCAAGTACGCTGCCCTCTCAGCAAAGAGGCATGTAATAAATTAAGGGCGGAATGCCCTAGGCCCCTTGTAGCCAACAAGGTCTGTGAGACTCCGGTCGTTGACCCCAAGATGGCCCACTTTTTATCAAAATCTGTCTGGAATCCCCGCAAGGGCTTGGAATCAGCCCTCAAGGCGTGTCAGGATAAGCTCCTGGACGTCTTCTGCCCCTTAGCAAAAATATTTGAATTAGCCGAAACCGCTAGGGCGGCGGATGAGTTGGTGGATCCGGAGGAGCTCCGGGGTAGGATCCAACGCGCTATATGCATTACCAGCAATGTGAACACGTCACTCTCTATTGAGAGACGTAAGGCCATATTGTTCAAAATAGCACCCAAGTTGGCCAATTTGGCGCTCTCTGAGGCTGGACGGAACGCACAGGGCCTTTTATTTGGGGATTCTTTCAAGGATTTAAGCCAATTTGTGGGCGCTTTCACGGCCTTGGATAAGGCCCAATCCTCGATGAAGAGGGTGTTCCAGGGTAGGGTTTCCACCAGGGTCGGCAGTTCTAGGGGCCGTCTGTCCGGGGTTCTGGTCGAGGCACCTACGCCCATCGCTCATTTGTCCAGGGATCCGCCTTTCAAGAGGCCAGGCAACCGGCGAACTTCTTCCCCTCCCGTGGAGCTCCAAGCCGGAGAGGGTACAGAGGGTACTCTGGCTCACGCCGACCATTTGGTAAGTGTCAGTCCTCTTCCTTTTTCTCAGGTTTGTGTAGGGGGCAGACTCCGACATTTTTCTCATGCTTGGGCCGACATCACCACGGATCGTTGGGTCCTGTCCACGGTCCTCGGGTTCCACGTAGAGTTGGTGTATTCCCCTCTCCACTTACCCTTTCCTCACCCTCAGGTCCTGTCGGTGGCCGCTCAGAGCTGCATCAACAGAGAACTGTCGGACCTCTACAGGAAGGAGGCGATCGAACGTGCTCCAGTTACGCACGCTGGCGTTCTCAGCAACATCTTCTTGGTTCGGAAGAAGGGCGGACAAATGCGCTCTGTCATCAATCTTCGTACTTTGAACAGTTTTGTCCGCTATCGACATTTCAAGATGGAGGGCATCCACCTCCTCAGAGACCTCCTACTTCGGGGAGACTGGATGGTGAAACTCGACCTCAGTGACGCGTACCTCACTGTTCCTGTAGCGGAGTCCTCCAGAGACCTCCTTCGCTTCCGGTGGAAAGGGGAGATTTGACGTTTCACTTGCCAGCCCTTCGGCCTTTCTTCAGCCCCGTGGTGCTTCACCAAACTGATGCGTCCGGCGATGGCTTGGCTCCGCAGCCGAGGAGTTCGGTTGATTATCTACCTGGACGACATCCTCCTGTTAGCACAGGACCCTGCTACCCTTCTCCAGCATCTGGACTCGACCATGTCTTTACTGTCCCGCCTAGGTTTCCTCATCAATCAGGAGAAGTCGGTCCTGGTTCCGGCCCGTACCATGGAGTTCCTCGGTTTCTCTGTGGATTCCGCGACGGAGACTCTCAGTCTACCGCCAACGAAGATTCTTGCGATACGCAAGGAATTACGCAAGACGCTGGCCATGCCCCGGTTTTCCCTTCGGCACCTGGTCCGGATCATCGGTCTTCTTTCTTCATCCATACAAGCGGTGTTCCCGGCCCCGCTCCATTACCGAGATCTACAACGCCTGAAGACCGCCCATCTCCACGGGGGGCCTCTTACGCAGACCTGATCTCTTTGGATTCGGAGACCAGGGACGAACTAAGTTGGTGGATCCACAATCTCGCGGCATGGAACGGGAAGGCTATCTGCGGCCCCCGGCCGGATTTCACAGTGGATTCGGACGCCAGCCTACACGGCTGGGGAGCGCACTGCGAGGGGGTGTCCACCGGAGGCCGTTGGTCGGATCAGGAGTCCTCTCTCCACATCAATGCACTGGAGCTTCTTGCAGGCTCTTTTGCCATTCGCAGTTTTACGAAGGGCATTGCCAGAGCTTGCATCAGGTTACGTATGGACAACGTCTCTGCTGTCCGTTATGTGAGTTTCATGGGGGGTACTCACTCAGCCATGCTTTCACATTTGGCCAAGGAGTTTTGGTCTTTTTGTCTGTCTCAAGACATTACAGTGATCGCGGAGTATCTTCCGGGCCTGCACAACACCCAGGCGGATTGGAGCTCTCGCTATCTCACGGATGGCAGCGACTGGAGATTGGATGTGCAGGTGTTCTCCACCATCTCGTGGCTCTGGGGTCCCTTCTCTATCGACCTCTTTGCTTCCTGCCTGAATACACAGCTTCCCCGATTTTTCAGTTGGCGTCCAGCACCGGACGCAGAGGCGGTCGACGCTTTTCTCCAGGACTGGTATGGTCCTCTGCTTTATGCTTTTCCCCCCTTCTCGATGATTCCTCGGGTCCTGTATCAAGTTCGTCATCAGCTAGCCGAGCTGGTCCTGATCGTTCCCCTTTGGAGCTCCCAGTCTTGGTTCCCTCTTCTTTTGGAACTAATGGTCCTTCCGTCCTTGCTTCTACCAGGGGGTCCAATTCTCCTCCGGGTCCAGGGGGGCGTCTGCACCCGCTTCTCCTGGAAGGCTCCCTTCGTCTGTTAGCATGCAGAATCTCGGGTGTTCCGGAGTCGGTGGAGAATTTTCGGAGGCAACTAGACGACTTCTGGAGGACGCATGGGCTCCCGGCACAAGACAGGCCTATAGAGCAGCCTGGAGATCTTGGGCTAGCTGGTGCTTGGCTCGGGGTTTGGATCCCGTTTCAGCGCCTGTAGCGGAGATCTTACACTTTTTGACATCCTTATTCGAGGACGGTAAGGCCTACCGAACCATTAACCTCTTCAGATCCGCCATTTCCTCTCTTCATCAGGGGTTCGAAGGGGCGTCCAGCAGGCCAACATCCATTGGTTTGTTGCCTGCTTAAGGGTTCTCGGTTGTCCCGGCCGCCTAGACCTAATTTTTCCTCTACATGGGACGTCTCGTCCGTTCTATCTTTGTTCTCCTCATGGCCCACTAATTCTGATCTCTCTCTGCGTCAGTTGTCGGCCAAGCTTGTTACCCTGTTCTGCCTTATCTGTTGGAAGAGAGTGTCCGACGTCCGGGCGCTAGATTATGACGCCAGATCCTTTACCCCTTGAGGGAGTTGTCTTCAACATCACTCGCCGGACCAAGACTCAGATTCGCTCTGTCACTTACCCGAGTTTCCCTGCTGTTCTGGCGCTTTGCCCAGTGGCTTGCCTGCAGGAATATGAGACTAGAACTCTTCAGTATCGTTTGAGGGACTCTCCCCAATTATTCCTTTCTTTTCGTCAGGCGTTTGCTCCGGTCACTAGCACCACGTTAGCACGTTGGGTTAAGTGGGTCATGACCTTGGCAGGAAGGGATACGTCAGTTTTTACAGCCCACTCTACTCGAGGTGCATCTTCCACTTCTATGGTTATTTCGGGTGCCCGTTTGGAAGATATCATGAAGATAGCGGATTGGTCCAGGGTTTCCACTTTTAGGGAGTTCTATTTTCGTCCGCCACAACACGCTTTTTCATCGATCATTACCAGCTTTGAACCTGCAATAGGAGCCTCCGTGTCTTGAAATAAAATTGCATGATTTTCCTAGTCTATGATGTAAAGTCGTGATTATATGAAAGACACGGAGGCGAGTATTGCCCACCACTCTTTCTGGGCTCCCTCCCTTTTGTATAATTGCTTTTGTTATTAATTTATGCTATTGTTATTACTGTTATCTATTGCTACTACTGGTCATATGTGTATACTTCCTTATTGCCTTGGTAGAGTCTTTGACCCCAGTAGGACTATAACATCCTCTTTGTGTCCTTTATGTTTTCGCAGGATGAGTAGCCGATTTTTCCTATTTCTGAAGAACCTCCCTGCGGTTGTCCGTTTTTCAATTCCAGTGTGATTCTCCGAGTTTTTCCTTCTTCAGTTCAGTTGGAGTTTCCGTGTTCAAGCAGAAGTTATGGATGGCATCCGCCAAGAAAGAGGAGGATTTCCTGGTTCATGGACACTATATAGGGGCTCTAGAGGGGAGGGCCTGTTGCTATGGAGATATGTTAATCTCAGAACAGTTTTTCTTTGCTGCTGTGGTTGTCAGTAAAGAGAGATTACGCAATAGGAGCCTCCGTGTCTTTCATAAAATCATGACTTTACGTCATAGACTAGGAAAATCATGCAATTACAAACATATTCAGATCCAGGTGCTTGTTTGAAAACTGTAGAATATTTTTCGTGGGACAGGGACAACCCCTTTATGCGTATTATAGTGGCAGGTTTAAAATGTGTTATGTGTATTATAGTAGCAGGTTTAAAATGTGTTATGTGTATTATAGTGGCAGGTTTATAATGCACAATGCGTGTTATAGTGGTAGGTTTATAAAGTGTTATGTGTATTATAGTGGAAGCTTTCTAATGTGTTATGTGTATTATAGTAACAGATTTATAATGTGCAATGTGTATGATAGTGGCAGGTTTATAATGTGTTATGTGTATTATAGTGGAAGGCTTATAATGTGTATTATAGTAACAGATTTATAATGTGCAATGTGTATGATAGTGGCAGGTTTATAATGTGTTATGTGTATTATAGTAACAGATTTATAATGTGCAATGTGTATTGTTGTGGCAGGTTTATAATTTGCAGATTCTATACTGACAGGGAATGTCCCACAGGATTGGCGCATGGCAAATGTGGTGCCAATATTCAAAAAGGGTCCAAAAACAGAGCCTGGAAACTATAGGCCGGTAAGTTTAACATCTGTTGTGGGTAAACTGTTTGAAGGTTTTCTGAGAGATGCTATGTTAGAGCATCTTAACGGAAATAAGCAAATAACGCCATATCAGCATGGCTTCGTGAGGGATCGGTCATGTCAAACTAATTTAATCAGTTTCTATGAGGAGGTAAGTTCTAGACTTGACAGCGGCGAATCAATGGATGTCGTATATCTGGACTTCTCCAAAGCATTTGACACTGTACCACATAAAAGGTTAGTATATAAAATGAGAATGCTCGGACTGGGAGAAAACGTCTGTATGTGGGTAAGTAACTGGCTCAATGATAGAAAACAGAGGGTGGTTATTAACGGTACACACTCAGATTGGGTCACTGTCACTAGTGGAGTACCTCAGGGGTCAGTATTGGGCCCTATTCTCTTCAATATATTTATTAATGATCTTGTAGAAGGCTTGCATAGTAAAATATCAATTTTCGCAGATGACACTAAACTGTGTAAAGTAATTAACACTGAAGAGGACAGTATACTACTACAGAGGGATCTGGATAGACTGGAGGCTTGGGCAGATAAGTGGCAGATGAGGTTTAACACTGACAAATGTAAAGTTTTGCACATGGGAAGGAATAATGCAAGTCACCCGTACATACTGGAATGGGGCAACTACAGTACCCTGAAAGATTATCAAAATTAGGGTTATTCACGTTAGAAAAAAGACGACTGAGGGGAGATCTAATTACTATGTATAAATATATCAGGGGTCAGTACAGAGATCTATCCCATCATCTATTTATCCCCAGGACTGTGACTGTGACGAGGGGACATCCTCTGCGTCTGGAGGAAAGAAAGTTTGTACACAAACATAGAAAAGGATTCTTTGCGGTAAGAGCAGTGAGACTATGGAGCTCTCTGCCTGAGGAGGTGGTGATGGTGAGTACAATAAAGGAATTCAAGAGGGGCCTGGATGTATTTCTGGAACATAATAATATTACAGGCTATAGCTACTAGAGAGGGGTCGTTGATCCAGGGAGTTATTTTGATTGCCTGATTGGAGTCGGGAAGTAATTTTTATTCCCCTAAAGTGAGGAAAATTGGCTTCTACCTCACAGGTTTTTTTTGCCTTCCTCTGGATCAACTTGCAGGATGACAGGCCGAACTGGATGGACGGATGTCTTTTTTCGGCCTTATGTACTATGTTACTATGTTACTATGTAATATTATATAACCGTTTTAAATACCTATTTTGGCCTCTCTGCTTCCATAAAACACAGCTCTTAGTGGAGTGAATGTCTGTTCAGCTCCTCTCTCTGGTGTAATAAATCTAGCAGCTTCTGCTAGAGGGATTTCCCACACAGGCTGTGTGTGAGGCTGGCTGTTATTGGTCAAAACTCCTGCTGTGTGTGAGGCTGGCTGTGATTGGTCTAGACTCCTGCCCAGCAACAACAGTTTAACTCTATGCTTTCTGTTGTTTCTGCTGTGTCATTGAGCTTACCTCACATTCATATAATGAATCTTAAAGGCATACTATCTTTTCTGCTTCTGTGAACACAAAATAACAGTTATATGACATCCAAACATGAAGTCACTGTAAATAACTTTGCTTTTGTCTTTAACACACAAACATAGGAACTGTATTAAGGTTATTGGCAGGTCTAGCTGTATAAACACACAAGCTATATTAGCAACCTAGGACAGGTCTTAGCTGGCCAGCTACAGGCAATTAAGCCTAATCTCCCCCAAAAGTCTCTTATAAAGTAGTAGAACTTTTCATTATAGAACTGTATTTATAGAAAATAATTTTAAAGGGGAAATGAGCCCTATATGCCCTATATAGACACTATGAGATGCATATGCCATGCTTGGACCCCCTTTTAGTTAGCCATAGCAGAAAACCTCTAGTAAAGATCGGCTCCCTTTCTGGTAAACTCAGCCTTCCCATGTATTACATGGTCTCCCATATAATATACAATATATTAAATATGTGCCTTGCTGCAATATCAGCTGTATGATTACTCTGACTTGGTAACGCCTTCCAATATGTCCTTTTAGGGTATATGTAAATCAGAGGGCGGGTGCCCAGTGTAGGACCGCCCCCGAAGAGCCATAGCAGAGAGACCTTAACTAGGAGACCTCATTAATGGTTGTAGTGTGACCACCTCTTTAAGGTTTTACAATGCAATTTCTACTCATACAGAAAGTTTGGTGCTTACTGTCCCTTTAAATGTATCGGGTAGTAGCAGACGTTCCTCACCTCCCCTCAGGAGATGAATGAAGAGTAGTAGGTTTTGTACATCTCCCTTGAGCAGGATTTCCAGATATTCTGGGCAGATCTAGATTTTTTTTTTTCTCTTTCCAATGCTGTACAAAGACCAAGAATGTAAATGACCTTTTTATGGTAATTGGAGCAGCGCTAGGAAATAGGTAAGGGGTTCCCTGTCCCCTGCCCTCCTGGCATCACCAGCGTATCTCATACTGTGGCTATCACACAGCTTTTCTAGGCTCTTGAATGACAAAGTGCACCGCCTAGTTGTGCAAAAGGTGTCGTTCTGCTCCTTGTTTGCTACATAAATAGGTAGATTTGCAAAAATAAAATTCTAATAAAACTCTGAGACAATCAACGCCAACATTATGGCTTGGTATATCATCGCTGGAAAAGCTGGGTCGCTATCGGTGGTGTGGCTAGCAGCTGACACCAGTTGCCTATGCCCTTGGTCTTTGCTTCTTGGCACTAGTGACCACCACATTCAGTTATACCAATATATCCCCACCCCACTTCTGCCTGTGCTCCAGCCCCCAGGTATCCTCAGTCATGTGTGTGTGAGCTGTATGAGACACAATGTAGGATGTATGCATTTGGCAAGTTGGTAAAAATGGCGTCAAATTTAGCAGAATGATACCAATGGCATGATTCCGGTTTGCACAACTTGCTTTGTTAAGCCATATCACGACTGTTGTTGGGCCCTATAGCAAATTTTTGAAAGCCCCCCCTCCCCCACCTAAGCAACTTCATCACTTCATCTTGAGAATAAAAGGTTCATGCAGTTGGAACCTAACTGCACAATTCTTATTCTCCCCCCCCCCCCCCCCCCCCCCGCCAACTGTCTTCAATTGAGGATTGGGCCTCCCATATACATTGATTGACATACAATTTTTTTTTTTCTTAACTTTTTTTGGGGGAAAAAGTATATGATAGTGTTTTTTTTGTTTTTGTTTCTTTACAAAAATTTGCTGGAAAAGAGATGGAGGTTGGTTGTGATGAAATCCCACATGGTTATACCATGTACACATTAATCCTGTAATGCCCACGTGGCCGGACTGCACAAATCAAGATGTCCATAAAAATTCCAATTTACAGTCAGCTGTTGATTCTGCAGACAGAACAATGGTTCCAAAGTTCAGGGTGGATATTTTATTACTGCAAAACCAACAACTGTGTGTCACATACTACCAGGGACAGGAGATTTATCACCTGTCATGTCAAGAATCTTGAACTTTTGAAAGTTCTTCATAGAAACATAGAAACATAGAATGTGTCGGCAGATAAGAACCATTTGGCCCATCTAGTCTGCCCAATATATTTGAATCCTATTAATAGTCCCTGGCCCTATCTTATATGAAGGATAGCCTTATGCCTATCCCATGCATGCTTAAACCCCTTCACTGTATTTGCAGCTGCCACTTCTGCAGGAAGGCTATTCCATGCATCCACTACTCTCTCAGTAAAGTAATACTTCCTTATATTACTTTTAAACCTTTGCCCCTCTAATTTAAAACTGTGTCCTCTTGTGGTAGTTTTTCTTCTTTTAAATATGCTCTCCTCCTTTACCGAGTTGATTCCCTTTATGTATTTAAAAGTTTCTATCATATCCCCTCTGTCTCTTCTTTCTTCCAAGCTATACATGTTAAGGTCCTTTAACCTTTCCTGGTAAGTTTTATCCTGCAATCCATGTACTAGTTTAGTAGCTCTTCTCTGAACTCTCTCTAGAGTATCTATATCCTTCTGGAGATATGGCCTCCAGTACTGCGCACAATACTCCAAGTGAGGTCTCACCAGTGTTCTGTACAGCGGCATAAGCACTTCACTCTTTCTACTGATTATACCTCTCCCTATACATCCAAGCATTCTGCTGGCATTTCGTGCTGCTCTATTACATTGTCTTCCCACCTTTAAGTCTTCTGAAATAATTACTCCTAAATCCCTTTCCTCAGATACTCAGGTCAGGACTGTGTCAAATATTCTATATTCTGCCCTTGGGTTTTTACGCCCCAGGTGCATTATCTTGCACTTATCCACATTAAATTTCAGTTGCCAGAGTTCTGACCATTCTTCTAGTTTTCCTAAATCCTTTTCCATTTGGCGTTTCCCTCCAGGAACATCAACCCTGTTACATATCTTTGTGTCATCAGCAAAAAGACAAACCTTACCATCGAGGCCTTTTGCAATATCACTTATGAAGATATTAAACAAAATTGGTCCCAGTACAGATCCCTGTGGAACCCCACTGGTAACATGACCTTGTTTTGAATGTTCTCCATTGACTACAACCCTCTGCTGTCTCTCACTCAGCCACTGCCTAATCCACTCAACAATATGAGAGTCCATGCTCAATGGCTGCAGTTTATTGATAAGTCTTCTATGTGGGACAGTGTCAAAAGCCTTACTAAAATCTAGATATGCGATGTCTACTGCACCTCCACCGTCTATTATTTTAGTCACCCAGTCAAAAAAATCTATAAGATTTGTTTGACATGATCTCCCTGAAGTAAACCCATGTTGTTTTTCATCTTGCAATCCATGGGATTTTAGATGTTTCACAATCCTATCCTTTAATAGGGTTTCCATTAATTTGCCTACTATTGATGTCAGACTCACTGGTCTATAGTTGCTCGATTCCTCCCTACTACCTTTCTTGTGAATGGGCACGACATTTGCCAATTTCCAATCTTCCGGGACGACTCCTGTTACTAATGATTGGTTAAATAAATCTGTTAGCGGTTTTGCCAGCTCACCACTAAGCTCTTTTAATAATTTTGGGTGTATCTCATCAGGCCCCTGTGACTTATTTGTCTTCACCTTAGACAGCAAACTTAGAACATCTTCCTCTGTAAAGATACATGCATCAAATGATTTATTAGTCATCCTTTCTAGTGGAGGTCCTTCTCCTTCTTTTTCTTTTGTAAAAACTGAACAGAAGTATTCATTAAGGCAGTCGGCTAGCCCTTTATTCTCTTCTACATACCTTCCGTCCTTTGTTTTTAATTTAGTTATTCCCTGTTTTAATTTCCTTTTTTCATTTATATATCTGAAGAATGTCTTATCCCCTTTTTTCATAGACTGAGCTAGTTTTTCTTCTGCCTGCGCTTTAGAAGTTCTTATAACTTGCTTGGCCTCTCTCTGCCTAATCTTGTAGATTTCCTTATCTTCATTGCTCTGGGTTTTTTTTATAATTACAAAATGCTAGCTTTTTATTTTTAATGATTTGGGCCACTTCTGCTGAGTACCACAGTGGTCTCTTCCTTTTTTTGCTTTTACTGACAAGTCTAATGCAATTTTCTGTTGCCTTCAATAATGCACCTTTTAAGTAGTCCCATTTCTCCTGGACTCCATGTAATCCGTTCCAGTCTGATAAGGACTCATTTATGACTAATTTCATTTTTGAAAAGTCTGTTTTTCTAAAATCTAAAACTTTTGTTTTTGTGTGGTGGGACTCTTTCACAGTTCTTATATTAAACCACACTGACTGATGATCACTAGATCCCAAGGTTTCGCCTACAATGACATCATATACCGAATCCCCATTTGTGAATACCAAATCCAAAATGGCCTCCCTCCGGGTTGGCTCCTCAACCACTTGTTGTAGAGATAACCCCAGTAGGGAATTTAGAATATCTGTACTCCTGGTAGAACTTGCTATTTTGGTTTTCCAGTTTATATCTGGAAGATTGAAATCTCCCATAATGATAACTTCTCCTTTCATTGTCATTTTAGCTATTTCTTCAACTAGTAGATCATCTAGTTCTTTAACTTGACCAGGTGGTCTATATATCACACCTACACGAGTTACTGCATGGTTAGCAAACTGCAACGTAACCCAAACTGACTCTATGTTGGCCTCACCAACTTGTATTAGGTTAGATTTAATGCTATCTTTCACATACAGGGCCACTCCTCCTCCTTTCTTGCCTTCTCTGTCTCTTCTGTATAAAGAGTACCCTGGTATGGTTATGTCCCAGTCATTTCTTTCATTAAACCATGTCTCCGTAACAGCCACTAAATCTACATTCTCAGATGCCATTATTGACCCAAGTTCATTGATTTTTTTACCTAAACTGCGAGCATTTGTAGACAGGACTCTGAGCTTATCATTTCTTAACCTCTGTGCTTGTGACCTGTTCTGGCATTGTTTCGGGGGGCAATTGGACTCTTTTATTTTCACTCTTTTGCCCCCCCCTTCCTAGTTTAAATACTCTTTCGCAAATTCTTGGAGTTGTTCACTGAGTACATTTGTTCCTTTGAGAGAAAGATGCAAACCATCTTTTTTGTACAGTTCCTTTCTATTCCAAGTAGAGCTATCATGAGAAACAAAGCCAAATCCTTGCTCTTGACACCATTTACCAAGCCATATGTTGAACTCCTTTATGCGCCTCTGCCTATCATTCTGAACATTATGCACAGGCAGAACTTCAGAAAATGAAATGGTGGATGCAAAATCCTGTACGTCATTACCAAGTGTGATAAAAGATTTTTTCACCTCTGACACTTCATTGCAAGCCAGGTCATTTGTCCCTAGATGGACAAGAACATCCACGTCCCCTTCCTGCTTTGCTTGCTTAACAATATTAATAATACGTCTTCTATCTCTTCTTGCAGTAGCCCCAGGGAGACATCTCACAAAACCATTTTCTTTAAGCTCCACACTTCTTATGATTGAATCACCCAGCAACAGCTGCTTCCTTTGAGACTTCACTTTATCCTTTTTGTTGCATACATTAGACATAGGAGTCGATGGTTTCACACCCTCTGTGCTTGAGTCCATATCCATGTTGTCCTTACATTCTGAGAGTGCTGCAAATGAATTATGGAGAACCACCGACTGTGGGACATGTCTTCTATCCACCACTCTAAGTCTTCCAGAACCTACATTAACCCATCTGCCATTTCTGGGGGTCCTCTGTGGCAGTGGCATTGCAGCAGTCCTAGCTGGAGTTTGTTTAACAGATAATTTAAATATTTCAGATTTCAAAAATGAAATTTCCTGCTGCAGTAAGGAGAACTGTCTACAGATCTGACAGCATCCGAATCTCCAAAGAGTGGAACATGAAATAAATGCACAACAATTCCTGCACTGAACCAAGTCTGCCATTTTTAAAGAGAAAAAAAAAAAAAAAAAGAAATTAGTAAGTTTAAATCAAACAAATCTTACCTTTTTTCTTTTTTTGTATTGTTTCCACCTTCCAGCCTACCTCCTGACTATCTCCTGCAATATCTCTTTACTGTACTTAATGTAGTAATTGAAGGTAGTACTTCAGAGGTGCCATTAAGGAGTGGTTGAACTTGTGATGGAAGAATCTTTTGTCCTGAGGGAAGAAAGGGCCATATGGTCCAGTTAATTGTTTTTATGAAAGGGTTTTCTCCTGTTCCAGAGCCCAACATTGATCACTTGTGGAGATACAGAAGGTTTAGTTGGATTTTACCTGGCTTGGAAGATGAAGGTTTGAAGGCTTATGCACAACCAATCATTTGCATATCATAGTGACAGGCTTATAATGTGTTATGTGTATTATGGTGGCAGGCTTATAATGTGTTATGTGTATTATGGTGGCAGGCTTATAATGTGTTATGTGTATTATGGTGGCAGGCTTATAATGTGTTACGTGTATTATGGTGGCAGGTTTATAATGTGTTATGTGTATTATGGTGGCAGCACTGGCAGGCTTATAATGTGTTATGTGTATTATGGTGGCAGGCTTATAAAGTGCACCGCACATCCAGTGCCCCTGACACTAATAGTGTAAACATAACGTCCCCCAAAAATTATTGTGGTAAGCTGATACTGTGCCAAGGTGCCCCCACAGTAATAGTGCTCCCAAAACTCCCACCAATAGGAATAATTCTCTGCTAGAGCACACATGGTGGTAATAGTGCTCCTACAGTGCCCCAACATGTCCCCATTGTGACCCAGAAGTCATAATGCTCCCATAGTGCCCATACTAGTAACCATTTTCCCCATAGACCCCCAGTAGTAATAAAGCCCATCATAATGCCCCCAGTAGTAATAATTATTCTTGTAATGTGCCAGTGCAAAAAATACCCCCTTTAAATGCCGCCAGTTGATCTAATGTCCTCATAGTACTCCTCTCCCCCCTTCTTCCTAGTGCCCCCCATAATGTACCAGTATAAAATGCCCCTATACAGAGCCCCCCCATATAAAATACCGCTTCTTTGTGGCCTCAGTAGAAGCCCCCATAGTGTTCCTCTCACCCCTTCCCCCATATATAATCCCCCTTCTTTGTGGCCTCAGTAGATGCCCCTATAGTGCCCCCAAAAATGTGCCAGTAAGAAGTGCCCCCATAGATGTCCCCATAGTGCCACCTAATAATGTGCCAGTAAAAAGTGCCAGCAATAATGTGCCAGTAAGATGTGCCCCCATAGATGCCCCCCAATAATGTGCCAGTAACAAGTGCCCCCATAGATGCCCCCCAATCATGTGCTAGTGCTAGTAACAAGTGCCCCCATAGATGCCCCCCAATCATGTGCCAGTAACAAGTGCCCCCATAAATGCCCCCCAATCATGTTCCAGTAACAGGTGCCCAAATAGATGTCCCCCAATCATGTGCAAGTAACAAGTACCCCCATAGATGCCCCCCAATCATGTGCCAGTAAGTAGTAACATATAAAAAAATGAACACTTATACTTACCTCCATTAGGCTGGCAGGGATGTGATGCAGGCCTCTTCCGGCCTGTGTCGTGTGCTGTACGGCTCAGGCGGCACGATGACGTCATCGCACCGCCTGCACTGGCCTCTCCCTTCCCTGCCCCGCCGCAGCATCCATCTGTATCGCTGTCTTGAGAACGGCGATATAGATGACTATGGAAGCACTCATCTCCCTGTGCCCTGCCGCCGCCCCCCACTTGTCACCAGGGCCTGGGGCCATTGCCTCACTTTGCCTAATTGGCGATGGGGCCCTGCTAGCGCCCCCTTGAATTTTGCGCCCGGGGAAACAGCCCCACCCCCCCTCACGCTACGCCACTGGCCAGCGGGGCTCAAGAGGCCGCTGCCTTGGGCCCCCCAAGAGCAACTAGGCCTGGGGCAGCTGCCCCTTTTGCCCCGCATTAAAGACGGCCCTGGGACCCCTGCCCTAGTAATCGTGGAAGGAGAGGGGGCGAGGGTTCCAGCGATCAGATGTTTATCACCTATCCTGTGGAAAGTTGCAGAACTTTTTGTTATACAGTGATTACGCTTGATAAACCCCAAAAATGTTCTTTTTTTTTGGTGCGATGTGCTGCAGACTATCCAGCCCCCGCAAGGTTAATCACTACATCTCCGGTTCTTTCTCTACCTTGATCTTTTTAGGTCATGAAGTCGGCAATCGAAAAGATGATTTACTAATTGGAAATTTTCTTGCACGATTTGACAGGTGCCTCCGTATTGAGAGGCCTCCGTGTAGATATCAACCAGCCGTGGTTAAGAGGTGGACAACGTTCAACGACATGTACCATGATGCTCTTAAAGTGAAGTTCCTACCCCTGTCATATTGAAACCCAACATTCACCACTGATCTATTTCTCTATAGCTTTATAGTGGGTCAGAGCTACTTTTTATCTATTACACAGCTACAAATCCTCTGCATAGGTATAGAGATAAAATTCTGGCTCCCGTAGTAACCACTTGACGGAGACACCTACATACTAGTTATTATTGAGTTTAAAAGCCCAGACGGCTTACCCTCCCTCCTGGCCTAATTTAGGAAATCTGACTTGTCATTTTATGTGGTAATAACTTTGGAATGCTTTTACTTATTAAACGATTTTGAGAATTTTTTTTTTATAACACATCATGCTTCATGTTAGTGGTAAACTTGGGTCCATATATTTTGGCATTATTTATAAATAAAATCCCAAATTTACAGATAATTTAGCAAAATTCGTTTTTTTTTTAAATCCCAATTTCTCTGCTTTTAAGACAGATAGTGATACTTTATAAAATAGTTATTCATTAACATTCACTGTATATCTACTTTATCATGATATCATTTTGTAACTGTCATTTAAATAATTTAGGACATTAGAATAGAAGGCTTAGGGGGTGATTTATTAAGATCGACGTTTTAGACGCTGGTCTAATACCACTTGTGCTGGCGGTGGGTTCGCCGAACTTATGTAGAGGCACCACCCTCTACATAACTTCAGCTCATCCACCGCTGGTATAAATCCACGATAGCTCCCTCGCTGGCATAGATTTAGAAAATGATACATGAGATGGCCCTGCCAGCCTGCCCCCTTCCCTGCCCACACCATGCCACCTTTTTTAGACCTCACGTGAGGGGTAAAAAGTCTCAGATTGCGGCACAAAGGTTATAGAAAACTGCCGTATATCTGATAGTAAATTTAGAAACAATTTTTCACATTTTCAGGAAAATTTCAGAAACCAACTTTTTTTTAAGGACCAGCTCAGTTCTGAAATCACTTTGAGGGGATTGCATCATATTAACCCGCCTATAAATGACCACATTTTATAATTTACACCCTTCAAATTATTCAAAGCTAATTTTGGAAACTTTGTTAACCCTTTAGGTGTTCCATTAAAATTGAGGTGAACGTTAAAAAAAAATTTTTTTTGCATTTTCTATTCTAATCCATTTTTCCTGTAACACAGCAAGGGTTAACAGCAAAACAAATCTCAGATTCATTACCCTGATTCTGCAATTTACAGAAACATTCCATATGTGGTCATAAACTGCTGTATGGGCACACCCCAGGACTCAGAGAGGAAGGAGCACCATATGGATTTTGGAGGACAGATTTTGCTGGAATAGTTTTTGGTGCTATGTCACATTTGAAGAGACCCTGGGGTGCCCCTACACTGGAAACCCCCAAAAAGTGAACCCATTTTGGAAACTACAGCCCTCGAGGAAATTATCGAGGGGTGTAGTGAGCGCTTTGACTCCATTGGTGATCTATAGAATTTAGACACTTGGCTGTGAAAATTAAAAATACATTTTTTTCCCATAAAATGTTGAATCAGCCCCAGATTTAGCATTTTCGCAAACAGGAGAAAATGCAACCCACCCTTTCATTTTCTGAGACCTATATTTTTTTTCTGGTGATGGTATTGTGTGGGGGCTCATTTTTTGTGGGATGAAATTACGTTTTTATTGGTACAATTTTAGGGTGCTTACAACTTTTTGATTGCTTGATATTATGTTTTTTTGGGAGGTGACAATAAAGCTGTTCTGGCATAGTTTTTATCTCTTTTTATGGTGTTCATCTGATGGGGTACATCATGTGACAATTTTTTTTAGAGCTGGTTGTTACAAAAGCAACAGTACCAAATATGGTGTATCTAATCTTGTCATGTGTAATACTGTCTGCTGAGCAGTTATATCCATTCCTGTCATGTGTGATACTGTCTGCTGAGTGGTGTATTTATTCCTATCATGCGTGATACTCTCTGCTGAGCTGTGTACTTAATCCTGTTATATGTCATCCTGTCTGCTGAGCTGCTTAGTCCAATACTATGAAGTGTGATACTGTCTGTTTTACATATAGAATATCATGGATGGGGTCTTCACTCCTTTAGACTATAAGTTCTTATTTTAAAAAAAAAACTTTTCTACGCTGACAGCAAGCAGAGTTCTTACAAGTGATGAGGAATTTAACCACCAAACACATAGGACAGTTGCAGACTTTTGTATCGAACAATGGTTTAGCTTTAATATGTGGACTGGCCCTTTAACAGCCACTGCGAAGATTTAAAGGGGTTCTAAAACATCCGCGTACAGTGTAACCAGTGTGGCGTGACATGTCCTGGGGTCTGGGAAAATCGCAGATGATGGCGGAGGAACAGGTGCAGTTCACCACTACTGGTACTACACAAAGAGGGAGAGGGGGAAGCATTATCATCTACTGGGGGCACAGGGAGGGAAAAAGGGGAGCATTATTATCGGCCCAGTCTGAGGTCCAGTGTGCTCTGAATGAGGTTTTCATTAACAATATCTCTGTACTTTTGTAATACGCTAACTTATGTCATCCAAATGTATTTTATGTCATCCCTGTATAATGTGCATATTTATTCTTGTGTAACTGTTCATGCAGTGTGCCTCGTTCACCAGCAGGTGGCAGCAACATTGGCAGTGTGATAGTTTCCCTGGAGAGGAACCTTCCTGTTCCTTCCAGCCCTCTCTAGAGAGGGAGGAGTTTAGTGTTAGTGAGTCAGTGTCTAGCATACCCTCCTAAGGGAGAGGTTGTGCTGGCCAGCAGAGCACTGTCTGCTCTGCTGGGCCTGCAGGCCCTGCCTGCAAGAAGTCATCCATGGTTGCTTGTCCCCTCCTGGGCTTGCAATGCCTATAACCCCAAGCCAAGTAAGCTTGATGCCAGGAAGAAGTTCCTAGGATTAAAGTAAGAGACAGACTATAGCTAAGTTAAGTTCCAGCAGAAGAGGAAAAGTTCCTATTTACTCCAGCTAGCATGGCAGAGCTGAGATTGTTGCAGAAGTGTTTGCCTGCCAGAGTTAAGCCAATACCTGCTGATGACCAAGATACCGTTTGGATTACCGTTTATGACAAGTAAAGTTGTGTTGTACGCTAATACAAAGCCTGGACTCCGTTTATTCTACTCCCTTCATCATCCAAGTTATTTATCCCTTTTTGCACTGCTTCGGACTGTGGGGGCACAGACCCCTTGCTCTAATTTATGCTGAGTTCCAAATCATTATTGTCCATAAATTGAGTACTCATGGAGCATTGATTGACCGACACTCAGTGATCAAACAAGTCTCTCTTTAATCAAACAAATAATATTATACTGTCTTGGCGATGGGGGATGGAAAAGGCAGCCACACACGTCTCATGAAGGTCATGACCATATTTGTACATATATATATGCTTAAAGAAAATATAAATGTCAATTAACAGCAGATGCATTCAATTCAGAATACAGGAAATAAGTGTTACAGCTAACAGTTTCCATCTTTTGAAAATAGCAAAGGTGGGGGCTAAGTTACTTCCTGCAGAAACTTTGACATGCAAAAAGTCCCTGATCTATTAACTTCAAAAAGGTCATACAATGTAAAATGGCTGCTGCAGACACAAAGATGGAGTCTCATCCCTCACACGGACCACCACGTCTGGGATCCAAGGATTTACAGGTAGGAGCACCATGACACGCACTTATAACATCTACAGAGACACTGTAGGGCACTCTACACCCCTCTGGCAATCCTAATCTGGGTACCAACACTACCATCTACAAAGGAGGCGCCATGTCCTTGTTGCTTAACTGCAACTGGCGTCATAATTACTTGCTCTATAAGAGGGACATATTTCGTAGAAACCTCCTAAGGGGCAAGGGATACCCCAGACGCCCCCGGTGGGCCAGTTGCACTTTGCTCCATTCAGTTTTTCCTCAACCCTGACCAGTCTCACTGTCCCCCTAGCATAATGCCGCCACCATGCTTCCCTGTAGGGATGGTATTGGACAGGTTATGAGCAGTGCCTGAATCAGGGCCGAGAGAAGGTTTCTTGGTGCCCTAAGAGGAGCAGGCAAATTGCACCTACCAAAAAAAATCTATTTAAATTGACCTTACTTCCTAGTAAAAATATTAAAACACATTTGAAAAGAAGCAGTCAAAGGCCGATGCAGTGACTTACATGTGATGTCTCCACAGATTTCAGTTCTTCCCTTCCCTTCTCCATTTGATCCAGACTATCACAGGCAGGCATCTTTGGTCAGGGTTGTACAGCAACTTCTGCCACATAAGAAGACTCCTTTGTGCCCCTAATAGATGATGCCCCGCTCTTTAGGGCCAGTTATAAATAATGCACCCCCCTTGGTGCCCCCGGTAGATGATGACCCCCTCTTTAGCACCAGTTAAATATAATGCTCCCCCTCCTTGGTGCCCTGATCTTTAGTGCCAGTTATATATGATGTTTCCCCCTCTGACCCTTGGTGCTCCCAGTCGTGGTGACTTTTAGTGTAAAAAAACAAACAAACACCTCACTCCCGTTGGCCTTTGTGCCACGTCTCGGTGCAGACAGTCCTGATGACATCACCACTCCTTCGCTGGGTCTCACGCAATGACGTGATCACTAGATACCCGGCACAGGAGGTCACGGTGATATCATGGTGATCTCTTGCGCCCATCTACTGCTTCATAGGCTTCATTTCCAAATGCAGCTGTGATTGCACCCCCCATCATGGGTAGCGAGTTGGCACCCTAGGGAGGCATGATGCTTAGAATTGAGTTTAAAACAAAATCAATCTTGGTCTCATCAGACCACAAAATCTTGTTTCTCACAGTATGAGGGTCCTTTAGGTGCTTTTTTGGAAACTCCAGGCGGACTTTCATGTGTCTTTTACTGAGGAGAAGTTTCTTTGTGGCCACTCTGCTATAAAGCCCAGATTGGTGAAGTGCTGCAGTGATCGTTGACCTTCTTGAAGTTTCTCCAATCTACAGGGTGGGCCATTTATATGGATACACCTTAATAAAATGTGAATGGTTGGTGATATTAACTTCCTGTTTGTGGAACATTAGTATATGTGAGGGGGGAAACTTTTCAAGATGGGTGGTGACCATGGCGGCCATTTTGAAGTCGGCCATTTTGAATCCAACTTTTGTTTTTTCAATAGGAAGAGGGTCATGTGACACATCAAACTTATTGGGAATTTCACACGAAAAACAATGGTCTGCTTGGTTTTAACGTAACTTTATTCTTTCATGAGTTATTTACAAGATTCTCTTTGTTTACAGCCATTGACATGTCGCCGAGGTTAACATGTAAGGAGCGGATAGAAATTGTGTTGATGTCTGGTGAACGCAGTAACCGGGTCATTGCAGCAGATTTCAATGCAAGACACCCTACGAGACCACCCATCTCCCATGCTACAGTTAGCAAATTGCTTGCTAAGTTTCGTGAAACTGGTTCAGTGTTGGATTTGCCAAAATGTGGACGCATGAAATCTGTCTCTAATGAAGAAACATCAGTGGCTGTCCTAGCTTCATTCAGCAAGAGCCCACAGCGTAGCACTCGCCGCATGTCACTGGAGAGTGGCATTAGTCGAACATCCCTTCGACGGATATTAGCTACTCACAAATGGCACCCTTACAAACTCCAGCTACTGCAGCATCTCAACGAGGATGACCCAGATCGGCGCACTGAATTTGCAGAATGGGCAAAACAAAAATTGGAACAGGACCCTCAGTTTACGCAGAAGATTTTGTTCAGTGATGAGGCAAAGTTTTATGTGAATGGTGAAGTTAACAAACAAAACCACCGCTATTGGTCTGACACTAACCCACATTCGATAGATCCCTCCAAGACTGTTGGAACAAAAAAATTGAAGGTATGGTGTGATATATGGGGTACAAAGATAGTGGGGCCATTCTTCATCAATGGAAACCTCAAGGCCACTGGATATGCGAAATTGCTACATGATGATGTGTTTCCCTCTTTATGCACTGAAGCTGGCACGTTCCCTGAGTTTTTCCAGCAAGATGGTGCACCACTACATTATGGGTGTCAGGTCCGAGCATTCCTAGATGAACAGTTTCCTGGAAAGTGGATTGGTCGTCGTGGGCCAGTTGAATGGCCCCCAAGGTCTCCCGATCTGACCCCCTTAGACTTTTATCTTTGGGGTCATCTGAAGGCAATTGTCTATGCTGTGAAGATACGAGATGTGCAGCACCTGAAACTACGGATGCTGGAAGCCTGTGCTAGCATTTCTCCTGCGGTGTTGCTATCAGTGTGTGAAGAGTGGGAGAAGAGGGTTGCATTGACAATCCAACACAATGGGCAGCACATTGAACACATTTTATAAGTGGAAACTTGTAAATAACTCATGAAAGAATAAAGTTATGTTAAAACCAAGCACACCATTGTTTTTCTTGTGTAATTCCCAATAAGTTTGATGTGACTCTCTTCCTATTGAAAAAACAAAAGTTGGATTTAAAATGGCCGACTTCAAAATGGCCGCCATGGTCACCACCTATCTTGAAAAGTTTCCCCCCTCACATATACTAATGTGCCACAAACAGGAAGTTAATATCACCAACCATTCCCATTTTATTAAGGTGTATCCATATAAATGGCCCACCCTGTATACACAGGATCTTTGGAGATCAGCCAGAGTGACCATTGGGTTTATGGTCACCTCTCTTACCAAGGCCCTTCTCCCCTAATTACGTCTTAGAGGCGGCCAGTTCTAGGAAGAGTCCTAGTCGTTCCAAACTTCTTCCATGCAAGAATTATGGAGGTCACTGTGCGCTTGGTTTTTGCTCTGATATGTATTGTCAGCTGCGAGATCTTATATAGACAGGGCTGTCTTTCCAAATCATGTCCAATCAACTGAATTTACCACTCCAATCAAGGTGTAGAAACGGAGGCCCTTACAGTGAAATTTCAAGTGCCATAGCAAAGGGTCTGTACCTGACTCCAGCGCTCTTCTGAATAAGACTGATGCATGAAATAAAAATCTTAAAGGGTTATTCCCATTTGGGACACTTATTGCACACCACTAGGATTTTAATGTCTGATAGGTGTGGGAACTACCTCCATCTCCAAAACAGGGCCCCAAAATAAAGAGACAGCAGCCATGCATGCACAGCCACCCTCCTATGGGACTTCTGATAAAATCTGAGTGCACTCACTTGATTTTTGTCAGAAGTCCCATAGCAGTAAATGAAGTGGAGACTGCACATGCGCGGTGTGCTCTCCATCCACTTTAAATCCTGTCTGTTATGTACACCCTTAGGACACCTATAGAAAACAGGGGCCCAGGACAAATTGCACAATTTGATATTTAAGAAAAAAAACACAACATCCGTTTGTTTTTTTAAGAAAGACACACACAAAACTTTATTTATTATAAAATGTTCTTGGATTTCTGTGGCTCTGGCCCTTTAAAGGTGGTGACAGCTCATTCTTCGCTTTCTCCTGGATTCTTCAGAGGATGTCAAGCGTGGCTCCTCAGGCAGATTTTCAGGGGATGGAGAGGGTCACACCATGTTCCTCACGTTATTTTGAATACAACAAAAATCCAGATCAGCAAAAATTCCAAAGTCCATGAGGAGAGAAGGGGTCAAACTTACCGGATCTAGTGGGAGCCAGCCAGAGAGATTGAGGCCGGGGTCAGTATGTCACTCTAGTTTATACAGCCGGACCCCACCCCCAATTATTACATCATAAGTGGATTAGTGGGTCCCGATTATGATGCATTCAAATTGTCTAGCTGATGACATTAGAAAAGTTTTTCTAAGGAAACCATGGATCCCAGATGATAACATCACAAGATGTGTGACTCTGCCAAGATACTAATGATGACATCACAAGCAGCTCTTTGACAGAGGCCATATTGGATGTAATAAGGTATTACTTTATAAAATCAGCTCAGAGAATTCAAATGCACTCAATTCTGGTAACTTTACAAATTTTGAAAAGTGCTAATAAAACATGAAATCCACATTTACATACGTGATCAGATAGTATTAGAAAATCTACCCACTTTCAAATAAGCAAAACCCCTTGTTGGGTGGAGCAGAAAAAATGTCTAAAGCTCATGATAAATATGATTCACGACGTGTGCACCAGAAGTCTGGCTCGGTAGTAATTCTCCCCATTAAAAGTTTTTTTGGGGTAGGCTCACCACAGAAAACACTGGCTTAGCCAGTATTTGTGGCAGGAGGCCAGTGTCAGTATTTTATTTCTACTGGCTCATTGAGATGCTGGTAATTTCCCTGAAATGCGAAGAAGTCCCTGCTTTGCTTTCTGGGAGTCCTATGCTTTCACTCTTCTATGGAGTTAGTAGTATCTCCAAGCATTCTGACCTAGTGATACCGCTGTATATTTAAATGCTATTCTGTTTCCTCTTTTAGATTGTTGTTGTCAGGTCTTGAACCCAGGACTTTCTGTAGGGTAGGCAGACCCTGTAAGCTGAGAACCGCAGAGCCCACTTTTGTTAACAGGAGGATTTTCTCTGACTAAAAACCTCAATAGTATTCTTCCCATGTACTGCTATCAACACATACATTTCTATGCACACCAGTATATTGTATGGGTGGTTTTCTTACAGGATAAAAACAAAAGTATAATTTTCTTAGTAACTGCAAAAAATGTAATGGCTCAAAATAAGTGACAATATTCACAAAACTGATGGTTATAGAAGGAGAACAATTAAAATAATTAAAATAATGAAAGTGCCATCTCCATCAAATGACGGATATGAACGCCTCCTGACAGACTGCACTGACTATAGGATGAACGCCTCCTGACAGACTGCACTGACTATAAGATAAACACCTCCTGACAGACTGCACTGACTATAAGATGAACGCCTCCTGACAGACTGCACTGACTATAAGATGAACGCCTCCTGACAGTCTGCACTGACTATAAGATGAACGCCTCCTGACAGACTGCACTGACTATAAGATGAACACCTCCTGACAGACTGCACTGACTATAAGATAAACACCTCCTGACAGACTGCACTGACTATAAGATGAACGCCCTCTGACAGACTGCACTGACTATAAGATGAACGCCTCCTGACAGACTGCACTGACTATAAGATGAACACCTCCTGACAGACTGCACTGACTATAAGATGAACGCCTCCTGACAGACTGCACTGACTATAAGATGAACGCCTCCTGACAGACTGCACTGACTATAAGATGAACGCCTCCTGACAGACTGCACTGACTATAAGATGAACGCTTCCTGACAGTCTGCACTGACTATAATATGAATGCCTTCTGACAGACTGCACTGACTATAAGATGAACGCCTCCTGACAGACTGCACTGACTATAAGATGAACGCCTCCTGACAGACTGCACTGACTATAAGATGAACGCCTCCTGACAGACTGCACTGACTATAACATGAACGCCTCCTCAAAGTCTGCACTGACTATAAGATGAACGCCTCCCGACAGACTGCACTGACTATAAGATGAACGCCCCCTGACAGACTGCACTGACTATAAAATGAAGGCCTCCTGACAGACTGCACTGAATATAAGATGAACGCCTCCTGACAGACTGCACTGACTATAAGATGAACACCTCCTGACAGACTGCACTGACTATAAGATGAACACCTCCTGACAGACTGCACTGACTATAAGATGAACGCCTCCTGACAGACTGCACTGACTATAAGATGAACACCTCCTGACAGACTGCACTGACTATAAGATGAACACCTCCTGACAGACTGCACTGACTATAAGATGAACGCTTCCTGATAGACTGCACTGACTATAACATGAACGCCTCCTCACAGTCTGCACTGACTATAAGATGAACACCTCCTGACAGACTGCACTGACTATAAGATGAACGCCTCCTGACAGACTGCACTGACTATAAGATGAACACCTCCTGACAGACTGCACTGACTATAAGATGAACGCCTCCTGACAGACTGCACTGACTATAAGATGAACGCCTCCTGACAGACTGCACTGACTATAACATGAACGCCTCCTCACAGTCTGCACTGACTATAAGATGAACGCCTCCTGACAGACTGCACTGACTATAAGATGAACGCCTCCTGACAGACTGCACTGACTATAATATGAACGCTTCCTGACAGACTGCACTGACTATAAGATGAACGCCTCCTGACAGACTGCACTGACTATAAGATGAACGCCTCCTGACAGACTGCACTGACTATAAGATGAACGCCTCCTGACAGACTGCACTGACTATAAGATGAACGTCTCCTGACAGACTGCACTGACTATAAGATGAACACCTCCTGACAGACTGCACTGACTATAAGATGAACGCCTCCTGACAGACTGCACTGACTATAAGATGAACGCTTCCTGACAGACTGCACTGACTATAAGATGAACACCTCCTGACAGACTGCACTGACTATAAGATGAACGCCTCCTGACAGACTGCACTGACTATAAGATGAACACCTTCTTACAGACTGCACTGACTATAATATGAACGCTTCCTGACAGACTGCACTGACTATAAGATGAACGCCTCCTGACAGACTGCACTGACTATAAGATGAACGCCTCCTGACAGACTGCACTGACTATAAGATGAACGCCTCCTGACAGACTGCACTGACTATAAGATGAACACCTCCTGACAGACTGCACTGACTATAAGATGAACACCTCCTGACAGACTGCACTGAATATAAGATGAATGCCTCCTGACAGACTGCACTGACTATAAGATGAACGCCTCCTGACAGACTGCACTGACTATAAGATGAACGCCTCCTGACAGACTGCACTGACTATAAGATGAACGTCTCCTGACAGACTGCACTGACTATAAGATGAACGCCTTCTGACAGACTGCACTGACTATAAGATGAACGCCTCCTGACAGACTGCACTGACTATAAGATGAACGCCTCCTGACAGACTGCACTGACTATAAGATGAACACCTTCTTACAGACTGCACTGACTATAAGATGAACGCCTCCTGACAGACTGCACTGACTATAAGATGAACGCCTCCTGACAGTCTGCACTGACTATAAGATGAACACCTTCTTACAGACTGCACTGACTATAAGATGAACACCTCCTGACAGACTGCACTGACTATAAGATGAACGCCTCCTGACAGACTGCACTGAATATAAGATGAACGCCTCCTGACAGACTGCACTGACTATAAGATGAACACCTCCTGACAGACTGCACTGACTATAAGATGAACACCTCCTGACAGACTGCACTGACTATAAGATGAACGCCTCCTGACAGACTGCACTGACTATAAGATGAACACCTCCTGACAGACTGCACTGACTATAAGATGAACGCTTCCTGACAGACTGCACTGACTATAACATGAACGCCTCCTCATAGTCTGCACTGACTATAAGATGAACACCTCCTGACAGACTGCACTGACTATAAGATGAACGCCTCCTGACAGACTGCACTGACTATAAGATGAACGCCTTCTAAAAGACTGCACTGACTATAAGATGAACACCTCCTGACAGACTGCACTGACTATAAGATGAACGCCTCCTGACAGACTGCACTGACTATAAGATGAACGCCTCCTGACAGACTGCACTGACTATAAGATGAACGCCTCCTCACAGTCTGCACTGACTATAAGATGAACGCCTCCCGACAGACTGCACTGACTATAAGATGAACGCCCCCTGACAGACTGCACTGACTATAAAATGAAGGCCTCCTGACAGACTGCACTGACTATAAGATGAACGCCTCCTGACAGACTGCACTGACTATAAGATGAACACCTCCTGACAGACTGCACTGACTATAAGATGAACGCTTCCTGACAGACTGCACTGACTATAACATGAACGCCTCCTCATAGTCTGCACTGACTATAAGATGAACACCTCCTGACAGACTGCACTGACTATAAGATGAACGCCTCCTGACAGACTGCACTGACTATAAGATGAACGCCTTCTAAAAGACTGCACTGACTATAAGATGAACACCTCCTGACAGACTGCACTGACTATAAGATGAACGCCTCCTGACAGACTGCACTGACTATAAGATGAACGCCTCCTGACAGACTGCACTGACTATAAGATGAACGCCTCCTCACAGTCTGCACTGACTATAAGATGAACGCCTCCCGACAGACTGCACTGACTATAAGATGAACGCCCCCTGACAGACTGCACTGACTATAAAATGAAGGCCTCCTGACAGACTGCACTGAATATAAGATGAACGCCTCCTGACAGACTGCACTGACTATAAGATGAACACCTCCTGACAGACTGCACTGACTATAAGATGAACGCCTCCTGACAGACTGCACTGACTATAAGATGAACACCTCCTGACAGACTGCACTGACTATAAGATGAACACCTCCTGACAGACTGCACTGACTATAAGATGAACGCTTCCTGACAGACTGCACTGACTATAACATGAACGCCTCCTCACAGTCTGCACTGACTATAAGATGAACACCTCCTGACAGACTGCACTGACTATAAGATGAACGCCTCCTGACAGACTGCACTGACTATAAGATGAACACCTCCTGACAGACTGCACTGACTATAAGATGAACGCCTCCTGACAGACTGCACTGACTATAAGATGAACGCCTCCTGACAGACTGCACTGACTATAACATGAACGCCTCCTCACAGTCTGCACTGACTATAAGATGAACGCCTCCTGACAGACTGCACTGACTATAAGATGAACGCCTCCTGACAGACTGCACTGACTATAAGATGAACACCTCCTGACAGACTGCACTGACTATAAGATGAATGCCTCCTGACAGTCTGCACTGACTATAAGATGAACACCTTCTTACAGACTGCACTGACTATAAGATGAACACCTCCTGACAGACTGCACTGACTATAAGATGAACGCCTCCTGACAGACTGCACTGAATATAAGATGAACGCCTCCTGACAGACTGCACTGACTATAAGATGAACACCTCCTGACAGACTGCACTGACTATAAGATGAACACCTCCTGACAGACTGCACTGACTATAAGATGAACGCCTCCTGACAGACTGCACTGACTATAAGATGAACACCTCCTGACAGACTGCACTGACTATAAGATGAACGCTTCCTGACAGACTGCACTGACTATAACATGAACGCCTCCTCATAGTCTGCACTGACTATAAGATGAACGCCTCCTGACAGACTGCACTGACTATAAGATGAACACCTCCTGACAGACTGCACTGACTATAAGATGAACGCCTCCTGACAGACTGCACTGACTATAAGATGAACGCCTTCTAAAAGACTGCACTGACTATAAGATGAACACCTCCTGACAGACTGCACTGACTATAAGATGAACGCCTCCTGACAGACTGCACTGACTATAAGATGAACGCCTCCTGACAGACTGCACTGACTATAACATGAACGCCTCCTCACAGTCTGCACTGACTATAAGATGAACGCCTCCCGACAGACTGCACTGACTATAAGATGAACGCCCCCTGACAGACTGCACTGACTATAAAATGAAGGCCTCCTGACAGACTGCACTGAATATAAGATGAACGCCTCCTGACAGACTGCACTGACTATAAGATGAACACCTCCTGACAGACTGCACTGACTATAAGATGAACACCTCCTGACAGACTGCACTGACTATAAGATGAACGCCTCCTGACAGACTGCACTGACTATAAGATGAACGCCTCCTCACAGTCTGCACTGACTATAAGATGAACACCTCCTGACAGACTGCACTGACTATAAGATGAACGCCTCCTGACAGACTGCACTGACTATAAGATGAACGCCTCCTGACAGACTGCACTGACTATAAGATGAACACCTCCTGACAGACTGCACTGACTATAAGATGAACGTCTCCTGACAGACTGCACTGACTATAAGATGAACGCCTCCTGACAGACTGCACTGACTATAAGATGAACACCTCCTGACAGACTGCACTGACTATAAGATGAATGCCTCCTGACAGACTGCACTGACTATAAGATGAACGCCTCCTGACAGACTGCACTGACTATAAGATGAACGCCTCCTGACAGACTGCACTGACTATAAGATGAACGCCTCCTGACAGACTGCACTGACTATAAGATGAACGCCTCCTGACAGACTGCACTGACTATAAGATGAACACCTCCTGACAGTCTGCACTGACTATAAGATGAACGCCTCCTGACAGACTGCACTGACTATAAGATGAACACCTCCTGACAGACTGCACTGACTATAAGATGAACGTCTCCTGACAGACTGCACTGACTATAAGATGAACGCCTCCTGACAGACTGCACTGACTATAAGATGAACACCTCCTGACAGACTGCACTGACTAAGATGAACGTCTCCTGACAGACTGCACTGACTATAATATGAATGCCTCCTGACAGACTGCACTGACTATAAGATGAACGCCTCCTGACAGACTGCACTGACTATAAGATGAACGCCTCCTGACAGACTGCACTGACTATAAGATGAACACCTCCTGACAGACTGCACTGACTATAAGATGAACGCTTCCTGACAGACTGCACTGACTATAACATGAACGCCTCCTCATAGTCTGCACTGACTATAAGATGAACGCCTCCTGACAGACTGCACTGACTATAAGATGAACACCTCCTGACAGACTGCACTGACTATAAGATGAACGCCTCCTGACAGACTGCACTGACTATAAGATGAACGCCTTCTAAAAGACTGCACTGACTATAAGATGAACACCTCCTGACAGACTGCACTGACTATAAGATGAACGCCTCCTGACAGACTGCACTGACTATAAGATGAACGCCTCCTGACAGACTGCACTGACTATAACATGAACGCCTCCTCACAGTCTGCACTGACTATAAGATGAACGCCTCCCGACAGACTGCACTGACTATAAGATGAACGCCCCCTGACAGACTGCACTGACTATAAAATGAAGGCCTCCTGACAGACTGCACTGACTATAAGATGAACGCCTCCTGACAGACTGCACTGACTATAAGATGAACACCTCCTGACAGACTGCACTGACTATAAGATGAACACCTCCTGACAGACTGCACTGACTATAAGATGAACGCCTCCTGACAGACTGCACTGACTATAAGATGAACGCTTCCTCACAGTCTGCACTGACTATAAGATGAACACCTCCTGACAGACTGCACTGACTATAAGATGAACGCCTCCTGACAGACTGCACTGACTATAAGATGAACACCTCCTGACAGACTGCACTGACTATAAGATGAACGCCTCCTGACAGACTGCACTGACTATAAGATGAACGTCTCCTGACAGACTGCACTGACTATAAGATGAACGCCTCCTGACAGACTGCACTGACTATAAGATGAACACCTCCTGACAGACTGCACTGACTATAAGATGAACGCCTCCTGACAGACTGCACTGACTATAAGATGAACGCCTCCTGACAGACTGCACTGACTATAAGATGAACGCCTCCTGACAGACTGCACTGACTATAAGATGAACGCCTCCTGACAGACTGCACTGACTATAAGATGAACGCCTCCTGACAGACTGCACTGACTATAAGATGAACACCTCCTGACAGACTGCACTGACTATAAGATGAACGCCTCCTGACAGACTGCACTGACTATAAGATGAACACCTCCTGACAGACTGCACTGACTATAAGATGAACGTCTCCTGACAGACTGCACTGACTATAAGATGAACGCCTCCTGACAGACTGCACTGACTATAAGATGAACACCTCCTGACAGACTGCACTGACTAAGATGAACGTCTCCTGACAGACTGCACTGACTATAATATGAATGCCTCCTGACAGACTGCACTGACTATAAGATGAACGCCTCCTGACAGACTGCACTGACTATAAGATGAACGCCTTCTGACAGACTGCACTGACTATAAGATGAATGCCTCCTGACAGACTGCACTGACTATAAGATGAACACCTCCTGACAGACTGCACTGACTATAAGATGAACCCCTCCTGACAGACTGCACTGACTATAAGATGAACGCCTCCTGACAGACTGCACTGACTATAAGATGAACGTCTCCTGACAGACTGCACTGACTATAATATGAATGCCTCCTGACAGACTGCACTGACTATAAGATGAACGCCTCCTGACAGACTGCACTGACTATAAGATGAACACCTCCTGACAGACTGCACTGACTATAAGATGAACACCTCCTGACAGACTGCACTGACTATAAGATGAACGCCTCCTGACAGACTGCACTGACTATAAGATGAACGCCTCCTGACAGACTGCACTGACTATAAGATGAACGTCTCCTGACAGACTGCACTGACTATAATATGAATGCCTCCTGACAGACTGCACTGACTATAAGATGAACGCCTCCTGACAGACTGCACTGACTATAAGATGAACACCTCCTGACAGACTGCACTGACTATAAGATGAACACCTCCTGACAGACTGCACTGACTATAAGATGAACACCTCCTGACAGACTGCACTGACTATAAGATGAACGCCTTCTGACAGACTGCACTGACTATAAGATGAACACCTCCTGACAGTCTGCACTGACTATAAGATGAACGCCTCCTGACAGACTGCACTGACTATAAGATGAACGCCTCCTGACAGACTGCACTGACTATAAGATGAACGCCTCCTGACAGACTGCACTGACTATAAGATGAACGCCTCCTGACAGACTGCACTGACTATAAGATGAACGTCTCCTGACAGACTGCACTGACTATAAGATGAACGTCTCCTGACAGACTGCACTGACTATAAGATGAACGCCTCCTGACAGACTGCACTGACTATAAGATGAACGTCTCCTGACAGACTGCACTGACTATAAGATGAACGCCTCCTGACAGACTGCACTGACTATAAGATGAACGCCTCCTGACAGACTGCACTGACTATAAGATGAACACCTCCTGACAGTCTGCACTGACTATAAGATGAACGCCTCCTGACAGACTGCACTGACTATAAGATAAACACCTCCTGACAGACTGCACTGACTATAAGATGAACGTCTCCTGACAGACTGCACTGACTATAAGATGAACGTCTCCTGACAGACTGCACTGACTATAAGATGAACACCTCCTGACAGACTGCACTGACTATAAGATGAACGTCTCCTGACAGACTGCACTGACTATAATATGAATGCCTCCTGACAGACTGCACTGACTATAAGATGAACGCCTCCTGACAGACTGCACTGACTATAAGATGAACGCCTCCTGACAGACTGCACTGACTATAAGATGAACGCCTCCTGACAGACTGCACTGACTATAAGATGAACGCCTCCTGACAGACTGCACTGACTATAAGATGAACACCTCCTGACAGACTGCACTGACTATAAGATGAACGCCTTCTGACAGACTGCACTGACTATAAGATGAACACCTCCTGACAGACTGCACTGACTATAAGATGAACACCTCCTGACAGTCTGCACTGACTATAAGATGAACGCCTCCCGACAGACTGCACTGACTATAAGATGAACGCCCCCTGACAGACTGCACTGACTATAAGATGAAGGCCTCCTGACAGACTGCACTGAATATAAGATGAACGCCTCCTGACAGACTGCACTGACTATAAGATGAACGCCTCCTGACAGACTGCACTGACTATAAGATGAACGCCTCCTGACAGACTGCACTGACTATAAGATGAACGCCTCCTGACAGACTGCACTGACTATAAGATGAACACCTCCTGACAGACTGCACTGACTATAAGATGAACGCTTCCTGATAGACTGCACTGACTATAACATGAACGCCTCCTCACAGTCTGCACTGACTATAAGATGAACACCTCCTGACAGACTGCACTGACTATAAGATGAACGCCTCCTGACAGACTGCACTGACTATAAGATGAACACCTCCTGACAGACTGCACTGACTATAAGATGAACGCCTCCTGACAGACTGCACTGACTATAAGATGAACGCCTCCTGACAGACTGCACTGACTATAACATGAACGCCTCCTCACAGTCTGCACTGACTATAAGATGAACGCCTCCTGACAGACTGCACTGAATATAAGATGAATGCCTCCTGACAGACTGCACTGACTATAAGATGAACGCCTCCTGACAGACTGCACTGACTATAATATGAACGCTTCCTGACAGACTGCACTGACTATAAGATGAACGCCTCCTGACAGACTGCACTGACTATAAGATGAACGCCTCCTGACAGACTGCACTGACTATAAGATGAACGCCTCCTGACAGACTGCACTGACTATAAGATGAACGCCTCCTGACAGACTGCACTGACTATAAGATGAACACCTCCTGACAGACTGCACTGACTATAAGATGAACGCCTCCTGACAGACTGCACTGACTATAAGATGAACGCTTCCTGACAGACTGCACTGACTATAAGATGAACACCTCCTGACAGACTGCACTGACTATAAGATGAACGCCTCCTGACAGACTGCACTGACTATAAGATGAACACCTTCTTACAGACTGCACTGACTATAATATGAACGCTTCCTGACAGACTGCACTGACTATAAGATGAACACCTCCTGACAGACTGCACTGACTATAAGATGAACGCCTCCTGACAGACTGCACTGACTATAAGATGAACGCCTCCTGACAGACTGCACTGACTATAAGATGAACACCTCCTGACAGACTGCACTGACTATAAGATGAACACCTCCTGACAGACTGCACTGAATATAAGATGAATGCCTCCTGACAGACTGCACTGACTATAAGATGAACGCCTCCTGACAGACTGCACTGACTATAAGATGAACGCCTCCTGACAGACTGCACTGACTATAAGATGAACGCCTCCTGACAGACTGCACTGACTATAAGATGAACGCCTCCTGACAGACTGCACTGACTATAAGATGAACGCCTCCTGACAGACTGCACTGACTATAAGATGAACGCCTCCTGACAGACTGCACTGACTATAAGATGAACACCTTCTTACAGACTGCACTGACTATAAGATGAACGCCTCCTGACAGACTGCACTGACTATAAGATGAACGCCTCCTGACAGACTGCACTGACTATAAGATGAACACCTTCTTACAGACTGCACTGACTATAAGATGAACACCTCCTGACAGACTGCACTGACTATAAGATGAACGCCTCCTGACAGACTGCACTGAATATAAGATGAACGCCTCCTGACAGACTGCACTGACTATAAGATGAACACCTCCTGACAGACTGCACTGACTATAAGATGAACGCCTTCTGACAGACTGCACTGACTATAAGATGAATGCCTCCTGACAGTCTGCACTGACTATAAGATGAACACCTCCTGACAGACTGCACTGACTATAAGATGAACGCCTCCTGACAGACTGCACTGACTATAAGATGATCGCCTCCTGACAGACTGCACTGACTATAAGATGAACGTCTCCTGACAGACTGCACTGACTATAATATGAATGCCTCCTGACAGACTGCACTGACTATAAGATGAACGCCTCCTGACAGACTGCACTGACTATAAGATGAACACCTCCTGACAGACTGCACTGACTATAAGATGAACACCTCCTGACAGACTGCACTGACTATAAGATGAACGCCTCCTGACAGACTGCACTGACTATAAGATGAACGCCTCCTGACAGACTGCACTGACTATAAGATGAACACCTCCTGACAGACTGCACTGACTATAAGATGAACACCTCCTGACAGACTGCACTGACTATAAGATGAACACCTCCTGACAGACTGCACTGACTATAAGATGAACACCTCCTGACAGACTGCACTGACTATAAGATGAACGCCTTCTGACAGACTGCACTGACTATAAGATGAACGCCTCCTGACAGTCTGCACTGACTATAAGATGAACGCCTCCTGACAGACTGCACTGACTATAAGATGAACGCCTCCTGACAGACTGCACTGACTATAAGATGAACGCCTCCTGACAGACTGCACTGACTATAAGATGAACGCCTCCTGACAGACTGCACTGACTATAAGATGAACGCCTCCTGACAGACTGCACTGACTATAAGATGAACGTCTCCTGACAGACTGCACTGACTATAAGATGAACACCTCCTGACAGACTGCACTGACTATAAGATGAACGTCTCCTGACAGACTGCACTGACTATAAGATGAACGCCTCCTGACAGACTGCACTGACTATAAGATGAACGCCTCCTGACAGACTGCACTGACTATAAGATGAACACCTCCTGACAGTCTGCACTGACTATAAGATGAACGCCTCCTGACAGACTGCACTGACTATAAGATAAACACCTCCTGACAGACTGCACTGACTATAAGATGAACGTCTCCTGACAGACTGCACTGACTATAAGATGAACGTCTCCTGACAGACTGCACTGACTATAAGATGAACACCTCCTGACAGACTGCACTGACTATAAGATGAACGTCTCCTGACAGACTGCACTGACTATAATATGAATGCCTCCTGACAGACTGCACTGACTATAAGATGAACGCCTCCTGACAGACTGCACTGACTATAAGATGAACGCCTTCTGACAGACTGCACTGACTATAAGATGAACGCCTCCTGACAGACTGCACTGACTATAAGATGAACACCTCCTGACAGACTGCACTGACTATAAGATGAACACCTCCTGACAGACTGCACTGACTATAAGATGAACGCCTTCTGACAGACTGCACTGACTATAAGATGAACACCTCCTGACAGACTGCACTGACTATAAGATGAACACCTCCTGACAGTCTGCACTGACTATAAGATGAACGCCTCCCGACAGACTGCACTGACTATAAGATGAACGCCCCCTGACAGACTGCACTGACTATAAAATGAAGGCCTCCTGACAGACTGCACTGAATATAAGATGAACGCCTCCTGACAGACTGCACTGACTATAAGATGAACACCTCCTGACAGACTGCACTGACTATAAGATGAACGCCTCCTGACAGACTGCACTGACTATAAGATGAACGCCTCCTGACAAACTGCACTGACTATAAGATGAACACCTCCTGACAGACTGCACTGACTATAAGATGAACGCTTCCTGATAGACTGCACTGACTATAACATGAACGCCTCCTCACAGTCTGCACTGACTATAAGATGAACACCTCCTGACAGACTGCACTGACTATAAGATGAACGCCTCCTGACAGACTGCACTGACTATAAGATGAACACCTCCTGACAGACTGCACTGACTATAAGATGAACGCCTCCTGACAGACTGCACTGACTATAAGATGAACGCCTCCTGACAGACTGCACTGACTATAACATGAACGCCTCCTCACAGTCTGCACTGACTATAAGATGAACGCCTCCTGACAGACTGCACTGAATATAAGATGAATGCCTCCTGACAGACTGCACTGACTATAAGATGAACGCCTCCTGACAGACTGCACTGACTATAAGATGAACGCCTTCTAAAAGACTGCACTGACTATAAGATGAACACCTCCTGACAGACTGCACTGACTATAAGATGAACGCCTCCTGACAGACTGCACTGACTATAAGATGAACGCCTCCTGACAGACTGCACTGACTATAACATGAACGCCTCCTCACAGTCTGCACTGACTATAAGATGAACGCCTCCCGACAGACTGCACTGACTATAAGATGAACGCCCCCTGACAGACTGCACTGACTATAAAATGAAGGCCTCCTGACAGACTGCACTGAATATAAGATGAACGCCTCCTGACAGACTGCACTGACTATAAGATGAACACCTCCTGACAGACTGCACTGACTATAAGATGAACACCTCCTGACAGACTGCACTGACTATAAGATGAACGCCTCCTGACAGACTGCACTGACTATAAGATGAACGCTTCCTCACAGTCTGCACTGACTATAAGATGAACACCTCCTGACAGACTGCACTGACTATAAGATGAACGCCTCCTGACAGACTGCACTGACTATAAGATGAACACCTCCTGACAGACTGCACTGACTATAAGATGAACACCTCCTGACAGACTGCACTGACTATAAGATGAACGCCTCCTGACAGACTGCACTGACTATAAGATGAACGCCTCCTGACAGACTGCACTGACTATAAGATGAACACCTCCTGACAGACTGCACTGACTATAAGATGAATGCCTCCTGACAGACTGCACTGACTATAAGATGAACGCCTCCTGACAGACTGCACTGACTATAAGATGAACGCCTCCTGACAGACTGCACTGACTATAAGATGAACGCCTCCTGACAGACTGCACTGACTATAAGATGAACGCCTCCTGACAGACTGCACTGACTATAAGATGAACACCTCCTGACAGTCTGCACTGACTATAAGATGAACGCCTCCTGACAGACTGCACTGACTATAAGATGAACGCCTCCTGACAGACTGCACTGACTATAAGATGAACGTCTCCTGACAGACTGCACTGACTATAAGATGAACGTCTCCTGACAGACTGCACTGACTATAAGATGAACACCTCCTGACAGACTGCACTGACTAAGATGAACGTCTCCTGACAGACTGCACTGACTATAATATGAATGCCTCCTGACAGACTGCACTGACTATAAGATGAACGCCTCCTGACAGACTGCACTGACTATAAGATGAACGCCTCCTGACAGACTGCACTGACTATAAGATGAACACCTCCTGACAGACTGCACTGACTATAAGATGAACGCTTCCTGACAGACTGCACTGACTATAACATGAACGCCTCCTCACAGTCTGCACTGACTATAAGATGAACGCCTCCTGACAGACTGCACTGACTATAAGATGAACACCTCCTGACAGACTGCACTGACTATAAGATGAACGCCTCCTGACAGACTGCACTGACTATAAGATGAACGCCTTCTAAAAGACTGCACTGACTATAAGATGAACACCTCCTGACAGACTGCACTGACTATAAGATGAACGCCTCCTGACAGACTGCACTGACTATAAGATGAACGCCTCCTGACAGACTGCACTGACTATAACATGAACGCCTCCTCACAGTCTGCACTGACTATAAGATGAACGCCTCCCGACAGACTGCACTGACTATAAGATGAACGCCCCCTGACAGACTGCACTGACTATAAAATGAAGGCCTCCTGACAGACTGCACTGAATATAAGATGAACGCCTCCTGACAGACTGCACTGACTATAAGATGAACACCTCCTGACAGACTGCACTGACTATAAGATGAACACCTCCTGACAGACTGCACTGACTATAAGATGAACGCCTCCTGACAGACTGCACTGACTATAAGATGAACGCCTCCTCACAGTCTGCACTGACTATAAGATGAACACCTCCTGACAGACTGCACTGACTATAAGATGAACGCCTCCTGACAGACTGCACTGACTATAAGATGAACACCTCCTGACAGACTGCACTGACTATAAGATGAACACCTCCTGACAGACTGCACTGACTATAAGATGAACGTCTCCTGACAGACTGCACTGACTATAAGATGAACGCCTCCTGACAGACTGCACTGACTATAAGATGAACACCTCCTGACAGACTGCACTGACTATAAGATGAATGCCTCCTGACAGACTGCACTGACTATAAGATGAACGCCTCCTGACAGACTGCACTGACTATAAGATGAACGCCTCCTGACAGACTGCACTGACTATAAGATGAACGCCTCCTGACAGACTGCACTGACTATAAGATGAACGCCTCCTGACAGACTGCACTGACTATAAGATGAACACCTCCTGACAGTCTGCACTGACTATAAGATGAACGCCTCCTGACAGACTGCACTGACTATAAGATAAACACCTCCTGACAGACTGCACTGACTATAAGATGAACGTCTCCTGACAGACTGCACTGACTATAAGATGAACGTCTCCTGACAGACTGCACTGACTATAAGATGAACACCTCCTGACAGACTGCACTGACTAAGATGAACGTCTCCTGACAGACTGCACTGACTATAATATGAATGCCTCCTGACAGACTGCACTGACTATAAGATGAACGCCTCCTGACAGACTGCACTGACTATAAGATGAACGCCTTCTGACAGACTGCACTGACTATAAGATGAATGCCTCCTGACAGTCTGCACTGACTATAAGATGAACACCTCCTGACAGACTGCACTGACTATAAGATGAACGCCTCCTGACAGACTGCACTGACTATAAGATGAACGCCTCCTGACAGACTGCACTGACTATAAGATGAACGTCTCCTGACAGACTGCACTGACTATAATATGAATGCCTCCTGACAGACTGCACTGACTATAAGATGAACGCCTCCTGACAGACTGCACTGACTATAAGATGAACACCTCCTGACAGACTGCACTGACTATAAGATGAACACCTCCTGACAGACTGCACTGACTATAAGATGAACGCCTCCTGACAGACTGCACTGACTATAAGATGAACGCCTCCTGACAGACTGCACTGACTATAAGATGAACGTCTCCTGACAGACTGCACTGACTATAATATGAATGCCTCCTGACAGACTGCACTGACTATAAGATGAACGCCTCCTGACAGACTGCACTGACTATAAGATGAACACCTCCTGACAGACTGCACTGACTATAAGATGAACACCTCCTGACAGACTGCACTGACTATAAGATGAACACCTCCTGACAGACTGCACTGACTATAAGATGAACGCCTCCTGACAGACTGCACTGACTATAAGATGAACACCTCCTGACAGTCTGCACTGACTATAAGATGAACGCCTCCTGACAGACTGCACTGACTATAAGATGAACGCCTCCTGACAGACTGCACTGACTATAAGATGAACGCCTCCTGACAGACTGCACTGACTATAAGATGAACGCCTCCTGACAGACTGCACTGACTATAAGATGAACGTCTCCTGACAGACTGCACTGACTATAAGATGAACGTCTCCTGACAGACTGCACTGACTATAAGATGAACACCTCCTGACAGACTGCACTGACTATAAGATGAACGTCTCCTGACAGACTGCACTGACTATAAGATGAACGCCTCCTGACAGACTGCACTGACTATAAGATGAACGCCTCCTGACAGACTGCACTGACTATAAGATGAACACCTCCTGACAGACTGCACTGACTATAAGATGAACGCCTCCTGACAGACTGCACTGACTATAAGATAAACACCTCCTGACAGACTGCACTGACTATAAGATGAACGTCTCCTGACAGACTGCACTGACTATAAGATGAACGTCTCCTGACAGACTGCACTGACTATAAGATGAACACCTCCTGACAGACTGCACTGACTATAAGATGAACGTCTCCTGACAGACTGCACTGACTATAATATGAATGCCTCCTGACAGACTGCACTGACTATAAGATGAACGCCTCCTGACAGACTGCACTGACTATAAGATGAACGCCTCCTGACAGACTGCACTGACTATAAGATGAACGCCTCCTGACAGACTGCACTGACTATAAGATGAACACCTCCTGACAGACTGCACTGACTATAAGATGAACACCTCCTGACAGACTGCACTGACTATAAGATGAACGCCTTCTGACAGACTGCACTGACTATAAGATGAACACCTCCTGACAGACTGCACTGACTATAAGATGAACACCTCCTCACAGTCTGCACTGACTATAAGATGAACGCCTCCCGACAGACTGCACTGACTATAAGATGAACGCCCCCTGACAGACTGCACTGACTATAAAATGAAGGCCTCCTGACAGACTGCACTGACTATAAGATGAACGCCTCCTGACAGACTGCACTGACTATAAGATGAACACCTCCTGACAGACTGCACTGACTATAAGATGAACGCCTCCTGACAGACTGCACTGACTATAAGATGAACGCCTCCTGACAGACTGCACTGACTATAAGATGAACACCTCCTGACAGACTGCACTGACTATAAGATGAACGCTTCCTGATAGACTGCACTGACTATAACATGAACGCCTCCTCACAGTCTGCACTGACTATAAGATGAACACCTCCTGACAGACTGCACTGACTATAAGATGAACGCCTCCTGACAGACTGCACTGACTATAAGATGAACACCTCCTGACAGACTGCACTGACTATAAGATGAACGCCTCCTGACAGACTGCACTGACTATAAGATGAACGCCTCCTGACAGACTGCACTGACTATAACATGAACGCCTCCTCACAGTCTGCACTGACTATAAGATGAACGCCTCCTGACAGACTGCACTGAATATAAGATGAATGCCTCCTGACAGACTGCACTGACTATAAGATGAACGCCTCCTGACAGACTGCACTGACTATAATATGAACGCTTCCTGACAGACTGCACTGACTATAAGATGAACGCCTCCTGACAGACTGCACTGACTATAAGATGAACGCCTCCTGACAGACTGCACTGACTATAAGATGAACGCCTCCTGACAGACTGCACTGACTATAAGATGAACGTCTCCTGACAGACTGCACTGACTATAAGATGAACACCTCCTGACAGACTGCACTGACTATAAGATGAACGCCTCCTGACAGACTGCACTGACTATAAGATGAACGCTTCCTGACAGACTGCACTGACTATAAGATGAACACCTCCTGACAGACTGCACTGACTATAAGATGAACGCCTCCTGACAGACTGCACTGACTATAAGATGAACACCTTCTTACAGACTGCACTGACTATAAGATGAACGCCTCCTGACAGACTGCACTGACTATAAGATGAACGCCTCCTGACAGACTGCACTGACTATAAGATGAACGCCTCCTGACAGACTGCACTGACTATAAGATGAACGCCTCCTGACAGACTGCACTGACTATAAGATGAACACCTCCTGACAGACTGCACTGACTATAAGATGAACACCTCCTGACAGACTGCACTGAATATAAGATGAATGCCTCCTGACAGACTGCACTGACTATAAGATGAACGCCTCCTGACAGACTGCACTGACTATAAGATGAACGCCTCCTGACAGACTGCACTGACTATAAGATGAACGCCTCCTGACAGACTGCACTGACTATAAGATGAACGCCTCCTGACAGACTGCACTGACTATAAGATGAACGCCTCCTGACAGACTGCACTGACTATAAGATGAACGCCTCCTGACAGACTGCACTGACTATAAGATGAACACCTTCTTACAGACTGCACTGACTATAAGATGAACGCCTCCTGACAGACTGCACTGACTATAAGATGAACGCCTCCTGACAGTCTGCACTGACTATAAGATGAACACCTTCTTACAGACTGCACTGACTATAAGATGAACACCTCCTGACAGACTGCACTGACTATAAGATGAACGCCTCCTGACAGACTGCACTGAATATAAGATGAACGCCTCCTGACAGACTGCACTGACTATAAGATGAACACCTCCTGACAGACTGCACTGACTATAAGATGAACGCCTTCTGACAGACTGCACTGACTATAAGATGAATGCCTCCTGACAGTCTGCACTGACTATAAGATGAACACCTCCTGACAGACTGCACTGACTATAAGATGAACGCCTCCTGACAGACTGCACTGACTATAAGATGATCGCCTCCTGACAGACTGCACTGACTATAAGATGAACGCCTCCTGACAGACTGCACTGACTATAATATGAATGCCTCCTGACAGACTGCACTGACTATAAGATGAACGCCTCCTGACAGACTGCACTGACTATAAGATGAACACCTCCTGACAGACTGCACTGACTATAAGATGAACACCTCCTGACAGACTGCACTGACTATAAGATGAACGCCTCCTGACAGACTGCACTGACTATAAGATGAACGCCTCCTGACAGACTGCACTGACTATAAGATGAACACCTCCTGACAGACTGCACTGACTATAAGATGAACACCTCCTGACAGACTGCACTGACTATAAGATGAACACCTCCTGACAGACTGCACTGACTATAAGATGAACACCTCCTGACAGACTGCACTGACTATAAGATGAACGCCTTCTGACAGACTGCACTGACTATAAGATGAACACCTCCTGACAGACTGCACTGACTATAAGATGAACGCCTCCTGACAGACTGCACTGACTATAAGATGAACGCCTCCTGACAGACTGCACTGACTATAAGATGAACGCCTCCTGACAGACTGCACTGACTATAAGATGAACGCCTCCTGACAGACTGCACTGACTATAAGATGAACGTCTCCTGACAGACTGCACTGACTATAAGATGAACGTCTCCTGACAGACTGCACTGACTATAAGATGAACACCTCCTGACAGACTGCACTGACTATAAGATGAACGTCTCCTGACAGACTGCACTGACTATAAGATGAACGCCTCCTGACAGACTGCACTGACTATAAGATGAACGCCTCCTGACAGACTGCACTGACTATAAGATGAACACCTCCTGACAGTCTGCACTGACTATAAGATGAACGCCTCCTGACAGACTGCACTGACTATAAGATAAACACCTCCTGACAGACTGCACTGACTATAAGATGAACGTCTCCTGACAGACTGCACTGACTATAAGATGAACGTCTCCTGACAGACTGCACTGACTATAAGATGAACACCTCCTGACAGACTGCACTGACTATAAGATGAACGTCTCCTGACAGACTGCACTGACTATAATATGAATGCCTCCTGACAGACTGCACTGACTATAAGATGAACGCCTCCTGACAGACTGCACTGACTATAAGATGAACGCCTTCTGACAGACTGCACTGACTATAAGATGAACGCCTCCTGACAGACTGCACTGACTATAAGATGAACACCTCCTGACAGACTGCACTGACTATAAGATGAACACCTCCTGACAGACTGCACTGACTATAAGATGAACGCCTTCTGACAGACTGCACTGACTATAAGATGAACACCTCCTGACAGACTGCACTGACTATAAGATGAACACCTCCTGACAGTCTGCACTGACTATAAGATGAACGCCTCCCGACAGACTGCACTGACTATAAGATGAACGCCCCCTGACAGACTGCACTGACTATAAAATGAAGGCCTCCTGACAGACTGCACTGAATATAAGATGAACGCCTCCTGACAGACTGCACTGACTATAAGATGAACACCTCCTGACAGACTGCACTGACTATAAGATGAACGCCTCCTGACAGACTGCACTGACTATAAGATGAACGCCTCCTGACAGACTGCACTGACTATAAGATGAACACCTCCTGACAGACTGCACTGACTATAAGATGAACGCTTCCTGATAGACTGCACTGACTATAACATGAACGCCTCCTCACAGTCTGCACTGACTATAAGATGAACACCTCCTGACAGACTGCACTGACTATAAGATGAACGCCTCCTGACAGACTGCACTGACTATAAGATGAACACCTCCTGACAGACTGCACTGACTATAAGATGAACGCCTCCTGACAGACTGCACTGACTATAAGATGAACGCCTCCTGACAGACTGCACTGACTATAACATGAACGCCTCCTCACAGTCTGCACTGACTATAAGATGAACGCCTCCTGACAGACTGCACTGAATATAAGATGAACGCCTCCTGACAGACTGCACTGACTATAAGATGAACGCCTCCTGACAGACTGCACTGACTATAATATGAACGCTTCCTGACAGACTGCACTGACTATAAGATGAACGCCTCCTGACAGACTGCACTGACTATAAGATGAACGCCTCCTGACAGACTGCACTGACTATAAGATGAACGCCTCCTGACAGACTGCACTGACTATAAGATGAACGTCTCCTGACAGACTGCACTGACTATAAGATGAACGCCTCCTGACAGACTGCACTGACTATAAGATGAACGCTTCCTGACAGACTGCACTGACTATAAGATGAACACCTCCTGACAGACTGCACTGACTATAAGATGAACGCCTCCTGACAGACTGCACTGACTATAAGATGAACACCTTCTTACAGACTGCACTGACTATAATATGAACGCTTCCTGACAGACTGCACTGACTATAAGATGAACGCCTCCTGACAGACTGCACTGACTATAAGATGAACGCCTCCTGACAGACTGCACTGACTATAAGATGAACGCCTCCTGACAGACTGCACTGACTATAAGATGAACACCTCCTGACAGACTGCACTGACTATAAGATGAACACCTCCTGACAGACTGCACTGAATATAAGATGAATGCCTCCTGACAGACTGCACTGACTATAAGATGAACGCCTCCTGACAGACTGCACTGACTATAAGATGAACGCCTCCTGACAGACTGCACTGACTATAAGATGAACGTCTCCTGACAGACTGCACTGACTATAAGATGAACGCCTTCTGACAGACTGCACTGACTATAAGATGAACGCCTCCTGACAGACTGCACTGACTATAAGATGAACGCCTCCTGACAGACTGCACTGACTATAAGATGAACACCTTCTTACAGACTGCACTGACTATAAGATGAACGCCTCCTGACAGACTGCACTGACTATAAGATGAACGCCTCCTGACAGTCTGCACTGACTATAAGATGAACACCTTCTTACAGACTGCACTGACTATAAGATGAACGCCTCCTGACAGACTGCACTGACTATAAGATGAACGCCTCCTGACAGACTGCACTGAATATAAGATGAACGCCTCCTGACAGACTGCACTGACTATAAGATGAACACCTCCTGACAGACTGCACTGACTATAAGATGAACACCTCCTGACAGACTGCACTGACTATAAGATGAACGCCTCCTGACAGACTGCACTGACTATAAGATGAACACCTCCTGACAGACTGCACTGACTATAAGATGAACGCTTCCTGACAGACTGCACTGACTATAACATGAACGCCTCCTCATAGTCTGCACTGACTATAAGATGAACGCCTCCTGACAGACTGCACTGACTATAAGATGAACACCTCCTGACAGACTGCACTGACTATAAGATGAACGCCTCCTGACAGACTGCACTGACTATAAGATGAACGCCTTCTAAAAGACTGCACTGACTATAAGATGAACACCTCCTGACAGACTGCACTGACTATAAGATGAACGCCTCCTGACAGACTGCACTGACTATAAGATGAACGCCTCCTGACAGACTGCACTGACTATAACATGAACGCCTCCTCACAGTCTGCACTGACTATAAGATGAACGCCTCCCGACAGACTGCACTGACTATAAGATGAACGCCCCCTGACAGACTGCACTGACTATAAAATGAAGGCCTCCTGACAGACTGCACTGAATATAAGATGAACGCCTCCTGACAGACTGCACTGACTATAAGATGAACACCTCCTGACAGACTGCACTGACTATAAGATGAACACCTCCTGACAGACTGCACTGACTATAAGATGAACGCCTCCTGACAGACTGCACTGACTATAAGATGAACGCTTCCTCACAGTCTGCACTGACTATAAGATGAACACCTCCTGACAGACTGCACTGACTATAAGATGAACGCCTCCTGACAGACTGCACTGACTATAAGATGAACACCTCCTGACAGACTGCACTGACTATAAGATGAACACCTCCTGACAGACTGCACTGACTATAAGATGAACGCTTCCTGACAGACTGCACTGACTATAACATGAACGCCTCCTCACAGTCTGCACTGACTATAAGATGAACACCTCCTGACAGACTGCACTGACTATAAGATGAACGCCTCCTGACAGACTGCACTGACTATAAGATGAACACCTCCTGACAGACTGCACTGACTATAAGATGAACGCCTCCTGACAGACTGCACTGACTATAAGATGAACGCCTCCTGACAGACTGCACTGACTATAACATGAACGCCTCCTGACAGACTGCACTGACTATAACATGAACGCCTCCTCACAGTCTGCACTGACTATAAGATGAACGCCTCCTGACAGACTGCACTGACTATAAGATGAACGCCTCCTGACAGACTGCACTGACTATAAGATGAACACCTCCTGACAGACTGCACTGACTATAAGATGAATGCCTCCTGACAGTCTGCACTGACTATAAGATGAACACCTTCTTACAGACTGCACTGACTATAAGATGAACACCTCCTGACAGACTGCACTGACTATAAGATGAACGCCTCCTGACAGACTGCACTGAATATAAGATGAACGCCTCCTGACAGACTGCACTGACTTTAAGATGAACACCTCCTGACAGACTGCACTGACTATAAGATGAACACCTCCTGACAGACTGCACTGACTATAAGATGAACGCCTCCTGACAGACTGCACTGACTATAAGATGAACACCTCCTGACAGACTGCACTGACTATAAGATGAACGCTTCCTGACAGACTGCACTGACTATAACATGAACGCCTCCTCATAGTCTGCTCTGACTATAAGATGAACGCCTCCTGACAGACTGCACTGACTATAAGATGAACACCTCCTGACAGACTGCACTGACTATAAGATGAACGCCTCCTGACAGACTGCACTGACTATAAGATGAACAACTTCTAAAAGACTGCACTGACTATAAGATGAACACCTCCTGACAGACTGCACTGACTATAAGATGAACGCCTCCTGACAGACTGCACTGACTATAACATGAACGCCTCCTCACAGTCTGCACTGACTATAAGATGAACGCCTCCCGACAGACTGCACTGACTATAAGATGAACGCCCCCTGACAGACTGCACTGACTATAAAATGAAGGCCTCCTGACAGACTGCACTGAATATAAGATGAACGCCTCCTGACAGACTGCACTGACTATAAGATGAACACCTCCTGACAGACTGCACTGACTATAAGATGAACACCTCCTGACAGACTGCACTGACTATAAGATGAACGCCTCCTGACAGACTGCACTGACTATAAGATGAACGCTTCCTCACAGTCTGCACTGACTATAAGATGAACACCTCCTGACAGACTGCACTGACTATAAGATGAACGCCTCCTGACAGACTGCACTGACTATAAGATGAACACCTCCTGACAGACTGCACTGACTATAAGATGAACACCTCCTGACAGACTGCACTGATTATAAGATGAACGCTTCCTGACAGACTGCACTGACTATAACATGAACGCCTCCTCACAGTCTGCACTGACTATAAGATGAACACCTCCTGACAGACTGCACTGACTATAAGATGAACGCCTCCTGACAGACTGCACTGACTATAAGATGAACACCTCCTGACAGACTGCACTGACTATAAAATGAACGCCTCCTGACAGACTGCACTGACTATAAGATGAACGCCTCCTGACAGACTGCACTGACTATAACATGAACGCCTCCTCACAGTCTGCACTGACTATAAGATGAACGCCTCCTGACAGACGGCACTGACTATAAGATGAACGCCTCCTGACAGACTGCACTGACTATAAGATGAACACCTCCTGACAGACTGCACTGACTATAAGATGAATGCCTCCTGACAGACTGCACTGACTATAAGATGAACGCCTCCTGACAGACTGCACTGACTATAAGATGAACGCCTCCTGACAGACTGCACTGACTATAAGATGAACGCCTCCTGACAGACTGCACTGACTATAAGATGAACACCTCCTGACAGTCTGCACTGACTATAAGATGAACACCTCCTGACAGTCTGCACTGACTATAAGATGAACGCCTTCTGACAGACTGCACTGACTATAAGATAAACACCTCCTGACAGACTGCACTGACTATAAGATGAACGTCTCCTGACAGACTGCACTGACTATAAGATGAACGTCTCCTGACAGACTGCACTGACTATAAGATGAACACCTCCTGACAGACTGCACTGACTAAGATGAACGTCTCCTGACAGACTGCACTGACTATAATATGAATGCCTCCTGACAGACTGCACTGACTATAAGATGAACGCCTCCTGACAGACTGCACTGACTATAAGATGAACGCCTTCTGACAGACTGCACTGACTATAAGATGAATGCCTCCTGACAGTCTGCACTGACTATAAGATGAACACCTCCTGACAGACTGCACTGACTATAAGATGAACGCCTCCTGACAGACTGCACTGACTATAAGATGAACGCCTCCTGACAGACTGCACTGACTATAAGATGAACGTCTCCTGACAGACTGCACTGACTATAATATGAATGCCTCCTGACAGACTGCACTGACTATAAGATGAACGCCTCCTGACAGACTGCACTGACTATAAGATGAACACCTCCTGACAGACTGCACTGACTATAAGATGAACACCTCCTGACAGACTGCACTGACTATAAGATGAACGCCTCCTGACAGACTGCACTGACTATAAGATGAACGCCTCCTGACAGACTGCACTGACTATAAGATGAACACCTCCTGACAGACTGCACTGACTATAAGATGAACACCTCCTGACAGACTGCACTGACTATAAGATGAACACCTCCTGACAGACTGCACTGACTATAAGATGAACACCTCCTGACAGACTGCACTGACTATAAGATGAACGCCTTCTGACAGACTGCACTGACTATAAGATGAACACCTCCTGACAGTCTGCACTGACTATAAGATGAACGCCTCCTGACAGACTGCACTGACTATAAGATGAACGCCTCCTGACAGACTGCACTGACTATAAGATGAACGCCTCCTGACAGACTGCACTGACTATAAGATGAACGCCTCCTGACAGACTGCACTGACTATAAGATGAACGTCTCCTGACAGACTGCACTGACTATAAGATGAACGTCTCCTGACAGACTGCACTGACTATAAGATGAACACCTCCTGACAGACTGCACTGACTATAAGATGAACGTCTCCTGACAGACTGCACTGACTATAAGATGAACGCCTCCTGACAGACTGCACTGACTATAAGATGAACGCCTCCTGACAGACTGCACTGACTATAAGATGAACACCTCCTGACAGTCTGCACTGACTATAAGATGAACGCCTCCTGACAGACTGCACTGACTATAAGATAAACACCTCCTGACAGACTGCACTGACTATAAGATGAACGTCTCCTGACAGACTGCACTGACTATAAGATGAACGTCTCCTGACAGACTGCACTGACTATAAGATGAACACCTCCTGACAGACTGCACTGACTATAAGATGAACGTCTCCTGACAGACTGCACTGACTATAATATGAATGCCTCCTGACAGACTGCACTGACTCTAAGATGAACGCCTCCTGACAGACTGCACTGACTATAAGATGAACGCCTTCTGACAGACTGCACTGACTATAAGATGAACGCCTCCTGACAGACTGCACTGACTATAAGATGAACACCTCCTGACAGACTGCACTGACTATAAGATGAACACCTCCTGACAGACTGCACTGACTATAAGATGAACGCCTTCTGACAGACTGCACTGACTATAAGATGAACACCTCCTGACAGACTGCACTGACTATAAGATGAACACCTCCTGACAGTCTGCACTGACTATAAGATGAACGCCTCCTGACAGACTGCACTGACTATAAGATGAACGTCTCCTGACAGACTGCACTGACTATAAGATGAACGTCTCCTGACAGACTGCACTGACTATAAGATGAACACCTCCTGACAGACTGCACTGACTATAAGATGAACGTCTCCTGACAGACTGCACTGACTATAATATGAATGCCTCCTGACAGACTGCACTGACTATAAGATGAACGCCTCCTGTCAGACTGCACTGACTATAAGATGAACGTCTCCTGACAGACTGCACTGACTATAAGATGAACACCTCCTGACAGACTGCACTGACTATAAGATGAACACCTCCTGACAGACTGCACTGACTATAAGATGAACACCTCCTGACAGACTGCACTGACTATAAGATGAACGCCTTCTGACAGACTGCACTGACTATAAGATGAACGTCTCCTGACAGACTGCACTGACTATAAGATGAACACCTCCTGACAGACTGCACTGACTATAAGATGAACGCCTCCTGACGCACTACACAGACCGTAATGGGATCTGGTTTCCAATAGAAAACCAAACTTTATGAGGTAATCTCTTCACCAGCGCCATCTCTAGCAATTCATTTGCATAGACAAATAGCAGTGGTTCTCTTGATTCAAACACTGGTTCTCTTTTGTTGATCAAAGGCTCAGTTCCTGAGTTATGATACTTTTTGTTAATATGCAATTTTTGGTGCAATGAGGGCGTCATCCTCTTGTTGCACCCAAGCTCCACTCCTTTCTGTGGCCAGCCCCTCCCTCGCTACTTCGCCACTGCCTGGCGCTTTCAGTCAAGGCAGCCAGGCAGGTGCTGCCCACAGAAAGGAGTGGCGCTTGGGTGCAACAAGAGCAAGGATGACACCCTCATTGCACCAAAGGCCTAATTTGCATGTTAAGAAAATGTATCCTAACTTGGGAACGGAGCATTGGATGAAAAAAACAAAACAGAGTTTGAGGTGAACCACAGCTACTTGTCTATGCAAACAGTTTGATAGGGAGGTCACTGGAGACATATTCGCTTTTAAGGGGTATTCTAGTAGGCACAAGTTATCCCCTAGGCACAGTAAGGGGTATTCTAGTAGGCACAAGTTAGGGGATAACTATCAGATAGGGTGGGGTCCTACCTGCACCCCTGCAGGCCCTTTGCACAGCCGCTCCATTCGTTTCTATGGGAGTTCCGGAGTTAGCCGAGTACATTGCTTTCGCTAGGAGATAACTTGTACCTACCGGAATACCCCTTTAACCTGACAAGAAAACGCAGCTTCTGATGGATTACGAGCTGCAGTAATGGCGCCTATCACTACAGAGGAAGATCTGATACATTTCTTACAGATGGAGAAGGTTTCTGTCAGGACAGACATTTCTTTCACTGACTGTGGCCATAAACCATCATCTTCCATTAGGTTTTACAGAAAAAAAACAGTGAGACAAACCAGAGCAAACTGGGCACTGATGTGCTATATTTTCTCTGAACAGCAGGTGTCGCTAGAACACAGCCAGCAGCACAGATACAAATGTATCCAGTCAGGTGTTGCTATGACAACAGAATGTTGTAGATTGCGGATCAGGCGGCTGTTGCAAGGACTTGTAAGATCCAGGAACAGTTTTCCTCATTTGCTGAGTACAGGTGGGTGACTGGACATTATTATATTTACAACCCAAGAGCTGACACTCAGGGGAATGAGGTCTGTCCTGGGCAGTGTGTACAGCTCTGATCACAGTATCACTCAGGAGAAGGTCTCAGTAAGGCCTCTCCTGTCTTTCTTTAATGTATATATTCTAAATTAAGGCCGGTTTCGAGGGTGGCAAACTAGGCAGTTGCCCAGGGTCCTGTTTGCTGGAGGACCACTGAGAATAAGAACCCCATGTAAAAAGTAAAACCACCCAGTATTATTTAAGCTGTGTATGGCGGTATTATTTGGAGTTTTAACTATAATGTTTTGTAGGGATAATATGGCAAGGAAGGTGATACTTCATTTTTATGTTGGCTCACGACACCTATTTCTATAGTTTTTGGATTAGGAATCTGTTTGTGTTTCTCATGTTTGTAGATAGGTTTGATAGTTTATGTAGTAAATTGTGTTTTTAGAGCATTAGAGAAACCTTGAATTAGGGGACAGTCTGTGGCTGATAGGACCTGGAAAATCTGTGTCATTGGGGACACATGGCTAGCACTACTGGCTAGGAAGATGGATCTATGAAAAGTCCTTTATCGAGGTGTTTTGTGCTGCTAAAGAGAGTGAAAATGTGCTGCAAAGTGAGGGCTCAAAGATGTCTGGGCAACAAATACAAATGCAAAAAAATGTTAATACCCTGTTGTTTATGCTGTTTGTCAGGGTATGATGATATTACACTGCATCTGCATTCTACACTTATATAAGATCTGTAAACATGCACTCAGTGACTATGTGGTGGTAATATTTATCATAGTATACAGTTATATTTCAGTCCCTTCAAAAATATAAATAAAATAAAAATATAAATATATATCACAACTATAATAGTGCCCTCTATGTACTAAAAAATAAGTAATATAATACTACTCCTGTGTACAGGAATATAACCACTATAATATTGTTCCTATGTACAAGACTATAACTACTACAATACTGCCTCCTATGTACAAGAATATAACTACTATAATACTGCTCCTATGTACAAGAATATAACTACTATAATACTGCTCCTATGTACAAGAATATAACTACTATAATACTGCTCCTATGTACAAGAATATAACTACTATAATACTGCTCCTATGTACAAGAATATAACTACTATAATACTGCTCCTATGTACAAGAATATAACTACTATAATACTGCTCCTATGTACAAGAATATAACTACTATAATACTGCCTCCTATGTACAAGAATATAACTACTATAATACTGCTCCTATGTACAAGAATATAACTACTATAATACTGCTCCTATGTACAAGAATATAAGTACTATAACACTGCTCCTATGTACAAGAATATAACTACTATAATACTGCTCCTATGTACAAGAATATAACTACTATAATACTGCTCCTATGTACAAGAATGTAACTACTATAATGCTGCCTCCTATGTACAAGAATATAACTACTATAATACTGCTCCTATGTACAAGAATATAACTACTATAATACTGCTCCTATGTACAAGAATATAACTACTATAATACTGCTCCTATGTACAAGAATATAACTACTAATATTCTTGTACATAGGAGGCAGTATTATAGTAGTTATATTCTTGTACATAGGAGCAGTATTATAGTAGTTATATTCTTGTACATAGGAGCAGTATTATAGTAGTTATATTCTTGTACATAGGAGCAGTATTATAGTAGTTATATTCTTGTACATAGGAGGCAGTATTATAGTAGTTATATTCTTGTACATAGGAGGCAGTATTAAACTACTATAATACTGCTCCTATGTACAAGAATATAACTACTATAATACTGCTCCTATGTACAAGAATATAAGTACTATAACACTGCTCCTATGTACAAGAATATAACTACTATAATACTGCTCCTATGTACAAGAATATAACTACTATAATACTGCTCCTATGTACAAGAATGTAACTACTATAATGCTGCCTCCTATGTACAAGAATATAACTACTATAATACTGCTTCTATGTACAAGAATATAACTACTATAATACTACCTCCTATGTACAGGAATATAACTACTATAATACTGCCTGCTATGTACAAGAATATAATTACTATACTACTGCTCCTATGTACAAGAATATAACTACTATAATACTGCTCCTATGTACAAGAATATAACTACTATAATACTGCTCCTATGTACAAGAATATAACTACTATAATACTGCCTCCTATGTACAAGAATATAACTACTATAATACTGCCTCCTATGTACAAGAATATAACTACTATAATACTGCTCCTATGTACAAGAATATAACTACTATAATACTGCTCCTATGTACAAGAATATAACTACTATAATACTGCTCCTATGTACAAGAATATAACTACTATAATACTGCTCCTATGTACAGGAATATAACTACTATAATACTGCTCCTATGTACAAGAATATAACTACTATAATACTGCCTCCTATGTACAAGAATATAACTACTATAATCCTGCCTCCTATGTACAAGAATATAACTACTATAATAGTGCTCCTATGTACAAGAATATAACTACTATTATACTGCTCCTATGTACAAGAATATAACTACTATTATACTGCTCCTATGTACAAGAATATAACTACTATAATACTGCTCCTATGTACAAGAATATAACTACTATAATACTGCTCCTATGTACAAGAATATAACTACTATAATACTGCTCCTATGTACAAGAATATAACTACTATAATACTGCTCCTATGTACAAGAATATAACTACTATAATCCTGCCTCCTATGTACAAGAATATAACTACTATAATCCTGCCTCCTATGTACAAGAATATAACTACTATAATACTGCCTTCTATGTACAAGAATATAACTACTATAATACTGCTCCTATGTACAAGAATATAACTACTATAATACTGCTCCTATGTACAAGAATATAACTACTATAATACTGCTCCTATGTACAAGAATATAACTACTGGGGCGGAGCTTGAGCTCCTCCAGCATTCCGGCTCATTTGCCCTATTTAAGCTCATAAATTGCCTTATTATGGGGAAACCTGGCAAAGACAAGGTTAGAGGAAGTGCAGAGACGACTCCGCGACATACCAAGCAGCCAGAGATGGAGAAATATCTCCGGAAAACACTGAGGCTTGTGGCGCAGAAAGGCCCTAATATGGCGGAATCTGCTGCTCATGACTCTGATATAGGAGACCTCTCCGATGCATGCAGCGGCTCCGATGTTTCAGACAGGAGACCCAGAGATCCCCCTATTTCAGAGAGGACTCTCCGACGTGTCCTGGAGTCTGCTCTCTCGCCTATTAAACAAGATCTATCTGATATAAAAGATGACCTGAGACATCTGGGTCAGAGAGTGGTTGCATTAGAAGCAGCACAAGAATCAATTATGGCCTATGAAGGGAAAGCATCGGAGGTGCTGGCGACTCACAAGACCTTACTGAATGAGGCTTTTTTAAAGCTTGAAGATCAAGAAAACCGTAGTCGCAGGCGCAACATACGTATCCGCGGCCTACCTGAATCGATTGCGGCTGAGGCCTTACCGACAGTGACGCGCAAAATTTTCACCATGTTGCTGGATCCTGACAGAGCGGCAGGATTTGTGGTGGAACGGATACACAGGGCGCTGCGCCCCAGGCCTAAACCACAGGAACCTCCACGCGACGTCTTCTGCGGCCTGTTAAGTTACGTGGACACTGCGGCCCTCCTGAAGAAACAGAGAGAGATGGAGGTACTGGAGTATGAAGGCACACCATTTCAGATGTACCAAGATCTGGCGCCATCCACCTTGGCGAAGCGGCGCTTGCTGAAGCCCCTCCTGGATGTCCTGAGGAACACATCCACGCCATTTCGGTGGCTATATCCATTCGGGCTCGCTGTCTCCAGAAACGGTAAATTGCTTACCATACGATCTCCTGCGGATCTCGCTTCGGTTTGGAACTCACTGGATGTCCCCCCTGTGGATATCCCCTCATGGTTGCCGGCCGATCAAGATGGCCCCCTACCTGTTCCACCGCGGGTCTCGGCATGGCAAAAGGCCTCATCAGGTAGGCCGGAGCGCCCGGGAAAAGGCAAGATGGAGAGAGCTCCCACCTGATTTATGGGACTTATGTTATTTTCAGCTAAGTTTGTAGGCTCCTGTTGCCGCTACCCTCTATAAGTTGGAGATACCTGTTTTTTCAGCCTTCAGTTTATAGTTTTGCTAAAGGCAGATCTGGCTTCTTTTCCTGTTTGTTTTGGGGCCTGTCTGATCTTTACATGCTCACTATTTGAAATATGGCGTCACAACAGAAGTGTAACGCTTCTTTATCCTTTGCTGGACATTATCTCTGAACTGAGAGCTTGGTTCCCCACCTGAAGGGTAATGACCGGTCGGATACCGGAGCTGGTCGTATTTTTTTGTTGTTGGTCTTTTTTGTTATAGACCCTAAGGTGCTTTACTTGCCCCCTCACCAGCCCAACCCTGTCTTGGATGGTGATAGGTGAAGCACTCATTTTTCAAATGAATACTATGACTGAACTGGGTTATTGCCAGTTTAACCTGTTAATTGTTTCTTTCCTTACTTTATTTTTTGTGTTTCCCTTCCCCCTTTTTCCTTATTTTCCCCACTCTGCTCATATATACTATATGCTTTTTAGCATTCTCATGGGTACATCATGCCACTTCTCCCTTGAACATATATTAATATGTCTTCAATTGTGGTCGCCTCGCTAAATGCACATGGGCTGAACGAGCCATGCAAAAGGTCTCAAATCATCTCTCTTCTCCTGAGGGATAAAGTCTCAGCGGCCTTCTTACAGGAGACTCATTTTAGAACAGGTAAAATCCCCAACCTCCCTCCTAAGAAATTTGTCCAGTGGTTTCATGGTACGCATGACTCAACCAGTAGAGGGATTAGTGTTGCCGTGCACAAAAATCTCCCTTTTAAGCACACCGCTATTTCTGCTGATCCTGAGGGTAGGTACATTTTTGTAAAGGGGGCACTGGGGGATTCACCAGTCACATTTGCCAATCTCTATGCACCTAACAGAGGCCAAGTACCATGGCTCGTTCAGACCCTTGTTTTACTGTCATCTTTCTCTGATGGATTGTTAGTTTTAGGGGGCGACTTCAATGTGGCCCTAGAGCCGGCAGTAGACACCTCAGAGGGTAGACCGTCTGTTTCTTATAGGCTTTTGAAAAGGCTTAAAACTTCCCTGAGAAAATTGAAGGTACTGGATATCTGGCGAACTTTGAATCCCAATGGCCGAGATTATACATTTTATTCGCATGCCAAGATGTCATTTCATAGATTAGATTATTTGTTCTTGTCTGACTCGCACATACGTAATGTCTCTGGGGCCCGGATTGGTAGTATCACGCTATCCGATCATGCTCCTGTTATTATTAACTTCTCCTTATCTGGTTCACAGAAAAAAGAACGCTTATGGCGTCTAAACGACACCTTGATTTTGGATCCTACCCACGTTTGCAAAATCAGGGCCTCGATTTCCGAATTTTTTGAGCTTAACGACACATCAGACTCCCCCCCTTCTCCCTCCATATTATGGGAATCCCATAAGGTAGTAATAAGGGGAGAACTTATTGCATTAGGGGCCTATGTGAAGAAGCAGAGGACGCAGGCCTTAGATGGTCTACTAGCAGAGATTGCTCGCCTTGAATCCTCTCACAAGGAGTCACAGGCCAAGCGCATCCTGACGGAGCTTACTGAAGCTAGAGTACGCTTAAAAAATCTATTAAATGTCACTTCTGCTAAACTGGTCCTACGCTCACGATTTAAAGCCTATGCGCACGGGGATAGAGGAAACAGACTGATGTCGGCGATTGCCAAGAAGCAGTTCTCTGACTCCTTTGTTTCCTCTATTAAAGACCCCAAAGGTAAAATGCACAAATCTACCCCAGATATTGCCAAGGCATTCTGCACCTTTTATGAAGCCTTATACAACTTACCTTCCCCTACAGGAGCTACGGCTGGTGATCTTTCAGAGGCCACAGACAAGTTTTTGCAGACTCTAGATCTTCCTTCAGTATCCTCGATCAAGGCATCCCAGCTAACTAGACCCATAACTGACTCGGAGATTCATAAGGTGCTCATGTCCATCCCCTCAGGCAAAAGCCCGGGTCCAGATGGTTTCTCTATTGCGTATTACAAGTCCTTTAAGGACGTTTTAATTCCCCGCTTCAGAAATTTGTGCAATTACCTTCTTGGCTCCCTGGCCCCACACTCCTTATTGGCGCACATTACTGTCCTACATAAGGAAAATAAAGATCCGACTTGCTGCAGTAACTATAGGCCGATCTCTTTGCTTAATAATGATGTAAAGTGGTGGGCAAAGATCTTGGCCACTAGGCTCCAGGATGTTCTACCTGACATTGTGCATGAAGAACAAGTTGGCTTTGTCCATGGCAGACAGGGGTCGGAAAATACTGTACGGCTTCTACATCTTGTAAATTGGGCCAAAAAATCATCTAAGCCCTTGGTGTTGGTTAGTACTGATGCGGAAAAGGCCTTCGACAGGGTCAGCTGGCATTTTATGTCGCGGACCCTGTCAAGGTTTGGCCTTCCAGACCAATTCATTACAGCTATTCATACTTTATATTCGTCCCCCTCTGCCAGGGTCAAAGTTAACGGCACGTTGTCACCACCATTTTGCATCACTAATGGGACGAGGCAGGGGTGCCCCCTTTCTCCTGCACTATTCATTTTAGTGATGGAGACACTCTTGTGTAAAATTAGGGCAGACCCGGATATTAAAGGCCTTCAGGTAGGTTCTGACACACATGTTACTGCAGCATTCGCGGATGATCTTTTAGTCTTGACCTCCAACCCTAGAGAGGCTTTGCCCAAATTGCTGAACGTATTTGAAGACTTTGGGTTTATATCCAATTTTAAAATTAACTATCGGAAATCCATGGCACTCAATATCTCCTGCCCACAAGCTGTAATTAATGCTCTTAAGCGTGCAACTCCATTCACTTGGGCCTCCAGAGACATTACGTATTTGGGGACTCATATATCGGCTAATGTTCAGGATTTGGCCTCCCTTAACTATATACCGCTCCTGAAAACTGTTCGTACACATCTACAAAATCTGAAACTTCCGTTTGTCTCCTGGGTAGGGAGAAAGAATTACATTAAGACCTTTATCCTTCCCAAATTTCTGTACCTGCTGCAATCCCTCCCTATTTGGTTACCGAACTCATACTTCACTGAAATCCGTAGGGTATTCACACGCTTTCTCTGGAATGGCAAATCACCCCGTATTGCTTATTCTGTTCTCACAAGAGACAGGAGGTTCGGAGGCTTTGGGATGCCAGATGTGAAGCTTTATTATACTGCTGTACAACTATGTAGATGCGTAGCTACTATGTCTCGCCATTCTGACTCCCTTTGCGCCCGTCTTGAAAATGCACTTTTTACCAACCAAGAACTACTTACTATGTGGGGCATTAGACCTATTTCAGCTAATCACAACTACTCATCCCCGGTTTGGAAAGGTATGTTGGTGGAGTGGTCCAAAATGGTCCCAAATTTTCAATTTCCCTAATCCTTCTATGCCACTTAAATTACTACAAAGCCACATTCATCCTTCTGTGTTAAACCCCTCCGGGATTTGGTCTAAGCTCGCTGACATTCCTCTGCGAGATGTCCTTCTTCCGGATGGTAGTTTGAACTGGGATTCAGTATTAGGTCTCCCTGAGGTTAAAGCTGCACCTTTTTTCCATCTGGCAAATTTCCAAAGGGATACTAGAAAGTGTATTGGACCCTTCACGGGTAATAGCTCCCCCTCTTGGCTGGAAAAGAGGGTTTTAGCTGCCAAACCTCCCCTTAGACCATTATCTCAGATGTACAAAGAAATACTTTCCTCCGTACCCCCAGAGCTACGTTATGTGATCTCCTGGGAACGGGAACTATCTTTGTCCCTTACGGAGCCGGAGAGGGCGTTTATCCTGGCTCATTCACATGGCTTCACTCGTTGTGCGAGGATACAGGAGAACTCCTTTAAGCTTCTCAGTAGGTGGTACAAGACACCTGAGTTCTTGCATAAACTGAACCCAGAAGTCCCTGAAGCGTGTTGGAGATGCAGCACAGATACTGGTTCTCTGTCACATATTTGGTGGCTCTGTCGGAAGATCCAACCATTTTGGAAATGAATCGAGACATTAGTCAACCAGATATGTAATACTAAGATATCTCTGGATGCTAAGCTCGTCCTATTGTGGTGCCCCAATAGTTCTTTCACTCCCACCAAACATGACCTTCCAACGATGCTGCTTACGGCGGCTAAATTACTTATTCCCTTTCTGTGGAAGAATGATTCCCCACCGACTCTTCCAATGTGGTCTGATAAAGTAGACCAGATATATCGTTTTGAGGAGCTGGCGCATTGGGAAAATAACTCACGCTCTCGCTTCTTAAAATTGTGGTCCCCATGGAAAGCTTATAGGAATTTTACATAGAAGAGCAGATATTTTTCATTCCCTTGTTTCCCTCCCCCCCGTTCCCTCCTGACTGTTCTTTTCCCCCCTTTACTTTTCCTTTCTCTTGAATACCAGCCTCTGATCAATGAGAATTATAACTTGTAATGCTTTTACGTGATATGCAGGCTTGATAACTATTTTGCAATCTAATGTCATCTTTGCAATGTCATATGTGGGCCTTGGCCTTGATTTTTCTTTCAATAAAAAGAAATATGGTTAAGAATATAACTACTATAATACTGCCCCTATGTACAAGAATATAACTACTATAATACTGCCTCCTATGTACAAGAATATAACTACTATAATACTGCTCCTATGTACAAGAATATAACTACTATAATACTGCTACTATGTACAAGAATATAACTACTATAATACTGCTCCTATGTACAAGAATATAACTACTATAATACTGCTCCTATGTACAAGAATATAACTACTATAATACTGCCTCCTATGTACAAGAATATAACTACTATAATACTGCCTCCTATGTACAAGAATATAACTACTATAATACTCCTCCTATGTACAAGAATATTACTACTATAATACTGCTCCTATGTACAAGAATATAACTACTATAGGGGGGCGGAGCCTGACCTTGGAGCTGAATGGTTGCTTGTTCCTGAGCTCCTCTCCCTGGCAGCTATTATAGCCCCTTTTATTAGCTATTTACTCAGTGCCAATGGGGAAACCAGGCAAGGATCGACACCCTGAGACACCAGAGCCGACAGGGGCCCGTTCCAGGCAACCGGAGATGGATAAATACCTCAAGAAACAGTCCAGGACTCCTGCTGCTGTTGAAACAACCAGGAGGGCGCGGCAGCTCTCAGAGGCAGAGGAAGGCTCTGAGGCAGGAAGCACTTCTGATGTATCAGATTGCAGACCACTGCAAACAAACTCCTCACTCTCCAAAACAGATCTCAGGGACATCCTGGAATCTGCTCTTGCACCTCTTAAAAAGGACTTGGAGGAGATAAAAGGAGACCTGCGGCAGATTGGGAATCGTGTGGAGTCCCTGGAGCTAGCACAGGAAGCCATCCTGGTGCATGAGGGTAAGACCCGTGCAGCCCTGCAAACCCACAGAGACTTGCTAAACGACGCGCTGATGCGCATAGAGGATCAGGAGAACCGGAGCCGGCGGCGAAATATTCGCATCCGCGGCCTACCCGAAAATATTGCGATTGACGCGCTTCATTCAGTCGCATGCAAAATTTTCTCCTCCCTGCTGGGAGCTGAGAGAGCAGCTCCGATTGTGATCGAGCGCATCCACAGGGCCTTAAGGCCCAAGCCAAAACCTGGTGAGCCACCGCGGGATGTTGTTTGCGGCATATTAAGCTATGTGGACACTGCTGCACTGCTCAAGGCGGGAAGGGAGGCCGACCGCATCATGTACGGCGAGACCCCAGTCCTATTCTTTCAGGATCTGGCCCCCTCCACCTTAGCCAAGAGGCGCATCGTGAAGCCGCTCCTAGAGGCCCTTAAAGCCACAGCTACGCCATTCCGATGGCTCTATCCCTTCGGTCTGACCATCTTGAAAAACGGGAGGCAGTATACGGTGCGGACCCCGGGTGACCTGAAAGCTATTTGGGGCCCTCTTGGGATTGAACCCATCACAGTTCCCTCGTGGATGCCGGCTGATCAAGGGGATCCCCTGCCTACCCCTCCGGGTATAGATTCGTGGCAGCAAGTTTCACCTTCCAGAGCTGGGAAACAAGGAAAAGGCCGGTCGCAAGCACCTGTTACCTGACTCTGTTCCGGGAGGCGCTGAAGGCGCTTTTGTTCACTCTTCACTGAGTTCAATGTTCTGTGACTTTGCTGGGTCCCAGGACGTAGGAACTCTGTCTGGCTCTGTCTGAGCTGAATTTTCATCGTTTGTCCATAGGTTTTGGACTTATTTTAGGTCTTGGCCCACTGCCCCGTTCTCATGGGTTTTGGGCCTGACCCTATGCTTTACTACCTTGCCTGCATGAGATGCGGGTTACGAGCTGTGCATTAGAGCACTGAATGCACTGTTAGTTATGCGGGGGTTATATGTCTGCACTGTTGTCAGTTATGTTACTGATTATGTCCTCTCCCTCACCCCCGGTGGCCCCACAGGAGCCCCCCTCTGATAGATCCCGGCTGTCCGCCGCTATGAAAAAGGATCTCCATCATATCAGATGCTGGGTGGGGTCACGTGCTCCCTGTCCATGGGGAGACATTCTTTGTTATTTGGGTTGTGTTACTGTCTCATCTGTTATGTCTTTTATTTTTATTTTGACTTTCCCTTCCTCCTCATTCCTCCCTTTCTTCTCCTTACTCCGTCCGTGGCTTTCCAGACTGGATGTCCTCTTGCTCTGGGCCGACAGGCCTCCTCTGTCTTCACTATGGCCTCTGTTGTAGTTGCCTCACTGAATGCCAAGGGTCTGAACGAGCCATGTAAGCGGTCTCAGGTGCTCTCCTTGTTACTGAAGGATGAAGCCTCCGTTGTATTCCTCCAAGAAACTCATTTTAAATCAGGGAAGATCCCGAAGTTGTCCCAAAACGCATTCTCACAATGGTTCCATAGCTCTTTTGCCTCGGCTAGCAGGGGTGTCAGCGTGGCCGTCCACAAGCGCCTACCCTTCAAACACTCCGCTGTCCTTGCGGACACTGATGGTCGCTTCTTATTCGTTAAGGGGCACATCGCTGACGCGCCTGTTACCCTGGCTAATTTATATGCCCCCAATAGGGGTCAGATCCCCTGGCTTGTTCGGACTCTTGAGCAATTACAGGCTTTTAGTGAGGGCATGCTTATATTAGGAGGTGACTTTAATGTGACCCTGGAGCCTGACCTTGACTCGTCCTCTCAGAGGTCTGAGTTGTCCCACAAACTTCTGCGACGTCTGAAGACTGCGCTGAAGAAGTTGCGGGTTATTGATGTGTGGCGCACTATGCATCCCTCTGGTAGGGATTATACATTTTATTCAAACGCTAAAAAATCCTTCCATAGGTTGGACTACTTGTTTTTATCCTCCCCCCATATTTCTCAGGTGGTAGACACGAGGATTGGGAACATTACGCTTTCTGATCACGCCCCAGTATTTCTCCGAGTGTCTATGACAGCTCTTCCTAAACGAGAGAGAATATGGCGTCTTAATGACACATTGATCTCCGACCCTACCAATGCAGCTAGAATCTCCCGGATTATGTCTGAATTCTTCTCTCTTAATGCAGTGGGCGACCCTCCTCCCTCCCCCTCCATCTTGTGGGAGACTCATAAGGCAGTGGGTAGAGGAGAATTAATTTCCCTGGGCTCGCATGTTAAAAAGTTGCGCTCCAAGGCTGTAGATGACCTGCTGTCCCGCATAGCGAGTCTTGAACTGACCCATAAGCAAACCCAGGCTCAGGCTGTGGCTGCTGAATTAGCGGAGGCCAGGACGGGACTGAAAAACTTGCTCAACGCCAAATCAGCGAAACTTATATTCCGCTCCAGGTTTAAAGCTTATGCTCATGGGAACAAAGGGAGTAAACTGATGTCTGCCATGGCTAAGCAACGCCACGCGGATTCATTTATCCCTGCTATTCTAGATGCGAAAGGCAATAAGCACAAGTCGACTCACGATATAGCGAAAGCGTTTAGTGCTTTTTATGCGGATCTATATAACCTCCCCACTCCAGACCGTCCTGGTTCAGCCTCTATTGAGCAAGCCACAGATGAGTTCCTGTCCACTCTGAAGCTGCCCTCTGTTAGTCCCCTACAAGCTTCCCAACTAGTCGCCCCTGTATCAGGAGAGGAAATTGGCAAGGTCCTTTCCTCCATTCCTTCAGGTAAAAGTCCAGGCCCGGATGGACTCCCTATATCGTATTACAAGACCTTCAAAGACGTTTTGACTCCTCACTTTCAGGCACTCTGTAATTTCCTCCTGTCTGGAGGCTCTCTACCCCCCCAAACGTTAGAGGCCCACATAACTATAATCCATAAAGAAAACAAAGACCCCCTCCACTGTGGCAGTTATCGCCCGATTTCACTGCTAAATGCGGATGTCAAGTGGTGGGCCAAGATTCTGGCGCAGCGAATACAGCTGATCCTGCCGGATCTTATTGATAGCGAGCAAGTGGGGTTTGTGCGTGGCAGACAGGGCTGTGAAAACACGATACGTTTGCTCCACCTTATGGATTGGGCTAGAAGCTCCTCTACGCCTCTGGCTTTGCTGAGCACGGACGCGGAGAAGGCCTTCGACAGGGTCGGTTGGCATTATATGTCGCGGGCCCTGTCGAGGTTTGGTTTCCCAGATTCGTTTATATCTGCGATCTTCACTCTGTACTCAGCCCCGTCTGCCAAACTCAAAATAAATGGTACGCTTTCTCCCTCCTTTTCCATATCTAATGGGACGAGGCAGGGGTGCCCTCTCTCCCCATCTCTGTTTGTCATAGTGATGGAGACTTTGCTGTGTAAGATCCGGCAGGATCCTGCGGTTAGGGGCTTGACCATTGATTCTCGGACCCACTTGACAGCCGCATTTGCAGATGACCTACTTATCATGACCTCCAATCCCGAAACATCCTTCCCTAGGCTTTTATCTCTTTTTGAGGAGTTTGGCTATGTGTCAAACTTTAAAATCAACTATAGCAAGTCAATGGCCCTAAATGTTACTTGTCCAGAATCGGTTAAAGAGGCCCTTCAGAATACTACCCCCTTTCACTGGGCTACAAAAGACATAGTATTTTTGGGAGTGCACGTCCCGGCTCAGGCGAAGGACTTATTTGCTCTGAATTATGCCCCCTTATTGTCCTCAGTTAGGAAGCAGCTGCACTCTATTAGACTGCCGTTTATTTCCTGGTGTGGCAAGAGGAACTACCTCAAGACCTTTATAGCTCCTAAATTTTTGTACCTTCTGCAGGTGTTGCCTATCTGGCTGCCGCACTCATTTTTTGTAGACATCCGCAGAGTTTTTTTCCCTCTTTTTGTGGGGAAGTAAACCCTCCAGAATTGCTTATTCGGTGCTGACCAGAGAGAGGAGGTTTGGCGGCTTTGGTCTGCCCGACATACGTTCCTACTATGTGGCCTTTCAACTATTTAGAGGTCTATCCCTCCTCAATAGCACTTATAGTGCTCCATATGTGTGTCTTGAGCGCTCTCTGCTCTCCACTAGAATGAAGCGGATTCTCTGGGGGCTGTCCCCTTGTTCTCCGGGTGGTTCCTCTTTGCCACTCCTATGGAAGGGTATGTTTGTTGAGTGGGCCAAGCAGTTTAAGGATAGAACACTTGAGTTTCCCATACCGGGTACTCCGCTTTCCTCTTTACAGTTTTATGTCCATCCGGAAGCCGAAAAGCCCTCAGGTATCTGGCCTCTTTTGGCCGAGATCCCTTTAAGTGAGATTAGGTCCCTGGATGGGTCCCTGGATTGGTCCACGGTCTTGAATAACCCTATAGTCAAAAAAGCTTCCTTCCTACAGAGTTTTGCCCTGCAGAAGGAGATTAAGATGATTAAGCTACCACCCCCCACCACCTCTGGAACCCCCTCTTGGCTGTCTAAGAGACTATCAGATGCCCGTAGGATCCCTAAACCGCTGTCTACCCTTTATAAGGAGTTACTCTCAGCCTCCCCTCCTGAGCTACATTTCCTTTCTTCATGGGAAAGGGAATTGTCCATCCACCTTACAGACCCGGAAAGGGCTTTTGTCCTTACACACTCTCACGGCTTTAGCCGCTGTATTAAGGTACAAGAAAACTCGTATAAGCTGCTCACGAGATGGTACAAGTCCCCGGAGTTCTTGCATAGGCTTAATGCAGATTTCCCAAGTGAGTGCTGGAGGTGTAGAAAAGACGTAGGCTCTCTGTCACACATTTGGTGGCACTGTGAAAAGATTAAAGCATTCTGGACCAGTATAGAAGCTCTGATAAATGAGGTGTGTGCTAAGCAGGTTAAGCTGGATCCTAAACTGATTCTGCTTTGGTGCCCTAATGACTCGCTTTACCCCTGTAGATCTGATCTTCCTACTATGCTCATCACGGCGGCGAGACTGCTCATCCCGCTGCTTTGGAAGGATACTGAACCTCCCACTGTTTCGATGTGGAGGGATAAGGTGGATCAGATCTACAGGTTTGAAGAGCTGGCCCACTGGGAATCTTGCACGCGTTCCCGCTTTCTGAAAATCTGGTCGCCCTGGAAGACATATAGAAAGTTCCCCTGACGGAGTTGGGGAAAACTCCCCTACCCCCCCCCCCTTTCCTTTCCCTCTCTTTTCCTCTTATTTGTGTTATATTTGATTTTTTTTGTCTGTCACATTTGATGTATCATTTTGTACAACATGTGTTGCACTGACATGCCTTTGTGGTCACTTCCATGACCGATTTGTGACTATGCCTTACCAGTGATGCTACGATGGTTTGTGATCGATTGATATGCCTTACTTACTTTGAATAAAAATACATTTGGTTAAGAATATAACTACTATAATACTGCTCCTATGTACAAGAATATAACTACTATAATACTGCTCCTATGTACAAGAATATAACTACTATAATACTGCCTCCTATGTACAAGAATATAACTACTATAATACTGCTCCTATGTACAAGAATATAACTACTATAATACTGCCTCCTATGCACAACAATATAACTAGTATAATACTGCCTCCTATGTACAAGAATATAACTACTATAATACTGCTCCTATGTACAAGAATATAACTACTATAATACTGCCTCCTATGTACAAGAATATAACTACTATGATACTGCTCCTATGTACACGAATATATCTACTATAATACTGCTCCTATGTACAAGAATATAACTACTATTATACTGCTCCTATGTACAAGTATATAACTACTATAATACTGCTCCTATGTACAAGAATATAACTAGTATAATACTGCCTCCTATGTACAAGAATATATCTACTATAATACTGCTCCTATGTACAAGAATATAACTACTATAATACTGCTCCTATGTACAAGTATATAACTACTATAATACTGCTCCTATGTACAAGAATATAACTAGTATAATACTGCCTCCTATGTACAAGAATATAACTACTATAATACTGCTCCTATGTACAAGAATATAACTACTATAATACTGCCCCCTATATACAAGTGTATAATTACTATTAAAAAAAAGTAGTAAATGAGGCGCACAGGAACACACAAAGACCAAGCAGAGGTGCACTCAGTAAAGTGGACACACCCAGTCCACTAAAAATAACGTGCAACTTGTGATAAATGAACTGGGCACTCTCAGGATACAGGGATCACACAGATATTTATTAATATATAAGGCAAAAAACGACAATAAAAGAGAGAATATGGCCCTCCTGTAGGAAAGCTATGTATAAAACAACACTTGCTCACTATAACCGGCACTCTGACTCTAGATGGATATTATAAACTACACATGGCATATTCTAACATTAAAACGACAATAAAAAGGTACATCATAGATTATTCACACAATAAAAGAATCGCACAATTAAAACGCATATATATCGCAAATGCTGAATTTTTACTGGGAAAACTACAATTGCGAGTTGTTCCCCAACTCACTGGCAAAGTTCTGAAGCTCCAAGGTAACAGTTAGAGGCACCGTGACGTGATAGTCCCACAACAAAACAGGTATAGCGGCGTCCCGCTCTATATTCAACCAGTAGCGTCCCACTGGGCTAATAGCATTTGAGTCTTGTTAAATCTCTTGTCAGCAAATATTTGATGAAAAAGATAGTCTTACCGGAAAGGTTCTCCTCACCACTTCGCTGCACACCGTCGCTCTGCTGGGTCGTGTTTTTAATTACCTCCAGGCTTTTTTGAGCGGTCAGGTTGTTAAAATCCCACGTAGGTAAAAGTTTGGCATGTGCAGCCCGGTCTCTGCTGTAGGCTGTCACGGATTCTTTATACTTGAACCTTATCGTGGTGTTTAGCAGTATGGTGCGAGGTTCCGGCACTATCTATTGGTCCTCACTCCTTAAAAATTCGGGGTCCTGTTAGCTCTAACAGGACCCCGAATTTTTAAGGAGTGAGGACCAATAGATAGTGCCGGAACCTCGCACCATACTGCTAAACACCACGATAAGGTTCAAGTATAAAGAATCCGTGACAGCCTACAGCAGAGACCGGGCTGCACATGCCAAACTTTTACCTACGTGGGATTTTAACAACCTGACCGCTCAAAAAAGCCTGGAGGTAATTAAAAACACGACCCAGCAGAGCGACGGTGTGCAGCGAAGTGGTGAGGAGAACCTTTCCGGTAAGACTATCTTTTTCATCAAATATTTGCTGACAAGAGATTTAACAAGACTCAAATGCTATTAGCCCAGTGGGACGCTACTGGTTGAATATAGAGCGGGACGCCGCTATACCTGTTTTGTTGTGGGACTATCACGTCACGGTGCCTCTAACTGTTACCTTGGAGCTTCAGAACTTTGCCAGTGAGTTGGGGAACAACTCGCAATTGTAGTTTTCCCAGTAAAAATTCAGCATTTGCGATATATATGCGTTTTAATTGTGCGATTCTTTTATTGTGTGAATAATCTATGATGTACCTTTTTATTGTCGTTTTAATGTTAGAATATGCCATGTGTAGTTTATAATATCCATCTAGAGTCAGAGTGCCGGTTATAGTGAGCAAGTGTTGTTTTATACATAGCTTTCCTACAGGAGGGCCATATTCTCTCTTTTATTGTCGTTTTTTGCCTTATATATTAATAAATATCTGTGTGATCCCTGTATCCTGAGAGTGCCCAGTTCATTTATCACAAGTATAATTACTATTACTTTGATACCTGCGTACAATAATATGTATGTGCACTGGCCTTGATGTTGTTATGCAGCTCTGTATGTGTAGTCTTGGCTCGGGCAGTGAGAACAGATGTATGGTATATAATTGTGCAGCTGATCATACGTCTCGCTCGGTCTATGTCGCTGACATTGAGTCATAGATGTAGTAGTGAATTGCGCCAGTTTCCTTTCATCCTGATTTGGTGTACTTAGGCTTCTATGAATAGGCCTATTTGATGCAGAGTTTCCCGTATGACATACTATACCCCCAGTAATTCAGGGATCGGTTACAAGGCTTCGCTTTCAGGCCGAGTGTAAAATCTGAGGATAATGAATTTTTGTTGGCCGAGGACTTCCCTTCCTGTCTGCTCAGCTGTTCTTCATCCACAACAAACAAGAACCCATTCCTAGCTCAGCTCATAAATGAAGTGATTCTTCCTCAGATGACGACACATTTTCCTCCCGGGCCAGGAGCCAGGAGAAGGTCTTCATCAGAAGAACCTGTTCCTCAAGTCAAGATTAAATGAAAACCCACATCCAGCTGTTTACTCTGTCTATAGTCCCGGCCAAGATGTAGACTCTGCGCTGAATAGTCTTTTTTTTCCCATTTCCTTTTACCTTTCTCTTGTAATATTATATAATCTACACCCATATCATCTAGTTATAATGACTAGCAGAACATGGGCACACTGCAGAGACAACGTTTTGGTTAGGACATAAATTAAGGGATTATCCAGGTATTAATAAAAAATAAAAAAATTAGCCCTAACTAATAAAATAATTTTTTTTAGAGAATTGTCCAATTTTAGATAAAAGGGTCTGCTTTTTCATCCAGAAACAGCAACACTATTGTCCTCATCCCCCGAACCAAGATAACATTACACTATCAAAATATATATAAATATTCTTGTACATAGGAGCAGTATTATAGTAGTTATATTCTTGTACATAGGAGCAGTATTATAGTAGTTATTCTTGTACATAGGAGCAGTATTATACTAGTTATATTCTTGTACATAGGAGCAGTATTATAGTAGTTATATTCTTGTACATAGGAGCAGTATTATAGTAGTTATATTATTGTACATAGGAGCAGTATTATAGTAGTTATATTCTTGTACATAGGGGCAGTATTATAGTAGTTATATTCTTGTACATAGGAGCAGTATTATAGTAGTTATATTCTTGTACATAGGGGCAGTATTATAGTAGTTATATTCTTGTACATAGGAGGCAGTATTATAGTAGTTATATTCTTGTACATAAGGGCAGTATTGTAGTAGTTATATTCTTGTACATAGGAGCAGTATTATAGTAGTTATATTCTTGTACATAGGAGCAGTATTATAGTAGTTATATTCTTGTACATAGGAGCAGTATTATAGTAGTTATATTCTTGTACATAAGAGCAGTATTATAGTAGTTATATTCTTGTACATAGGAGCAGTATTATAGTAGTTATATTCTTGTACATAGGAGCAGTATTATAGTAGTTATATTCTTGTACATAGGAGCAGTATTATAGTAGTTATATTCTTGTACATAGGAGGCAGTATTATGGTAGTTATATTCTTGTACATAAGAGCAGTATTATAGTAGTTATATTCTTGTACATCGGAGCAGTATTATAGTAGTTATATTCTTGTACATAGGAGGCAGTATTATAGTAGTTATATTCTTGTACATAGGAGGCAGTATTACGGTAGTTATATTCTTGTACATAGGAGGTAGTATTATAGTAGTTATATTCTTGTACATAGGAGGCAGTATTATAGTAGTTATATTCTTGTACATAGGAGGCAGTATTATAGTAGTTATATTCTTGTACATAGGAGCAGTATTATAGTAGTTATATTCTTGTACATAGGAGGCAGTATTATAGTAGTTATATTCTTAACCAAATTTCTTTTTATTAAAAGAATAAAGTACACCATACAATCACATACCATCATACTTTGATGAAAGGCAGTATGACAAGCATTTCATGGAAGTGAAGTGACAAATAATGCAAATCAAAGCTGTACATGGTGTCTAAAATAAAACCATTAATGGCAAAATAATAACAGTAGGGAATAACGGGAAAGGAAAGGAATGGTAAGGGGGGGGGGGGTTGGGGGGAATCAAGAGATATCTAACTCCGTCAAGTAAACTTTCTAAAGTTTTTCCATGGTGTCCAGATTTTAAGAAATCGAAGGCGGGTGAAGGATTCCCAATGGGCCAGCTCTTCAAATCTATAAATCTGATCCACCTTGTCTCTCCACATCATTACAGTAGGAGGTTCAGCATTCTTCCAAAGCAGCGGTATCAGCAATCTCGCCGACGTGATGAGCATAGTGGGAAGATCAGATCTACAGGGGGAAAGCAAGTCATTGGGGCACCAAAGTAAGATCAGTTTGGGATCTAGTTTGACCTGCGTAGCACAAACCTCATTGATCAATGCTTCTATGCTTAACCAGAACGCTTTGATCCTCTCACAATACCACCAAATGTGTGATAGGGAACCTATATCCTTCCCACACCTCCAACACTCACTTGAGATGTCTGCGTTGAGCTTGTGTAGAAATTCCGGGGATTTGTACCGTGAGAGGATAAAAGCCCTTTCCGGATCTGAGAGCCGAATAGAGAGCTCCTTTCCCAAGAATTGAGGAAGTGTAGCTCAGGAGGGGAGGGTGAGAGTAATTCTTTATATATGGTAGACAGCGGTTTAGGAATCTTACATGTGTCTGAAATCCGTTTTTCTAACCAAGAAGGGGAGCTAGTGGTAGTTGAAGGTGGAAGTTTAATTAATTGAATATCTTTCTGCAGGGCGAATACCTGAAGAAAGTGGGCATTTTTAATTTTGAGGTCATTCAAGACTGGAGTCCAATCTAGGTTCCCATCTGGAGTCTGTTACTCACTAATGGGAGTCTCAACCAGGAGAGGCCAGATGCCTGAAGGCGTCTTAGCTTCCGGGTGAACGTGGAACTGTAAGGAGGAGAGTGGTGTGCCTGGGATAGGAAATGTAAGCACTTTGGCTTTGTATTGCCTGGCCCATTCTACCAATAGGCTCTTCCATAGGGGCAAGAAGGAGGAGCTACCAGGTGAACAAGGGGATAGACCCCAGAGTATCCGTCTCATTTTAGTGGTAAGCAGAGAGCGCTCATATGGCGCATCATAGGAGTTATTAAGAAGAGACAGACCTCGGAATAGTTGATAAGCCGCATAGTAGGAGCGCATGTCAGGCAGACCAAAGCCGCCAAACCTTTTCTCTCTGGTCAGCACAGAATAAGCAATTCTGGCAGGTTTGTTGCCCCACAAAAAGAGTGAGAAAACTCGCCGAGTGTCGACAAAAAATGATATTATAGTAGTAATATTCTTGTACATAGGAGGAAGTATTATAGTAGTAATATTCTTTGTCAATTTTCTTTTTATTGAACAGTATACTGAAAAGTATACAAAGGCATTGGCATTGTTTACACAGGTATCAAATTGTTTCACATTGCATGTAACCATATACATAGATGTATGTAAAAACATTTTCAGTATAGTACATTGCGTAGAAAGGTATTTGTGTTTGCATATCATACAAATGTAAAAAACCATGTTATATTGCATATAACGTCCCTAGCGTACAACACACATCCCACCCTTGTGGATGATGCGCCACACGCCAAGGACATAGTAGTTATATTCCTTGTCATATTTCCTCTATTGAGATGACCATACATAACATGTAACATAGTATATAGTGCATTGTATACATGTTTATATAATGTTGTGTGGCATATAAGAATAATATATAGGAGACCTGTAAGCAGTATGGAAAGTCATATACTTGAGCAGTTGCAGTAAATGACATAACACAATTTATATGTGAACGGTATCGGGAGAGAAGGGGAAACCTGCCCTTCTAACTGGGCAGTGTGGTCGATGGAAAGTCCGAGGTGTCTGACTAGCTCCTTGGTGAACCCAATTCTGTTACTCCTATTAGTGTACTTATCCGACACCCAATCAGGTGTATAGGTGTTAATGTAGGTGTATAGGTGTATAGGTGTTTGGACCGGGAGAGTATTGGCCCCAAGTTATTGCCTGGAAGTCAACCAAGGGTTCCAGAGTATCCTGTGTTTCTCATGAGTTCTAGTGCCCCAACTAGCTAATTCTTCTAGCCTATGTAAGCAGTCAAGCTTTGATACCTAGTGAGAGAATGTTGGAGGCTCTGTACTAAGCCATCGTTGGGGGATGAGCAGTCGAGCTGCTTGTATTAGGTGTGTTGCAAGGTTGCCTTTTGGGGGTGATAGGGCCTTTGTGGGCAGCCATAGAAGCACCAACTCCGGTGATAGTGGTATACTAGTACCCAAAGTCAAGTCGATGGCCTTTGAGATTTGGTCCCAGTATGGTCGTATTTTGGGGCAGGTCCAAAATATGTGTAGTAGAGTCCCTCTACTTTCCTTGCACCTCCAACATTTGTCATTGTCACTAAGACCACTGAGAAATAAGTTTTTTGGTGTGCGATACCACTGTGTGAGAACTTTATATGAATGCTCCTGAACTTTCACGCAACGGGAGAACCCATGTGAGTGGGAATGAATGCGTAGCACGTCTGTTTCAGAAAATGTTGTGATCAAATCTGCAGCCCATGTCGGTATATATTGTGGTGTTGCTCCAGATTGAGGGGTGTTCAGGGCTAGGTACAGTAGAGAGATCAGTTTGCGTTGGGGCGTGGTGGGTGTTAGCAACTTCTCAAACCATGTTGGTGCCGTGCCAGGATTACATTTAGACAGAAGTGTCTTGCCCACGGATCTTAGTTCTATAAGGTCTAGAAAACTGGATTCATCCCAAACCTGTCTAAGAGGGTGCTGGTTTGGAAGTTCGCCTCTAGTACCTTTAATAAAATCTGCAATCACGTATTCCCTGAACCGGCTCCAGATCTGAGGTGTTCGTTCTACTTTGGGTCTAGCTGAGAATGGGGCTAAGTCTGCAGGCATCTTAGCTGATGGAGTAGAAAATAAATCATGCTCCTTATTGAGGTGTTTAATGACTGAGCTAGTGCCTTTAAGCAGCACTTTTGTGTAGAGATGTGGAGGTCAAGTCCCATAAAGCCGCCCTTTGACCCTGGGAAAGTTGTAAAATTTCTAGTTCGTTGCCCATGGTGCGGTGACAGGGGACGTGCAGTTGTAGCCATCTCTTCAGGTGGATGGCATGGTAGTATGTGTGAATATCAGGTAGGGCGAAGCCCCCTTGGTTGCATCTCAGTATTAACCTATTGTGAGCCAGTCTAGCGCCTTTTCCTCCCCAAAGATATGTGGAAAAGAGTCTCCTGAGAAGATCACTCCTAGGTAAGTGATGGACTCAGATTGCCAGTGGAAGGGAGTAGAAGCTTTAAGGGCCGCTATAGTTTGTTGGGGAGCTGTTATGTTCATTGCTTCCGACTTCGAGTAGTTCATCTTATAGTTTGACACTTTACCCTACCGCTCGAATAGGGACAGGAGATGCGGGAAGGCCTCGACAGGGTTGGACACCATTATCAGTAAATCGTCTGCATATGCTACATTGGTGTATTCAATGGAGTCATTGTTGGCTCTGACTCCCCGTATAGCGGGGTGATCTCTGATAGCCTGGAGAAGAGTCTCCATCACCAGGATGTAGAGAGCTGGAGACAGGGGGCAGCCCTGACACGTCCCGTTGCGTATGGGGAAGGATGGCGACAAAGTGCCATTAACTCTTATTCTCGCGCTCGGGTTACTATACAGTGTTATGACTGCGTCCTGAAACCGTTATGGGATGCCAAACCTGTGCAGAGTTTTTGTCATGAAGTCCCAGTTCACCCGGTCGAAGGCCTTCTCCGCATCAACACTGAGGATGGTCAGGGGAAGGTGGTGCTGTATAGACCATTGCATAGCTGTAACTATCCTGCAAGAGTTGTGATTCCCCTCTCTACTGGGCACAAAGCCTGCCTGGTCAGGGTGAATGATTTTTGGTAGTAGGAGGCTTAAGCGTGTGGCTAGGAGTTTTGCCCAGATTTTTATGTTCATATTTAACAGTGATATAGGCCTGTAGCTACCGCAGAGTGTGGTGTCTTTCCCAGGCTTGGGGAGAATGGTTACAGTGGCCTCCAGCGACTGTTTGTGTAACTGTTTGCCAGTAAGAAGTGCATTGCACCAGGCTGTTAGGTGGGGACCAGGGAGGTGGCAAATTTTTTGTAGTATCCTACTGGGAATCCATCCGGGCCAGGACTTTTGCCCAGTGGCATTGAAGTCAGTATATTTTAAATTTTGTTTTCTGTGACTGGGGCCAGAAGGGTCTCCCCTTCTTGTGATGTAATTTGGGGGAGATTGAGATGTTCCAGGAACTGGTCTATTGCTGTGTCTGACAGGGGGTTTATGGGGGCGTTATGATCCGCCAGTCCATAGAGTTGCTTATAGAATTTCTGAAATTTATTGGCTATGTCTGCCGTCTTATATAATGTGACTCCTTGTTCTGATTTTATTCTGGGGATGTACATGGAGTCTTTCCGCTGCTTAATGAGGGAGGACATAAGCTTCGTACCTTTATCTCCATGTGAGTAAAATCTGAACTGGGAGTATTGGTAGGCCTTCGCATGGCAAATATTAAGGTGGTCTTTAAGTTGAGTTCTAAGTTTGCTTAATTCCATCTGGGCATTTAGTGCTTTGGAGCGTTTATGGATGGACTCCTTCTCTGCAATTTGTTTAAGGAGAGAGTGCAGTGTTTTTTGCTGGTCCCTTTTAACTTTGCAGCCAAGTGCAATAAGTTCTCCCCTCATTACTGTTTTGTGTGTCTCCCACAATGTTGTGTGTGGCATCCCAGGTGTAGCGTTTTCAGAGAAGAACCATGCTAGCTTTTGCTCTAGAGATTTGACATCCGCGGGTCTGTCCAGTAGCGTTTCATTTAGCCGCCATTGTTTATATTGTGTAGGTAAGCTGGAAAAGTGTATTAGTGTTGAAGTCGGGGCATGGTCCGAGACCATGATAGGGTCTATGCTGGAGCTTTCTACCATATCTATGGAGTTGTTGGAGATGAATATATAGTCTAGTCCAGGGTGTGTTAGACGCCAGGTGTCAAGTAGGTTTACTTCAGAGAGGTAGGATTTCTGTACGTTAGGAACGTTGGACGCCTTTAAGTGTAGCTCCTGGAGGAAGCAAATTCCTGTGCGGGATTTCTTAAGGAGGCGTATAACCTGGGAGCGTTTTTGAGGGGTATTGAAGTGCAGGGTACTCAAGTTGTGTGCAGTAGGTGTTTCTGGGTGATGTAGTGCAATATACACTAACCTGGTACAGCTGACTCTCTGCAAGGGCAGGTATAGGTAGAAATAGTTCGTGACGCCAGTGCCAAGTAAACGGTGGCACGCCGTTTGCGGATGCAGGAATAAATTGAGGAAACGTAGTATTAAAACAGAACTCCAACTTTAGTAGTTTTCAAGCAGAGACAATATTGGAATCGCAGTTCCTTGGCATACAGTCGATTTTGCAATTCGGTCGATGCAGGCAATTCAGTTACAGCAAGGTGATTACAGAGTGTTGAACACAGGACTTGCAGCACAGGAGCTTGCACTCTAATTCTGTCTGATCCTGGAATATAGCATATCTTCACCAAGGCCCATTAACCTAGTTCTGGCTTTATATCCTTGGCTATAGCTTTAATAAGTACCTCCTCTGTCTTTCTGAGTACCTCTTGCTTTCCTGATCTTTGCTTCTCTGTCTCTCTGAACTTCTGGACACTTCCTCAGGCTCTAGAAACTTCTGAGCTGTGGTCTAGACTGCCTTTTGCTTCCCTGTCTGGCCTTATATAAACTAGGGCTCTCTAGCTCCCTCTAGCGACTAGAAGCTGGAATGACACCCCTGCAGGCCTGTACATGCAAGTTTCACAGCAACAGGGAAACACATAGCATTGCATTACATGACATTTTATAAAACTGACATATAACAACTTCCCCATAATTAGGAGGGACGACAGCACACCAAGTGACACTTTGGTAGTGACGGGTATTACAGTTCCCGTACACTACATACCCCACTGCTTTAAGCTGAGTACGACCTCGTACTCCATCATGGGTCGCCCAACTGGAATCTCTACCTGAAATAGAAAATAGAGACATGCAGGCATACATACATGTAATTCATCTGCATTTACATTACATCAGGTCCAATTGGCAAAAGTGAAGGGTAGTGACAAGGGGCGTCGTTCTCTTCTCTCAGGATAGTAAATGGAACGGGGGCGCTGACCTGGCACAGCGTAACATTATAACCAGGATAGTCCATGACAATGAATAAGTCCATGATAGAACAGCAAAATAACGGAACTACCCAGGAGTTTCCTGTGGGTGTATCACAGGCAAGGGCTCACGTGGGGGAGTCCATTCTTGCGCACAAATGTCCAACAAAGTATTACCAGTAGCAACGGTTTGGGAGGAGACACCACCAGAATAGTCAAAGTCTCCTAAACGGACTGGTGGGCGTCCCCTGGTCATCCGGGTAGACCTTCTCAACACAGGGGTCTCCTCTTCCCTTAGCAACGAGGTAGAAGGGAGAGGAGCAACAGGAGGGTCTCCATCCGTGAGACCTCGGTCAGGAACAACTGGAACAACAGGAACAACTGGAACAACAGGAACAACTGGAACAACAATATCCACGAGAGGGGGAACTGGATCCGGAGCATCTTGAACCGGCTCTTCTGGAGGTGTAGCTACAGTAGGTGCCAGAGCAGGCACCAGCAAGTTCAACCAAGGTGTCAGAAGCCAATGCATGGGATCCGCGTCATACCTCAGATTACTAACAGCCTGCATAGGATCCTCGGGCGGTATTGCTGACTCTGACACAGGATATTCAGATCCAGAACTCTCGGCACTAGGTTCTAGTGTCAGGCAGAGCTTTAACCGGTTTCGGTGTACAATTTGGGATCCCTTGTCTTCCCGGGTGATCTCATAAGTGTGAGTTCCAACATTTGGGATTGCCGTGACAACATAGGGACTTCGCTCCCATTTACTGTCCAATTTACTGGTACGGCGGTTATTCTTTAACCATACCACGGCCCCTATTGTCAAGGGTTCTGCATGGGCTGTCTGATCACGTTCCTGAACAATGGCTTTGGCTGCATCCAATCGCCTTTGGTGCTCAGCAACACAGTCGGTGTTAGGTAATGGGTTAATGCAATCAGGTACATGTATGTCCAATGAATGATCAGCAGGCAATGTCCCTTGGCGCCCAAACATCAAGTAAAAAGGGGTATACCCGGTGGAACAATGTATGGTATGATTGTATGTGAACATGAGCTGTGGCAACAGACTGGGCCAATCTCCTCTGTTCTCAGGAGGCACGGCCCTCAGCATCTCTATCAAGGTCTGATTCATTTTTTCACATAATCCGTTACCTTGAGGATGGTAGGCCGTTGTCCGGATCTTCTTACAGTTGTGTAAGCGGCACAGTTCATGGAACAGATGGGACTCAAAAGCAGGTCCTTGATCGGTGAGGATCTTTTCTGGACATCCATAGGGCAGGAGGAAGTGCTTCCAGAACATTTCGGCTGTAGTCTTGGCTGTCTGGTCTCTCACAGGTACTGCTACAACAAACTTTGTGAAATGATCAATAATAGTCATGGCATAAGCATACCCTGAGCGACTAGGCTCCAGTTTTACATGGTCGATGGCGACAAGTTCAAGAGGACGGGTACTTACAATGGGTCTCAGTGGTGCCCTCTGATCATGGTGCTCACTTTGTTTCAAGGCACAGGCTACACACTCTCGACACCACTTCTCCATGTCTTCTCTCATGCCTACCCAGTAAAACCGCTGGCGGATAGTAGCTTCAGTCTTTTGGACCCCAAAGTGACCGGATTGATTGTGGTACATCTCCAACACCATACCTGCATCTCGTCGGGGTATGAGAATCTGGTGCACTCTCTCGTTGGACACTGGGTCTAGGCTTCTCCGTAGCAATAGGCCCTTTTGTATGAAGAGTTGATGGCGCTGTCTCCACAGTTTGATGAGCTCAGGATCTGCACTCTTACGCCGAATCCTCTCAGGGGCTCTGCCACTAGTAATGAAGTCCAACAACTCACCCAGCACTCTACTTTCAGACTGTAGTTTCACCCACCTTTCTTCTTTAGGATCAGGCCTACTGGAGGGTGAAGGAACTGCAGCTCTGTTATTGGTAGCTCGAGCCTGATCCTGTTGAGCAAATTTGTTATAGAAAGCCGGCATCTCTACATCTTCCCAAGCATCTCGCACATCATCAGGAGCTGTCTCTGTGGGAAGCCTGGATAAAGCATCAGCATTATCATTAGTGCGTCCAGCACGATACTTTACAGAGAAATTATAGTTGGCAAGGCGAGAGGCCCATCTCTGCTCCAAGGCCCCCAATTTAGCTGTATTTAGATGCGCCAGAGGGTTATTGTCAGTGAATGCAATGAACGGGGTGGCGGCTAGATAATCCTTGAATTTTTCTGTCACCGCCCACACTAATGCCAGGAACTCTAGTTTGAAGGAACTATAATTCTGGTCATTTTTCTCAGCTCCTTTCAGGGAGCGGCTTGCATATGCTATCACTCTCTCTTTTCCCTCTTGGATCTGGGCTAACAAAGCTCCCAGGCCTCGCTTGCTAGCATCAGTATAGAGATGGAAGGGCTTGCTATAATCTGGATAACCTAACACTGGAGGCTCGGTCAGTTTCTTTTTTAGCAATTGGAACGCTATCTCTCTTTTCTCATTCCACTCAATGGGCACAGGAGTTCTAGGACTCTTTTTGGGTTGCCCCCTCAAGAGTTCCTGGATAGGATCAGCTATTTGAGCAAAATGGGGGATAAAACGTCTATAGTAGCCGGCAAAACCAAGAAAACTCCTCACCTCTTTGACGGTAGTAGGAACCGGCCAATTACGGACAGCTGCTAATTTATCAGGGTCAGGTTGCACTCCCTCTCCGCTTACTACATGCCCCAGGTATCTTACTGCAGGTTTGAGCAGGTGACACTTGGATGGCTTTACCTTCAAGCCATATTTGATAAGGATTTCAAATACTTCTGCCAAATGTTTCAGATGGTCTTCATATGTTTTTGAGTACACAATGACGTCATCTAGATACAGCAGCACTGTTTCGAAGTTTTTGTGACCCAAACACCGTTCCATTAGTCTCTGGAAAGTTCCTGGGGCATTACATAGCCCGAACGGCATACAATTGAATTCAAACAGGCCCATGGGAGTAGTGAAAGCAGTCTTTTCCCTATCCTCAGGGGCCATGGGTACTTGCCAGTAGCCGCTGGTCAAGTCCAATGTGGAGAAATAGGCAGAAGAGCCCAGAGCAGTTAGTGACTCCTCAATGCGGGGCAGTGGGTATGCATCTTTGTGGGTTATTTGATTAATTTTCCTATAATCCACACAGAAACGGATACTACCGTCCTTCTTCTTTACAAGAACCAGGGGTGCAGCCCACGGACTACGGCTGTCCCGGATCACATTAGAGTCTTTCATCTCTTGGATCATTTCCTTTACAGTCTGATATGAAGTAGGTGGTAAGGGTCTGTATCTCTCCTTGATAGGAGGATGAGAGCCAGTAGGTATGGTGTGTTGTATGACACTAACCTCTCCATAGTCAGTAGCATGCTTACTGAAGGCCTGGTGGTGCTCCTTGACAAGCTGTAGAATCCCTTCTTGTTGATGTTGGGGGGTAGTCTCGTCCCCTACATGGAGCTCTTCCCACCAGGGCACTTGTGGCTGGGTCACCGGCGAACATCCGCTGACTGCAGCTGGCGGCTTCTCTGTCGCTGGAAGACGAATGATGTCTTGGAAGGACACCTGGGACAGCTGGGCAACACGGCAATGCTTAGTAAGCGCAACAGGATGATCACTCAGGTTAATCAGACGGACAGGTACTTTACCTTGGGAGACGGTCACCAGGCACTTGGCAGCTCTCACATAAGGGTAATCCTCCATCTGGATTGGTTCCACCAGGGCTGGATAATCTCGGCCTTGGACTCCCAGGACAGCACGACACCATAAAAGAGTTTGAGAATTAGGAGGCAAGGTCACAGGCTTAATATCACTAATCCTGGCAGTACAAATTTCTCCTCTCCCATTAGCAAACCTCTGCTGGGCACTTAACACAGTAATAGTCTTTTGAATCACCCTCCTGGATGCAGAGGAAGCAGTGGGCAAAGTCTGATGTAATACAGCAAGTATTTCTGAATAACAGTTTTTGAAGACATTGGTGCCTAGAATGACAGGATGTCCTCCTCTGTCACCGGCCTGTACTACGATCACTCCCTGTTGAGGCAGGGTTACGTCTCCCACCTGCAGGGTGGGTTCCCAGTATCCATGAGTCTTTACTGGTTTGCCATTGCTGGCGATAATTTCCACCCAGGATTCAGGCGGCTGGGTCAACTGGTTGGTGTCCCAGAACTTTTCAAATGCAGGCAGCTGAATAGTAGTGACCTGAGACCCAGTATCTAATAGGGCTTCAAAGGGGATCCCGTTGATCTCTATATTGATTTTAGGATGGGATCCTACATAACGTGGCATCCAATTTGGATCCTCTGGACCTAGTGTTCTACCTCCCGAGGGGTGGTCCTCAGCCTCAGGGGTTGCCCGTTTAACTGCCAGCACGTGGATTCTGTGTGTCCCAGCTTTTTGCAGTATGTACACACGGGCTTCTTGCGACCTCTATTACGCCTCCCAGGATCCCTGGGGTGAGTCTCTTGGTAAGGAGGTGGGAACGGCCTAGGAGGTGACAGGAATTCTTCATCTAGCATTATGGGTTTTTCCCATTCCTCTATTTTTCTGCACACTTTCTCTAAACTTTTAGTGAGGTGATTTACTTGCTCGGTCAGCATGGCAATAGTATCAGTAGCTGACACTTGAACAGCTTGGCCGGCCTCAGCTCGGTTAGTGACAAGCGGTTTTGGCTTGCAGGCTGGTGACTCAGGTGGGGTGCTCAACTCAGGAGATACTGCGGACCCCAGAATTTTTATAGCCAGTTCTTTAAAGTCCAGAAAGGCACTGTTAGGGTGCTGGGCGGACAGCATCTTTAACTGGGTCCTTATTTGTTCACTAGACACCCCGTTGATAAATTGTTCCCTCAGGGTCTGGTCCCGGTTATCAGCCTCTTTGGGATCTATCTGGATTACAGCCCCTAAAGCCTCCTGAAGTGATAGGGCAAAGTCACGGAGGGACTCACCGGACTTCTGTTTCTTGCCAAAGAAGTGCATCTTTATCTCTGAGGCAGTCCTAGTTTCAAAAGTGGCTCTGAGGCGGGTGAAGATCTGTTCTAGAGTACTCCGCTCAGTAGCAGGCCATGATAACACTTCCCTGCGGGCAGCTCCCTCCAGTTGCGCCAGCATGATTTCCATTTGCTGGTCGGCATTTATAGGGTACAATCGGAATAGTGCCAGCAACTTTTCTTTAAAGTCCCTTAGGGTATGGGTCTCTCCCCTGTAGCGGGGGAACCATGGGGCCCCGAAATAGTAAGGCATGGTAAAGGGCATCATGCTGGGGGCTGTAGGATGATTAGGAGCCGCAAGCTCTCCCGGGGCCGGCTGCTCAGGCACTCCTGGCTCTGACATGGTAGTCTATTGAGAGGTGGCCGCTGGCGACTAAAGGGGCCGGAACAATCCCCTTCCCTCCGGTTACAAGTGCTTACCGGTATCGCTGGTCTTGCGCAGGCCAAGTCTCGCGAGGTTCCGGACGTCCTGAGACCGCGGTGACGCAGGAGAAGCAGGGCCGCGGCGGTGCGATGATGAAGAGGGGCGGGACTCTCTGTGTCTTTGCAGGGATCCGCCCACGAATGTCCTCAGCGGCGCGGGAAACTTTACTCCAGGCAGCCGGTGGCCATCTTTAGCAAAACGCTGTCCATTCACTGACAGCAAGCAGGATTGTAAAAAGTCCACAAAACCACACTCCAATGCGGCGATTTTCTTCCTCTGGGTAGCGCAACACTGCACAGCGCTTTTTAGAGGTTTTTGGTACACTTTGGGTATGATTTTCAGTCCACAAAGTCCACTTGAATAAAACAGGAAAATTGTCACTTTGGTCACAGGGCAACTGTATAAGGCACAAAGTTCACGCTTCTTGCACTAGAAAGCGTGCGTATCCTGTTCGTGGAACGCCAAAAGAGAAGTGCAGGGTACTCAAGTTGTGTGCAGTAGGTGTTTCTGGGTGATGTAGTGCAATATACACTAACCTGGTACAGCTGACTCTCTGCAAGGGCAGGTATAGGTAGAAATAGTTCGTGACGCCAGTGCCAAGTAAACGGTGGCACGCCGTTTGCGAATGCAGGAATAAATTGAGGAAACGTAGTATTAAAACAGAACTCCAACTTTAGTAGTTTTCAAGCAGAGACAATATTGGAATCGCAGTTCCTTGGCATACAGTCGATTTTGCAATTCGGTCGATGCAGGCAATTCAGTTACAGCAAGGTGATTACAGAGTGTTGAACACAGGACTTGCAGCACAGGAGCTTGCACTCTAATTCTGTCTGATCCTGGAATATAGCATATCTTCACCAAGGCCCATTAACCTAGTTCTGGCTTTATATCCTTGGCTATAGCTTTAATAAGTACCTCCTCTGTCTTTCTGAGTACCTCGTGCTTTCCTGATCTTTGCTTCTCTGTCTCTCTGAACTTCTGGACACTTCCTCAGGCTCTAGAAACTTCTGAGCTGTGGTCTAGACTGCCTTTTGCTTCCCTGTCTGGCCTTATATAAACTAGGGCTCTCTAGCTCCCTCTAGCGACTAGAAGCTGGAATGACACCCCTGCAGGCCTGTACATGCAAGTTTCACAGCAACAGGGAAACACATAGCATTGCATTACATGACATTTTATAAAACTGACATATAACAACTTCCCCATAATTAGGAGGGACGACAGCACACCAAGTGACACTTTGGTAGTGACGGGTATTACAGTTCCCGTACACTACAGAAGCCCCTCACATTAAAAGAGGTGCACTTAATTTGGGACATCTGGCATGACATTTAGGGTGCACAATGCATAGGTGCACTCAGGCAAAATCATCGACCAGGGAGGTGAACAGTAAACAAAAATAACATCCAACATAACAGAAGGTAAGATAACTGAGAGCATAAGGTGGTGGATCCTATGCCATGTTCAATTAGATATGGCGGAGCAGGCATGGAAGGCCACCTATGTTGGCGCGCGCACCAGGTCTGCGCTACTGTAATCCTGGTGGGGATTGGGGGGTCGGTGTGCGTCTGGTCCATCGATGTAGTAAACCAGCGCGCCCCGCATACCTGGCGCGATAATAACAATGGTAGTTGTGAATCGGTCTAACGGGAGAATAGATCTCGGTAGGAGCCCCACTAGGACTAGGGTCCTCCGGTGTCTGCTGGAATATACAGAAGGGGGGAGCAACATATATTTAGCAGATTGCTAATACTTGCATGTACGGCAGAAGTGAGGTGATCGGGTAAGTCCTCTAGGGGGTTTCTGCTACCGAAAGGTGCCTCTGACTGGGTCACTCGGCTATAGCTCCATAGATGTTCAGTCAGTTAAGTGAGTTAACTGTCTTGAGACCTGTGCATATTCCTCTTCTTTGATGTTGCCTTTGTCCACCCCTGTGCCTCCGGAAGGTCTGGTAGTGGGACACTAACTCCTGCAGACGGTAACCACGAGGGGATATCCAGTGGGGTGGTTTGGAGAAGCTCCCACGCCGCTTGTAGGTCCGTTGGCTGCAATGATTATGATGCTGGTTCTCGGCAACCACTTAGGACTAGGGATCCCTTCCGACAAAATATACACTGGTAGTGTACCTTTAAAATGTTTTTTTCTTATCTCATTCCAGTTAATCTCCACCATGGGGAAAGGCGAGAAAAAGGGCAAGAAAGGAACCAAGAAAAAGAAGGGAAGTAAAAAGTCTCAGAAAGACAAGATGACATTTGCAGAAGCTCTTCTGGCTTATCAGTAAGTATCAGGGGCAAAGCTAAAGGGGGTGCAGAGGTAACAGTCACGTCTGGGCCTGGTGCCTAAGGGGGCCCAAAACCCTATGTAAGAAGACACTGTTATTGTAAAAAGGTATTTTGCATTTGCCTAAATATTGGATACATAGTTGCCAACAAAATTAGGGACTCCACTCCTGTGACCGCTCTAAAATGCCAAGGAAGTGTTGGCCATATAAACCCTTTAAAGGGATGCTCAGACTACATGTATTTTTACTAAAAATCTTCAAAGTACTTTATTCTGAGATTGAGAGTGAAATGCCTCCTCAGGGCATAAGTCAAAGACCTTACAAATCTGAGGCAGACTGGTTACTAGGTGCACATTACCCGACAATCGTATATAAGAGGTTCCATCTGTCAGACAGTGTATCCTAGCAACTAGTCGGTCTTAACGGTTTAGGACAAAGCTGACTCTGTGCTCACAGTACAGGAAAGGTGTCAGGGCAGCAGGCAAGAGAAAACATATTTTTGTTATTCACTATGCAGCACGTGCCCATCGTAGTAACATTATATTGACTTTATAGATTATTTTAGATGACTCTTGGTCCAGAAAGCCGCTTTGTTACCCTAGTCATTCAGTCACAGAGTCACCCAGGCTTCGTAGAGATGCTTATTCCCTGCTCTCTGACTCATCCTCTCTCCTCTCTATGTGGCTCCTCCTGGAACCAGTGCAGTGCTTTACCTATCACATCATCAGCCATTTATGGTCCATTTCTTTTTACCCCAAGTGTAGTTTTTTTCATTCAGCTCCTTCAAAAATTGCCAAAAAGGGTGCCAAAGGTAGATACATATCACAGGCAGAGCCAGTTTGATGATCAAGGCGATATAGGACTGAGGAAGGGCTTGTGGCAATCAGGAGAGCTCATTGGGACACTCACATACTATGGGTACCAAGTGTGGGCAGATGTCAACCAACAGAAGATGTGGAGCCATTTGTGGGCATCTTTAGGAGTCCAGAGTTTAAGGGGGGAACTACACGATGACATGTCCATGGTGTCGCACTGCGACACGACAGTCGCACAAAGACCCGGACATATCCCCGTTTTCACCTGCAATCGTGCAGGGTAAAGGCTTTTTTGGAGATCCAGTGACATACCGGGTTCTCCATGGGGAAAGCTAGGCGGAGGCTTCCGCCTTGCAGTGAGCCTGGTGATGTCACCAGCACTAATGGGCGGGCTTTAGTGCTGCCCAAGCCTGTAAAACGGCTAGGGCAGTGTAAAGCCCGCCCATTAGTGGCGGCGACATCACCGGGAACACTGCTAGGCGGAAGACTATGCCTAGCAGTGTAAAAAATAAAAACAAACAGCACTTGCCCTGCGCTGTATCGGCAAGCATGAAATGTCTGATGCTGATATCAGAGGGGCTGCCTGGGTGAAAACGGGGATATGTCCGGATTCAGCTCTGAACCCGGATAATGACCGCTCAGCTCTTCAGTATTGTTGAAAAGGGCTCACGGAGCAAATTTCCACCACCTTGACTTCTGGAGTCCATGAGGTTAGTTCCATCGCACTTGTAGCAACCCAATGTGTGCACAGTGGTTTCATCCAAATACAACACTAATTAAAAATTTTAATTCCAGAATTCAGATGAAGGAGAGTCGGATCGAAGAGCTGCTCACCGAGCTGAAGCAAATGGAGGAAAAGAATGTGAGATATAAAGAAAGGGTAAGTTCAGTCATTCCTAAACACATGGGAGAACTTTGAGGTGCTCAAATGTAGTTGACTAGGGCTGTAGATAAGGGTCAGTTTCATCGAGTTGACCTAGAAGCGATCCGGCTTCTCTAGATGCCATCTCCACGCCTCAGTTTATACCGCTGAGAAAGGTCCTGTTGGACTGAAATGTCCGGTGACCTATGCTGTGGATAAATTTACTATATATTTGCATACGTGTCTGGATCAGAACTTTTTGATGTCTTCTGTTAAATAAAATGACCCCTTATTGCATCATACCATTGGAGTGCAGTGATTTCTCTTTAACTACTGAATTGACTACCAAGTCTTTTCGCTTGCACCAACGCATCTGGAAGAGTAGGGCAGACTCCACTCATAAAATATTCCACTGGATGCTGGAGAATTGGAAAGTTTTTAAGACAGAAAAGTGATATAACATTAGTGTAAAAGTTATTCATTTTATACATACAGCCCCTGTGCAGACCTATGTGTGTCTCCATGGTTACAGACTACAAACAATCCCAGTGTAGTCTGATTCTGTAGTCATACTCTCTTCCGTATTTCCCCTACTTTATACTAACATGCATTTGGTAGGTTATCAAGAAGTATGTTCCTCGCTGGCTCTCAAATAACCACCATCTTTGTGCCATACCTAGAACGAGCGCTTAAAAACCGAGCAATCCGTGCATGTTAAGGAGCTGCTGAGCGAGGCAAAGGCCCAGGAAAAAGAAGTGGAAAAGAAAGAAGTCGTCAACAGAGAACAAGTAGATGAAGTGATAAAAGAGAAGTGGCAATATATCCGACAGCAGGAAATTCTGTTTGAAGGTAAGAGGCCAAATATAATATTGTAGTACAGTAGCCTGTATTAACTGGACTGTATTGGATATCCTTAAAGGGGTATTCCAGCTGAAAAAAATGTTTCCCTCAGGCTTCACATACTGTAAAAAATAACAGAATTTATACTTACCTTGCCCATCCCCCACCTCTGCAATTATGAGGGCGCCAGAGTCAGCACTGCGCTCCACTTCCTGCTTGTGTCTTGACATACCGCTATACCAACAAAGCTGAGGTCAGCTTTCATTTTAAACAGCAGTTTAAGAAATGAAAGCTGAGCTCTGATTGGTCGCTGTGGACGACAGTTTTGATAAACGAGGCCTACAGAGTTCAACGATAAAATACTTGCTGTCTGCAGCCACCACTAGGGGGAGCTAATTGCATTGTGTTTAGATGCAGATCAGATAAGGAGCAAGGGGGTCAGAGTTCATGTAATGTGTCAGTCTGGCTGCCATTTTGCAGGTGTCATTACAGGTTTATCTGTAAAATATACATTGTTCATACGTCCTAATGTCGCTGATATGACAAAATGGAAAAGTGGCTTAAAGAGGTTGCCCCAGAAAGATGTCTCATCTCCTATCCACAGGATCGGTGAGGCTCTGACTACTCCACTAATCAGTAGAATGAGGTGGTGGTTAAGCTACTCCCATCCTGTAGACCAGGGGTGGCCAACCTTACAGACACAAAGAGCCAGAAAAAAAAATCGTATGACTGCCAAGAGCCACAAGCTATCCGTTTACACAAATATGCGTGCACACGACAGTATTACTGCAATTAAGTTATCAAACATTTAAAAGCGCATTTAAACCACCTTTAATAAAAAATTTGTAGGACACCCACTATCACGGCATTATAGTGAAAAACATAAGGGCAAATTTACGGGTTCAAGTTTTGGAGGAGTTGAACAAATAAGGCAGGACCCCAGAGGAGGAGATTTTATCAAAGTCATGTCGCGCAAGGAGAGCGAATGGATCTATAATTTAAACACTCTGGCTCCTACTGGCCTTAATCAAGAAATAGAGCTATTCGCCTTCTTGTAGCTAGCAATTTGTGATAACTGATAACTAAGTGTAAAATCACGGGCCTATAAAAGGAAAATGACTATAAAAGGAAAATGACTAAAAATAGATATGTTATTAAAATATATACGATATTAAGTAAAATAAATTAAAATGATGAAGAACAAATGCTGACTGATTATTGGAAAATTTATTCATGATGGACATAGATAATAGAACAAATATTTGAAAACCCTGTAAGGAAACCACCATGAGTGATAAACGCTCCATCGATCCTCCCTTTTGAGCCATAAAGTGCTTTTTTCTGCTTCAGCGCGGCCCTATAAACAATTGGCTGTTTCCATGGAAACCAACATGCATATAAACTAACGCAGCAGGATCCACAATTATCCCTGAGGAAGGAATACGATTATTCCGAAACGCGTTGGAGGTATTGTGGACCAGTGAAGCTTCCGTAGCTTCATGTGTGACGTCACACGTTAGGTTTCCAGGACAACAAACCAAGCACTGCTTCCAAGTGGACGCGCGAACTACCGGCCGGGGTTACGCGCACACCACGAGGAAAGCCGAAGACAGGACCAGGATAGACGCTGACACTGAAAGGAAATCAGCCGCAAGAACTTCATCGGGCAAAAAACGGGGAATCAACAAAGCAGTAGTAAAGACATCCAACTTCAAACTTGCAAATCAGTAAGTAACTACTGACTTCTTTTTATATTTATCCCGTTTTTTCTTTCTTTTCTGTTTAAGTCCAATGATTTATAGCCTTTGGAACGGACTTGAAACACGGATACTATTACAGTGTATGTGAAATAGCCCAGTTTCTACATTCCTACTTTATATAAGGTCTCCCCCCCCCCCTTTTTCTGATACACTCCGGGGCTCTAAACGGAAACAAAGTCAGCGCGGGTTCATTTATATCTCTCTAGCTTGTTCTATCATTCGGGGTTTTTTGGCAATTATCCCCTCACCAGAACCCTGCAGCGACACACCTCTCTGTATCTGTATTACAGTATTGGTGACTTTCTACAGCTCCCTAAACAATCAGACGGCAGCGCGAGTATCCGTACTAAGACTGTTTTTATACAAACAAATTGCCTTTTGATACTCAGCGGCATACCGTCATTACCTTAAATCATCTCCACACATTTGGAATATGAGTGACCTTTGGTTGGATAGAAAGGACCGTATCAAGTTTGTACAAAAATTTTTCTTTAACCCCCAAAGTAATGGATCTTTGAATAATTTGGATTTTGCACATAAAAAAATAGAAGATGCTTTAGGTAGGATGAAAAAATTAGAAAGACTCTTGATCAGTGAAATGCGTGATCTATGGGAAGTGGCCTCATTAGAGAAATATTTAGATTGGGACACCATTCCGAAAGGACTAAAAATATACAAAACCCTAGCGGGGGACGTAGGGGATAATCATACACAAAATGAATGGGATGAGATGTTCCACAATTTTTCTAGACAAACAATGAATTTCATTATAGAGAAAAGAAAAAATGGACTTATTAAAATAAACAGGGAAATTGTGGAAATATTTGAGAGCCTAAAACCATTCAAAGATCATCCAGATATTATTCAACTACAAGGATCTATCAAAAATAGAATAAGGATGAAAGAAGAAGAGATTGTAAATAAAAAGACACACAAATTTGATAGAGACTGTATTCCGCGTATTACATCATTAGGTACAACTGGTATAATTGCAGACAGATCCACTCTAAATACTATAGACGAAACGAATTGCGACTATACAAATAGGAGCGACTTCACACTTCATAATGTGAGCTCAGCAACATCTATAGAAGATGACGATATCACAACCTCGATCACCCCAGTAACCCAAACATCAAGAAAAAAATACACGAAGGAAGATCGTATTATGGAGGAAAGAACCACCACTCTGACCTCAATAGCTCCACCACCTCAAATACCTAAAAAGAAACAACATATAGAGGATGATCGAATGATACAGGATAGAATCATCTCACTAACCCCGACAATACATATCCGAAATAGGAACGGGCCAATAGTGACTCCAAATAGCCCCTTGGAACTATCAAACAGATTCAGTCCCCTTGAAAAAACAACAATAGATATCTCAAATCAATATGAAAACATCTCTAACATAGAGATGCCGACATCGTTAAGCTATAGTGCAATAGTCCAAAAAAACGATGGTCATTCAACCCATTTAAATCCACCAGAGCATAATAAAGAGAAACTCAATAAAGTGAAAAGAACTGTGAGGAAGGATTTTTTCCAACCAAGGCCAACAAGAGAAAAATACAAACAAAGAGAGGAAAGAGGGGCAAGAAATCCTCCAAAAAAGAAATCGATATAGTTAGTCAGAAGATCTTTAACCTCAGTAAATACATATTAACTAATGGCGATACAAAGCTACTTCAAAGGGGATTGAAATTCGCACCTTCAGCCCAGTTCCGCCCCTTTGACGCATTTATAGGTTTAAAAATTTTTTTGCGCAACCTGGCTTTAAAAAAATATTTTTTGAAAAAAGATTTTAAGAGGAATGAGGCCCAATTGGAAGAAATAAGAAGAAAACCAACAAATAAAACGATAAATAAAATCACGAATAAAACCACTGACCAATCCACCATGGTAGAAAAGGGGGGTGATCCTAGTAAAATCGAGTATCTCCACACCAATCTAAAAACCAGGTCTTATTTCAATCCCCTAAACGAGTACTCCGAATCCTTCAAGACCTTTGAAACTCTAGTTATAAGGGATGTAAGGAAAATTAACCAAAAGAATAGGAATAAAATATACAATCATAATTTGAGTAAATTAGAACAGATGAGCATTAAGAAGCTTCAGATGAAGAATGATATCATTATTCGACCAGCGGATAAGGGGGGGGGGATAGTAATCTTGGACTACACTGATTATCAAATAGAATCCAATAGATTACTGAATGACAACAGAACGTACAAAAAACTTAAAAACGACCCCACTCAAAAATACAAATTAAGCCTGAATAAATTAACAATAAAAGGGCATAAATTAGGCATTCTAAATAAAGAAGAAGCTGCTTTTATAAATATTAAACATCCCCGAATTCCCTGCTTTTATTATTTACCTAAGGTCCACAAGTCCGAGCACCAACCACCTGGACGCCCTATAATTTCCGGCATTGGCAGCCTTACAAGTAATTTATCTAAATATGTGGACACTATCTTACAAAAGCACGTTCTTAAACTACCGGCGTACCTCAAGGATACACAACATATCCTACAAATCCTGGAAACCATTGATTGGGAACCAAATTACATTCTGGGAACTCTTGACGTTACCTCGCTTTATACAGTTATAGAGAATGTTAAGGGGAAGGAAGCTACACAATTTTTTCTACATAAAGAGGGCATTGTACCTCCTGAACAAATTGAATACCTCGGGGAATGTATTCTATTTATTTTAAACCATAATTATTTTAAATTTGAGGATACTTTTTTCCTCCAGACATGGGGGACCGCTATGGGGACCAGATTCGCGCCTAGTTTTGCTAATTTATATATGGGGAGGTGGGAGGAGTCCACCATTTTCCCCGATGGCATGCTCCGCGCGAATCTGGTCCTCTGGCGTCGGTTTATCGACGACATCGTTTTTATATGGAAGGGGGGTGAACCATCATTAATCCAATTTTTAGAAAATATTAATAAAAATGAATTTTATCTCCAATTCACGCCCACTTTTAGCACCCAAGAAGTTAATTTTTTAGACCTAACGATCAAAATTCAAGGGAATAAAATAGTCACCCAAACATATACTAAGCCCACAGACAGCAATAGCTATATCTCCCTGGATAGCTGCCACCTTCCAGTTTGGCTCACTAACATTCCACGTAGCCAATATATTCGCTTAAGAAGGAACTGCACGTTAAGTGAGCAATTTGAACATGAGGCAAAGAATTTACATAAAAAATTTGAAGAAAAGGGATACAATGTCACTGAACTGGATAAAATCAAACATGAGGTCTCTAAAATGGAGCGAAATTCACTCATACATAAGAATAAAGAGGGTGAATTAAACACTAAAAATCAAGATTGTTCTGACTTTAATATACCTATAATTACCCAATATAACGGTAAAACACTCCAATTTAGGCAAATCATCAGAAAACATTGGGAGATCCTTAAACATGACAAAATCATTGGGGAAAGACTACCCATGATGCCCAAATTTATTTTTAGAAAATCAAAAAATCTAGGGAATATGATAGCCCCATCAATCAGAAGTAAAAATGATGAAATTGGGAAGAAACTAAATATGCCTGAAGAGAGTAGGGGTTTCTTTCCATGTAGAAGATGCAAGGCCTGCTTAGCCTCCAAAAAGCAGGATATTATAAAAGAAATCACTAATGAGAATAATACTTATAAAATAAAAAAATATTTAACATGCAACTCCAAGGGGGTCATTTACCACATAAAATGTCCATGTGGGAAGATTTATATTGGAAGAACAAAGCGTACACTTAAGATTAGAATATGGGAGCATATCAAAAATATTAATAAAAAATTTGTAGGACACCCACTATCACGGCATTATAGTGAAAAACATAAGGGCAAATTTACGGGTTCAAGTTTTGGAGGAGTTGAACAAATAAGGCAGGACCCCAGAGGAGGAGATTTTATCAAAGTCATGTCGCGCAAGGAGAGCGAATGGATCTATAATTTAAACACTCTGGCTCCTACTGGCCTTAATCAAGAAATAGAGCTATTCGCCTTCTTGTAGCTAGCAATTTGTGATAACTGATAACTAAGTGTAAAATCACGGGCCTATAAAAGGAAAATGACTATAAAAGGAAAATGACTAAAAATAGATATGTTATTAAAATATATACGATATTAAGTAAAATAAATTAAAATGATGAAGAACAAATGCTGACTGATTATTGGAAAATTTATTCATGATGGACATAGATAATAGAACAAATATTTGAAAACCCTGTAAGGAAACCACCATGAGTGATAAACGCTCCATCGATCCTCCCTTTTGAGCCATAAAGTGCTTTTTTCTGCTTCAGCGCGGCCCTATAAACAATTGGCTGTTTCCATGGAAACCAACATGCATATAAACTAACGCAGCAGGATCCACAATTATCCCTGAGGAAGGAATACGATTATTCCGAAACGCGTTGGAGGTATTGTGGACCAGTGAAGCTTCCGTAGCTTCATGTGTGACGTCACACGTTAGGTTTCCAGGACAACAAACCAAGCACTGCTTCCAAGTGGACGCGCGAACTACCGGCCGGGGTTACGCGCACACCACGAGGAAAGCCGAAGACAGGACCAGGATAGACGCTGACACTGAAAGGAAATCAGCCGCAAGAACTTCATCGGGCAAAAAACGGGGAATCAACAAAGCAGTAGTAAAGACATCCAACTTCAAACTTGCAAATCAGTAAGTAACTACTGACTTCTTTTTATATTTATCCCGTTTTTTCTTTCTTTTCTGTTTAAGTCCAATGATTTATAGCCTTTGGAACGGACTTGAAACACGGATACTATTACAGTGTATGTGAAATAGCCCAGTTTCTACATTCCTACTTTATATAAGGTCTCCCCCCCCCCCTTTTTCTGATACACTCCGGGGCTCTAAACGGAAACAAAGTCAGCGCGGGTTCATTTATATCTCTCTAGCTTGCATTTAAACCACCTTTCCTACCTGTAATGTAGACAGCTTTAGTGAGAATTCTGGCAATCTTTGTTTTTCACAATGTGTTTCAAGATTTCTCAGATGACACCCTCATGCTCAGATGACCGCCCATGCTCAGATGACCACCCCATGCTCAGATGACCGCCCCATGCACAGATGACCGCCCCATGCTCAGATGACCGCCCCATGCACAGATGTCCGCCCCATGCTCAGATGACAGCCCCATGCTCAGATGACCGCCCCATGCTCAGATGACAGCCCCATGCTCAGATGACAGCCCCATGCTCAGATGACCGCCTTATGCTCAGATGACCGCCCCATGCTCAGATGACCGCCCATGCTCAGATGACCGCCCCATGCACAGATGTCCGCCCCATGCTCAGATGACAGCCTCATGCTCAGATGACCGCCCATGCTCAGATGACCGCCCATGCTCAGATGACCGCCCCATGCTCAGATGACCGCCCCATGCTCAGATGACCGCCCCATGCTCAGATGACCGCCCCATGCACAGATGACCGCCCCATGCTCAGATGACCGCCCCATGCTCAGATGACCGCCCCATGCACAGATGTCCGCCCCATGCTCAGATGACAGCCCCATGCTCAGATGACCGCCCCATGCTCAGATGACAGCCCCATGCTCAGATGACAGCCCATGCTCAGATGACCGCCTTATGCTCAGATGACCGCCCCATGCTCAGATGACACCCTTATTATCAGATGACGCCCCATGCTCAGATGACACCCTTATTATCAGATGACGCCCCATGTTCAGATGACATCCTTATGCACAGATGACCGCCCCATGCTCAGATGACCGCCCCATGCTCAGATGACCGCCCCATGCTCAGATGACCGCCCCATGCTCAGATGACCGCCCCATGCTCAGATGACCGCCCCATGCTCAGATGACAGCCCATGCTCAGATGACCGCCTTATGCTCAGATGACCGCCTTATGCTCAGATGACAGCCCTTATTATCAGATGACGCCCCATGCTCAGATGACACCCTTATTATCAGATGACGCCCCATGTTCAGATGACACCCTTATGCTCAGATGACCGCCTTATGCTCAGATGACAGCCCTTATTATCAGATGACGCCCCATGCTCAGATGACACCCTTATTATCAGATGACGCCCCATGTTCAGATGACACCCTTATGCACAGATGACCGCCCATGCTCAGATGACACCCCATGCACAGATGACACCCTTATGCACAGATGACGCCCCATGCTCAGATGACCGCCTTATTATCAGATCAGATGACGCCCCATGCTCAGATGACACCCCATGCTCAGATGACGCCCCATGCTCAGATGACGCCCCATGCTCAGATGACGCCCCATGCTCAGATGACACCCCATGCTCAGATGACCGCCCTATGCTCAGATGACCGCCTTATTATCAGATGACACCCCATGCTCAGATGACACCCCATGCTCAGATGACGCCCCATGCTCAGATGACGCCCCATGCTCAGATGACACCCCATGCTCAGATGACACCCCATGCTCAGATGACGCCCCATGCTCAGATGACGCCCCATGCTCAGATGACGCCCCATGCTCAGATGACCGCCCTATGCTCAGATGACCGCCTTATTATCAGATGACACCCCATGCTCAGATGACACCCCATGCTCAGATGACGCCCCATGCTCAGATGACGCCCCATGCTCCGATGACTCCCCATGCTCAGATGACGCCCCATGCTCAGATGACGCCCCATGCTCAGATGACGCCCCATGCTCAGATGACGCCCCATGCTCAGATGACGCCCCATGCTCAGATGATCGCCCATGCTCAGATGACCGCCTTATTATCAGATGACCGCTCAGATGCTCAGGGGTGATTTGACATAGGGGAGATGTGAGCATGGGGTGTCTGATTTTTAGTGTCTTATGTGAGCACTGGGGAGACTTATTTTGTGGGTCTGATGAGGATTTGGGGGTCTTATCTGAGCTCATACTACCCCCATGTCAGATAAGAACCCCAGATCAGTACTTTAATAAAATAAAACTTTGTAGGAGGCTTATCCTACCTCTGCTGTCTCTGCTCTGAAGACTGGCGACCTCTCCACAGTGACCTGACGTGCACAGCGTCAGGTCAGAGCGCGGGCCTGCTTGTATTAAGGGGGGGGGTGCACTGCGCCACCAATGACAACCTTTAATACAGATACAGGGGGCGGGTGCCGGCAGAATCACATAGCCGACACCTGGCCTCTATGCTGCGTTCCCCGGCACTTAACCCCTCAGGTGCGGGCTATATGATTCTGCAGCCAGAACCCGCCTCCTGTATTTGAATAAATGAGTGAGTTAACTTAATTGGTAGCAGTGAAAACAGCCCCTCCCCTCCTCTTCCCCTCTGCATTCTCATTGGTGGCAGCGGCAGCAGCACAGGGGGGAGGAGGGGACTGCTTTCTTCTTCCTTCTCCCCTGTGCTGCTAATATTTTGAAACCTGCGATATCCCTGGCCCGCTCCTCTCTGCGAGCCGCATATGTAGAGGAGACCGCGCTCCTCTGAGAGCCGCAAGTGAAGGTCCGAGGAGCCGCATGCGGCTCACGAGCCGCGGGTTGGCCACCCCTGCTGTAGACAGACGATAAGTGGTCATTTTGGACAACCCGTTTGACACTCTGTTCACACTGTACTTGAGTTTTCGATTAGCGGTAAATATCGGCAGATAAGAACCATGTGGCCCATCTAGTCTGCCCTAGTATTCAGATATATTGGGCAGACTAGATGGGCCACATGGTTCTTATCTGCCGACGCATTCTATGTTTCTATGTTTCTCTGATTTCCCAACGTGTATATCTCTGATGGAGGGCTGTGGCCTACATTAATATATTGGAAAACACTGACATAAGTCATCGGTGGGTTGCCATGTTTAAAAAATGTATACCGGCTGGTACTGAGCCAATGGATGCCAAACTAGAGTCCTATGGCTATATATGGTGTATGTACCAAGAGCCTTTCTGGTGCATGCACCAAACCTAGGGATATGAGATGAGTCAAAAACTGCTGTTCTCACACTACAACCAGGGGTGCACCACCAATGAGGCCAGGTGAGGCGATCACCTCAGGCAGCACCAGGTAGGGGCAAGAGGGGAGCAGCGGAAGGGCCATGGGCAATGCTTTCATTGTGGCAAAGGGGTTGGGGGGGGGGGCGTTTCAGTTTTCGCCTGTATTCTACTGTCACAGTTTTTCTAAATCCCACTCATATCATGATTTCCATCCTCTTCCTTTTAAGTTTTCTATTATGCCCAAAATAGACCTAAAAGTTTAGTAGCTGCCACTATACGTATCCCAGGAGTCATGCATGTTATCTTCCCCTCCTTTTCTTTTGCTATCTGGGAGGCAGCTTGCTGTAGTAGTAATCTTCCCCTCTTTCTGTAAGGCAAGATAAGTTCCACCAATGGCCCTCGCTGAAGATGCTTGGTTTATTACAAGGTCTTGTAGGAAGACTTGAAGACATATATAAGTTCTTTACTTATGTTCTTCCTTGTTTTATCTAGATGCACTGTCCCTTTAAGTACTGGCACAGACTTTTCTCTGTGATATTTCCAGTGAAATTCTCCTGGGGATGCGGCTATTTTTAATTTTTTTTTTTTATCCCGGGGCTACTGTAATACTTAACATTTATCTCTCTAGAGGACTGATCTCCCGTGATCCTCCTCCAAGTCTATTAGTTTAAGTGTTCCAGGCTGCCTTTGGCTCAAAAGCCAAAATATCTGCTTAGTGGAATCAGAGGAGAACGAAGGATTTCAACAGGAGAGGAAAGAAAATAACGAGAATAACAAGAATATTCCTTGTGAGGATCCTCCAGGGGGATGTTCTTGCTCTTCTAGACTAAGATGACCTTGAAATCCAAGAGGCAAAGTAAAATAAAAAATGCCTCTTTCAGTATCAAGCAGTGACATGGAGCCTGCAAGACCAGTGCCGCAGGGTGCCGTCAGGAGAAATATATGTTCTTAGGAGAAAATGGCATCTTCGTCACCTTCCAAGAACCTGAAGTTCCTCTTTTATTGCTTGCAGGATCTTCATAAATGTTCACAAACCTGCTCAGTCATCCAAAATGCCTCTAGAGTAACATGGTAAATTGAGGATGGGGAGGTGGGATAGGAGGGGGATGCAGCTACTGTATGTATGTGTCAGACCTCATGCCTGGAAGGAGTACAAAGGCAGTCTGTGACTTGTAAGAACTGGTGTGGCTTTTCATAGGTTTCCATATTAGGGCTTTGCAGCGCCTTTCTTACTTTCTAGCAGCCTATAGCGCCCTTCCTCTCCCTATAGGTTGTCTACCATTTTTCAGAAACCATCTAGAATAGTATAGCAATTAGAAGTCAGGGAGTTGGGGAGAGGAGGGGGAAGCAGCTGCAGTAAATCTCAGTGTGTGTCTGTGCATGAGACAGCATGCTGTGAGAGGGGAAGAGGGAGATGCAGGAGGAAGGAAAGAGATGAAAAAAATACACACACTGACTTTCTTTCTACTCCCAGAAGTGCTTGGGTGTATCTCTTCACATACTTGACAATACTGGATTTTCACACGTGTGCAGCGACCCTATTGTGTCACTCACCAACCTCAACCTCATTTGCTAAGCCTCAAGATTTGGCAGTTTCAGCAAAGACAACTTAATTATTTTACAATGAAGTCATGCAATTGTCTAAGGAAAACTTTGTTGCGGTGGTTTTCAAGATCTCTGCTTGTTGTCATGGACTGGGAACCATCATTCTTGACAGAGAGAATCAATGTCCATCAGATGTGCTGTGATTGTCCAACATAAAAAAGCGATTTTTTCCACCTTGACTGCGACAGTGAATAAGCCCTTATAGGCTTTGAACATCTTCGGGGGCAATTTTTTTTAAGATTGCATATTTACTCATTTTGGGCTAAAAGCATTTTTTCTATTGTTTTTTAGCAGTTTTTGTCATAAAGGGTTAAGTTTTAGCCTAGCTGTGAACATCTTTCACTTACACTTTGACTTACTTAAGCTATATTCTTAGATAAGATTTGAGTTTTAATGAGCGTTTATGAGCTGTCAGGAATCAGAGATAAGGTTTCACAGGAGCCGTCAGTCTACAGTCGTGGCCAAAAGTTTTGAGAATTACATAAATATTGGAAATTGGAAAAGTTGCTGCTTAAGTTTTTCTAATAGCAATTTGCATATACTCCAGAATGTTATGAAGAGTGATCAGATGAATTGCATAGTCCTTCTTTGCCATGAAAATTAATTTAATCCCAAAAAAACCTTTCCACTGCATTTCATTGTTGTCATTAAAGGACCTGCTGAGATCATTTCAGTAATCGTCTTGTTAACTCAGGTGAGAATGTTGACGAGCACAAGGCTGGAGATCATTATGTCAGGCTGATTGGGTTAAAATGGCAGACTTGACATGTTAAAAGGAGGGTGATGCTTGAAATCATTGTTCTTCCATTGTTAACCATGGTGACCTGCAAAGAAACGCGTGCAGCCATCATTGCGTTGCATAAAAATGGCTTCACAGGCAAGGATATTGTGGCTACTAAGATTGCACCTCAATCAACAATTTATAGGATCATCAAGAACTTCAAGGAAAGAGGTTCAATTCTTGTTAAGAAGGCTTCAGGGCGTCCAAGAAAGTCCAGCAAGCACCAGGATCGTCTCCTAAAGAGGATTCAGCTGCGGGATCGGAGTGCCACCAGTGCAGAGCTTGCTCAGGAATGGCAGCAGGCAGGTGTGAGCGCATCTGCACGCACAGTGAGGCGAAGACTTTTGGAAGATGGCCTGGTGTCAAGAAGGGCAGCAAAGAAGCCACTTCTCTCCAAAAAAAACATCAGGGACAGATTGATCTTCTGCAGAAAGTATGGTGAATGGACCTCTGAGGACTGGGGCAAAGTCATATTCTCCGATGAAGCCACTTTCCAATTGTTTGGGGCATCTGGAAAAAGGCTTGTCCGGAGAAGAAAAGGTGAGCGCTACCATCAGTCCTGTGTCATGCCAACAGTATAGCATCCTGAGACCATTCATGTGTGGGGTTGCTTCTCATCCAAGGGAGTGGGCTCACTCACAATTTTGCCCAAAAACACAGCCATGAATAAAGAATGGTACCAAAACACCCTCCAACAGCAACTTCTTCCAACAATCCAACAACAGTTTGGTGAAGAACAATGCATTTTCCAGCACGATGGAGCACCGTGCCATAAGGCAAATGTGATAACTAAGTGGCTCGGGGACCAAAACGTTGACATTTTGGGTCCATGGCATGGAAACTCCCCAGATCTTAATCCCATTGAGAACTTGTGGTCAATCCTCAAGAGGCGGGTGGACAAACAAAAACCCACTAATTCTGACAAACTCCAAGAAGTGATTATGAAAGAATGGGTTGCTATCAGTCAGGAATTGGCCCAGAAGTTGATTGAGAGCATGTCCAGTCGAATTGCAGAGGTCCTGAAAAAGAAGGGCCAACACTGCAAATACTGACTCTTTGCATAAATGTCATGTAATTGTCGATAAAAGCCTTTGAAACGTATGAAGTGCGTGTAATTATATTTCACTACATCACAGAAACAACTGAAACAAAGATCTAAAAGCAGTTTAGCAGCAAACTTTGTGAAAACTAATATTTGTGTCATTCTCAAAACTTTTGGCCACGACTGAAAACATGCATCCTGGTACTAGAGAATCTCAAGGCTGTACAGAGAAAGGGGTTGAACATTTTGAATAAAGACCAATTAAAGAAAAAAGATTTTTAGCTCAAAATGAGTACAATGCAATAATAAATAAAAAAAATTCCCCTAAAGGTGTCCATAGCCTTTAAGGAGTCTTGAAGGCTACCAAATTAATAATTACAATGTCAACCTCTAAAATATACAATGAAACAACTTTGCAAATAGTTTTAATCAATAAAATTCCCAACCGTTTTGTGTCTACAGATTTATGCTAACCAATGTATCTCCATGGTAACAGACTACAAACAAACCCTGTGTGGTCTGATCCTGCAGTCCCTTCCACCTGTCCCCTGCTTCATACTAACACATCAAATGTATCTTACCAAGAACTAGGAGGCAGATAGAAGGAAATGTGGCTGCAAGATCAGACTACACAGGGTTGGTATGTAGTCTGTAACCATGGAAACATATAAGTGCATAGGAGCTGTACACACAAAGTAGCAGGATATTTTTAACCAAAACTATTTGCAACATTGCTTTATTTTTTTTACAGTTACTACTCGATGCTCTCGATAAGCGATGCATACATGGTTAAAGGTTCTCATCTCTCCTGGCATGTGGTGGAGTTGACTATATTTAGAGAGAATGTTACCTGCAGCACGCGTCCACATGGAAAACACGGCGTCTTTCATTTCTGACTTTTAAATCTTTATTTTTAGAGCTTCGCAGTGAGATAAATGGTCTGGAGCAGAAGATTATGTTAGCAGAAGCAGAGAAGAATTACTGGCTGCAGTATAAGAATGTGGGAAGCTGGGAACATGCCAGACAGATCCAACACTTACAGGAAGAAATCAGCAACATTAAACAGAACTTCACTGAAATAGACGGTCAGTCGGGTGGGATTTATTGCAGCAGTACATGGCGTACGCTCACTCAAGTGTTAAGGATTTCTGAGTTTTTCTATAAACACCTCAGTGGTGGAAAAAGTGATTCTGTTAGAGAACATAGATGTTTCCAGCAGAACTGAATTTCAGAAATTTTTTGCACAACATATGTTTCTGTAGGTTTGACCATGACCATTGCAGGGCAAAGCTCTTTCCATGCCCAAATGACTATTTGCATTTCTAGTAGTTTGTTGCGCCATCCAGTTCTTGTCTGTAGTTTGGTGCTCCAGTCTGTTCATAGAATCTAATATTTTGGTGACCCAGATAATCCATGATGTCTAATTATATGGTGCTTCAAACTGTTCTTGGTGTCCAGGATCATGGTTCTCTAGAGGCCCATATATCCCGTGATCTTTTTTGGTGCCCAATAGTTTGATGCTTTAGTGAGTCCTTGTTGTGTAGTAACTCCTGACAACCCATTGTGTTCAGTAGTTTAGTTTCCCAGAGAGTTGTTGACATACAAGTTTGGTGCTCTAGACAGTCCCTGGTCCTAGTTTGCTGCTCAAGACATTTAATAGTATCCTTGTTCTCCAGTAATTTGGTGCCTCAGGCAATCCTTTGTCTCCATTAGTTTTGTTCTTCAGGTAGTCCTTGGTCTCTAGCAGTTTGGTGCTTCAGGGAGTCCTTGGTTTCCAGTAGTTTGGTCCTTCAGGCAGCCTTTGGTCTCTAGTAGTTTGGTGTTTCAGGCAGTCCTTGGTCCCACAATCATGCCTGATCTTTGAGTGCAGTCCTGTTCTTTCTTCACCTGTCCTCATGAAGCAGTTGTGGACCTTCTTAAAACTGCTGGAGTCTCATAGATAACTCTACAGCAGTGGTCATCTGTGATAGGATGAAGCTTAGTGTCCCAGTCCAGTCTATTTGAGCACCATGAACATATAGCTCTGAGATCTGAGAACCAGCAGCCCCTCTGTTCTTTCATCATGGACCCCCAAGTGATTAAACTTTTGCTCGTTCTGATGTCTCATTGACAGAGATCTTTAATTTAATTTTTATTTTTCATCTCACAAAGAATATTTCAAAAGAAACCTGGAGAAGACAAGACTTGACATAGATAGAGAAACAGAGATGAAAATGGATCAAACCAGAGAGATGGCGACACAGGTAACATGTATATGAAGCATAAAACCTTAAATAAATTCCAGTCCTTGGTTTCCAGTAGTTTGGTGCTTCAGGCAGTCTTTGGTCTCCAGTAGTTTGATGCTTCAGGCAGTCCTTGGTCTCCAGTAGTTTAGTTCTTCAGGCAATCCTCGGTCTTTAGTAGTTTATGTCTTCAGGCCGTATTTGGTCTCTAGTAGTCTGAAGCTACAGACTTACCTTGGTCTCCAGTAGTGTGATGCGTCAGGCAGTCCTTGGTCTCCAGTAGTGTGATGCTTCAGACTGTCCTCAGGCTGTCCTTGGTTTCCAGTAATGTGATGCTTCAGACTGTCCTTGGTCTCCAGTAGCCTGATTCTTCAGGCTCTTCTTGATCTCCAGTAGTTTGATGCTTCAGGGAGTCCTCTAGTAGTTTGGTGCTTCAAGAAGTCCTTGGTCTCCAGTAGCTTGGTCCTTTAGGCAGTTATTGGTCTCCAGTAGTTTGGTTCTTCAGGCAGTCCTTGGTCTTTAGTAGTCTGATACTTCAAGCTTTCCTTGGTCTCCAGTGGTTTGGTTCTTCAGGCTGCCCTTGATCTTCAGAATTTAGATGCTTCAGGCCGTCCTTAGTCTCTAGTAGTTTGGTGCATCGAGAAGCCCTTGGTCTCCCATAGTTTGGTGCTTCAGGCAGTCCTTGGTTTCCTGTAGTTTGGTTCTTCAGGCAGTCTTTGGTTTTCAGTAGTTTGGTTCTTCAGACGGTCCTTGGTTTCCAATAGTTTTGTTCTTTAGGCAGTCCTTGATCTCCAGTAGTCTGATACTTGGGGTTGTCCTTGGTCTTCAGTGATTCGGTTTTTCATGCAATCTTTGGTTTCCAGTAGTTTGGTTCTTCAGGCAGTCCTTGGTCTCCTGTAGTCTAATACTGTCCTTGGTCTCCAGTGGTTTGGTTCTACAGGCAGATCTTGGTTTCGAGTAGTCTGATGCTTCAGGCAGTCTTTGTGTCCTGTAATGTGATGCTTCAGGCAGTCCTTGGTCTCCAGTTGTGAGATGCATTAGGCTGTCCTTGATCTCCAGTAGTTTGGTGCTTCAGGCTTTCCTTGGTCTCTAATAGTTTAGTGCTTTGAGAAGTTGTGTATGGTATTTCAGAGCAGCCCAATTTACTTCAATGGTGCTGAGCTGCAATTCCAAACACAACCTGTGTACATATGTGGCACTGTTTCTGGAAGTAATCCGCCATGATTTTCGAAATTTGTATAATCTCTGAAAACTACAAGATTTTATTGTAAGATTTGATGTTATGTCTTCTCTACCCTTAAAATGAAATTTCACACAAGTTTTATGACTGTCCGATAATCCAGAACATTCGATAATCTGGCACATTTTGGTCCTCTCTGAGATTGGGTTAAAAACTTTTCACTGTAAATACAGTGTATAATGAATATCCTTTAATCAGGAATTCATTGTCTGAACATCCGACAGATTCCTGAAGAGTTCTGAAATATTATATGAACGTTCATGAGCAGAAGTAACTAATATGGAAACTACTGGGATTCAGATAACAGTATTTACTGTTCTATTGCCATCCAATAATCCAGCACCTATCAGCTCCCAATGATGCTGGATTAAAGGAATGTTTTCGTATATCAGTATGGAGACATTATTGGTGGGAATACCTCTTTAATTTTTTCATCTTACCCCTGACCACAGAAGGCCGGTTTGGGGATTATAGCAAATGGCACACCATAGATTATATGTAAAATATAGGACATTGTAGGGAAAATAAATATATATTTTTGTATTTTCCAGGACGCAGTAAACAACATTGATGATGAGAGTCGGAGGGAGATTAAGGAGAACGAATGGTTAAAGCGAGAGGTAATTCACAGATACTGATCAAACCCATAGCTGGACAGTGTCCATAGTGTCACAATAGGGAAGCATTGTAAACCTTACTGTATGCATTTATATACTAAACTCAAGAATAACTTCGTGTGCAGGTAGCTCCCTCTAGTGGTGGCTGAAAGCAGCTACAATGTTATCATTAGCTCTATGTCTTTCTATGCGGCGGATTTGGAGCTCTGTATCAGCAAAACAGGGCTTTGACTAAATATAAAGATATCATAAGGAATCCGCCCAGAATGTTGGACCTTAAAATGACATGGACCGCCACGGGACGAGTCTCTGAACGTTGTGCTTTTCTCGTCCACGCCAGGTTGATATCTACAGCAAAGACATTCGCGATCTGGAGGCGTCTGTCCTTAAAACCGAGCAAGAAAATTTGCAATTAATAAATCATCTTTTTGATTGCCGACTTGATGACCTAAAAAAATCAAGGTACAGAAATGATCGGAGTTGTAGTGATTAACCCTGCAAGGGTAGCGGGTTTTTTCTGGGTCTGTGCTGCAGTACAGTCCACATGCTGTGAAGATTTCTAAGCTCTTGTGAAAGTTCATGACCCCTGTAGATATATCCATATTGTAATAAGAGGATTAGATTATTATAATGCTTATTATTATTATTCCCATCCCAGATTACATTTACCGCCCACAGCGCGCCATGACTCACGGAGGACAGTATGAACTTTTACCACCGTGTACATATGTATCACTCGGTGTCCTGCTGTCTCCTTCCCTGTTTGAATCCAGTCTTGAAATGGGCGGAGACAGAAACATTGTAACCACGGTAACATTGTGGTTAAATTGTAACAATGTAACCGCTGATCAGATGAATAACACAGAGGACAGCAGCAGGAGAGAAGTGTGCTGATCTTGCGGGGGACAGTGACCTGTCAATTTATATGTATATCTGAGGACAGGGCTGCATGTAGCTAGTGTCATGATTATGGGAGAGGAATGGAGACAAGTGGATTAGAGGAAGGAGCAGGGTCTTTGCAGGAGAACAGAGTATTTTCGGAAACAGGGCGTGCTGATTTTGCGGCAGGCAGTGACCTGTCCTTTTATGTGTATGTATGAGGATGGCACTTAAGGCAACCGAGCAGCGTCTTGATTGTTGGAGAGGAATGCAAACAAGTGGATTAGAGGAAGGGGCATACTCTTTGCAGAAGCACACAGTATTTCATGAATGGTGTGTGCTGATTTTGTGGGAGGCAGTGACCTGTCCATACATGTGTATTTATGAGGACAGGGCTGCACGTAACAGGAGCAGCGTCAGGATTGTTGGAAAGGAATGGAGACAAGTGTATCAGAGGAAGGGGCAGGGGCCTTGCAGAAGCAGAGTATTTCGGGAACAGAGTTTGCTGATTTTGCGGCAGGCAGTGACCTTTCCATTTATATGTACAGTAAGGACTCCATGTAACAGGACCAGCATAATAACTGGTGGAGAGGAATGGAGACGGTTGGATTAGAGGTAGGGGTAGGAACTTTGCAGGGGCACAGAGTATTTCAGGATTGGTGTGTACCAATTTTTCAGCAGGCAGTGATCTGTCTACTCGCCTACTGATGTTAGGGCTGCACTTTATAGGCACAATGTCTAAGGTCCCTGGCAGCAAAGAGAATTTTTGTTGTCCTGATCTTGTAAGAAGTAGTGACCTGTAAACTCAAGGACAATGGAAGACTGGATTGGGGGGGAGTGGGAGAAGAGACAAAGTATATCAGGAGAGATGTGTGCTAGTCTCGTGAGAGGCAGAGTATTGTCCATTCCTGATGATATTCGTGAAAAGAGGACTGCAGGGCACACAGAAATATTATAAAGGGAGAATAGGAATCGACACTCCTGGGAGATCACATACAGTCAGGTCCATAAATATTGGGACATCGACACAATCCTAACATTTTTGGCTCTATACACCACCACAATGGATTTGAATTGAAATGAACAAGATGTGCTTTACCTGCAGACTGTCAGCTTTAATTTGAGGGTATTTACATCCAAATCAGGTGAACGGTGTAGGAATTACAGCAGTTTGCATATGTGCTTCCCACTTGTTAAGGGACCAAAAGTAATGGGACAATTGGCTTCTCAGCTGTCCCATGGCCAGGTCTGTGTTATTCCCTCATTATCCCAATTACAATGAGCAGATAAAAGGTCCAGAGGTCATTTCCAGTCTGCTATTTGCATTTGGAATCTGTTGCTGTCAACTCTCAAGATGAGATCCAAAGAGCTGTCACTATCAGTGAAGCAAGCCATCATTAGGCTGAAAAAACACAACAAATCCATCAGAGAGATAGCAAAAACATTAGGCCTGGCCAAAACAACATTATGGAACATTCTTAAAAATAAGGAACGCACCGGTGAGCTCAGCAACACCAAAAAGACCCGGAAGACCACGGAAAACACCTGTGTGAATTATTTCCCTGGTGAAAAAAACCCCCTTCACAACAGTTGGCCAGATCAAGAACACTCTCCAGGAGGTAGGTGTATGTGTGTTAAAGTCAACAATCAAGAGAAGACTTCACCAGTGAATACAGAGGGTTCACCACAAGATGTAAACCATTGGTGAGCCTCAAAAACAGGAAGGCCAGATTAGAGTTTGCCAAACGACATCTAAAAAAGCCTTCACAGTTCTGGAACAACATCCTATGGACAGATGAGACCAAGATCAACTTGTACCAGAGTGATGGGAAGAGAAGAGTATGGAGAAGGAAAGGAACTGCTCATGATCCTAAGCATACCACCTCATCAGTGAAGCATGGTGGTGGTAGTGTCATGGCGTGGGCATGTATGGCTGCTAATGGAACTTCTTCTCTTGTATTTATTGATGATGTGACTGCTGACAAAAGCAGCAGGATGAATTCTGAAGTGTTTCGGGCAATATTATCTGCTCATATTCAGCCAAATGCTTCAGAACTCATTGGACGGCGCTTCACAGTGCAGATGGACAATGACCCAAAGCATACTGCAAAAGCAACCAAAGAGTTTTTTAAGGGAAAGAAGTGGAATGTTCTGCAATGGCCAAGTCAATCACCTGACCTGAATCCGATTGAGCATGCATTTCACTTGCTGAAGACAAAACTGGAGGGAAAATGCCCCAAGAACAAGCAGGAACTGAAGACAGTTGCAGTAGAGGCCTGGCAGAGCATCACCAGGGATGAAACCCAGCGTCTGGTGATGTCTATGCGTTCCAGACTTCAGGCTGTAATTGACTGCAAAGGATTTGCAACCAAGTATTAAAAAGTGAAAGTTTGATTTATGATTATTATTCTGTCCAATTACTTTTGGTTCCTTAACAAGTGGGAGGCACAGATGGAAACTGCTGTAATTCCTGCACCGTTCACCTGATTTGGATGTAAATACCCTCAAATTAAAGCTGACAGTCTGCAGGTAAAGTACATCTTGTTTGTTTCATTTCAAATCCATTGTGGTGGTGTATAGAGCCAAAAATGTTAGAATTGTGTCGATGTCTCAATATTTATGGACCTGACTGTACAGACCTAGAGTAGAACAGCTGTCCTTCCCAGCAGCACAGAGTATTTCAGGAGATGTGTTGATCTTGTAATAGGCAGTGACCTGTCCACTTATTTGATGGTGTTAGGGATGATAGGGCTGTATAGGGATGGAGGCAGTGTCATGGAGGAAAGTTTAAAATTACAAAAGAGAATTAATAAAGATTTTGGAAGGAGCAGAGTCTTTTCCAGCAGCACAGAGAATTTCAGGAGATGTGTGTGCTGCTGATCTGGTGAAAGGCATTGTTTTGGAAGGATCCAGGTTCTCCAGGGAGGTGAAGCTCTTATTAAATGTGTTCAGCAACATTATCAGATGACGAGTTTGCATCGTCATATCGATTTTCTTCTTTTGCAGGAACACATTCTTGACTCAGGTGGTCAGCCTGGATCTCCTGGCGGACGGCTTACTAGGAGAAGACTTTGCCAAACTAGACTTGGACACGACTTCAGGTCCTGAAGCTTCTTGAGAAACCTTGTATTTACAATAAGCCATAGTCTACAGACAGGTCTGGGTAGACCTAGGAAGAACCCATAGTGATCATCCATCATCATCAGGGCATTTCTGGGGCTCCAAGGAAACTTATATCTAGGGGCCCCTCTAACTCTGCTAAGCTCCGTCTCATCAGACATAATATGGTGACCTCTTATGTGCCCCCCAACACAGAAGAAAGCCCCCCCCCCCATGTGCCTTCCAACACAATATAGTGACCCCTTAGTTGCCCCTTTAGTGGGTGAACACTCACCTATCTCATGTTTCCACTAGGGACCAATCAGATCCCAGTCTGTCTGGCGGTCAGGTGCACCATGGGGCAATGATGCCACCACCACACCGCCAGTTGCAGGGTGAATGGTGGAGCAAGGAGCTGACGGGTAATTGCTTCACCGCTGTATTCAACTGTCCTCTACACAGGAAGGCTGTTGAAATAGGTGCCACTGATCTATGGGGGCCCCATGCAATTGTGTGGTCCTATGGGAGAATACGTCGTCTTTATTCATGATATAATGACCATATCTGCAACGAACACACTTTATTTTAATTGTCCGCCATTTTCAAGATGAAGGAATCCCGGCAACCGTATCTTACTTCAAAGTACATTGCTTTATTCTTAATCATTCAATATATGATAAAGACGCGTTTCGGCACAAAGCCTTTCTCAGTTGGTATGTAATCAAAGTAGTACGTCGCCTTTATATAGATAACATAACGGATCCCACGCAGGTGACGTAACGCGCCCAGCAGTAGGCGCCGATTACCACAACACAAAACATGAACATATCACTAACAAGGTTTCACTTTCATATGTAGCAATGATGAAAAAGCATACCGCATTCTCATTCATAGAGGTATTCAGCGCGACGATAAGGTCTATGGAGAAAGTGAGCTAGAAACATCAACAGAGGAGATTTATGTGTTCTCTCATAATCCTGGTTAAGACCCCTGGGATGTATCGTACGTAAAGGGAACCTGTCACCTGGATTTTGGGTATAGAGCTGAGGACATGGTCTGCTAGATGGCCGCTAGCACATCTGCAATATCCAGTCCCCATAGCTCTGTGTGCTTTTATCGTGTAAAAAAATAATTATTTGATACATATGCAAATTAACCTGAGATGAGTCCTGTCCCTGACTCATCTCATGTACAGGACTCATCTCAGGTTAATTTGCATATGTATCAAATATTTTTTTTTTTACACAATAAAAGCACACAGAGCTATGGGGACTGGATATTGCGGATGTTCTAGCGGCCATCTAGCAACCCATGTCCTCAGCTCTATACACAAAATCCCAGTGACAGATTCCCTAGCACATCCGCAATACCCAGTCCCCATAGCTCTGTGTGCTTTTATTGTGTAAAAAAAACAACTATTTTATAGATATGTAAATGAACCGTAGATAAGTCCTGTCTCCTCCGTGCTTCAGAGATGAGTCCAGCGTTCCGACTCTGAGCCCAGCCACGTCCACTGTGAAGGAGCCCAGCGCCGCCCGCATCCTCCGAATCTCCTCCTTGCTCCCCGACGTCACAAAGCTAAAGTGCCGTAATCTCGCAATGCGCGAGCTAGGGCATGCGCAGTTCGTTACCTGCGGCTGATGCCAGCACAGGGAAGGAACACTATGCCGACACTGCGCATGCGCGAGCTCAGGCATCGCGAGATTACGGCGTATAGGGGGCGGTGCTGGGCTCCTTCACAGTAAGAAAACTTACCATCTGCCTATCAAAAGTGATGGTAAATTCAAGACCTTCACCTACGGTATTCAAATAGTCAAAAAAGGAAAGGAGGGACTCCTGTGGCCCCGCCCACACCCAAAAAATGTCATCAATAAACCTCTTCCACATCAGGATATTTTTCTGATATGGCGCAGTGTTATATACATGTGACTCCTCAAAAGATGACATAAATGCCTTAGCGTAGGGCGGGGCCAGATTAGAACCCATCGCGGTCCCGCGCCGCTGCAAATAATAAGTATCCTCAAACATGGAATAATTCTCAAACAAAACCAAATGCAGCATTTGTAGAAAAAATTATTGTTGCGTGCAGCGTGCCTGAGTAGATATTGACACCATGAACTAAGAACACGAGATCCTTCTTATTGGATACATCCCATTTCTTGGCGGATCTCCGCTCGATCCCTCCTGAAAGCTGGTTGGTAACCATAGCGGTTGTAAGTCGATAGAACATAAGAGTGCAATGCAGGCAGCGGCTGATTCATTGCGAACTAGTGACTACTCCGGCAAACCACAAGAATTTTTTCTACAAATGCTGCATTTGGTTTTGTTTGAGAATTATTTCATGTTTGAGGATACTTCTTATTTGCAGCGGCGCGGGACCGCGATGGGTTCTAATGTGGCCCCGCCCTACGCTAAGGCATTTATGTCATCTATTGAGGAGTCACATGTATATAACACTGCGCCATATCAGAAAAATATCCTGATGTGGAAGAGGTTTATTGATGACATTTTTGGGTGTGGGCGGGGCCACAGGAGTCCCTCCTTTCCTTTTTTGACTATTTGAAGGTCTTAAATTTACCATCACTTTTGACAAGCAGATGGTAAGTTTTCTGGACATCACTGTAATGAAAAACGGACATGGTCATCTTTCAACTGATCTGTTCAGAAAGGAGATTGATAGGAACAGATTCCTCCATTAGACTAGTGCTCACCCGTACGATACATCCCCAGGGTCTTAACCGGGATTATGAGATAAGGCTACTTTCACACTGGCGTTTTGGCTTTCCGTTTGCAAGATCCGTTCAGGGCTCTCACAAGCGGTCCAAAACGGATCAGTTTCGCCCTAATGCATTCTGAATGGAAAAGGATCCGCTCAGAATGCATCAGTTTGCCTCCCATCAGTCTCCATTCCGCTCTGGAAGCGGAAACCTGCAACGTTTTGCTGTCCGCTTGACGAAACTGAGCCAAACGGATCCGTCCTGGCACACAATGTAAGTCAATGGGGAACGGATACGTCTACCATTGACTTTCAATGGAGTTCATGACGGATCCGTCTTGGCCATGTTACAGATAATACAAACGGATCCGTTCTGAACGGATGCATGCGGTTGTATTATTGTAATGGATCTGTTTTTGCAGATCCATGACGGATCCGCCCAAAGCGCGAGTGTGAACACGTTTATAAATCTCCTCTGTTGATGTTTCTAGCTCACTGTCTCTCTAGTGACTTGTTCACTTTCTCCATAGACCTTATCGTCGCGCTGAATACCTCTATGAATGAGAATGCGGTATGCTTTTTCATCATTGCTACATATGAAAGTGAAACCTTGTTGCCGATTTGTTCATGTTTTGCGTTGTGGTAATCGCCGCCTACTGCAGGGCGCGTTACGTCACCTGCGTGGGATCCGTTATGTTATCTATATAAAGGGGACGCACTACTTTGATTACATACCTACTGAGAAAGGCTTTGTGCAGAAACGCGTCTTATATTGAACGATTAAGAATAAAGCAATGTACTTTGACGTAAGATACGGTTGCCGGGATTCCTTTACGTATTCCAAGTGGGGCTCGCTCCTTCCCGCTGCAACGTGAACGAACGATCGAGTGCCGACTGGATTCTGTGTCAGTGAGTAAAAACATCCATTGTTTACATCCAAAGGCTGACTGTCCGAGTCTTGTTTTCACTGACACCGGTGCACAGCTAAACAAAACAAAAATGTGTCCATTCATTGAGAGCAAGCAGACATACTGAAAATGGTGAGGATGTGAGAAATCTTTATTTAAGTAAAACTAGAACATCCCCTAAGATTTAACTTTCCTCTCCTAGACTTCGCACCCGCCCCATCCTGTAGTTACAAGCACCTGTCCAGCCACATGGAGCATAGGATTTCTATAGGAGAGTGTTGTGGGCATGCTCTGTGACCCGTACTGGGGTCATGGTGCAGGGAGGGGGAGGAGGTGAGCTCCAACCCATTATCTATTGTGAATGGTCGTTCCTGTGTGACCCATCAGTGTTATCCTGGTGATAATGAGATGACTGCTGAGAAGTGAGCTTAGTGATGGTGGTGCAGGCGTCCAACGTGTGAACTGATGCAGTAGGTTTCACCAGGTTCGATAGTTGTATAATAACAGAAGATGGATGAATGTAATATGTCTACCTCTAGGAGCAGATGAAAGATGTAATAATGAGACGCTCACAGAGGCGGGGGACAACCTAATCTATGCAAACAGAAAGGAGATGAACCCCCCTACAATTCTGGGGCTCAATCATCCACTACACGAGGAGGAGGAGGAAGGCTTCAAGGTGAGACAACTGGGACAATGTACAGATGCAAGTGTTCTTTAAAGAGGGGTTTTCCCGCCAAATTTGTCACCTAGGTAATGACTGTTTGATTGCCAGAGCCCCACAGATCATTACAAGTGCCCCCCCCCCCCCATATCCCCTCGCCCATGCAGCGGTTTTGAGGATTTTGAATCAAAGAACCTAGAAGCACGTCCCCTTATAACATCTGCAGTTACACAAAAATCGCGCTTGCTCTGGGGTTGCCAGAGTAGCATCTACACAGACTGCATGGACATCCTGTCATGTTACCTCGACTCATAAGAACACAGTCACAAGAGCGCACGTCACATGACAGGGTCTGTGGATTCTACCATGGCAACCCCAGAGCAGGCACGACACTGACATTACCGCTGCCGTTATGAGAGTGAAACAAAATAAGGTACTTTACAAAAAGACATTCGCTTCCGTATAAAGCGAGGGAGCCACCTTTACGCCCTCAAAGGAGGTGAGATGATGTAAAAAGCTAGAACCAGCCCTGTACCTCACATGGATCCAGAGATCTCCACATTCATTGCTTCAATTGCTCTGCCAGATTTATTTCAGACTGGCAGCTTGGGGGACATGGCCTTTCTGCTGCAGCTCTCTCATTATCAGCTCAGGGGTGTGTCTTTTCTGCTGTAGCTCTCCCCCGATCAAGGCTCAGTGGGTGCGTCCTTTCTGCTGCAGCTCTCTCATTATCAGCTCAGGGGTGTGTCTTTTCTGCTGTAGCTCTCCCCCGATCAAGGCTCAGTGGGTGTGTCCTTTCTGCCGCAGCTCTCTCATTATCAGCTCAGGGGTGTGTCTGTTCTGCTGTAGCTCTCCCCCAATTAAGGCTCAGTGGGTGTGTCCTTTCTGCTGCAGCTCTCTCATCAGCTCAGGGGTGTGTCTTTTCTGCTGTAGCTCTCCCCAATCAAGGCTCAGTGAGTGTGTCCTTTCTGCTGCAGCGCCCCCCCCCCCCCCCTCAAAAAATAAATAAAATAAAATAAATAAATCACAGCTCTCTCCCTTTCACAGTTCATGGGTGTGTGCCCTTAGTCAGTGGGCATGTCCTTTCTGCTATAGATCTAACCCTATAACTCTCAGCTTTTGCACTATACACTTTTAGTAACAGCAAAAACACAAATCTGATTGTTTGTTACAATGTATCAGTCTGTTTTCAAGAATGTTGTCTAAGACTGGATACAATTGTAGCAAACCCTCTTCAGTGAAAACGATAAGGCTCTATTCACATCCCAAAACAACACATCAGGCCGGAACCCAATGGACACGATTATAAACGAGTGGGGTCTGTTGGGCACTGGTGTTATCCGTTATAGGATGCCTCCAGCGTAGCGCTAAGACTTCAGTGGTGAACGCAACTGTGACTATAGGCTTAATACCTAGATGTGTAAAAAAAAAAAAAAAAAAAAAAAAGGTTTACGGAGAGCAAGCAGAGATCTTACAAGGTTGAAGACAAAGAATGCACCAAAACTTCTAATTCAAAACGTATTCATTGTATATAGTGAAAAGTTATACAGGTCACTAATACTTTGGATATAGTTTCCTAATGGATTTCAAGAGCTCTGCTTGCAGTCACTGGAAGTAAATACTTGTTCAGGTGATGGGAGGCGGCTGTCCGATCATCACATGACCCGTCCAACCGCTGTACATAAAACAATAAGCTTGGCCCCATTCACTTACTACAAGCAGAGATTTTGAAAACAGCACAGATTTTGTGCAGAAAGTATATTCAAAACTGTGATAACTTTATTTATAATCTGGCTGACATTTCCTCTACGTTTTATAGGAGTCATCACAAGCGGGCCCCCTGGAGCTGAAGTTGTTAAGCGTTATGGGACAAACCAAGCCGATACACAAGCAGAGCGCGGACACAAAACTTCCAGAGCAGTCAGACAGCAGAGTTAAGTGGCCGCTAACACAGAGGATGATAAAATCCACCTTCCCGTAACCAGCTAAACATAAAGTAATAGTACCGCCATCATTCATCAGACACTGGTATATGGATGCTGGGACAACCACAGGAAGGAACGTGACCGCTGCACTATTCCAATATAGAAGCCTGCATGATGACTGTTTCCAAGGATTGCATGAACGCTTACAGGCTGACCAAAGAGGAAGCGCCCGAGGATTATGTGACGGTATAGAATTTACTGGCAGAGATGACCCATGGGTGACTGATACTGCATGGCTGTGATGTGCATTCTGCAGGGCGTGGTACTTCCACAAGGCGACCATCTTTTAAAGGGGTGACACAAGACTAGAAAAACAAGGCTGAACTCCACTGAAGGGAACGTTGTGGAGTTGCGGATCCCACAATGGGGCACAGAGCGGGCGTAGCACCACATCACTCTTCATTGATTTTTTTTCCTTGTACAGCGATGCTCTGGTCCAGTGTTTCCCAACCAGTGTGCCTCCAGCTGTTGCAAAACTACAACTCCCAGCATGCCTGCACAGCCAAAGGCTGTCCGGGCATGCTGGGAGTTGTAGTTTTGCAACAGCTGGAGGCACACTGGTTGGGAAACACTGCTGAAGTCTGGTCAACTGCTGAGCTGGGAAAAAGCAGAAGGCGACGCGAAGCTAAACCAGCTCTGCTTCATCCTCGTTCTCAGGATCATTGGTGTTGCAGCGTTCAGACCAACAGATGACAAGTTGATGGGTTATTATCCTAGGGACATGGCATTGCTTTATCAGATTGGAATACTCCTTTAAGTGCAGCCACGTTTCAGAAAAGCTGCAACGTTTCCCCTACAGGGCAAATAATGTACTACACAGAGCCATTCAAATGAACGGCCATCTTTGAGATACATCGACAACTGTGTCCAGCAGAGCTTCTCTGCGGTAGCGGGCGTGGATCTATGCTCTGCTTGAGGGGGTCCCAAGGGCAGGTCAAATTCTCTATGATGTCCATATGGTGACGAAACCTTTTTAAAGGGGCACATAAAAAATAAAAAAAAAATCACTTATAAAGACTATTCTGTGTATTTTTTTTAAATAAAATAAATTGGTGCATGCTTGTTTTTCTCTCCGTCCCCATGTACAAGGGTTTAGGCTTTAGGCCCGCAGGGGTGGGAGACCTGCGGAACTCCGACTGTTGTAAAACTACAATTCCCAGCATGCTCCATTTATTTTCATGAGAGTTCCTAGATGAGCGGAGCAAGTATGCATGCTGGGAGTTGTAGTTTCACAATAGCTGGAGTGCCGTAGGCTGCCCACCCCTGTAGGGCTTGCAACAAGTATAATGCTTTGGTTTTATCTTATATGTATTACCTCCAGGATCAGCAACCTCCAGTCCTCCTGAAACTACAACTCCCAGAATTGTCCTTTCACTTCTGAGAGTTACAAGAACAGCCGAGCAAGTATGCATGCTGGGAGTTGTAGTTTCACAATAGCTAGAGTGCCGTAGGCTGCCCACCCCTGTAGGGTTTGCTTTGGTTTTATCTTATATGTATTACCTCCAGTCCTCCTGAAACTACAACTCCCAAAATTGTCCTTTCACTTCTGAGAGTTACAAGAACAGCCGAGCAAGTGTGCATGTTGGGAGTTGTAGTTTCACAGAAGCTGGAGTGGCAAAGGTTTCTGATCCCTGTGTTAAAAGGGGTTGTGCAGCCTGTTTGTATTGATGACCTGTCCTCAGTATCAGATTGTGGGGGTCCTATCAGCTGCTTGAAGAGAACGCAGCGCTGCCTTCACCGTTTACCTGCTCTACGTTGATATTGCATCATCAGGTGTAATTCCATCCATCACCATTCACTTCTATGGGACGGCTCTGTAATATTCACCTGAATAGGAAGTAGCCATCCCATAGGAGTGAATGGGGACAGCGGAGATGTAATCGCACTGCTCGCCGCTGCCATGTCAATGGCGAGCAGGTAGTGAGGAGAAGGCAGCGCTGGTACAAGCTCTGCATTCTCTTCAAACAGCTGACCGGCAGGAGTACCGGGAGTCAGACCCCCGCACATCTGATATACAGTCAGGTGCATAAATATTGGGACATCGACACAATTGTAACACTTTTGGCTCTATACACCACCACAATGGATTTGAAATAAAACGAACAAGATGTGCTTTACCTGCAGACTGTCAGCTTCAATTTGAGAGTATTTACATCCAAATCAGGTGAACGGTGCAGGAATTACAGCAGTTTGCATATGTGCCTCCAACTTGTTAAGGGACCAAAAGTAATGGGACAATGGGCTTCTCGGCTGTTCCACGGCCAGGTGTGTGTTATTCCCTCATTATCCCAATTACAATGAGCAGATAAAAGGTCCACAGTTCATTTCACGTCTGCTATTTGCATTTGGAATCTGTTTCTGTCAACTCTCAAGATGAGATCCAAAGAGCTGTCACCATCAGTGAAGCAAGCCATCATTAGGCTGAAAAAACAAAACAAACCCATCGGAGAGGTAGCAAAAACATTAGTCCTGGCCAAAACAACTGTTTGGAACATTCTTACAAAGAAGGAACGCACCGGTGAGCTCAGCAACACCAAAAGACCCGGAAGACCACGGAAAACACCTGTGCTGGATGACCGAAGAATTCTTTCCCTGGTGAAGAAAACACCCTTCACAACAGTTGGCCAGATCAAGAACACTCTCCAGGAGGTAGGTGTATGTGTGTCAAAGTCAACAATCAAGAGAAGACTTCACCAGAGTGAATACAGAGGGTTCACCACAAGATGTAAACCATTGGTGAGCCTCAAAAACAGGAAGGCCAGATTAGAGTTTGCCAAACGACATCTAAAAAAGCCTTCACAGTTCTGGAACAACATCCTATGGACAGATGAGACCAAGATCGACTTGTACCAGAGTGATGGGAAGAGAAGAGTATGGAGAAGGAAAGGAACTGCTCATGATCCTGAGCATACCACCTCATCAGTGAAGCATGGTGGTGGTAGTGTCATGGCGTGGGCATGTATGGCTGCTAATGGAACTTCTTCTCTTGTATTTATTGATGATGTGACTGCTGACAAAAGCAGCAGGATGAATTCTGAAGTGTTTCGGGCAATATTATCTGCTCATATTCAGCCAAATGCTTCAGAACTCATTGGACGGCGCTTCACAGTGCAGATGGACAATGACCCAAAGCATACTGCAAAAGCAACCAAGGAGTTTTTTAAAGGGAGTCTGTCACCACAATTTGCCCTTATAGACCACTTACATAGCACTGTAGCATAACTATAGATCAGTCAAATGGTACCTTTGTCTTTTTGTTTGGATGTTTACCAGGGCCAAAAACTGAGTTTTATTCATATGTAAATGAGGGCTCGCAAGTGCCCAGGCCGCTCTTACTTCTTCTCACATAACCCCTCCTCAGCCTGTTGCTTGGTCCGCCCTGTAAGCATCTTACGTCATTCAGTGTACTGGCCGATATCCCGACCGCGCATGCGCACTGCATGGAATGATGCTGCTGCCCACAATGGTCATCACAGTACGCATGCGGGATATCGGCCAGTACACTGGATGACTTAAGATGCTTACAGGGCGGGCCAAGCAACAGGCTGAGGAGGGGTTATGTGAGAAGAAGTAAGAGCGGCCTGGGCACTTGCGAGCCCTCATTTACATATGAATAAAACTCAGTTTTTGGCCCTGGTGAACATCCAAACAAAAAAACAAAGGTACCATCGACTGATCTATAGTTATGCTATAGTGCTATGTAAGTGGTCTATAAAGGCAAATTGTGGTGACAGACTCCCTTTAAGGGAAAGAAGTGGAATGTTATGCAATGGCCGAGTCAATCACCTGACCTGAATCCGATTGAGCATGCATTTCACTTGCTGAAGACAAAACTGAAGGGAAAATGCCCCAAGAACAAGCAGGAACTGAAGACAGTTGCAGTAGAGGCCTGGCAGAGCATCACCAGGGATGAAACCCAGCTTCTGGTGATGTCTATGCGTTCCAGACTTCAGGCTGTAATTGACTGCAAAGGATTTGCAACCAAGTATTAAAAAGTGAAAGTTTGATTTATGATTATTATGTCCCATTACTTTTGGTCCCTTAACAAGTGGGAGGCACATATGGAAACTGTTGTAATTCCTACACCGTTCACCTGATTTGGATGTAAATATCCTCAAATTAAAGCTGACAGTCTGCAGGTAAAGCGCATCTTGTACGTTTCATTTCAAATCCATTGTGGTGGTGTATAGAGCCAAAAATGTTAGAATTGTGTCGATGTCCCAATATTTATGGACCCGACTGTAGATGACCTATTCTGGAGGATAGGTTATCAATATATAAAAAAAAAAAAAAAAAGCGGACAACCCCTGTAAGGCTACATTTACACGAATGTGAAATACGTCTGTCACACGGCCATTTTTTAGAACTAATTGATGTCAGTGGCAGTTACAGACCATGAATAGTGGCCGTCGAAAACAAGGACAGGTCCTATTTTCGGCAGTTTTCATGGACGATTGAGGCCCATTGAAAACAATGGGTCAGTTTTTCTGCCCTATAGACAGGAGTCTATATGTGGGGGCACAACTGGGGCCATATTATATGTATGAGGGCACAGCAGAGGGCTAATATCTACACTGGGGCACAACTATTATAACTACTGGGAGGCACTAAGGGGGCATTCCCTATACTGAGGCAGAAAGGGGAGCATTATATACTGAGGGCACTGCAAGGGTAGGGATTTTATCCTAAAAGCCCAATGAAATTCATCCATCTTTAATGCACAAATGGTTGAAAAATAGCCATGAATAACTGACCGTGTCCATTTTCCCTCCCACTATCACCTTACATTACTTTGCTCTCCGAGTCAGGACTTGTAGCACCTGCTAAAGAAGAACAAGATTTTGCTTCTAATTTTTAATAGCATCCTATTCTGGGAATAAAAAAAGTCCCCCTTTCTGATAGGGTTTCCCTTTCACTTACTACTTTCACTCATTTTTACGCCCACGATTGCTGGACGCTCCTAAAAGAAACCCCCTCATGGTTTGCAATGGCAAAAAGTTTTGTGAACTGCAGAGCGGCTGGGAATCCTCTTCCAGAGGTCTGCTGACTGAATTACACTACTCACAAAAAGTTAGGGATATTTGGCTTGTGGGCAAAATCTCAGGATGACCCTAAAATACCCTCTAACCTTTAGAGGTGAACTTAATGTGACCTTCTCTAAACTTTTTAAAGCCCATGTCCAACTGTTCAGTGTCAGAACTTTTTGCACAACTTGCTGTTCTCCAACAAGGTGCTTAACGGCAGGTGTTTGATCCATGAATCGCCCAAACCTGCACCAAACCTATTGAAGACTATTGCACTGCACTCATCACACAATGAACCCCACCTGATAGAGGACGACCCTGGAAGTGGAGGTGCTCAGTGGGTCTCCATTTCTCTCCTAACATCTCAGCATTGCATCCCCTCATCCGAGTCCATCTTGTTTGTATGGACGCCGTCAAGGGCTGTTTCCTTCCACATTTCCAAAAAAACAAACTAGTAGGGTGCCTGTAATAAAGAACCTGGGGGCAGTGACTGTGGCGGAAATCATTACCCACCACTTACCTCCTGAACATTGGGGCCATTTATTCTAGCTGTGTTCTAAGCTGCTCCCAATGGTAAATACAAGGGAACTGAAGGAAGGGCTCCCCAATCCAAAGGTTCACCATGAATGGGGTTGAAAAACATTGCTCCTTTCTTCCAAAAACTGCACCACACCTATCCACTGAACAGAGCCGAGCCGCAATACCCGACAACCCAAGGACAGGTGCGGTGCGGTTTTGGAAGCAAGCAGCCATGTTTTTCTAATCCTAGACATCCCATTTCTTTCTAAAACATGGCCAACCCAAGCAGTAAGAAATCCAACAGAAATGCTGTAAATGTCTCAACCACCAGCTGCCACCATGTACAAACCATTCTGTAACATTCACAGTCTATCCAATATGAAGATATGCAGCAATTTGTTGGGGGAGTAGAGTTCCCCTTATAAAGAGAACGTCTCATTTACACAACCCCATGGGCATCATAGAGGCATTGGTGGGAGGGGGGTCACCCACTGCTACGAACCAGAACGGAAAGCTTCTCAGTAATATCGCATCCCGTTGTGGTGGGCTTGAGAAGTTATTGAATTATATGGATGGCCATTCATCTGCATGGCTGCCATGTAATACTGCATTTCACCTGTAGTGGCCGCTGCAGGGGAAACGCTAGGTTTTTGCCAGGATTGGGACCAGGGGCGATCACGCTGATTGTCCTGAGGACTATAGTGTGAAAGTAGTGCGACAACCCCTCTAAACCATGCACTATTATTCCCCACCTTTAAATAATGTCACGATAAAACACTGACACAAAACCTCAAACCTGTTGAAGCTGAATTTTATTTGAAAATCCACCAATTCCTGACCACATACAACTTTTTATCTTTTAAACAAAAATAGAATCTGCAGAGACAATGCAGCAGGTACGCGCTTCATGTACAGAATTGCTTTCATGCCGAGAATTTCCCTTTCCGACGTTACTTCTGGCGTTTTATTTACATGACGAGCGCTGGTCAACAGCGCTGGGGAAGACCCCTTTAAAACAAAATGGGCGCGTGGGGTGTGTGTGCACGGCTGTAAGGCACTGCATGACAAGGGTCTGACTTGGCGATCTCCCGTGGGAAGGCCGGGGTTATTACTCGGGGGTCGTCACCTGTATCAGCAATGGGTTACAGTCGGGAGAGAAGAGGGTGGGGGGGTGTGGCTTAACCCCTAAATCCCCATATGGAAAACATGTTATGGCACTTAAAGTGACAGGTTTAAAATCCCCCCCCCAACTTTATAGGGTTTAAAAAGGAAATTATACAATGAAAGCAATTCCTCACATTCATTTTTTTCCTATTTTTTTTTCTTCATAAAAGGCATCACCATGTCCAACGTAAAATAATAATCTGCCAAGCACAAAGCAGTATTTCGCCCCCCCCCCCCAATTTAAAATGTAGTGCTCTTCACACCCCCATCCCCCTTTGCAGACTTCTAGGCACGTCGCTATTGGAATCAAAGCAGCTCAATAGGGTTCCAGGTCTACTGAGTTCACCTTGCACCCCTCCCCCCATTAGCAGTATACGGACTTAAAATATTTAGTGCTTGGTATGAAATCACTTTCATAATAAAAAAAGAAAAATAAAAAAAAGAAACCTGTTTACATCCATACATAGGTCATAAGGTGTTCGATACATTGTTAAATTGATAATCATAAATAAATACAAATAATACATAAGGAATGTCTACTGCAAACTGAATATATATATATTTATAGCTCTGAGAGGAAGGGGTGGGGTGGGGGGGTGGTACTCATTTTACGGCCCGGAGAGAAGGAACGTGACTGGTGTCTGTTAATGCGGCCGGCTGCGCTTCCCTCGTCCTGTGCCCCCTAGGGGGAAAGTGTACAGTAGTAGAAAGTTTGTACCCCTTCACACAGAATAGCCAAATACAGGACGCTCTACTGTATTCCCGTTGTGGGACCGGTTACGGCGTCCCGATTCCCCCCAACAGCCCGTTCTGGTACCATTCGTGAGGAAGTGGAGAGAGCTTCTGGTCAGCAGCTTGGATTTGACTGGAAGTAGGGATTTGTTACGTAGCCTTTTAGTTTTTTTGTTTTCTTCTAAGGGTTCTCCCGTCCAGCTGGGTTACATGAACTGCATCTGGAAAAAAGAAAAGGGACGGTCATAAGAAAGGCTCAGAGTAAAGGGGTTGTCCAGGACTTCCACCATCAATCAGTTGTTACCTAGTGGCTCCATCCACCGAGTAGTGGGAAGAGCAATGCTCCTTCCTACTTAAGTGAAGGGGGATCTACAAGGTAACAGCTGATCGGAGTGCGGGGAAGGGAATTGGACCCCGCTGATTTGATACGAATGACTGATCCACATCAAAAACCTGGACAACCCCTTTAAGGCTCTTGGTTCTGCACAGAAGCTGGTCCCGTGGCCTGCACAGGATACAACACTCATTTCTAGGCTTGTAGACCATGTGGCCGATACCTAATGTCAAATGTTCTCAATGGCCCAAAATTACCAACCTATTTGTACTTGTTTTTGGTGTTTTTTCACTTCACAAAACGTATCTGCCCCATGGCACCGCAGCCAGCTCTGGCCTTGAAGAACAGGCTTCTTTTTTTTTTTTTTTTTGCATCCCTGTTGTCCCAGAGGCATAACTGGGGTTGGGTTTTTTTTTTTTGTGTGTGAAAGGAGTGCATTTTTTAATGGCCAGATATAATCTATTGAAAACATTCCATCACAATTTTTTTATTTTTTTTTATTTTCTTTAAAGCAGCGAACATGCCGTATAGACGACGTTACATTCTAGGGCTGCAGCCATCAAGTAATCTATCGATTATTCCAACGACTGAGCACTCTAATAAGAAAAACCTTCTTAAAATAAAGTATTGCTTTATAAAAAACTATATTTTTTTATTTCTTAAAGTGGTATAGCAAATAACTGCACACACACACGAGGCTTCTTCCACAGCTGCAATATACATTCTGTCAGAAGAACAGCCAGAATGTACCGTATCAGGCATAGCTGGATACTGCCGGATGCTGCAGCCATTGACTGTAATGGGGTCCGGCCTCGTTACAGCATTCAAGCTGGGTTTTGGCCAGACCAAAAAAAAAAAATACCTCTTCAATTAGTGTTTTTCGGTTTGGACGATACCCAGCATGTATGCCGGACCACATTATAGTCGATGAGAGCATATAGCTGGTAGTATCCGGCTGTACCCAATACGGTATTCTTCTGCCAGAATGTGTATATAAGGCTATGTTGTGAACTCCGGCAGTTTGTTCCGGTGGAGGATCCGACTGCCAGAGTTCACTGGCTGCATCTGTCATAGCTGGATGCCCATTGACTGTAATGGGGATCCGGATGCTTTACCCAATGCTGCACAGTGACATAGCATCCGGCCAGATGATCAGAGCCCCAGTGTTCACACACCGCAATGTGAACCTGGCCTAAGCTGTTAAAGAAAACTAAAAAAGATTATCAAATTACTTTTCAAAGCAAAATTCAAATAAAAAATACTAAATTACAAAAAAAAATTACAAGTAAACAAACTAGTAAGACATGAACATTGCCTTACTCTTCATGTTGTTCAACTTTGAAGACTTACAGGCAACTTTAGTTCTGACCGTCTTGCATAACACATCTGTACTGTGTCTTTCTAGGGCTTTCTGGCATTTTTAGAAGGCAAAAACTATGGGGGAGATTTACCAAAAGTGGTGTAAAGTAAACTGGCTTAGTTTCCTAATAGCAACCAATCAGATTCCACCTTTCATTTTTCAGAGGAGCTCTGAAAAATGAAAGGTGGAATCTGATTGGTTGCTAAACCAGTTGACCATTACACCAGCCAATTGCCATGTTACCCACTCCCCCAGTGCCTTCAAAAAGTTTAGATCAGCCCCTCTATGCCATGTCCCCCACTCCCCCAGTGCCATCTGCCCCTCCATGCCATGTCCCCCATTACCCCAGTGCCTCCATGCCATTTATTGCCATGTGATGTCCCCCACTGCCATCAGATCTGCCCCTCCATGCCGCCCCCTCATACTATCCATTGCCATGTGATGTCCCCCCCACTGACATCAGATCAGCCCCTCCATGCCATGTCCCCCACTGCCATCAGATCAGCCCCTCCATGCCATGTCCCCCACTAACCCAGGGCCAGTGCCATCAGCCCCTCCATGCAATCCATTGTCAAATGCCATGTCCCACACCAATCAGATCAGCCCCTCCATGCCATCCATTGCCCCCCTCCCCCAGTGCCTCCATGCCATCCACCATGTCCCCCACTCCCCCAGTGCCATCAGATCAGCCCCTCTATGCCATGTCCCCCACTCTCCCAGTGCCATCTGCCCCTCCATGCCATGTCCCCCATTACCCCAGTGCCTCCATGCCATTTATTGCCATGCGATGTCCCCCAGTGCCATCAGATCAGGCCCTCCATGCCATGTCCCCCAGTGCCATCAGATCAGCCCCTCCATGCCATGTCCCCCACTGCCATCAGATCAGCCCCTCCATGCCATGTCCCCCACTGCCATCAGATCAGCCCCTCCATGCCATGTCCCCCACTGCCATCAGATCAGCCCCTCCATGCCATGTCCCCCACTAACCCAGGGCCAGTGCCATCAGCCCCTCCATGCAATCCATTGTCAATTGCCATGTCCCACACCAATCAGATCAGCCCCTCCATGCCATCCATTACCCCCCTCCCCCAGTGCCTCCATGCCATCCACCATGTCCCCCCCCCCCCCAGTGCCATCAGATCAGCCCCTCCATGCCATGTCCCCCAGCGCCATCAGCTCTTCTATGCCCCTTCAAATCACCATTATCACCCCCTGCGCCCACCCCTAACCACCCCCGCCGGCAGATTCGGGCCCCTGCTAACTTTATACTTTTCCTGGCAGTGCGCAGCTGGCTGACATGGAGTCTGCAGGAGACGGACATGCACTGGGAGGGACCTGATGTCTCACACAGCGTCAGGCTGTGCGCTGACGATGTGTGCACGCAAGGCCCTGGTCAGTGCAGCGCGGTGCCGACGGGAGGGCACGGAGCGGTGAGTGAGAAGCTTCACTTCACTCACGCTCCGTGGTCACGTGATTTAAACAAATCCTCAATGCAGGGACATTGCATCGAGAATTTTTTTGTATCGATTACATCGAGTAATCGTTGCAGCCCTATTACATTCATATAGTTTTTCTTAATGTTTTACTACTTTTGTGCAATATATTTTTATATGTAATATTTCATAAAAATAAAAAAAAACATTTTTTATGTTGCGTGGCTATATGAAAAAGAAGAGCAAACTGTATAAGAGATTCGGCGAACGGCTTTTTTTTAATTTTGCAGCCCAAATAAATACCCAAATCCAGGTGTGCAAACCTTGTAGCATCATCCCCAAGAAGACGGGAGGCTGTAATCACTGCACATGCACACTTTTTTTTGTCCTTATCTGTTCAGTTTTGTTTTTTTTGCGGTCTGTATGCGGAACCATTCAATGGGGACGCAAGAAAAAAAATAAATAAAAAATTTAATAAACTGGAATTTGTTTATTTATTTAAGGAGCATGTGCAAAAAGTGAAAGAGACTGAAGACTTTCTGAATGCACTGTACATGTCTGTGAAGGCCATGGTATATCCTTAGTGACAAGTCAAAGCAACAGGCCTTGTATTTCTCTTGAAGCCGTTTCGGTAGATATCCGAATGAGAAAGCCAGTCGGATGACTAACAAAATATGTTCTGAAGAAAATACGATTCCAGTTGCTCCGAGGTATTACTAATGATACATTCACATTAACATTTTCTACATTTTGTGTAAATCTTAAAAGCTCAGAAATCAGAGTGTTGTATCACAGGATCAGGCCAGTCCCCGGGAGACGCATACAAAACAATCCGGGCTGATCACCTTCAAGAACAGAAAAGAAAAGCTCAATACAAAGCTCGGCGCGCTGAACGTACGTGCTGCATGCAAGAAACAGATCAAAGCCGTGTCGTTCAGGCCTAAAATAATTAACGATTGGGAATTATTAACAGAACGTGACACAAAAAGCACAGATACAAAGAGGAGAATCAAGTGAACTGGGACAGAAGAGGCAAAAGGAAGCAACACAAAGAGGGTGAAAGGCGCGTCTCCTAATACTCAAGGATCAGGCGGTGAGGGGGGGGTGGTCTACAAACCGTCCAGGGGGGAGGAAAGACCATAAAACCAGGCTTCTTGAATGTCACCCGACCTACGGCATGTCCATCTGGATGTGGGGAATCTCTTCATGGAAGCTCCATGTTAGGCATCGATAGTCTACGCACCCGGTCGTGTTTCGTTGGATGAACAGCCTATCTCAAGTCTAATTAACCACTGCTTCTAGCAACAAGGAAGTCAGGAGGGCCCCATAGATGTCAGAATGCCCCCCAATAAGGGTATAGTCACACGTGGCAGATGTATTCTGTAACTGTCCCCATTCATCTCGATCTGGCTTGCAAAAACTCAAGTGCAGTTGAATGGAACAGATTTTCACCTGAAGACATTTCTGCAGCAAATCTGCCATGTGTACATATCCCCTTGTGTCTGCTCCCTCCGTTTAGATGCCACCTGGGCCAATCCTTCCTTTGCCAACAGTTTGGGGGGGGGGGGGGGGGGGGGGGGGGTTCTGCATGAATGAAACCAAAAAGGGCTGGGCCCCTCTTCAGGTTATAGTCTCGCTGCATAGATGGCTCAGCCTTGCCATAGGGTAGGGATCTCAGGGGTCCATCTTGGAATATGGTTCTAACATATACAGCCTACATCTTCTTTGTGGGCAGTACAGTTGCTGAAGGGCTTCTCCCCATCCAGTGTCACAGTATGCCATGACCACCCCATTAAACGGGCACTCCAGTCTTTAACTATCTTACAGTGAAGTAACCCGCTCTGTAACTGGACAGTAATCAAGTCTTGTTCTTCAGCACCCAGCCCTCGCCCATTCTGTAAGTGATCGGTGTGTGGGCCATGCCCAACGCAGGTCTTGCTATTCATGGTGTCGGGGTACGGCCAAATCAAGTAAATAAAACCAGGGGTAAAAACAGAAATTAAAAAAAGTGACAAAGCCCCAGAAGGGGACTGAGAAGCAGCTAGATAGGAGTGCTCTTCCTGCCACCCGCCTGCTGACTATACCTATGTGGTCCTACAAGAAATCCTGTAAAGAGAGCTGTGGATAGGGGTCCTTCCCGGGCGCTCTGTGAGGACTCTGACTGGAAGGGCTGGAGGCTGCAGACAACTGGGTGAGAGGCAGAGAGAAATAGGTCTGAGAAATGACAGAACATGGAAATGGAAAAAACAAAGGGATTCCCCCCTTTTTTACAGACAGAAAAGGAGAAAAGCACAGACAGATGTACAAGAACAGTCCCACTCCCTGCAAAATCTCCACACTGACGTCATGTTCTGATGAAGCATCCCCAGATCAGGACGACTTCCGGCGTGTTCCACCACAAGTCACATTGGGCCATTAAAGCCCTGAATGAGATGATCAGCGCTCATTTAAAGGGTCTTTTCACACGGAATGATGCAAAGTGAATATGGGACGAGCTGTCGTTATTATGACTGTGTCCACCCATCCATGTCGCACATTGTTAGCAATGTGCTGCCCACAAACTGGGATTTAGGGTGCTGGCATAAAAATCTGCATTTGTCGGGTGATCGGTGATGTGCCTACAAGGGGCAATGGATGTGATTGGATGTTTGCGACCATTATAGGCCCTATCCAACTGTGTAACACTGGCCTCATGAGCCGTCCTCTTTAGGCCAGATTTACATGGCATGCGTCACAGCCGGACCATGAATAGATTCCTCTGATGTTGTGAGTTTTGGCTGGGACTCATGCGAGTAATACAGACATGTCCAGGACATGGACGTGTGAAGCTTTGTGAAATATATCACTGCTGCAAAATAAGATGGCAACCATTAAGTTACTGGATAAAAACCACACAAGTGCACGGAAGGGACATGCACATTGTTAACCCCTTAGGCTAGGGCTACACGGCGACGTGTTGCGCGCCATATATATATCGTACAACTACACTGATGTCACACAACATATTTTGCAATGCTAGCCTATGGTGTCGCACTGCAACATGCGACACAACAGTCACACTATAATCAATCTTAGATGTCGCAGTGTGACACCATAGGCTAGCATTGCAAAATATGTTGCATGACAATGGTGCGAAATCAATGTCGCGCGAAACATGTGGTCGTGTAGCCCTAGCCTTACTGACCAGCCCCAGCCTAACCTTAAAGGGGGTTTTCCAGCTTTTCTTTTTAAATTTCCACTCCAGTCCACGCTGTGAAAAAAAAAAATCAATACTCGCTTGCTCCGTTGCTGCTGCCTGGCCGTCTTCACTGGTCTTCTCTGTAAACTACTGGATGGACAGGGTGACCGATGAGGCTGCAGCCAATAACCTCAGTGGTAATGTGTAACCAAGTGGAAAGTGATCCAGCGGTAACATGCACCTTGGGGACAAGTAACCGTGGCGGTCAGTCATTGGCTACAGCAGCACACGTCTCACCCTAACTATCCAGAAGTTTACAGACGGGAACGAGTGGTGGGAATAGATTCTTCCAGATACTGCAGGTTGCAGTGGAAATCACATGCCGTAACCTTTTTTTTCACTTTTTCCGTACTTTTTTTTTCTGAATAAGTTGCATTTCTCAATCACTATTGACTATGTTTAATGGGCAACTCATGTCTTAATAAAAAAATCTATTTTAGCATATGTTACTGCAGCATTATGCATAAAGCAATCTTTAGTTTCTTCACATAGCACCATTTTCCTTGAGTTTTTCCCTTCGTTATAATCTTCCCATGATGGCTCCTCTGCCAGTTCTCTGAGGCCAAAACTGCTTTCCCTCACTTCCCATACATACTTGCTTTAGCCAGAAGCTCCCTGCCAGCCAATCAGGTTGGATTACTGAGGGACACGCCTCCTCACTCTGAAGCCTAATGCAGACATGCAGTGTGGAGGACCGCCCCTCTGTCTTCTGTTTATACTAAAGGGGAGACAGACAAGCCCTAGCAACGGTCTTTTAAGGGAGCAGTGGAAAGGGACAGAGGACATTAATGAAAGCTGTTATTATAAGGTAATTACAGATCTTTTGATAATCATTGACAGACTAACTCAGGTATACATGCCTAGCTCTAATAAACTAGCAGATAAAATAAAAATATGACAGTAACCCTTCAAGAGGTTGAATGGCTAGGATCAGACCTGCTGCACTGGGAGCCTGGCAGTGAATGGCGAACACGCCCTAACTAGCCCCTACAAATAATGGACGGGCACGTCATTCTGCAGGTTAAGGAGTTAAACTATTTTCTGCCACATCTTTTTAGAACCTAAAGGTTAAGCTCCAAGAAGGAGCACACAAAGAGTTAACTGTGAGCTTAAAAAAAAGGGATCCAGTCGAGAAGCCAGGTAGCCCCCGCCACCTAGACTCTAATTGACAGTGGCGAGAATGCAGCCATTCCCCCGGCTGACACATGGAAAGAGCCTGTTCAGCCTGAAAATCATCATCTGTGTGAACGGGGATTAGATGCAGAGTATGTCATTGCATGACCTCAAATCCAATCAAATAAAAGATGATAAAAAAAATAAAAAAGCCCAAACCACATCGGATAAGCCTAGATTAAGCGCTGGCACAGGACTGCAGGTATAAATAGTGCGTGGAGAAAAATACCATGCATCAGATGCACTCAGGGAAATGTAGCGGTCTCAGGCACATTAGGGGCCCAAAAGGAGACCACAGCACCAACAATGGCAGGTGATGCTTAGGGCCAAAGTGTCGGGCTAAACCTCCTTATACCTCTAGGATAAGTTAAATAACTTTCTTCCATCATAACCAATTTTTTTTTTTAATGCTCCAAAATGAAAAATGAAACTACTTTTCAAATAATCTAAATTGAAAATCTCCTGCCGTTTCAGGCATACAGCTCCTATTCCAACTGTCTGATCCTGCAGCTCCCCTCCAACTGTCCATAGTCTATGAAGATTACTTAGGGGTTATGGAAATCATTAGGAGGGGTGGATGAAGGAGACACTCGGCAAGTATGGCGACCATGTAATGCTATCGTTCCCCTGCAGCCACCCTCAGACGGTTAGAGAAGCCGGGCCCCGACTGCTGTGCTGGCTTCTATCGAGATAGAAAACCTCTTTACCATTGTTCTTTGAGGCGCTGGTCTGCCTTTGGTAACATCTTGGCTTAAATGATAGTTTACGATACGTTTGTGATTTTCATAGGAAAGTAATGAAGGAAAACGTAACACACATTGGTCATGTACGGCCATCATGATCACCTCGCGCAAGGAGACAAGGCAACCAGAACTATCCTCCTGAGGGGGTCTCCAATTTAGATAATGGCTCATGAGGAGCACAGAATCTCTCTACTAGGGACCCGGCAGAACTTACCTGTGCTCCTGATACAGGGCCAAAGGGATTAGGTGGTCTCATAACAGGCTGGTTGTATATCAATGATTGCTGTGGTATTACAGGTCCCATTTGTTGAGGCTGCAAAATAACAGTAAAAAAATAATAATCAATTATACAAAATAATAATAATAATAATAATAATATATAAATATATATATATATATATATATATATATATATATATACACACACACACACACACACACACATATATATATACACACTGCTCAAAAAAATAAAGGGAACACTTAAACAACACAATGTAACTCCAAGTCAATCACACTTCTGTGAAATCAAACTGTCCACTTAGGAAGCAACACTGAGTGACAATCAATTTCACATGCTGTTGTGCAAATGGGATAGACAACAGGTGGAAATTATAGGCTATTAGCAAGACACCCCCAATAAAGGAGTGGTTCTGCAGGTGGTGACCACAGACCACTTCTCAGTTCCTATGCTTCCTGGCTGATGTTTTGGTCACTTTTGAATGCTGGCGGTGCTTTCACTCTAGTGGTAGCATAAGACGGATTCTACAACCCACACAAGTGGCTCAGGTAGTGCAGCTTATCCAGGATGGCACATCAATGCGAGCTGTGGCAAGACGGTTTGCTGTGTCTGTCAGCGTAGTGTCCAGAGCATGGAGGCGCTACCAGGAGACAGGCCAGTACATCAGGAGACGTGGAGGAGGCCGTAGGAGGGCAACAACCCAGCAGCAGGACCGCTACCTCCGCCTTTGTGCAAGAAAGAACAGGAGGAGCACTGCCAGAGCCCTGCAAAATGACCTCCAGCAGGCCACAAATGTGCATGTGTCTGCTCAAACGGTCAGAAACAGACTCCATGAGGGTGATATGAGGGCCCGACGTCCACAGGTGGGGGTTGTGCTTACAGCCCAAGGACGTTTGGCATTTGCCAGAGAACACCAAGATTGGCAAATTCGCCACTGGCGCCCTGTGCTCTTCACAGATGAAAGCAGGTTCACACTGAGCACATGTGACAGACGTGACAGAGTCTGGAGACGCTGTGGAGAACGTTCTGCTGCCTGCAACATCCTCCAGCATGACCGGTTTGGCATTGGGTCAGTAATGGTGTGGGGTGGCATTTCTTTGGAGGGCCGCACAGCCCTCCAAGTGCTCGCCAGAGGTAGCCTGACTGCCATTAGGTACCGAGATGAGATCCTCAGACCCCTTGTCAGACCATATGCTGGTGCAGTTGGCCCTGGGTTCCTCCTAATGCAAGACAATGCTAGAACTCATGTGGCTGGAGTGTGTCAGCAGTTCCTGCAAGACGAAGGCATTGATGCTATGGACTGGCCCGCCCATTCCCCAGACCTGAATCCAATTGAGCACATCTGGGACATCATGTCTCGCTCTATCCACCAACGTCACGTTGCACCACAGACTGTCCAGGAGTTGGCAGATGCTTTAGTCCAGGTCTGGGAGGAGATCCCTCAGGAGACCGTCCGCCACCTCATCAGGAGCATGCACAGGCGTTGTAGGGAGGTCATACAGGCACGTGGAGGCCACACACACTACTGAGCCTCATTTTGACTTGTTTTAAGGACATTACATCAAAGTTGGATCAGCCTGTAGTGTGTTTTTCCACTTTAATTTTGAGTGTGACTCCAAATCCAGACCTCCATGGGTGAGGCAGCCAAATTAAAACTACTACAAGTTCCTTACCGCTAGTGTGAAAGTACCCTAAATCTATTTAAAAAGTGAATTGGTTTCACTGTACTTCACACCGGTTCTCCACTGCAGTTTCTCCGTTAACACATCTAGCCATTTTTAAAATTTTTATGGTTACCCTCGGTAAAAAAGACGATTTACCTCCACCCCTCACAGACATGCTCTAACCTTCACCAAATCTATCAAACCTATCCTGAAGAAAGAGAGGAGAACCCCTTAATTTGGTTGCAATTTATCTATAGACATGCATCTATCTCCCATGGACACAGCATTTCAATATAGGGAACTTACGGCACCGCTGTAGCCTTATCATTTTGTCCAATCAATATCTGCTGCTCTTGCCCGAGGTTCCGCCAGACCCGAAGATTGTGCCAAAAGGCTGAGGATCCACTGATAAGTCTAATGCAGGCATGGCCAACCTGCGGCTCTCCAGCTGTTGCAAAACTACAACTCCCACCATGCCCTGCTGTAGGCTAATAGATATAGGCAGTCTGGGCATGCTGGGAGTTGTAGTTTTGCAACAGCTGGAGGGCCTCAGGTTGGCCATCCCTGGTCTAATGCATTCAGCCAGAATTACCACAACATTCAAAGGAAAAAGGCAGGAAAGACAGATGTGTGTCCCCTGTGCCTCCTAACTTTCCCTGTTTTTTGTTTTTTTTTCAACCGCATCCATTTTGCGGCCTGCAAACCAGGCCTGACTTCAATGGGTCTGTGGTCTGCATTTTACGGACATGTTCTATCTTTTTTGCGTAATCACATGCAGATCTGGAAAGCACATGGATGATCCTTGTACTTTTCGCATCTGTATGTCCGATCCACAAAAAGGCAGAACATGTCCTATACTTGGCCGCAAAATGTGGACCACAGACCCATTAAAGTCAACGGGTCTGCAAAAAAAAAAAAAAAAGTGGACGGCACACAGACCACATCCGTATCTTGCAGATCCGCAATTGGCAGACTGAAAAATACACACGGTCGTGTGCATGAGGTCGTAGGCTACATTCACACTCGCGTTTTATGCGGACCCGTCATGGACAGAACTGTTCAGATAATACAACCGCATGCATCCGTTCAGAACGGATCCGTTTGTATTATCTGCAACACAGCCAAGACTGATCCGTCTCGAACACCATTGAAAATCCATGGAGGACGGATCAGTTTTCTATTGTGCCAGTGAAAACTGATCCGTCCCCATTGACTTACATTGTGTCAGGACGGATCCGTTTGGCTCCAAAGCGCAATGGAGACAAAACTAATGCAAACAGATGCATTCTGAGCGGATCCTTTTCCATTCAGAATGCAAACTGATCCGCTTTGGACCGCTTGTAGGAGCTCTGAACAGATCTCACGAACGGAAAGCCAAAACGCAAGTGTGAAAGTAGCCTTAAAAGGGAACCAGTTAGAATTGCTGTATGAAAAACCAGTGTGTGACAAGCCTTACCATTCCGAACGCTGTGATCCCTGTGGGCGTTGTAGCTGGATAAGCCATTACTGGTGGGGCCTACGTGAAGAAAAACAGGACGTACGTTAAAATCCAAGAAACCAGGGTAATGCATTGTATCAGGCCATTGCAGTGTGGCCATGCAGCAGAGGTGACCCAAAGCGAGAAGTGATGTGCTGCACGGACCTGAGTGATTTGTGCTCAGACAGTGAATTACAAGCCAAAAATAAGGAAAGTTTATTCCCCGTATCAAGCAGGAGGCTGAATCAACACAAGCACCCGAGACGCCACACTCAATTATTAAAAGGAAGAGCTGGAAGCCGCCACTTCCCGCAAGTGATATTTTTTTTCATGCTGACTTTTGAAAAGACTTCTTGTGTTGAAACTCGGCAGCTGCAAAAGGTCAGGGCTTATAAAACGACGTTGTTGTAGGCGAGATGACACGTTATGTCAGTGAGTGTATGGGCTGCCTACAGACGCCAAGATCTCTGCAAAAACCAGCACGAAAAATCAACTTGCAGGGTATACGATACAAGAAAGCAGAAAGACCATCACCTACAGAGCTGAGCTATACCTGACCGACTCTACGTCTAGTCCACTGGCACCTTATCACAAAGGTATATCACATGTATGAGCACACGTGATGGCAGCACAGCCATGACATGTCGACTGCCTGGACTCTGCGCTCCAAGATCAGGTCTATAGAAAAGAATCTTCATCTTTAGGCCTCATGCACACAAACGTTATGCGGCCGTTCCGTAAATTGGGGACCGCAATTTGCGGCCCCAATGCACTGGCAACATCTGTGCGGCGGCCCGGATGGATAGAGACCCATTAAACTTGAATGGTTATGTGATCCGTCCGTACCGTAAAATAGAACATGTTCCTACATAACATGTTTTAAACTGACTTTATAGCTCTGTGGGAGGCAGATCTAGAACACTGATGGTACCCGGGTTTAGTTTTTCAGAGCCTCCAAAGTGCCCGGGGGGGGGGGGGGGGGCGGACAGCGTGCTGCAAGTGCCGGGGGGGTGGGGGGGGGGGGGGACAGCGTGCTGCAAGTGCCCGGGGGGGGGGGGGGGGGGGGGCGGACAGCGTGCTGCAAGTGCCCGGGGGGGGGGGGGGGGGGGGGGGGCGGACAGCGTGCTGCAAGTGCCCGGGGGGGGCGGACAGCGTGCTGCAAGTGCCCGGGGGGGGGGGGGGGGGGGGGGGGCGGACAGCGTGCTGCAAGTGCCCGGGGCGGGGGTGGGGGGGGTCGGCGGACAGCGTGCTGCAAGTGCCCGGGGGGGGGGGGGGGGGGGGGCGGACAGCGTGCTGCAAGTGCCCGGGGGGGGCGGACTTCTCCCGTCTGTATCATCCGGCCAGCCCTGTATCCTTGCCGCGTCATTCTCGTTTCCAGTCGTAATCCAGCGCCTGTTCGCTTTACCACCGGGTCCGGGCATGAGCAGTACATTGCCCACTGTGGGTAGAGGCCTACCGGGCACTTACAGCACACTATCCGCCCCCAGGCACTTGCGAAATGCAAATTACCTATCTTTAAAACTTCGTTTTTTGCACTTTGGAGGCTCTGAAAAACTAAACCCGGGTACCATGAGTGTTAAGGATCTGCCTCCCACAGAGCTCTATAGTCAGCTTGTCACCTACATAACATGTTTTAGACTCCCTTCAATAGAATTATTACGTACAGAAATCTGGTGCCACACTTTTCATACCAAGGTGTGTGCACTGTAACGGTTTGTCCCTAGGAAAGCATGTACAAAAGCTGAAGGGGGTCGACCACGATTTACAAACTATCAGAAGGTTAACCCAATGATTGCAGCGATCAGATTTCATCTGCAGGGAACCTGGCAGCAAGCGTTTAATTCCTGTGCAGCGCCACCACAGGTTAAATTACGCATTACACATTTCTCACAGAAATCAACGGGGTGTCCCTATAATGGACAGACATGATGGGACCTCCAGAGAGGAAAATCTCTGCAGAACCTCCTTTCTTAACTTCCATACATCAGCTGATAAAGGCGTTCAAGAGCTTCATCGGCAGCATTCAGGAAGATGCAACTACACGCACCCAGTCCTCTCAGGGCCTTGGATGGGGATTAATGGGGTGCAGTGTATGTGGGAGGTGCTGTATCTATCCCATAAGGTAGGCTTTTTGGCACCAGGACGACCTCTTGGATGTGACATTCAGGGCAGGCTCCATCAACACTGCAATCTTCCAATCCCTATGATCCCAAGGAAGTCTTCTCATGGTGGGCGGCATGACTGCACCTTGTAGTGTGAGCAGTCCTGAGGAGTCCGTGTATAATGGCGCTGTAGGGTACGGGTAGAGCAACTGGCTATTACGTCCATGCATCTCCCATTCGGACATGAAGTCCCAAGTCTGTGCAAATGAGAGGGTCTACCTGCCCCGGAAAGCAGAAGAGCATCATTTTAGCCAGAGGAGAAAAAGGGGTTTCCGGGTGAATTTTTCAGGACTGGAGTAAACCTAGATGGTACATTGATGATATAGGACTTCAATGTCTGGTTGCTCGGGGTCTAACCACCAAGCACCTGTTTGCCACTTGCCCCTTTATCCCAAGTGTGGTACAGTTTGCAACGTGAGAGATAAGGAATAAGAACAGACGGCGCTCAGACTGAGAGCCGAAAAAAATCAATCTGGAACACACAGAGCAAATGCTTAAGTAACAATCCCCCAAAATAAGACCACCATCAATACTACCACTGAGACTTGAATCTGAACCGCCCCGGAGTCACTTCTAGGACACTTGAGGGTTGCTATTTAAAGTGTTTGTCCATCTTTCATAACTTTTTAAACTGAACTGTGCATATTTGCTTCTTAGCAGATAATTATATTATTCAGGGGCCCATTTTTCTGAATCCGAGATCCACATCCCCTGCTTAGACAAGTTAAATCCCAACATGCTCGCTGCCTGCAGCCGCCACTAGAGGGAGCTTACTGCATACAGTGTTATTATTGAGTTCAATGGATAACCAGTGTGCAGTACGCTCCCTCCAGTAGCGACTGCAGGTAGAAATGAATCATTTCAAAGGGGTTTTCCGGGATTCATAACAGGACAGGTCATCTATATATGATCATCTGGGGTCTGACTCCTGGCGTCCCCACCCATCAGCTGTTTGAAGAAGCTGTGGGCCTCTTCCTAGACCATGTGACATCATGCTCATTGGTCACATGGCCTAGGTGCAGCTCAGCAACATTCAAGTGAATGCAATACCAAGAACAGCCACTATACAATGAATGGCGCTGTGCTTGGTAAGCTGCGAAAAGGCAGCAGTGCTTAGAGCTCTGGCTGATCGTGGGGGTGCTGGGAGACTAACCCTGGCTAATCTCATATTGCTGACCTATATCCTGAGGATAGAAAAACAATCTGCTCTACCATTCCCAAGATAATTTCAAAGGTGCTCTCCGGGCTTTTAATATTGTTGATCTATCCTCAGGATAGGTCATCAATATCAGATTGGCGGGGGTCCGACACCCGCCAATAAAGGAATTGGACTTACAATGAACATTTAAAGATGGAGGTCACTTAATTCAAGTGCCCCTCAGGCTCTTGCTGCACTGCAGCTCTCAAGCAGAGCAAGAATGATGATTACAAGACGGTAAAGTAGTGTCATGCAGAAACCATCATCACTGCAATCTCCCGTAGCTCAGAGGTCAGCTCCGCGCCCAAGCTAGAAGAAGCAGGAGGAATCGGGAGGCAGCACTCCATGCCGTTAGTGGAAGGATGCAGGGTGCACCGGGTGCAGTGCAAGAAGATTCAGGTCTCTAGACACAAACCGTGATTAGAGTGAGGAGGCAGGGTGCCGGGACCTGCGCTGCCGCGGCAAAAGGGTTAGTCACAACTGCATGCCAGATTAAAGCAGAGAGGCTTTTTGCGTCAACTTACGTATGGTGGGTAATGCATGCCATTCTGGTTTACGGGTCACCGAGACGAACAATGCAATAACACAAGATTAGAACACAAACTTACACAAAACGGTACAGACATTGCTAACAAGGGTGCAGGGGACAAATAAAAGGGACGTCGGCAGATGGGTGTGACCTGTATACACAGCGAGCATCTGCAGGCTAACCATTCACCTCTATCTACTGGCAATGACCTAATAAACGTGCAATGTGAACCCAGATGGTACAAATGGCTACCATCTAACACAGGCATCCTCAAACTGCGGACCTCCAGCTGTTGCAAAACTACAACTCCCACAATGCCCTGCTGTAGGCTTTTCGGGCATGCTCGGAGTTGTAGCTTTGCAACAGCTGGAGGGCTGCAGTTTGAGGATGCCTGATCTAACATGAAATTTAGCAAGACGCTATACTTTGGAGCAGCTACCGAGAAAAAAAAAAGGGGGGGGGGCAAAATGCCAAAACAGGGTTTCCCACGAGGCACACATAGGGTATTGGTGTCTGATCGGCGCAGGTCTGACAGCTGGGACTAGGGTTGAGCGAACTTCTGTTTTCAAGTTCGGCGTACAAGGTTCGGGATAGCTAAGAATTCTGTTATGGATTCCGCTACCACGGACCATAACTTAACGGGATTCTTAGATAACCCGAACCTTGTACGCTCAACCCTAGCTGGGACCACAATCCAATCACAAGGTCTGGAGTCTTGAATCCACCCCCATGTGAATGGAGAGGCAGGCGCTCGTGTCTGCTCTCAGTCCCCTGCAACTGCATAGGACTGTGATGAGAGCCGAGGGCGACAGACTCTTCAACAGTCCCAGAGAGATGGAGGCAGCAGCCACAGACATGTTGGACTGCCCACCCTCTCAAACAGTGACTGGCAGGACCCCCGATCTCATGATCAGCAGGGAAGGGGGGGGGAAGGGAGACCAGCTGCCAGACTCTCCTAAGTCTGGTAAAATCCATGTATTAATCATTGACCCCCTGCACAAAGGCGACTGCGGCTTGGGGTACACAGCTGGTTGTACTACATGATCAGTGCAACGTATACAGATAACTGGATAAAAAGCAATCACTATGTAAACTATTTCCAAATATTTTCTGAAAATGCACAGCTAGAGAGCCCGTCTATCAGAAATACTTCAGACTTTGTGCCATTTTTCATGCTGTGGCAGAATGTGTGTCTGCCCATCATCTTGCTGCTTTTAAATCCAATATTCTGTGCTGATAAATTTCTAAAAGTGGTTGCCCGACATAATTAATCTCAGACAAGCCCTCAAATGGTGCAGGATAAAAAAAATAAAAAAAAAGGAGGATGCTATAGATGCTATACTGCGGCATCCCCTGCCTTGCTGGTCCAGTCCTCCTGCCACCACTAGTTTACAGACTGCAGCACCACCACTGCAGCCAACTACTGTCCTCAGCCACACAGAGAACAGTGCCAAAGTATCATTTAAGTGGTAAAATTCTGGCTTCCGGTTGCCACCACTAGAGGGCACTCCCTGCATACAGTGCCATTCATTTCAATGTACGCCGGAAGCTTCCCTCTAGTGGTGACTGCAGACAGGTATAATGTACCCTACTCAATCTATATCTATGCAGGGGATATGGAGCTTTGTAATAATAAAATGAAGCTCAGAAAGCTAAAAAAAATAAGATATACAGAGATCTTAACCAGAGCAGAATGATGACAATTTAAAGGAGGACCTTTCACCAGAATAAAACCTCTAAACTGACTATACAGACGCGTAGAGCGGCGCCCAGGGATCCCCCTGCACTTGCTGTTATCCCCGGGCGCCGCTCCGTTCGCCCGGTATAGCCTCCGGTATCTTCATAGTTAGGCTCCACCCAGGGGAACCTGACAGCGTCTCATTCTCCTATGCTGTAGCGCTGACCAATCGCAGCGCTCCGCTCATAGCCAGGCTGAGAGCTGAGCGCTGTGATTGACCAGCGCTACAGCATAGGAGAAAGAGACCGCGGCAGGTTCCCCTGGGTGGAGCCTAACTATGAAGATACCGGAGGCTATAGCGGGCGAACGGAGCGGCGCCCGGGGATAACAGCAAGTGCAGGGGGATCCCTGGGCGCCGCTCTACGCGTCTGTATAGTCAGTTTAGAGGTTTTTATTCTGGTGAAAGGTCCTCTTTAAGCTAAAATAACAGCAGTGATCACAGGTGAAAATTCCATTTAAATATTAAAAGTACTACATTCTAAGTGTGGTCATTTTTGCTCACCAAAGTCGCTGGATTCCAGGTTGTGGTTGGGGCCACTTTTGGCTGCCAGTTGGTCCCTCCCGTTAGTTTCTTTTCTCCAGGCTGACTCCAATAAACGTCACTGAAATTATAATTACAAATCATTTACCAAAGTCCACTCTACCCCAAAAGAAACTATTAAAGTCCCCTTTTACTCACTTTTTTGTGGTCCCATTCCCGATACCCAGATCTACAAGGGATAACAGAAGTGAATGAGCAGAGAACTTCTAATGGCTTACAATGGGTGTTAATGCACCACTAATCATACTCACTGCCCACGAGGTTGGCCAGAGAGGAGTCCAAGTCGTCAGACACGAGCTTGCCCGGTGGGTTTTTAGATGAGGGGATGCTCTGATTTTGAGATGCTACGGTCGGCTTCAGCAGGCCTCCCATGTCATCAAAAGCTTGGGATGAAAGACAAGCATGTATATTAAGAGGGTGCAATGTATTGTATGCACAGCCTGCACGCTCTTCAACATCTTCAAGATCTTAGATTGCCGTCAGTGACTATAAACACTTGTGTTCCATCCAGCAACAGAAAACATGTTATGCACTAGTATAAAGCTGACCATATGCATTAGGACTGTTGCACGCAGCCCTTGTTCGGCTGTTCCGTGCATTGGGGACAGCATATTGCGGTCCCCAATGCACGGGCACCATCCATGCAGCTGCCGTGACGGAACCAGACCCATTCAACTTGAATGTGTGTGATCCATCTGCACCGCAAAAAAAATAAAAATAGAACAAGTTCTATTTTTTTGCAGCGCGGAGGCACGGAGAGCAACCCCATAGAAGCACTCTGTAGTGTTTCTGTGAGGTTCCATGACTCCGTTCCGCACCGCAGCTCCGGATTGTGGACCCATTCAAGTGAATGGGTCCACATCTGTGATACGGTGCGCACATGGCCGGAACCCGCATATTGCAGACCCGCTGTTTGCGGGCCACGGCCATGTGCATGAGGCCCTTAGATGGATGTCAGCCAAACCTGCTGATCAGAGTGGAACCAACTGCAAATCTAAAGTGCAAGTGACCTTCTGATGTTTGGGGGTGGAGAAGGATCAGGCTGTTAATTTCATCATGCCCAATCTTTTTTGCTGCCAGGAATATAAAGGTCCTTTTACACGGGACAATGGACAAGCAGATTGTCAGGAAGGAAGCGTTCCTTCACGACAATCTGTTGATCGCTAGCGGAGGAGACCTTTACATGCTAATGCCATCACTCTTCCCCAGCAGCAGATCATGCCACCAGGAAAAGTGGATTTTTGTGCTGCACTAACAATTCAATCACCCGATGAACGAGCGTTTTGCCATTGAGAACACAAGCATGCTTGGTCACGCTGAGCCTGCATATGTATAGGGCAGGCATGCTGAACCTGCTGCCCTCCAGCTGTTGCAAAACTACAACTCCCAGCATGCCATTGTGGGAGTTGTAGTTTTAGAGGGCCGCAGGTTGAGCATGCCTGGGATAGGGGATAGTGGGAGAACCGGCCCCTAAAATGTCACTTTTATCCTATAGACTAAAGAAATGAGAATCAATTTTTCACGTGTCCCAAGTGGACATGTTTAATGTAGACTATGCTTTTCTATGCAGTGGGCCACGGTCAAGAATGTATATCACGCGGCTTATGTTTTTTTGCCTTGTGTGCCTCTTCATGATTTAGCAGTGGCATACACGGAGGTATATAATGGGGACACTCACAACCTTATGTACAGACCATACACGATGTGAACAGAGCCTCACACACATCCCACTGCCATCAATAAGAACTGTGTAATGCTTCATTACTTCTGTGGTGGCGCTCTGCAGGGAAATGTGCTGCTGATTTACCACAGAGGGGTCCGCGCAGCAATAAACCCTTTTTATTGACTTCAGGGGGGGTGGCAGGCAGGACAGTGCCACATTTTCTGCACTCGGCTCTTACCTGTAGGATCTATATTAATGTTGGTGGGAGACTTGTTGCCAAAAACAGAATCAAAGTCGACATTAAGGCCACCGGAGGTCTGTGGTTGAACAGCTAGAGATGGAGTAAACCCTGCAAAACACAAAGGCGGAAGATGAGGGATCACATATCCACAAGTCCTTGTGTATTCCTCTGGAACCCAAGTACTTAGTGCTTTCTGTTTATAGGAAAGCTGGGTAGCTTTGACCGACATGGATGATTACAGAAATAATTACTTTAAGGGGTTTTCAGAGACTTTTATACTGATGACCTATTGTCTGGATAAGTCATCAGTATCTGATTGGTGGGGGTCCGACACTGAGGACCCCCGCCAATCAGCTGTTTGAGTAGGCACTGGCGCTCGCAGTAATGCCACGGCCTTTTCGCAGCTTTGCCTAGGCCGTGTGATGTCACCTTCATCGGTCACGTGGCCTAGACCTAGCTGAGCCCCACTGAAGCACAGCCGCTACACAATGTACAGCGACGTGCTTGGTGAGCTGAGAGAAGGCCGCAGCACCCAAAGGGGGCGCCAGTGCCTTCTCAAGTAGCTTGTCGGAAACCCACCGATCAGATACCGATGACCAATCTTTAGGATAAAAGTCTTGGACAACCCCTTTAAACCCCTATATACCTCTATGGTGCACTCAGACGCTGAATGAATGGAGCAGTGGCCATGCACATCTCCATTCATTTCTATGGGAGTTACAAAGCAGCCGCGCGTTCGCCTCACAAATAGAGAGGATGATCTATTCATTGCTGGAAGCCGGGCTGAACCTCTGCCAAGACTCATTCACAAGCGGACAATTTGCTCGGTATCTCCCCTTGATGCATCACAGCTGCCAACAAATGAGCATTCAAAAACCAAATAACAGGAGGCTGAAGGATCCCCCACCAGTGGAGAAGTCAGACGCACCGCGGCATGTTACAGCAGAGTAGAAATATTAAAAGATCTGTGTAGTATAAAAAAAAAAAAAACACAAATTATGGTGCTCGCCATGGCGTTTTCACACTTCTCATTAGGTTCTTCAGTCCCTTATGGGTGTATAAGCGAATCTCACTAGCTCTAGGTTAAAGAATCCGGTGATCCAGTCATAACGCAAAGAGCCTGCAGACAAATCAGCAGCACCCCCTGCTGCTGGGGAACCAGTTGTGACTCACGACCCCCTCTGAGCTCTGCTAAGTGGTTCAGTGGGGATTAGCATACCGGTATGTAATGGATTACAATGGCACGTGTTATTTTGGGCACATGTGCACCCATGCCAACTGGGCATCATCATCCAAAAAGTAGCCAAAAACACTCTACACAGGGTCAAAACCATCCAGCCCTGAAGACGGTGACTGAATCCATCACTTATGTCTCGCCCTCCTCCAAAAGAGGAAAAAAGGTCACCTGAACCCGCTATTGAGAACTTAGCAGAGCAGCAGCACCCAGTGATATTCTCCAAAAGTCTCCTCTCGTCATCTTCTCTAATTTGTCTCATATTACAATTGAGAAATATATCCAGAAATGGTGTCCCAGGACATCATCAATGTCCCCCCTCCTTCTCCTCACTGTCCTGTATCTGACTGCAGCAGGAGCCCCCTCTCCCTTGTATGCAGTTAGGCAAAAAAATAAACTCCCATTGACTAACCCCACCCATAACATCCTGCCCACTGACCAGCACTGGGGGGAGCCGATCTTCATGTCTAGGCATACTGTGGTCCTGTAGGGCTGCCTGCACATGGGCCTACATGTGGTGGGAGATAGTGTTTAGAATGATACCCGATGAACATCATTTTCTATAAACGTAGGCATTTCATTATCTTCCAGTCACACAATTCCTCAGGACTCGGTGGTCCCGGTACCTACCTGCATATAGGCCAGCTACTGTAGAGGGTTCAGTATGGAAATGGGAAGCGTTAGGATAGACTTGAGGCCCACAGAAAGAATCTGTTAATTCAGGTGACAGAATGAAAGGAGTTAGTCGGCGCAGGTCGGTATATGACGGTGTCACTACAGACATACAAATAGTGGGGTGGATGCTACGTGGAAGCCGTATACTGACCCATATCATGGAGGGGCCTTAAAGGGGCGTACCTTTTAGTGTAAAAGTCTAACCAGTCATGAAACTTTCTAATATACTTTGTATTTCCCTGGTCCTGTCAAAGTGCAGAGGACGCGGCAGCTGCAGAGAGAGCAGAGCCTCTAGGTGTAATGGTAACGCCCCCGTTGCTCCTGGAGGCTCATTTGCATATATTAAAACCAATTTTTTTTCTTAGCAATGCGGACACATATGAACATGGGACCAACAGAGATGCCTTCAGCTGCCAAGTGCACATGGAACAGGTCAGCCAGTGTCATAGGTACAGAACTGCTGACAGATGTCCTTTAAAACACTCGGACAACCCTTTTAAGAGGAAAATATAATAGATTGAAGGTTCACATACACTTGAGCAGCTCTCCGTTCTGGACCATAAAAGTGGGCGACAACTGGGGGTGTTCTAACTTGATGCTGCACTACCCTACCTGTTATTATCACTTCTCAGATAACTATTGAAAATAATTGGTTTAGGCCATGGGCATGATAAAGGAAGATTTTGCTTTGCATTGGTGTTATGTGGTAAAAAAAAACCATTTACAATAATTAATAAAAAATGTTTTACTTGTCATCTGCAGCCTTTATGTATTCACAAATATTGCAGGCTGCTCTGTGCCCTACTGTGTAAAATCCATAGGATGAGCTCTGACTGCTCACTCTGTAGCCTCTTCTCTCATTTCCTGAAGGCTCATAAAGCTGACATCTATTTTAATTTAAGTTTATTTGACTGTCAAGAGGCTACATTATATTTACAAAGATAAGTAATGTATGTACACAGTGACTGCACCAGCAGAATAGGGAGTGCAGCTCTGGAGTATAATACAGGATGTAACTCAGGTTCAGTACAGGATAAGTAATGTAATGTATGTACACAGTGACTGCACCAGCAGAATAGTGAGTGCAGCTCTGGAGTATAATACAGAATGTAACTCCGGATCAGTACAGGGTAAGCAATGTAATGTATGTACACAGTGACTGCACCAGCAGAATAGTGAGTGCAGCTCTGGAGTATAATACAGAATGTAACTCCGGTACAGTACAGGGTAAGCAATGTAATGTATGTACACAGTGACTGCACCAGCAGAATAGTGAGTGCAGCTCTGGAGTATAATACAGGATGTAACTCAGGATCAGTACAGGATAAGTAATGTAATGTATGTACACAGTGACTGCACCAGCAGAATAGTGAGTGCAGCTCTGGAGTATAATACAGGATGTAACTCAGGATCAGTACAGGATAAGTAATGTAATGTATGTACACAGTGACTGCACCAGCAGAATAGTGAGTGCAGCTCTGGAGTATAATACAGGATATAACTCAGGATCAGTACAGGATAAGTAATGTACAATTCATCAATGCTTCCTTATGGACGGTAAATCACAAGTGGATTCCCATATCCAATCAGCACAAGCATTGGGTTATCCCACACATTGGCCAGCCTACTCCTCAACCAAGCAGAGAAGGGACTGGTATGATCTAAAGATCCAAAGACAAATTAGACTACAGTCTAAACAAGAGGGACATGATATGGGGGGGGGGGGGGGGACACAGATAACTGCAGCCACTGAGCAGATGGATATAGATCGAAGGGTACTTTACCAACAAATATGTCATGGCTAGGAGTCTTAGCAGTGAAACTGGTGGTGTCAGTGGTTTTAGCGGGTAGATGGGCACCATCGCTAGGTTTACTTAGGAAAGGATTAAGATTTGGGATTGACTCATCCACCGCTTCGGACGTGAAAGGATCTGCTCCCCCCATTCAGAGACAGGACAGGTTAGAAGAAGCAGAGAGAAAAGCAGGTTAGAGAAGGAGACAAAACAGATTGCTAGCAAGAGAGAAAGTCAATTATATAGTCTGGACGCGTTCACATTCGGCCGATTTTCTGCCACAACTGAAAACCTTCTCCAAATATCTGAATGGGGTTATTTCTGCAGCGTGTACATGGACTCCTGCAAGCCCCAATCAAGAGGGATGGGTCAATTTCTCCAACAAATCTGGCACGTGTGAACTTACCCTTACAGTACTGCTCAGTCTCTGACACTATTAAGCTAGTCCCCAATTTTTCCCCCCAAAGTTTTGCAAGAATTGGGGCATGTAAGCAGAGGGTAACATGCACCTCAGCAGAGTAGAGACATGTAATTAACATGGCCTACATACAACTCGCCCATTTCTCATAGGAAAGGGAAGCGTCTGATCGCACTTTGCACCTTCACACAGAGCAAGTACAGCTTCCCGTGGATGGTGTGATATAAGAGGAATTACTTCACCCCTACCAATGCAAAGATTACCTCTCACCTCTATCCTAAGTGGAGGTTTCCTGGGGTAGGTTACCTTAAAGGGGTTATCCGAGACTATAAAAAGCTCGCCCATATGCCCGGGCCCCTGACACTGAATATACTTACCTGCACCGCCACGGCTACGGTTTTTATCCGCACATGGGGAGAACCAGGAGCGGCGCAGAGAGCCAAGTAAGTATATTCATTGTGAAAGGCCCGGGCATATGGGGGAGCTTTTTATAGTCTCGGATAACCTCTTTAAAGGGGTTGTGCAGTGCTTTAAGATTAATGACCTAACCACAGAATAGGTCATCAGTATCAGAACAGTGGGGGTCCGATTCCCGACATCCACGCCAATCAGCTGTTTTGAAAGCATTGCAGAGCTTGTGTCGTAAGCTCCGCTTCCTCTTGTGAAAATAGCAATATCCATAACGGAGAATCGCACTCGCACACTGAGAGCCAGCCACACTGTGGAGCACATTCACCCTATTAATACTGAAAAGCCGATGTGATGCTGGAGGATATGTAAAGCTTTCACGGCATGTTCCAGGCTTAGCATAAAATTCAGGCACGCTCCTTACCTCCCCATGTACTCGCTACTGGTGGCACGCTCAGCGGATGAACAGCTGGCTGGAAACTTGGCTGCATGTCAAGCAAGTCATTTGGCAGCTTGGAACTGCTGAGAAGAGAAAGTACAAGCAGTGTTATGTCTGTGCAATTACACTCAGCCCACACAAATATCTCGCCCGCGGCGGCCGGCTGGGCTCAGACAACCTCTACAGCTTCAGGCACCATCTATATAGCAAAATTATACAACGGCAATCATCCCACGATCAATGGCACTGAAGAAACCGGCCTTACAGGCTAACCATCCTGGCTACAGGTGAGCTGGGAGTTGTAGTGCAAGCCTGGATAATGATGATCAGATGTTTGAGAAGGCAGCAGAGCTTGCAGTAGCGCCACGGCCAGCGATATCACGACTATGCCACATGTCCTGGTCACAGCTCTGTCCCACTGAGGTGAACGCAGCTGAGCTGCACCCAGGCCAGCGGGAAGCAGCTGCGCTACTGCATGTGCTGCTGCCATCTCAAACAGCTGATTGGCGGGGGTCCTGGGTGTCGGCCCCCATGCCGATCAGATGCTAATGATCGATCCAAAAGGACAGATCATCAGTAAAAAAAAAAAAAAAAAAGGTATAGAACCCCCTTTTCAAATATTCATTAACCCTTTCAGCAGCAGAGGATTTTCTATTTTTCACTCTCTGCCTTCCCAGAGCCATAACTTTTTTTATTTTTCCATTCACAGCTACAGGAGGGCTTGTTTTTTGCGGGACAAGTCGTACTTTACAAAGAACATCATTTAATATTTCATATAATGTAGTGGAAAGTCAGAAAAAAAAAAATTCCAAATGGGGTGGAATTAGCATAAAAAATAAATAAATAAATAAATAAAAGAAATGCAGTTCTGCCATTGTTTCATGGGTTTTGTTCCTTATGCAAGAAAACTCACCTGTTCCCTTGATCCTAAGTGTCAGTATGATTACAATGATACCACATTTGTATAGTTACTCTTGATTTAATAATGGAAAAAAAAAAAAAATGCTTTTCTTTGCTATACTCTGACCCCCATTAATTTTAATGTGCTGATAAATGAGAGCTGCTGAAGACAGCAGGACCCTGGAGAGACAGATCCAGCATCTATTACTATGAGGGTCACAGACATGAAAAAAGGAGATTTTTGTGAAACTCACCTGTAAAATCTTTTTCTCGTCTTTTCCATTGGGGGACACAGACCATGGGTATAGCTTAGAGATATTACTAGGAGGGACACTATGCAAAAAAAGAAGCTCCTCCTCCTCGGGCTATACCCCCAGGCACCTCCAGGAGAACTTCAGTCGTTGCAAAAGCAGTAGGAGAAGGAGAACGGAAATAAAACACAATGGAAACCATCACACCGCACACCATAAGGCGAAAACCATAAAAAAAGGGGCGGGAGCTGTGTCCCCCAATGGAAAAGACGAGAAAAAGATTTTACAGGTGAGTTTCACAAAAATCTCCTTTTCTCGTTCATTCCATTGGGGGACACAGACCATGGGACGTCCCAAAGCAGTCCATGGGGTGGGAACAAGAAACAAACCCAACACCGCCTGGAATAAGCGTACCGCAGTTAAACAGGAACCACAGCCTGCAATACCCTGCGCCCAAAAATAGCATCAGCCGAGGCTAGAGAGTGTAGCTGATAAAACTTTGTGAAAGTATGTAAGGACGACCAAGTGGCCGCCTTACACAACTGGGAAACGGATGCGCGATTGCGTCTAGCCCAGGAAGCTCCCACTGCCCTTGTGGAGTGAGCAGTAATCCGTGACGGCGGAACCTGGCCACGAGCGCGATAGGCCGCAGCAATAGCGGAACGGATCCACCGCGCCACGGTGACCTTGGAAGCCGCCAGGCCCTTACGAGACCCTTCAGGAATCACAAAGAGAGAGTCTGAACGCCGGAAGGAGGCAGTAGCCCCCAGGTACACCTTCAGAGCCCTGACGACGTCCAGAGAGTGGAGAGCGCATTCCTTGGGGTTCGCCGGAGAAGGACAAAAAGAGGGCAGGACAAGATCTTCGTTAAGGTGGAAGGGAGAAACCACCTTGGGCAAAAAAGAAGGCACCGGTCTGAGCACCACCTTATCCTGGTGAAAGACCAGAAAAGGTTCTCGGCAGGAAAGTGCGGCCAGCTCCGAAACTCGCCTGATGGAGGTTATGGCCACCAGAAAAACCACCTTCCAGGTAAGTAAAACCAGAGAGATCTCCCTCAGAGGCTCAAAAGGCGCCGACTGAAGGGCGCGCAGAACCAAGTTGAGATCCCAGGGGGGCAAGGGAGGCACATACGGGGGAACAGAATGCGCCACCCCCTGCAGGAAGGTTTTCACAGGTCTCAAAAAGGCAATGGACTTCTGAAAAAAGATAGCCAAAGCAGAAACCTGACCCTTCAAAGAACTGAGCGACAGACCCATGTCAAGGCCGGATTGGAGAAAGGACAGCACCACTGGGACAGAAAAACGTAGGGGCGGGTAGCCCGACTTCTCACAAAAAACCAGGAAGGCCTTCCAGGTGCGATAATAGATCCGTGAAGAAGCCGGCTTCCGAGCCCTGATCATGGTTCTCACCACCGCCTCAGAGAAGCCTCTCTTCCTTAGGATGGAGGTCTCAACAGCCACGCCGTTAAACGCAGCTGCCGTGAATTCTGGTGGAAGAGTGGCCCCTGAGACAGGAGATCCTCTCTGTCGGGTAGCGGCCAAGGAACGTCGACCAACATACGAGCGACGCTGGAGAACCAGGCGCGGCGAGGCCAATCCGGGGCGACGAGAATGGTTGGTATCCCCTCCGCCTCTATCTTGCGCAGCACCTTCGGCAACAGAGGAATCGGAGGGAAGACGTTAAAGGAGGCCGAACCGCTGCCATGGAGCTACCAGCGCGTCTACCCCGTCCGCCCGCGGGTCTCGAGCGCGGGCTAGATACACCGGCACCTTGTGGTTGAGCCGGGAAGCCATCAAATCTACGTCCGGACGGCCCCATCGGTTGCAGATGTCCTCGAAAACCTCCGGATGGAGAGACCATTCTCCCGGATCCACCCTGGTGCGACTCAGAAAATCCGCCGTCCAATTGTCGACTCCCGGGATATACACTGCCGACAATACTGGAACATGCGACTCCGCCCATAAGAGGATCCTCGCTACTTCCTGCATTACTGCCCGACTGCGGGTCCCGCCCTGATGGTTGACATAAGCCACAGCCGTGGCATTGTCCGACTGAACACGCACCGGGCGAGTTGCAAGGAGAGGAGTCCAGTGGGAGAGGGAGTGGAAAATCGCCCTTAGTTCCAAGACGTTTATCGGGAGACGGGACTCCTCCGTCGACCAGATACCCTGAACTGTGAGGTTCCGGAGAACACCTCCCCAACCGATGAGGCTGGCGTCGGTGGTGACTACCGTCCAGGAGAACGGAAGGAAGGACCTTCCTGACGATAGGTTGAGGGAAGACTGCCACCAAGGGAGAGAAGCTCGAACTTGCCGGGACAGAAGAACAGGAGTGTCTAGACCCCGAGGGCTCTTGTTCCAGAGGGCAAGGATCATTTGCTGTAGCGGACGAGTGTGAAATTGGGCGTACGGAATCGCCTCGAAAGAGGAGACCATAAGGCCCAGCACCCGCATGCACTCCCGAATGGTGGGACGTGGAGAGCGTAGAAGAAACACCACTGCCAGTCGAATCTGGGAAACCTTGGAATCCGGAAGAAACACCCGAGAAATCGAGGTGTCCAAGATCATCCCCAGGAACGAGAGTCTCTGGGAGGGGTGAAGAGAGGACTTGGGAAGATTGATCAGCCACCCGAACCGTTCCAGGGCTTGAACGGTGATTCGGACGCTGTCCTCGGCCTGTGGAAGAGACGGAGCTTTTATCAAGATGTCGTCTAGGTATGGTAACAAAGAGATGCCCCTGGTGCGAAGAAGCGCCATGAGAGGCGCCAGAATCTTCGTAAAAACCCGAGGGGCGGTCGCCAACCCAAAAGGTAGGGCGACGAACTGGTAATGACGCCCCCCTATGGCAAAGCGCAGAAAACGATGGTGGGACTCTGCAATAGGGACGTGCAAGTAGGCGTCTTGAATGTCCACAGACGCGAGGAATTCTCCTGGACTCAGAGAAGCAATAACGGAGCGAAGGGACTCCATGTGAAACTTCCGCACCCGTAGAAACTTGTTGAGAAGTTTTAGATCCAAGATCGGACGCACTGACCCCTCCTTCTTTGGAACAACGAACAGGTTTGAGTAAAAACCTGTCCCTTGCTCTTCTGGGGGAACGGGGGAAATGACACCACGGTCCAGAAGAGAGGAGACCGCAAAAAAGAGATCCGAGGCCTTGGCCGGATCCCCCGGAACGCGAGAAGGGAAAAAAACGTTCCGGCGGACTGGACGCGAACTCCAACTTGTAACCGGACGTCACCACTTCCAGAGCCCAGGCGTCCAGAACGTGAGCCCTCCAAACTTGTTGAAAGGAGAGCAGACGTCCCCCCCACCACGAGGGGTGGGGGCACCCCTTCATGCGGAGGGTTGCTTGGGAGCAGGAGGACGGGCTGACTGCGCCCGAGGCCGCCAAGAAGGCTGGGGCTTGAAGAAAGGCTTCTTGCGGGAGTCCTGGGACCCCCCTGCCGATGAGGACGACGGCGTCCTGGCAGTGGAGAAGCGACGAAAGGACTGGCCCCGGAAACCTGAAGGCCGAGACCGAAAGGGACGCTTGGTCCTGGGCTGAGGTAGATGAGTGCTCTTGCCCCCAGTTGCGGCCGAAATAAATTCATCTAGTTGAGCCCCAAAGAGCCTGGACCCTTCAAAGGGAAGATTAGCGAGTGAACGCTTAGATGAGGCATCAGCATCCCACACCTTCAGCCAGACCTCCCTGCGCTGAATGACAGAGAGGGCCGAAATACGGGCAAAGAGGGAGCCGATGTCCATTGAAGCCTCACAGAGATATTTGGAAGCTTGAGACATCTGAATGATAAAATCCAGAGTATCTGCAGAGGCGTCCTGTTCTGACAGATCCTGGTGGTGGCGCTGCAACCACATTGTAAGGGCTCTGGCGACCCAAGCTGACGCGAAGGCCGGTCGCAGGGAAGCGCCCGCCAGGGAGAAGATAGACTTGGAAAGTGAGTCCAAACGTCTGTCCACCGCGTCCTGCAGAGAGGAACCGTCTAGGACGGGAAGGGCCGTGTTCTTGGCTAACCTGGCCACCGGAGGATCTACCTTAGGGGAAGAAGTCCACTTTTCCACTGTGTCAGCTGGAAAAGGATACAGTGTATCCATACGCTTGGTGGCCGAAAACTTTTGATTAGGACGATCCCAAGCTTTTGATATGACCGCAGTGAATTCCTCATGAATAGGGAACACAGCGGACTCCTGCTTCTTAGGTGGAAAAAGGGAGAACTCCCGACTAGTGGAGGGAGGCGAATCCCCTTGTATATTAAAAGTGTCACGGACGGCTGCCACCAACTCTGTTACCATGGTGGAAAGCTTAGGCAGGGGTTCCCGCTCCGTGACTTCGTCCGATCCGGACAATTCCCCTTCGGATTTGCGCTCCCTGCGGGGGGGAGAGTCAACCGGGCATGCCTCAAGGCGAGGGGGAGAAGCGGAGTCATCCGAGGAGGAATGCTGCCGCTCACGCTGCCTTTTAGAAGTCAGACGCCCTCTGTGAGAGTCACTGAGAGGAGATGGAGTGGTGGCTGCCACAGGGGTAGTAGCCGCCATGCGCTCCATGAAGGATATGGCTGCCTTGGCAACTAAGGCCAGATCAGCTGCCGCATTAGACATGGCGGAGGCCCAGGCGGGTACCGCTGGTTCCGCAGGGGCAGAGGGAGGACCGGGCTGAGCAAGAGAAGGAGGCTGATCCTGTATAGGAGCAGGGCATGAGTCACAAGAACCAGTGACAGAAAAAGGCCTAAGGCATATCTTACATGACTCCAATGGAGCCTGAGAGGGAGCCTTGGAAGGCTTAGGGGCCCCAGGTTTAGGCATGATGGATTCCAATGTAAAAACAGAGTTCCTACCAGGTTGCTGCAATTCCTACCACCCAGGCAAACAGCAGAAGTCTCCGGTCACTGAGGAGCTGCACGGCCACAAACCAGCAGAGTCTCCGGCGTAAGGAGAAAACAGGCCGGACGCCGAAGCTCCGCCCCCTTGAGCGCGTCATTGCGGCGCGAAAAAAGCGCGCGCGCGCGCGATTCAAAGTACACCCCATAGCTGTACGGCGCAGCAGGGGTTAATGAATGATGGAGCGGTCCGGCGGGGAGCTGCAGAGAGCGCAGCGGCCGCAGTCTAAAGGAACGGAAATAATCATATGCAGAGGCGTCCTGTCTCTGCCGATCTTAAGCTGCCGTTTGAGCTGTAGGCAGGTAGGAAAAATGAAGATAGGGAATCCTCAGCCCTGCCCGGAAGGCCCCCTCCTCTAGGAAAAAATGCCCCCAGCAGGTCCTTTTCCAGCTCACCCAGGCGGCCTCAGAGTGCCAGACAAACGACATGAAGATAGGGGGGAGGGAAGAGAGAGAAGGGAGATTGAAGCAGGCAATACTTATCTGCTCAGCATGCTCCCTCGATGTCCAAACCAGCAGGGATTCACCTCTTCAGACATCTGACTCCAAAGGAGGGCAGTGCTCTGGGGAGGGTAGGCAGCAGGTGTCCCAGCAGCTGGTGGGATGCCAGAGCTTACATGTCGAGCCTGGATCCACTTTTCTTCTGTGGGGGAATGGGAGGTAGCCAGGAACCTTCAGAAGACCGTGGCAGACACTCCACAGGGGCCAGGAAAGCGCAATGCTGACCTGCGTCCCCATCTGAAAACAGAAAAAAACAAACAGGAGAAGAGTAAGAGTCAACCTCCTTGGACGGACACTAAGCAAAGACTGAAGTTCTCCTGGAGGTGCCTGGGGGTATAGCCCGAGGAGGAGGAGCTTCTTTTTTTGCATAGTGTCCCTCCTAGTAATATCTCTAAGCTATACCCATGGTCTGTGTCCCCCAATGGAATGAACGAGAAATAACTGAAACTAGGAGCAGGCTGAATATCAGGATGTCTGAAAAGTTAATGAAGAAACGGAGACTGTGACTGAGAAATGTGACTGTGACGAGGGGACATCCTCTGCGTCTGGAGGAAAGAAGGTTTGTACACAAACATAGAAGAGGATTCTTTACGGTAAGAGCAGTGAGACTATGGAGCTCTCTGCCTGAGGAGGTGGTGATGGTGAGTACAATAAAGGAATTCAAGAGGGGCCTGGATGTGTTTCTGGAGCGTAATAATATTACAGGCTATGGCTACTAGAGAGGGGTCGTTGATCCAGGGAGTTATTCTGATTGCATGATTGGAGTCGGGAAGGAATTTTTTTTCCCCTTAAGTGAAAATTAGCCTTCCTCTGGATCAACTTGCAGGATAACAGGCCGAACTGGACGGACAGATGTCTTTTTTCGGCCTTATATACTATGTTATTATGACTGCAGCCTGAAACTCTCTGCAACTTTATATATATTTTTTTTTTATAAAACTCAAAGTAACCACTAATATACTTAAAACGAATTTTTCCATGTTAAAGGGGTTGTCTCATCATAGACAATGTGGGGATATCGCTAGGATATGCCCCCATTGTCTTATAGGTGCGGGTCCCACTGTTGGGACCCGCACCTATATAGAGAACGGAGCCCCGCAAAGTGGTAGCTGGAGGACTCCGGTCCGGCCACCACCAAGTCGGCTCCCCATAGAAGTGAATAGGAGCATACCGCGCTAGCGCGGCCCCCCCCGCTGCCATTCATTTCTATGGGGTCGACGGCAATAGCCGAGCAAACAATGCATACGGGGTAAATGCACGTTTACAGTGAGCCCACCCTTGCAGCTTTGGGTCGATATAGATGGGATTATACTGCAATAGTCATACACGTCATACTGGGGACTACAGAGGTCCATTATTTCCATCAGTGGACTTTAGCAAGATCAGGAAGGCACATGGCAAATAACTGATAAGAAACAGATAAAAAGAGAAAGGCAATAAAACTAATGCAGATGGAGAACAGAGACAACATGGCAGGAGAGGATGAAGTGTCCTGTGACCGATCCCTTCAGATTAGGTAATGCCTGTCAGCTACCTGATCATCTATACACTGGTGGAAAATTAACTTTTCTTCACCGATGAAAGGTTAATCTGTAATCCCAGCAACAAATAGCTGGATTATACTGTCCAAGCAGATCAATAGACACTGCAGTCACACAATAATCCTCCACCGTATAGAGCAGGAACTCTATGATCGAACTACCCATCTGCAGCCAGTCAATACACTGGAATTCTATGTGCCATAGGCAGCACGTTACTTTGATGCTGTTGGAGCTGAAGTGTCTCTTCTGGCAAACCACTCGCTCCAAGAGCAACCCAGGAAGTTGTATCAAAAATGAAGTAAAATTCCTTTAATCTGGAATGAGTAATCTCATGTGCCAGATTAGAGTATGGTCATAAACGAGTATATTATATATATTAAAAAAAAAAACACTATAAAAAAAACAACAAAAAAAATACATTTTAAGAAACCGCAACATTACCTTGCATATTTCTACTTAAAAGGGTTGTCCACTTTTTACTATTGATGACCTATCTTCAGGGTAGGCCATCATTATCTGATCAGTGGGGGTTCGACTCCTGGCACCCCCACTAATCAGCTATTTGAAGAGAAAGCAGGGCCGATACGATCGTTGCCTTCTCTGCTCTGTTTACCTAGTCGCCGCAGCAATTGCAGCGGTAAGCAGTGTAATTACAAATATGGCGTCCCCGATCACGTCTATGGGATGTCTCCATCCTTTTCATTTGAACAGACAAAGCCGTCCCATAGAAGTGAATGGGGACACCATACTTGAAATTACGCCGCTTGCTACTGCAATTGCTGCAGCCAGCAAGTAAACAGTGAAGCGAAGGCAGTGTTTGTTTGAGCGAGGCACTCTCTTCAAACAGATGCCAGGAGTCGGACCCTCGCCGATCTGATATTGATGGCCTATTCTGAGGAAAGGTCATCAATAGTAAAATCCTGTAAAACCCCTTTAACAATACTGCATTCCAGCACCAAGGCTCCTGTCCATGCTGGACCAAAAGTCTGACGTCCATTCACTGGCCTCAATGGTGACCCGTCTCAACGTGGCGTGTGACCATAGAGGCTTTGAGGTTACATGCCGCTTCTGGACAGGTCACCTCTAAGGTCAACAAATGGCTGCAGTGGTGCACGTGACCACAGCTGGGTCATCACACTTCCGTTCCAGCGGGTATGGGAGCCCCAGCACTAGAATGGAGTGGCGTTAAGCAGGTGGGTGCCTTTTTTCACTTAGGCTTAAACACTTTCCTAACTTTAACTAAAAGCGGCCTTAGGGTCGGACAATCCCCTAAAATCAAGGGACAGATTATCAGGTTTTATGGCCTATTAGAGGACTGAATTTTACAGTCAGTGCTGTAGAGCTTTAAGCATTTACCTGTTCAATGAAGTTGGTGTCGAGAACAGGTCAATGGCAGCCGTCGTGTTTATGCTGCCCGCCGAGGATGACACGGGGGAGGAGGCCGTAGTGGAAGCATTGTGAGGCTTTTTGGAGAGTTCCTTAAGACGCTGTTCCTTGAGGAAACAAAAAAACCTATTACATAGGAAAAGTAAAGACGTTCAATTACTTAAAAGAAATAACCTAGCACAAGGGAAGCTTCTATCCATAGAGACATCAGTGAGGAGGAGGAGGATGCCCAGCAGTTTCACCGCTGATGTGTGCGTCTCATTGTGCGACATGCTGCGCCACATTACCTTTAATGCTCTTAATCGTGCCTGCTCCTCCTCCAGAGCCGCTTGCTTTTCCCTTTCATCTACCCTGGTGAGAGACAGACCTGTGCTTGCGAGGGAAGACACGGCGTTGGAAAGCGTTGTCGCTCTGTGAGAAGAGGAAAAGGGGTCGGGACACTCAGAATCGCCATGCCTGAAACTTTTTGTTAGAAGAGTCCAAGAGAAGCTAGTCTATAAAACCTCTAGGGCTGGAATCAAACATGTAAGTATCTGAGCCAAAACTAGAAGCTGGTTAGAAAGGAATAGGGAATCATGCAGGAAGGACACTTCTCCGTCCTGCGGGATCCACTTCTGGCTTTGGCGTCAAATACTGCAGGTTTGTCTCCAGCCTTATAGCAACCTTCTAGGACATGCATAGGACCACTGTACGTGTGTGTGTGTGTGTGTGTGTGTATGCACAACCCACCAGGGGACACAGCCCAGCACTCAGACTGGACTACTATGGAGTGCAGTCAATGTGTTTTCCCAAGCTGAAGTCACGGACTAACCTTGTAGATCAGGGATGCAAAACATAAGGCCCTCCAGCTGTTGCAAAACTACAACTCGCACCATGCCCCAATAGCTGTAGACTGTCCAGGCATGCTGGGAGTTGTAGTTTTGCAACAGCTAGGAGGGCCGTAGGTTGGGCATCTCTGCTCTAGATTAATACAAATCAGCAGGAGCACCTCCTCTATGCTGCAGAGAAGACGTTTTATGCTGTACAGATAACCAGCCATTCAGACACAGAAAACACAATACATCCATATTTAATGGCATCTCCTGGGCAAAATGATGCATCGAGCTGGAGGGCGGCCAGATGAGAGTCGACTGCTGCCAGGAAAAATTATATAAACAATCTAAGAGACCTTTCACACTGAACAGCTTAACTAGACAATTACAGGGGGTTTCCAGGACTAATACCTTTAGGGTAGGCTGTTAATGTTAATCTGCGGAGTCCAATGTCAGGAACTCTGCTGATCAACAGATCGTTTTGCAGTGGCTGAAGTTTGGATTGTGAGGTTCTGCAGCAGCTGAGGTGTGTATTATGAAGTTCTGCAGCTGACGTGCACATTATGAGTCTCTGCACCATCTGAAGGGTGTATTAAAAGGTTCTGCAGCAGCTGTGAATATTATGAGGTTCTGCAGCAGCTGTGGTGTGTATTACAACGTTCCACAGCAGCTGAGGGTTGTATTAGGAGGTTCTGCAGCAGCTGTGGTGCATATTACAATATCCTAAATCAGCTGAGAGGGTGTATTGGGAGGTTCTGCAGCTGAGTTGTGTATTACGATGTTTTACAGCAGCTAAGAGGTGTGCTGCATAGAAAGATGTTCTGCATCAGCTGAGATACAGAATGTTAGGGTTAGAATGCTAACAAACAGCAGCTCCTGAAGACTCTTTCATGAGTGGAAGCACTATATGTGACAGTCTTTCTGCATGAAGAGATAAGCGGCGCTTACATAGCGCCGCTCGTCTCTGTATAATCGTCAGGTTCTGATATCAGTGACATTCGTACACATATCATTAACAGGAAGATTTTCAGTGCAATAGTCCACAGCTATAACACTTCCACTGTGCCCCGTGAACTTGATGAAAATACCCTTGAGAGAAGTGGACAGGCCACTATCACTGCTATCTGTCAGTCTACCTGCTTGCTGCCGTTGAGTCTTTGATTTTCTTCCCTTCCAGAGAGGCTAGGTGTTGTTCCAGGGCATCGAGTAGACTGCTTGGAGCCTGTGCAGAAAATACATCCAAGTCAGAAGAGCATTTGGCGGCAAGACATCCTCAATCAACTTCAGATCAGCATTCGTACAACCCAGGGCTGGCACAAGAAAGTACGCAAAAGTACACTGCACCACCCAACACTGACGGGCCATGATGACAGAAAAGCAGCAAACAATGAAGTCATCGACCAGTACTTGTTCTTAATCCATAATAATAAAAATGGAAAGTTTAATTGGGGATTGAAAAAAAATAAAAAGGGGGGGGGGGGGGCTGAGTCACCAGTAAAAATCGCATCAGGTGTGAGGACACTAAATGAAAACTGCTCAATTCTCCAAAAAATATATTAATTTAGGGGAGGGGGGGTTTTAGTGCGACATTTTCCTTGGCACAAAAAAGGTTAAGTAAGACCAAGCAAAAGGTGCGCAAATATCAGTCAACAATTGGCTTGAGACTTTCCGAAGGGTGGGACCGAGCCCATAGGCATTGCTTAGACTCGCTTCATTTAAAGGGGTGTTCCGGCTATAAAAAGGTGTTACTATTTTCTCCTCCGTACTGGATGGGTAATAACTTGATTCATGAAGGTCTGACCACTGGGACCCCGACCAACCATGAGCATGGGGGGGGGGGGGGTCTTAAGTCCCTTGTCTGAGTGGAGCGGTGGTCGAGTATGCGCATTACCACAGCATTCGCTGCCTACGGGACTGACGGAAGGAGTACAGCACTGTCCCATAGCGAACAAGGTGGCAGCACAGCTCCTTAGGGGGCCTTAGGACTCTCTGGTGATCTGTGTTGGTCCCAGCAGTCGGACTCACACTGAACCAGCAGTTATACCCTGGAATACCCCTTTAATGTTGGGGCAAAGTAAGCAGAAGTAACAGGCACCTCTGGGGAAACAACTAATTTTTCCATATTTGTACCAATTTTACTGCAATATGGAAAAAGCTGAATGAACAGGAGGACATGACCTGTTTGCACCTTTGGTTTCTTAAACCCTTTCCCTGCAAAAGGGGTCATTTCGGAAACCAATGGCGTATACCCCGGCTATAAAAGGCTCTAAGCCCTGGGATCAGTTGGGGCATCAGCGACCATAAAGTGACATGTTATTACGCCAGGTTCCGGGTAATCAGCCTCCCAGAACATGCACAGAAATTGCTGCTCAGCACATGTTATGGCTGCCTGCAGCGGTCATAGACTGCAGGCTCGAGATCAACCCCCCCAAAATCTGTAAGTGGCCGGCGAGCAGGCAGCTACGTATCATATATGAGCAGCTGGAACCCAGACATCTGGATGGCGGATAACTGGGAAATTCTTCAGAGAACGTGCACTGAACGTCAGGACAAAATATTTCCCTCGACACATTCCTCTGGCCTGGACGGAGCAGATTGTGGCAATGAGTCAGTGAACTCCTCTGTGATCTCTCCCATGAACGTGGCTCTGTACCGCCCGCGCCATTCCTAATTATCCGCAAAGAAATTCCAGTGAGAGAGCTCAGGCATGATACACTGGAGGGAAAGCCCCAACATGACCGTAATCACCACGGAGTTCCCCCAAATCTTCCTGGTTGTAGCAGTTGTCCTTAGACTATGGGATTGGATGTCAAACTTGCATATAAAGGATATTCCTGGGATACAGATTATAGCATAACAGGTCCCTGCAGACCCAATCTCTTGTCCCACGGGGTCCAGGAGGGGTACGAAGGGTACAGCCATGTCTACATGATGCTCAGTCATTCACACACACACACATAGAAGCTTCTGTTACTACCACTTTAAGAGATGGTGCTTACCTGAGATAGATCGGGTATATCTCCCCTGTCAATGCCGACTTGCTAAAATAGAAAAAAACAAAAAAACTGAAAATAAAAGTAAATCCCATATGGTAGAGTCAGAGCAAAAGGTGAAGCTCTTGAGCCAAGATCCAGTATCGGCACCGGTGTCCCCATATTACTTACAGTATTGCCGATTTCCAAAGAATACCTCCACCTCTAAAATGGAATTTTAATATAAATGGGTCTAAAATGCTGTGCAGATTACCTCCCTAATATATCTTTACAGAGGTAAGAATGCCAAATCGCCAGCAATGACCATTTAAAATGATGAAAGTCCGTCTGCCTGCAGCCACCACTAGAGGGAGCTCAGTGCCTACAGTTTTTGCATTAATCAGATTGTGCAGTGGCTTAAAGGGGTTTTCCGACGGTTATACTGAAGACCTACCCTCTGGATAGATCCACAGTATCTGATCAGTGGGGTGGGGGGGGGGGGGTCTGACACTTGGGACCCCCGCCGATCAGCTGATTGAGCAAATGCTCAAGAAATGGGGCTGAGCTGTGGGGCAGCGATGTGTAATTACAACTGTGTCATCTCATTCAAGTGAGCAGGAGCCGAGCTGCAGTATGACGTCCTCTACACAGTGGACCGAGCGCCTTACATCCACTGTACTCTGTTCTGGCGCCTGCTCACAACAGCTGATCGGCAGGTTGCCAGGCGTTAGACCCACACCGATCTGATAACCATGTCCTATTCTGAAAATAGGCCGTCAATATCTTAGTCCTCAAAAAAAAACTTTAATGGAGAACTCCTTTAAGCTCCGCCTAGTAGGCAGCAACGGGAAGCTTGATTGAAATGAACCCTATTGGGGAAGTCATCTTCGAAACAATGCAATTTTAAGGGTCCATTCACACGTCTATGTGTTTTTGCAGATCCGCAAAACACGGACAGGCACTAATAGAACATGCCTATTCTTGTCTGCAATTGCGGACAAGAATAGAACATGTTCTATTTTATTTTGTGGAGCCGCAGCCCGTATGTTTGGGGCCGCGCTCCGGATATGCAGAGAGCACATCGTGTGCTCTCCGCATCTCTTCCGGCCCCATTGAGAATGAATGGGTCCGCACCCGTTTCAGATATTGCGGAAAGGATGCTGACCCATTTGCGGACGTGTGAATGGACCCTTAGAAACTATGACAGAAACTGTTGCAAATTATAGTGCAAATCTACAATGACTTATTAGATGTAAATTTCAATATTGGAGTAAGGACGGCTAAAGATATGCAAATTTGGTGTATTTTCCTCCAATGAAGTATGGGTGAAGACCAGAGAATGAAATGCTAGTCTTCGAGTGGGTTCACATCACGCTTTTTCCACCCGTTTGACATATACATTAGGAAGAAAAAGAGATAGAAAAGCGCAGGACACAGTGTTTTTGTATTATGCAGTGTGGTTAAAAAACTAAATAAAAAAGTATACATTTTGTTTTTTACAATGGAGCTCTATGATGAATGGATGCCACTGTATGGCATCAGTCAGACGTATACGTTTTTTTTTTGCATGCGTTAAATGGATGGGAGAAACATGATGTGAAACATGATGTGAAACATGATGTGAACCCAGCCTTATTAACTCTCCGGAATTGTTTGGGGTTTGACAAAACCAGTGCTCACCATTAATAAAATCTAGACAACTCAGAAGAGACATCAATTTGCTCTGGGTCCTTACCTCGGCTACTTTCAAGAACTCAGAGATTCGAGTCATTCTAGTGAGAAACTTCTTGTAGATGTCCAGGCCATCCTTACACTGGTTCTTTTTCATGTCAAAGTATTTTTCTAAGGGAACAACAAGCACATAGTTATTACATACTGAAAAGGCAAAATCATTTCGGGTAAATTTCTCCTCCATCTAGGTGGATCAGGCGGGTTTTACCAACATCACTAATTGGAAAAACTGGCTGTTTCCAATAATATCCAGCGCAATTATGAATGCAGCTCTGGAGTGACCAGTACAAGATAAGTAACGTAGCAAAGGCGGATTTATACGGGCGTTATTGTGAACGCTCGTTCCTGATAATCAGCCTGTGTAAAGGTGCTGACGATCACCCGATGAATGTGCTAAAGGCTTGTTCATTGGGTAAAATGATCGCAGATGCGGACACCTCAATCACCGTTTATGGGCAGCAGATTGGGTGGTGTGAACAGGGATCTGCTGCTCAGAAACAATAAATCTGTATGATGAGCGATTGCAGTAGCCATTGCTTGTCTACATACAGTGGAGGTGATCGCTGCATGTAACTGCAACTCTTCACAACCACTGACCGGCAGGCAGTTATTGGGAAGGAATACTTCTATGAAATAACTGCCTGCTCAATCGGCGCATGTAAACACACCGCAACTTTTAAGGCAGATTATATCGATGTATTGTATAAACTGAGAAGTGTGCGACTGTCTGCAGCTTTCACAGGGAATACAGATATTCATGATGGGTTTTTGCAGCTTGACCAGTGGTGATCTACTGACTGTAGTGGGGTCTGTATTTAGCTGGGGTTACATGGTAACATGTCTATAGCCTGGTAACAGATCTGCTGATTAAAGGGGTTGTCCGCTTTTGTAATATTGATGACCTATTCTCAGGATAGGTAATCAATAGGCTTGAGCGAATTGACCTTCGGATCATAGAACCAGACTTCAATGTCAATGCCGTTTCCGTAAGCGTTAAAATGTGTGGACTCCGTGGAGCCAAACTTAGTCTTACCCAAAGCCGTGGGAGACTTCAGTTAAAATAGGAATCCAAAGTGGGCTTTGGTACTGGCTAGTACCTCGGTACCAAAGCCCACTTTAGATTCCTATTTTAAATACGCAGATACATTTTACACAGCCCATACATTTTAATGCTGTACGGAGACAGCATTAACATCAAAGTTTTTGAACAAATTGACTTCGGAACTATGATCCGAAGGTCAATTCGCTCAAGCCTAGTTATCAATATCAGATCGGCGGGGGGCTGACTCCCATCAGCCATTTAAAGAGAACGCAGCACTCGCATAAATGCTGTGTTCTCATCACCGTCAACAGTGTAGTTACAGCTTCGCCGTCCCATTCACTTTAATGGGACGGCTCCGGCCTACTCACTAGAATAGGAAGAAGACGTCACATTGAAGTAAATGGGATGGCGAAGCTGTAATTACACTGCTCACTGCTGCAATGCTGACAGCAAAGAACAAACAGTGAGGAGAACACAGCACTCGTACAGGCGCTGCGTTCTCTTCAAACACCTGATTGGCAGGGCTGCCGGCAGTTGGGCCTCCATCAATCTGATATTGATGACCTACCCCGAGCATAGGTCATCAACATGGCAAAAGCAGAGAACACTTGAGAACAGATCTGCAAATCAGAAACTGCTTTATAAGGCAGGACGGAGAGGTTTACCTAGAAGATTAATTATTCCTTCGTTGTAGGCAGCAAACAGTCTGATGGCATCTTTGAAGAGCAGCATGAATGCAGCATTAATGACGCCATTTGTCAGCTCGTTGGCATTTACCTGGGGATGGAGAGGGGAGGAAAAAAGGAGAGATCAGAGAAGCCTGTATTCCAGCACAGCGATCTATCGTTTTCATCCTGCACAATTAGAGATGGATAAATATAGAGCAATGAGCCCGATGCTGTAAGATATATGCCATAAATCCATAGCAAAATACTGAACACAGATCAAAAACTATTAGGTTCTTTGAACAACATTTTTCAAAAAATATGCGCCAGTCGGGGGCTGCGATCCCCTCGGCGCCAGTCAGGGGCTGCGATCCCCTCGGCGCCAGTCAGGGGCTGCGATCCCCTCGGCGCCAGTCAGGGGCTGCGATCCCCTCGGCGCCAGTCAGGGGCTGCGATCCCCTCGGCGCCAGTCAGGGGCTGCGATCCCCTCGGCGCCAGTCAGGGGCTGCGATCCCCTCGGCGCCAGTCAGGGGCTGCGATCCCCTCGGCGCCAGTCAGGGGCTGCGATCCCCTCGGCGCCAGTCAGGGGCTGCGATCCCCTCGGCGCCAGTCAGGGGCTGCGATCCCCTCGGCGCCAGTCAGGGGCTGCGATCCCCTCGGCGCCAGTCAGGGGCTGCGATCCCCTCGGCGCCAGTCAGGGGCTGCGATCCCCTCGGCGCCAGTCAGGGGCTGCGATCCCCTCGGCGCCAGTCAGGGGCTGCGATCCCCTCGGCGCCAGTCAGGGGCTGCGATCCCCTCGGCGCCAGTCAGGGGCTGCGATCCCCTCGGCGCCAGTCAGGGGCTGCGATCCCCTCGGCGCCAGTCAGGGGCTGCGATCCCCTCGGCGCCAGTCAGGGGCTGCGATCCCCTCGGCACCAGTCAGGAGCTGCGATCCCCTCGGCGCCAGTCAGGAGCTGCGATCCCCTCGGCGCCAGTCAGGGGCTGCGATCCCCTCGGCACCAGTCAGGAGCTGCGATCCCCTCGGCGCCAGTCAGGGGCTGCGATCCCCTCGGCGCCAGTCAGGAGCTGCGATCCCCTCGGCGCCAGTCAGGGGCTGCGATCCCCTCGGCGCCAGTCAGGGGCTGCGATCCCCTCGGCACCAGTCAGGAGCTGCGATCCCCTCGGCGCCAGTCAGGAGCTGCGATCCCCTCGGCGCCAGTCAGGGGCTGCGATCCCCTCGGCGCCAGTCAGGAGCTGCGATCCCCTCGGCGCCAGTCAGGGGCTGCGATCCCCTCGGCGCCAGTCAGGGGCTGCGATCCTCGCGTTATTTCCATTTAAACACCACCATCAGAATTGCTATTTAAGCAATAATTGACTGAATTTTATCTCGCCAGGAAGGCTGCTGGATTCACTCTGGACTTTCAACCCCTAACTCATACAGTGCAGTTTGTACAGCAAGGGATTATTCATCGTGTCTCATATGCACTGTTGTAACTCCCGCAGCCTAAGTCTCAGCTGGGAAAAGGAGCATTATGATACAGATTACAAAGGTTACTGAATTATAAGGTCAAAGTATGGAAATATCGACTTCGATCTGTGCAAAGTCACAGAAGAAAAATGTTATGATGCAACTGTAATATTACTATGTAATGGCGACCGTCTACATAGACAGAACATAACCTGACAGGGAGCAGCGATCCCTACACAAAAAAAACAGCGCAAACCCCAAAGGATGGGCAGCCGCTGCTGACAGTGTATTGCGGCCACCAGGCCATCCAACTTACATTGAAATCGAGCAGGGCATCCATTTGGTTCTGTATGATGGGCATGGTTTTTAATAACTTCTCAGTGTTCATTGTTCTCATAACCCCATCAGCTCTGAAAAAAAAACAAAAAAAGAAAAACACAAGGTTCATTCATTAAAACCTATAAAGCGTTGCCCAATACGAGGAAGCAGCTCCCATTTTACAGTCATCTACAAGTATTGTGAATGCTGGTGACTTCCTCAAGTGTACACTACACACAAACATGGATATATACATACTGCCCCATTGATGCGCAGATACCCCTTGGCATTGCTTACTCTCTATGGCTATACCTCAGTCCCTCACCCCGAACACAGCTTAGCCTCTATGCACATACACCCCCCTCTAAACACATATACCCGGGGCCCCGTCACATAGCTTACCCTCTATGCACATATACCCGGGGCCCCGTCACATGGCCTATGCTCTATGCACATATACCCCCCTCCATGCGGCTTATCCTCAATGTACATACACCCATGTCCTGGCTCACCCTCTTTTTACTTTGGTGAAGTCAAAAGCAACTTGTCTGTATGACACGGCCTTCTCATTCAGGTAGCGGCTGTAACGTCGTATAAATGTAGACATGTCATAACCTAGGAAGAAAAAAAAAAAAAAAAACACGACAAGTTAGAGACCACCATCCTTACCCTAAAAATAAAGTGAGAAATCACAACCTAAAGACTTTCCATCCAGTTCAGTGGCAGGCTTCTCAGACGTAGAAGACGGCCCATTATCGTGGCTGATTTCCCTTGGTAATCCTACAGACGATACCTCAATCTTACCCAGCTTTACACTTGTGCTTATACACAGGAGCCAATCTGAACAAGGGGAGCTGCGGAAAAAACTATGAAATAGACGGATCCATCAGGAGGACGAGCGACATCCAAGTGAGGGCGTGTGGGTGAGAACCAGCCGTCCGCCTGTGACCCGATTCAGCTTATCTTTCTATCCTGGAAAGAAAGGGCTTACGAGGAGCACACAGCCCCGGGCGCGGCCATCAGAACTCACCTTGCAGTCCACTTTTGTCCAAAAAATTGCTCAAATTGAACAGGGTATTGCGTGATGCCAGATACTGGATAAAGCGCTGAGGAGGAAGAAAAGACATGATGAGAACAGATTGACGGGAGGTAGAAATGTTACTCTATAAAGACTCAAATTTGTACATGAAAACATAGGACCGATGGATTAACTAAGACGCCTAAGCCAGACAGATTCGGGGGCTCAAGCGCGGGCACATGGACGACCCTGCACTTGCCTGCGTGCAACAAAAGTAATCCCAGCAAAAAGGCACATGTCAAGGAAATGCTGTAGGCCACTAATCTATGCATCTATATGACACTGCTGGGCCCCGCAGCCACTGACTAATAGGTCAGGACACTATCCTCAAGCATCTTCAGATGTCTGAAGGGAGCGCTGCAGTCTACCAAGTAGAGCATTGTATGTGTTATAGGAGATCTCCTGCTCCATAATGAGTCTTACTATCTGCCTCCAGTATCTGAGCGTCCATATTTGTCAGGTCAGCGCTTTCCTTCCCCTGTTCTCGGCATCTTTTCATCCCAGCAGGATGTTTACATGCAGGACTTCCTGTTTTCCTCTGCTTCCTGCTGCATTTTCTAACCAATCCCAGCATGCTTTGCTCCGCCTGCCACATCGTTCCCTCTGCAGTAGTCGCGCCCCCTACACCTCCCCTCTCCATGTGAGCTAGGCGGAGAAAGGCTTGATCATAGCACGGAAGGGGTTAAGCGCCAGGATCGGCGTGTGTTAGGGTGCCTTCAGCACACGGCACAGGTTTTGTTACAGAATGAGGCCTGCAGAAATCAGTGTGCTTGCGCTCAAAACAAACCCACTCGTGTGAACAGAGCAGAAATGTCCCTCCCGCCACTGAATTCAAGTGCTCTGGATGGGGAGAAAGCCACCGCCAGATACCCCTGAGTAGAGAAGACTTGGGTATGCTGCAACGGCATGGCCGGATCCTCCTCTCCCGTGACATCCGATGTGGGGGGAGGGGGCTCAGGACACACTGGACAAGCAAACGTTAATCACAGGGGTACGGACGGTTTTACACAGACACGGATTACATTTGTGGCAAAATTCTGCCCAATGAGAACTGTGAACCCCGCCAGACCGACACAGTACCGTCATCTAAATAGAAAAAAAACAAGAACATGATGCTCCATTACTTACATGGTCAGGGGATACAAGAGGACTGACTGGCTAGTCCAAACCCCATGCTTTAGCTACCAAAAGGGGTTAAAGGGGTCGTCCCACAAAAAATATTCTAGTTTTCAAACCAGCACCTGGATCTGATTCTGAATACTTGATTAATTGCAGGTAATTCAAAATGTAGTATAGCCACTGAATTATTCAATAAAATGCATCTGTAGAGCGCCACCTGCTGTCTGCTTTTTTTTCTAATTTCTCTGTCCTACTCACTGAGATAGCAGTTGAAGGAAAGAACTGTGAATGCGCCCCCCTAAGCTGCTGCAGATAGTGGGGGGGGGGGGGGGGCGTGTGCTTTCTGCAGCAGCTTAGTGGGGGGTGCGTGCTTTCTGCAGCAGCTTAGTGGGGGGGGGCGTGTGCTAAGCTGCTGCAGAAAGCACGCGCCCCCCCCCCCCACTAAGCTGCTGCAGAAAGCACGCCCCCCCACTAAGCTGCTGCAGAAAGCACGCACCCCCCCCCCGCTAAGCTGCTGCAGAAAGCACGCACCCCCCCCCCACTAAGCTGCTGCAGAAAGCACGCACCCCCCCCCCCACTACGCTGCTGCAGAAAGCACGCACCCCCCCCCCACTAAGCTGCTGCAGAAAGCACGCACCCCCCCCCCCACTAAGCTGCTGCAGAAAGCACGCACCCCCCCCCCACTAAGCTGCTGCAGAAAGCACGCCTCCCCCCCCCACTAAGCTGCTGCAGAAAGCACGCACCCCCCCCCACTAAGCTGCTGCAGAAAGCACGCACCCCCCCCCACTAAGCTGCCGCAGAAAGCACGCACCCCCCCCACTAAGCTGCCGCAGAAAGCACGCACCCCCCCCCCCCCCCACTAAGCTGCTGCAGAAAGCACGCACCCCCCCACTAAGCTGCTGCAGAAAGCACCCCCCCCCCACTAAGCTGCTGCAGAAAGTGTGTGGGGGGGGGGGGGGCGCGTGCTTTCTGTAGCAGCTTAGTGGGGGGGGTGTATTCTGCAGCAGCTTAGTAGGGGGGGGTGCATGCTTTCTGCAGCAGCATGGTGGGGGGGTGCGTGCTTTCTGCAGCAGCATAGTGGGGGGGGGCATGCTTTCTGCAGCAGCTTAGTGGGGGGGGTGCTTTCTGTAACAGCTTAGTGTGGGGGGGGGGCGCGTGCTTTCTGCAGCAGCATAGTGGGGGGGTGCGTGCTTTCTGCAGCAGCTTAGTGGGGGGGGCGCATGCTTTCTGCAGCAGCTTAGTGGGGGGGGTGCTTTCTGCAACAGCTTAGTGTGGGGGGGCGCGTGCTAAGCTGCTGCAGAAAGCACGTGCCCCCCCCCACTAAGCTGCTGCAGAAAGCACGCGCCCCCCCCCCACTAAGCTGCTGCAGAAAGCACGCGCCCCCCCCACTAAGCTGCTGCAGAAAGCACGCGACCCCCCCCACTAAGCTGCTGCAGAAAGCACGCGACCCCCCCCCACTAAGCTGCTGCAGAAAGCACGCGCCCCCCCCCACTAAGCTGCTGCAGAAAGCACGCGGCCCCCCCCCCCCCACTAAGCTGCTGCAGAAAGCACGCGGCCCCCCCCCACTAAGCTGCTGCAGAAAGCACACGCCCCCCCCCCCCACACTAAGCTGCTGCAGAAAGCACACGCCCCCCCCCACTAAGCTGCTGCAGAAAGCACACGCCCCCCCCCCACTAAGCTTCTGCAGAAAGCACGCGCCCCACTAAGAAAAAGAAAGGCGGGAAAATTATGGGAATCCAAATGGGAGGAAGTGACATCAGGGCAGTGTCACTTCCAGAATCTAAATAGGAGGAAGAGACATCAGGGCAGTGTCACTTCCTGTGTTGTGTGTTCCACACTGGAACGCAAATCAATTGTTTGCATATGCATGATTTGAATATGTGATTTATAGACAATGCTGATATATGTGGCCCACAGGGGAGAAGTAGGGGGCTTAACAGACAGTGTTTTCTGTTATCTTCTAGCGAGAACCAGAAGTGACGATCTGGTCCGTCACTTCCGGTCTTGCGCTCCGCCATGGAACGCATGCTCTCGATCAGGCCAGAAATGGCCTGGATCTCAGATGTAGTCACGCTTCCGGAAGCGGCTCGGATCTGGGCTACACCTGGACCACTCTGCAGCCTCTCTTATACAAACACACTACTAAGCATTTTTTCCTAAAAATCCCCAAGTCAAGTTGCCACTACATATATTCTGGGCACCCCCCTGGGTACATATCCAGTGACCACCCCTCAACCTCTCATTTCTTCCGTTTCCCTACGACTGCAGCTCAGGCCCATTCACTTGAATAGGCCATGTGATCAATGTACATGACATCATTTTCCTAGGAAGACTGCCAGAGCGGCCTCTTTAAACTGATCAGCGGGGGTGCCGGAAGTTGGACCCCCATAGAACAGATACTGATGACCTGGCCATCAATATAGAAGACCTGGAAAACCCCTTTAAGAAAAGGTGATCTGGAAGCCGACTGTCAATCCCTTTAGGGAATGTGCACGCGGCAGAACCTGCCTTGTGGCTTCCTGGAGCAGGTTTGGACTTTGATTGACGGCAGAACAGACTGTGGAAATCCAGTATTTCACAGCAACCCTATAAATGACCATGTAATGTATGGCTGTGCACCGCCGGAGCGCGCTCCTGAACGGAGGACCACCCCTATGACATCCAAATCCCCTGATGGAGCCCGTGGAAAGGATCTGCCGAGATGGAATAAACCTAGAGTGAAGGAGACACCATAAGGGTCCATTCACACGTCCGTAATTTGGGTCCGCATTCGTTCCACAATTTGCGGACCTATTCACTTTCAATGGGGCTGGAACGGATGCGAATCCGCATTTCCGGGATCCGCATCCGAAATTTCGGGATCCGTTTTTACAGAATCCGCAATTCTGTTTCTGAAAAAAATAGGACATGTCCTATTCTTGTCCAGAATTGCGGACCTGAAAAGGTATTTTCTATTATAGGGTCTGATGTGAGGTCTGCAAATTGCGGATCTCACATTGCAGGTGTCAGTTTTTTGCGTATCCGCAAAACACATACGGACGTGTGAATGGACCCTAATCCTGTACAGCGCCGGAGATGAGGCCGTCCTACGTATGCGAATGTACAGCCGTTCTCCAGCGCAGGGAACACGCTCTGTGCAGGACGGGCGCATGTACCGCTAAATAACATGCATCTTACACAGACGGAACGTGAAAAACCTGCCCCTCGGTCCCAGCAGGTCCAGGCACATAGACGGCGCGTGCTTCAGGTGCCAAGGAAGATTTTATGTCTAAACACAGACAGGGCTGAAAAGAGAGATGAAGGAGGAACTGCTGGGGGCAAATATCTCAAATGGCGGTGACTAAAGGGGTTCTCCGGGGATTCGTTTAAATAGGAAAACGGGGTTAGAGTGGACTATAATAACAATCCAACCTCTCCACTGCCCAAGTCTCCTCTCCAGTTCTAAGTCTTGGGCTCAACACGCTGCAAATGGCTGGGACTGCCGACTCAGACAATCACTGACCACAGTTGGAAGCGACAGGGGTTAATTTTACAGGGCGAGGCTTAAAGGACCTGACACCTCCCCTGACATTTCTGTTTTAGCAACTACTTGCCTTTGTAAAGACAGTTCTGGAGCATCTATTCCTATGACTCTGTTGTGCTGTTCCTTTAATATTCCAGCTAATGTTTGAAATTAAGGTCCAGCCGGGCGTTACCATCTGAGGAGGGGGGGGGGTCCCTGCACATTCTGCCTTTGTCCAATCAGTACTGCCGGTGTCAGGCTGTGCAAGGACGTCCCCCACTCCCAACTGGTAACACCCAGCTGGACCTTTGTTGCAAACTGCTGGCCATTCATAAAGGTCTTAAAGAAAGTACAAGAGAGTCAGAGACATAAGGGGGGTCTACTAACATCCAGAGAGTGCCTAGACCGCCACATTATTCTCACAGCCTAAAGTCGGCCCAAACCCACCATTTCCATGGGGGTGTCGCAACTCTGTCACGATGGTACAAGTGAAGGGAGAGGTACAGCCGCCACCAGACTAGTCTGAGACCATACTGAGAACGTATGCATGCTCTGCCGAGACCAGAGCCATGTGTATAAAGGGGGCAAATGGAATAGATGGCAGCCAAATGGCGGTGCACCAGACCGCTAATTAAGGGTTATGGCCACCATTAGCCCACCGTGACTTCTACTTGAATTGAAGCCATGACTTCAGAACCTCCTAGTAACCGGCCATACATTCACTGTGCAGCGGCCGTCAGGAGATACATTGGGGGTCTGGATAGGTCATATTGGGACAACCCCTTAAAGGAGCAAAGAACAAAGCTAGCAAATGGAGTCTAGTCCAGGCTGTAGGCATCGCAAGTATTTCCACTAGGAATGAGCGAATCTACTTCGGATGTTTTATCCAAAGTCGATTCGCTCATCCCCAATTAATTTTCCACAACAGCTAATCGCAGAGGGGAGAGACCCCCTAACCTGCAGGGAGATGCACTGCGTGTACTATGGCCGTCCCTTTAACAGTACATGACGCCCTAGCTTTGGACGCACCTGCCCGTCTTCACGTTTTCTTCTCTTAGAAAAGCAAAGCGTAAAAACTAAATATTTACAGCAGCAACAAAACGGCGTTCACCCTGGGCGCAGCCGGTTCTGTCACCCCCAGGGTACGCTCCTCCGGAAAACTGACGCCGCCACCTACTCTCTCACTACACGAGGAGAATAAATAACCATGCACGAGACACTGGCGAGGTGTGTCCACACAAAAGAAGAGACTGTCAAATGAGTAATGATCGGAGTCCTGACCTGGAGCAGCAGATGTGATCCGATCGTATTTCACTCTGCCCCACGCCTAAAGATGAAGCGAAGAATGACACACACCCCCCCCCCCCCCCCTCCGATGGGCTATAAGGAAGGGGACCGCACATATATAGTGAATGCTTCACCAGGGCGACAAACGAGGAAACAATGTGTGCAAAAAGTCCCTGGTGTCCCGAGGCAGTCCTGCACAGAGGAACCTCATGCACCTCCTGTGGCCGCTACCTACCCACCAGTGATGGCACACACTGCCACATGACGACAATAATACTCAGGATACACTGAGTCTCCCATATACTGGGGGCAGGCGAGCGGTAGCTGACTAGTCCACTGGACCACTAGAGATAAGCGGTGCCTCCTGAAATAAGAGGATCATGCAAATACAGAAATCTATTTTCATTTTGTGCTGTGCACACTGAGGGCAGGGTCAGCAATAATCTCACTATCATCACAGACATAATTACAACAGATAACATCTAAATACAGATAACCCAAGACCCACCTTCACAATAAGCGATAGATGCAGCTTATCTCCTCTCCCTCCCTGCGCAGGACACAAGGAATGCCCACAACATAATCCCACAGAAGGCATCTCTGGACTATAGTTTCCTTCCTCTCATTTTACACCTCTGCATTAGTCAATTTATAATTAAAGGGGGCATTTGAGATTTTGATATTGATGGCCTATCCTCAGGACAGGTCATAAATATCAGATCAGCGGGGGTCCTGGTTTCGGCAATAGATGCGGCCTCTTCTTAGGCCTAGGCGCAGCTCAGTTCCTTTCAAATGAATGGGGCTGCTGCAATATCAAGCACAGCCACTATCCGATGGACGCCCCCCTTCAAAGAGCTGATCCGCGGGGGTGACGGGCGTCAGACCACCATCCATCAGATATTGATGACCAAACCGGAACATAGGTCAAGGCCTGTGCTGCACTTGCTTGTGCGCGTTGCAGGCTCTTCCGTCCAGAGATCTCCCCATTCATTGCTCCAATTGCTGCGCTAGATTTATGTCAAGGAATTTATGTCAACTGCATCTGGGGGCAGCTGACGGATGGAACAGAGTATGTCAACCAGAGGGAGCTGGACAGAGAATTTAGAAAATGGGCAAACAGCAGGTGGCGCAATACAGACAGATTTCAGTGAATAACTCAGCGGCAATGTAAAATTTTTAATGACCTGCAATTACAAAAGTATTCAGATCCGGGTGCAAGCTTTAATAATGTAGAATTTTTTTTCATGGGACATCCTCTTTAAAGGGCATCTGTCAGAAGATTTGTACCTATGAAACTGAAACTGTTACATGTGCGCTTGGCAGCTGAAGGCATCTGTCTGTGTTGGTCCCATGTTCATATGTGCCCGCATTGCTGAGAAAACTGATGTTTTACTATATGCAAATGAGCCTCTAGGAGCAACGGGGGCGTTACCATTACACCTAGAGGCTTCGCTTCCTTTAACTGCTGAGCCCTCTGCACTTTGATTGACAGGGCCAGGCTGGAGTGATGATGTTTTCACTGCCTGGCCGGGTCAAAGTGGAGAGGGGGCGGCAGTTGCAGAGAGCAGAGCCTCTAGGTGTAATGGCGACGCCCCCATTGCTCCTAGAGGCTCATTTGCATATAATAAAGCCTCCTTTTTCTCAGCAATGCGGGCACATAGGAACATGGGACCAACACAGATATTTTCAGCTGCCAAGTGCACATGTAACAGGTCAGCCAGTGTCATAGGTACAGATCTGCTGACAGATGCCCTTTAAACACCCAGAAAAAAAAAACTTAATTGAATTGCTATTATTTTCTACTCGGGATGCAAAACCAGGCCGCAGCAAATACACTCTCCTCAGGAACAGCAGAGCAGTACAGCAATAACACTGCTACATCACGGTTTGGCTCTAGACTAGCGAACACTGTCAATCAGCGGCTTACCGTAATATCCTCTCTAATGGAAATGCTACCAGTAAGTGGCCACCGGTCTATAGACCTCTCCCTGCACATCTTTTAGCAGCCGCTCTGCTGTCTGCAGATTTACTGATAATGCAGAGATCTTGCTCGCTCATGTATCGCCTATGGACAGGTGTTTCCTAGACTCGAGGACTCGCCCCCCGGGGTTTTACCAAGCAGCTGATTCTCTACGTGAAAGGTGAAACCTGTCGGCGGCAGGGAGGCCTTACATAAGCAGAAGAGATCTGTAAGCGCAAGCACCGAAATAGGGAAAGGTACAGCAAAAATGTCATGTATATACCGTGTATATGTAACCCGTCTGCTGCGCTCTTCTGTGCACGCCCCAACACCCGCCGGGTTGGTAAATGGGGGTTATGTTTGGCATAGGCGTCAGGAACTTTCCTGGCGCATAAGCTGTAAGTGTTCGCAAAACAAAATGTGAACAGAGCCCGAGACTGGAATCACAAAGGTGGATTTTGATGCAGTTTTTGAGAAGGCTTTCCTTCTATTTGGATCTACTTCTGTGTTTGACCCAAAAACAATGTCACAAAGACGCGGTCATACGCTGCCCACCAACTCCTATTTAAAGGGGCTTTCCCCACAGTACAAACTTCTGGGGATCAATATCTGATCGGTAGCGTACAACCACTGAGACCCCCACAATTATAAGAATGGAGGTCTTGTGTCCCCATATGAATGTAGTGACAGGTCCAGCATGACCGCTGCCTCTCCATTCATTCGTGGGGGTACAGGACCCCATTCTTGTGAAGCCGTATGACCCCCACCAATCAGATACACATCCCATCCCCTATCCCGTGTATAGGGAATACATTTTGTATTGTGAGAAAATCCTTTAAGGCCCCCACACAGATGACAGACGACCCAACCAACAGATCTCAGAGGGGCCAACCTGTGTATGGGAGGCCCCCGACTCTCCTCAAACAGATGATGTTGGGTAAAAGAAGAAGAATTAGGCAAGTCTTGCTGCGAAAGGAAACAAGCAGCCAGCAAAAGTCATTTTCTCCTTTCTGGCCCCTAAAAATACATGCATACTCAGCCAAACCAAGCATGCAAGTATATGGCCGAGCCAGGAGGAATAACCGTCAGCTGAACGGGGAACAAGCTGACAGCTATACAAGGGGTAGCGGCACTATTCCACCCATTCCACGGTGGACAACTGCTTTAGGCTGTTTACTGCACAGAAGTGGAGGCTGTTTTTGATGGAGGGGTGGGGGCAGCCATCTTCGATCAGACCTGTTTACATCCCCCAATCAAACAAAAAGTTCAGACGACTTCCCCGAGAACGCCGCGCAGCACAATAACTCCACAACTTCACCCTCGTGTGCTTTCAATTTACTGACAACTGAGCCCCGAACATCAAAGTGCCTTCTACAAACAGTGCGGGGGACGGAGCAGAGGCCTGGATTGTAGATCATCCTGGGATCGGGCAGGAAACAGACGACAGTAATCAACACCAGGGAAAGCTGGAGACTGCCCTCATGGAACAGGACATAAACCTCATCAAATAACATGACGTGCTGGTAACGGGTTCTCGGAGTACCGGAGGGGACGCTGAAGAACGTGCACTGCTCCCACAAATATACACAAGGGGATAACGGGGGATGGACCACCAATGACCTCTCCATCAGTCCCATAGACAGTAAATGGAGTAGTAGTGCACGTGCTCGAGCACCGCTCCATTAAAACAGCGGAGGGCCCCAGTGAATGCACATCTATCAGAGCTGCGTCTTAGGCTTGTTACACACTTGTTCCAGCAGTGGAGCAGCCTGCCGGAGAAGTGCGGATACCGGACACCCATTATAGTGAATGGGGCCAGACGGCGATGCGTTGGCTTCCGGCAATCCCAGAATACAGAGAGTCAAGCAGGCCGTTCCCTGCCGAAACATTGAGCCGGATCACTTAAACAGGCCTCAGGCCCCTTGCAGCCAAGCGAGTATTCCGCGCGGGTGCAATGCGTGATGCGAACGCATTGCGCCCGCACGGAATCCGGACTCTTTCATTTCAATGGAGCTGTGTACGTGTGCGTTGGTTTTCACGCGTCACTTGTGGATTGCGTGAGAATCGCAGCATGTTCTATATTCTGTGAGTCTCACGCAACCCTGGCCCCATAAAAGTGAATGGGGCTGCGTGAAAATCGCAGCAAGTGCAGATGCGATGCGTTTTTCAGGGATGGTTGCTAAGAGATGTTGTTTGTAAACATTCAGGTTTTCATCACGTGCGTGCAAAACGCATTGAATCGCATTGCACCCGCGCGATAAAAACCGAACTGAATGCAATTGCATACAAAACTGAATGACTTGGTTTGCGAAATCGCACATTTTTCACTGAACGCATTCGCAACGCATCCGGACCTAATCCAGACACGCTCGTCTGCAAGTGGCCCTACAGTGAGCTCCATCCTGTCAGCCCCCCTATAATGATTGGACTGGCGTGCCGTCTCCATACTTATCACTGGGTCCAGCGGGTATTTATCCCAGGATCAAGCCATCATTGTATTCTCCCAGAAAAAAAAAAATGGCTGAATAGACCCCCTGCGATCCTGAGAACGAGGCCTCTGTGCAACTTATCCACAGTATAACTAGAAAGCGCCCTTACCTCATTGCCGTACACCATAAGGTGATGAGTCGCGATGAGAGACTTGAAGACCACCACCCAGCTGCTGTTGGTCGTCCTTTCAAATAAAGTGTCTGCCAGCTGCGGGATGTTCACGTTCATCTCATTCGTGCACTGGATCAGATCTGAAACATCACAAGAACGTATTAAAATCTAAACTACAATTAGTTTTTTAGACCCGACAGGTATTTCTAATCGGCATGGAAGAAGAAAGCAAAGCTACGTGACGTTTGTCTAATCCCATTCACTTTGCTGGCACTGTGTTACGCTGCGGTTTTTCACGCAAGAACCTTGCGTAATCTGCAACGTTTGCAGGCAGCCATAGAGTTCAATAGAGCGAGACTGCAAACGGGGGAAGACATGTCGGCATTGGTCAGACACTTAAAGGGGCAGTCCACAGAATCAGACAGGTGACAATCCGATAGACAGGAGTCCACATTTTCTGTGTCTCCTATAGACCGCTTAGGATATATAACGTTTTATCACTGTGATTCGCAACCTACATCCCTGCTTGTTGTCACTGACTAGGACCATTGGGCATTCACATCCATTCAGACCAAACGCCTCTCATTCAGTCTGGACAACCTGCCATAAGCTACATACATTACTGATACTTTGCTACAGTGTATCAGCACAGGCACAATACATCAGCCTGGAGTCCTGCCTGCCTAGACTGGAAGCAAATCTACCAAATTCTCGGCACCAGGTCTGTAGAGGTTTTAAGCCTTGGGATATCAACCAGAATGATTCCATTCACAGACAGCAAGCAGAAATTTTGATTCTTCATTATCCAACCATATAAGTTTTAGTTTCACAAAGCCAGACAACCCCTAAAATGGAGCGTTCCCAGTAACACCATCACTTTACCAGACACAGACAAAAACGCAGTACTAAATACAGCGGCCCTAACCTGGTGGGGGCCCGGCCTGTCAGAAACAGTGTCAACGAGCCACACCGTGTACAGCGCAAGGAATGGGCAGACACGTGGCAGGTCCCCTTCTGCATCCCAAACCTAAAAGCGGTAGTACGCAGAACCAGACAACCTAAAAATCACCATTTCTGTCATCCATTTTACTATAAAATTTGCAAGAAGATTTACAAAAATAAAAAACTTCCAAGAAACAGGGATCGGCGCCCGAGACACGGGTGAGATGAACTCGCTGCACCAAACCCCCCCACACCCCGAGGCAAAAAAGGAAACCACAAGGAACTAAACATTTCATCAGCGCGTCTGCTGACATCATCGCTCCGGGCTGTCAGACCTCTGCCGTCGTCTTCTACTTCTCCAGTAGTTCGCCATCATCTTTGGCCAGGAGACATCAGATTCCACAACCATTACAAGCGATGGCTCACTGGCTGTGTCTGACTGATACAGGGAGACGCGTCATGGAAGAAGTATCCCCAGCATTCGCCTGACATACAGGATTTCATGGGCACTGAGCAGACTTCAAGTAAAGGGGTGCAAAAAACTGCAAACAGGTGTCGCCGTCTGTGTGCTGCAGCGGGGCGCCCCCACGAAGCCCCGCACCTAAAGAGGGGCCCTGGAGCGAGGACCCGCACCTGAAGAGGCCCCCCCCCCCCCCCAAGTGCCTTATAATAATGCACAAGCTGGGACCACTAAGCAATAGTCACCTCATTACACAACCACCCAACACTAATCCACGAAAAGACACCGTGAGAGGTCCCTGCAACAGCACAAATCCTGAATAAAGCAGCCCTCTCTTCCCCTCTCCCAGCAGGAAGTCCCAGCACACAGCAGATTACCAAACCATCGCCCCTCTCCATGTGTGAGAAATCAGAAATTCTCGAATACTCGTGACCAGTCAGCACCCACGCTAAACCACATCAATACCGTTAACGTCCATCACTTTTATGGGAATATCTGGACAAATATGAGAAGTTTTCATCTCTCTGGGCGGTCGTCAATCACTGTATCCCAAGGTCAAAACGAAGAGCGTTAGCACTCTGCAGGACAAAGGGAGCTGCCGGTGGGTGCACATTTCAGCGCAGACAGATGCTCAGCACATGGAGTACACACATTCACTGACAGCAAGAGACTCTTTTCAAGCAGTGATATTTTAGGCCTCATGGATATCTGGCCAGCCCTGCTGCAGGGACATCTGGAAAACATGTTCTGTTCTGAGATCGACAAAACCTTAATATTTCAGTAAGCCGTGGCATCATTAACCCTTTAAAGCCGTAAGCTCAATTCTACAGGATTTCTAGCACTGAGATTATAATATTTAGATAATCCCTAAAAAGCACTTTCTAAGAATTAAAATAACTGGTCTCGACTACAATGGGATAAGACGGGGATCCACGTGCACGACGTAGTCCGACTGAAGGCGAGCATTTGTCCTGGGATCCTCCGTCACATCCCATTGTAGTCAATGGGGGATCTAGCGTCACGCTGCCATATCCGGCTATGCCGGACCCAGAGAAGCCCACCTATCTGCTCCCTTTGATGTAGATCACATGGCATATATGAAGCTAACCTTAAAAGGGGTTCTCGGGAATGACAAAAATGAAGGCCAATCCTTAGGATACACCATCTATACCACATCTGTGGGGGTCCAACTTTCAACACTCCCACCCATTAGCCATCAGTGGGAAATCAAGGAATGAACATGCTCAGTAACACATGTCCGCCTACACGTCATCAGAGCGGCTCTTTTTAGCCTCCCTCTACGGTCTCTGCTGCAGCCAATCAGTGGCCTAAATGGATATATGCTGATACCGGGAGTGCGGCACATGACCACTGAGGCCGCCGATGGGCTGCAGCTGCTTGTAAACAAAGACTGGGGGGACCAATGGGGCGTCTGTGTCAGATCAGCAGGGGATGGAGGAGGCGAGCAGTTTATTTTCTATTATTTCCTTTAATCTTTTTATAAAAAAAGTTTTTTTTTGTTTTTGTTTTTTTTTTAAGAGACAAATTTCTAGGCACTTTGAAAAGATTAAAGGGAGTCCGTCAGCAGTTTTGAACATGCTAGAGAGCGGCTGGAAAGAGCAGGAATTTTTTTTCTTTTACAAATCAGGAGTGGCGTGAATAAGAATTTTTTTTCTTCCAAATTCTGCTCCTTCAAGTGCCCAGGAGGAGGCGCTCCACCGAGATAAGCTCTCTACATTGAGCTGCTTCACAGCCCCTCCCTCCTGTCCCAAGTGACAGCTCTAGTTGTCTCCGGGTTGGATGCTGCACCTGTCACTCAGCAGAGGGGAGGGGCTATGTCTGGGCACTTGAAGGAGCAGAATCACCCAGTATATGGGTTCATAGTCACACTACTCCTGATAAAAGCTCTACAAAAAGGTACATTAGCCTTGCTTTTCCCAGCCCCTGCCTTGATGGGTCAGCAGTTTCGCATGGTCAAAACTGCTGACAGATTTATTTTTAATCAAAAAAAAAAAAAAAAAAAGGAAAAGCTAAAGACTTGCCCACCACTTGTATTCATATGTACTATAAAAACGAGAGTGGAATTTGGACCGTTCTTATGGGCGGCGGCTCCTCCACCTGTAGGCAAATCTGCCCCTTTGGCTACCAGTCTCCTGATCTGTCACGTCCTATCACCACACAGATGATGTCATCACATTCTCCGGGCTGGTCTACGTGGAAGTATTTCCCAACAGTATTCCGGCAGTGACTTCTGTGTGCAATACCCAGAGCGGCAGTCTGATCCACGTATGCTGGGGGAATCCAATACAATACTCCAGTTCAGGGATCAGATTCATCATTCCTCCCACAACACATTTTTGACATTAAAAAAATGGCAAACCTCGCTTTTGCAACTTTTAAAAATACCAGTTGCAACAAATTGTCCAAAACTCTGTTTCTACGCTACTTTCTGAAAAGGGGGCGCCTCAGCACATTTATCTTTTACGCCAGGCGTAAGTTAAAGGGGTCCTCTCACTTCAGCAAGTGGCATTTATTATGTAGAGGAAGTTAATACAAGGCACTTACTAATGTATTGTGATGCTCCATGTTGCCTCCTTTGCTGGCTGGATTCATTTTTCCATCGCATCATACACTGCTTGTTTCTATGGTTATGACCACCCTGCAATCCAGCAGCGGTGGCCGTGCTTGCACACTATAGGAAAAAGCACTGGCCCCTCTGGAGGCCTGGACCGTGGGAGCGCACATAGGCTGGTGCTTTTTTCTATAGTACGCTAGCACGACCACCGCTGCTGGATTGCAGGGTGGTCTGTAACCATGGAAACAAGCAGTGTATAATGCGATGGAAAAATGAATCCAACCAAAGGAGGCAATATGGACAATCACAATACATTAGTAAGTGCCTTGTATTAGCTTTCTCAACATAAATGCCATTTGCTGAAGTGAGAGGACCCCTTTAATACTGAAGTCTACATGTCGGAGTTGCCATAGATTTCTGTATAGAAGCACGGACCACGCACACCTTCATAAATTAGGCGATATGATGGACTGGTATAAAAATCTATGAAAAATCTGCCCCAAAGTGTCTCTGTGCCCCACATTCTTCACCCGGCTGAGGCACGGTGATCAATCTGGTTACGATTAGTAAATCTGCCCCATTACATTTTTTAGGGCGATTGCTTCATGCATGAACTTACACCCGTCACTGCATCGGCGTGTGCGTTCACATACAGAATGCGGACTACTATCCTGAGATGAGAATATCCCTTTAAGTCCTATCTGCAATCCCACTTATTTCAGTAAACATTTGCAATGTTTGCCAGAGAGCAGCCCCAGTCGTCTCCAGCGGAAGCGCCGGCTGCCAAGCCTCCGACGAGGACGGCTTAAAACCATCTGCTCGGAGAGAAACATTCACATCCACGTGAGGGACTAATGAAAGCTCGATGGACCGAAACCTGGGAGGAGGCCTCCACCGTGCCGGCAGTGTGACATCACATAACGGATGTACTTCCTGCGCGTCTCACGTGACCCGTAACCTCACGGCTGCAGGACATACACCGCAGGGGGAGGGGTGCATCTCAGGGGCCAAACCACCACAATATGGCTGCTGGCCCCCAACCTTGGGGCTATTTTCATGACTATGTAATGATAAAGACTGGCTCCGCTCAAGGACGTCTCTTCAGTTCTGACACCTTCTGGGTCTCCTGGAGGCAAAAACAGACTTGTGGGGGGGGGCTCTCTGGACCAGGACTCTGGGCTTTTTGTTAAGAGCTTTTTTTTTTTCTGTGTAGCCTCCCAAAATTTGCATTACTATTTTGACATGGCTGCATCGGGCCTTGTTCACTTTTTTCGGCACAGCTTGGGTTCATGCGGGTGCACACTGTACATAGGTGGTCCAGAGGGCAGCAGAAAGTGTCTTTGACAACCAACTACATAGGGTGCACCAGGAAGTCGGAGATGCAGCACGGCCATCTTGGATGGCAAAAGAGGACCTTTGGGAATGGCAGATCTGCAGCTGACAGGAATAGGAGGGCACAGGACTCAGTGGGTTAAAAAGAAAACAGAAGCCGTACCCCCCTGCCCCCTTACAGATTCCCCATCACTGAAGTTCCACTGCTCTTCAGGTCCCGGTACTGGCTCAACACCCAGAAAATGCTTGCTCATCCAGTCTCTAGCCACAGCGGTGACCTGCCATAGTCAGCGATTGGCTGAGCGGGTCTTTTCAACGTGTCAAACCAGGACTGGAGAGCGGTGGGGACCAGAGCCGCCTCAGAACACCAACACCGACGGCAGTTTTGACCCACTGAGAATATTACAAAAAATGAATTTGTAGATAATCCCTTTAAAAGAGTCTTCCCAGAGCTCAATATTAAAGGCCTATCCTCAGATGGGTGGGGGTCAGACTGCAGACACCCCCGCTGATGAGCTGTCTGAAGAGGCTGCAGTGCTCGTGAGAGCGCTGCAGCCTCCTCACAGCTCATCATAATTGTGTAGTGCTGTGTAGCGCCATAAACTGTATAGTGGCTGTGATTGGTATTGCATTTACAAGAACGGCACTGAGCGGCAAATAGGCCATGTGACAGATGACATCACAGGTGTAGGAGGAGACCGAAGCTCTGCATTCTCTTCAAACAGCTGATCGGTGGGAGTGCAGAGAGTCGGACCACTACCGATCAGTTAATCGATTACCTATCCCGAGGGTGGATCATCAGTATTCTACGTCCAGAAAAAATGGGATTACACTTATCGGTAATCGGTTTTCTTGGAGCCTATGACAGCACCCCCTGGGGAGACCGCCGCCGCCTCCTCAGGACAGGAAACAGGAACCAGAACCGCTTTAAAAGAGGGTCCATCCCCTCTACCTCCAGTCTTTTTCCAAGAACTAAGGAACATCATATTGCAATAATCTAATTATTTCTACATATAAACTTTTTATTAATTTTTTTGCTAGGGGAAGGGAATCAGCCGGGTGCTGTCATAGGCTCAAAGAAAACCGATTACCGGTAAGTGTTATCCCATTGTTCCCCTTCGTCTATGGGCGGGACAACAGCTTGGAGCACCTTACGGCCAAATGCCAGGCCTTTTATTAGAAGGCAGCTGAAGTGTGTAGTGTCTGAAAAAAGTACGTGGGGAACTCCTGGTGGCAGCCCTACAAATCTGCGCTATATAAGCGGAGGCCCTCTCTGCCCACGAAGTGGAGGCTGATCTAGTAGAGCGAGCTCCGAACCGCGAGGACCGGAACATTCCCCTTGGAGGAGTATGCTAAGTAAATAGCCTGTCTGATCCATCCAGCAATGGTCTGAGAAGATGCAGCAGAGCCCTTCTTCGTACCCCGAAACAAAAGCAACAGACGAGAGGAGGACGTCCAGGGCTGAGTGACCAGAAGATATTGAATTATACACCTCCTAACTCACCCTTTGGCACGCCCAGGTCCAATTGATTGACTGGCGAGTACCATTTACCAGGTGGACGCAGTACTGCTTTTGCAAAGCCAGAGCAAACACACATGAGGTCAGCAATGTCCACACGGCTGCAGGGGACATTGATCTGCGTGTGAAAGGTAACGGAGAGGTTCAGCTCGCAGGGTAAACACCAGCGGCTCCATATCAGTGCGGGCGATGGGGGCACCGAGGCAGAACTGAAGAGATCATGGGAACCGCACAGGGCAAGGACCTGCTGACTGCACCAGGGGAGGGCTCGGCCATCGAGGGGGCGCTGCCGGCAGATCCGGAGAGAAGACGCCGGCGACTATACGTATACGTCACCAGATCAGAAGATGATGGGAGGAAATGATATCATCTGTACTGGGGTGGACTGGACATGCATGCTCGGCTGAGCCATAAATACATGTGGATGAGAGTCAGGACCAGCCAGGAGCTATACCAGGTGTATGACAAATCCCAGTGTCAGCGGTAATCTGAGACCTCAGGTATACTGTTACTAGGCAGGGCTTCCCTAGCAACGACACACTGCAGAGTTGCGTTACCTGTCCCTACAAAATGGAGGAAACGCACCTGTAGATGTGCGGCCAAAAATACTCAACGTAAAACCGCAGTCATTTACACTAAAATACTCACAATATCGCTGCGCAATGAATGGCCACACAGACGAGCAGGAGAGTGAATACCTGTAGTGAACTCTGAGCGGACGGCACTATCATGATTTATAATGCTGTGTGTCTCTGCCCAACCTCCACTGTAATGATTTGTACTCCCATTAGATACACAGCACTACAAACCATTACAGTGGAGGTGGGTCAGAGACACACAGCACTACAAACCATTACAGTGGCGGTGGGTCAGAGACACACAGCACTACAAACCATTACAGTGGCGGTGGGTCAGAGACACACAGCACTACAAACCATTACAGTGGCGGTGGGTCAGAGACACACAGCACTACAAACCATTACAGTGGAGGTGGGTCAGAGACACACAGCACTACAAACCATTACAGTGGAGGTGGGTCAGAGACACACAGGATTATAAATCATTACAGTGGAGGTGGGTCAGAGACACACAGGATTATAAATCATTACAGTGGAGGTGGGTCAGAGACACACAGGATTATAAATCATTACAGTGGAGGTGGGTCAGAGACACACAGGATTATAAATCATTACAGTGGAGGTGGGTCAGAGACACACAGGATTATAAATCATTACAGTGGAGGTGGGTCAGAGACACACAGGATTATAAATCATTACAGTGGAGGTGGGTCAGAGACACAGCACTACAAACCATTACAGTGGAGGTGGGTCAGAGACACAGCACTACAAACCATTAAAGTGGAGGTGGGTCAGAGACACACGGGATTATAAATGGAGGTGGGTCAGAGACACACGGGATTATAAATGGAGGTGGGTCAGAGACACACGGGATTATAAATGGAGGTGGGTCAGAGACACACGGGATTATAAATCATTACAGTGGAGGTGGGTCAGAGACACACAGGATTATAAATCATTACAGTGGAGGTGGGTCAGAGACACAGGATTATAAATCATTACAGTGGAGGTGGGTCAGAGACACACAGGATTATAAATCATTACAGTGGAGGTGGGTCAGAGACACACAGGATTATAAATCATTACAGTGGAGGTGGGTCAGAGACACACAGGATTATAAATCATTACAGTGGAGGTGGGTCAGAGACACACAGGATTATAAATCATTACAGTGGAGGTGGGTCAGAGACACAGCACTACAAACCATTAAAGTGGAGGTGGGTCAGAGACACACGGGATTATAAATGGAGGTGGGTCAGAGACACACGGGATTATAAATGGAGGTGGGTCAGAGACACACGGGATTATAAATGGAGGTGGGTCAGAGACACCGATCATTATAGTCAAAAGAGCAGAAACCACTACAGAAATTAACGCTCGCACACGGAGGGTGTTTCATGCAGTGAACATGCTCATCTGAAACCAGCCCAAGGCCGTGCCAACCATCGGGTGACCAAGGGTGGTCGTGCAGCAGTGCAGCCATAAAAAAAGAATGGGGTCACAGAGTGACTGGCCGGCTACCGCCACCACAGAATTGAAAATAAATCGAGCAGGATTGGATTATTTAGCGATTTTGGGGTTGTGGCAGCGAGTTACGCTGCGACCTTCTCATTCCTATGGCTGCACAGATACATCCTTGGTCACACGATGGGTGTCAGGCCAAGGTTGAGAACACACAGCCTGACATCAACAACTTCACGTTTCGCACAAATCGCCAAATTCCCATCTTCAGGCAAGGAGCGTCAGGTGGATTACAGACAATACATTCCATTAAACCTGAGGGATCAGCTCGCCCGACACAGCGGCAAGCAGGAAAATCAGAGACGCCGAATATGCCTAGGAGATCTAGGAGGAAGGGTTCTTCCCAGACAGCCCCATGTACCAGAAACACCACAGCAACAGGCCGGCGCATGCGCACTTCACTCAACGAAGCCGCTGCCAGGAGTCCACGGCGCATCAGGCTGAGCCTAGTGCGCGGGATCTGGCAGAGGGACGGGTAGGATTGCGGAGGAGGCGCTGAGCTGTAGAAGGCGGCGCAGAAGACAAGGAAGGCGGCACTGGGCACCGGACGGCGAGGGGTGCGGCTGGGCATCCTGTATTAACGGACCTCCCCTTGGGCACCTTAAGTGATTGACAGGTTATAAAAACCAGTTTTTTGGGCGAATAGAGCCACAGTGAAGTTTAATAAGGCCAGCTTAGGATTCTTCTTATTAGTCCGGACATAAGCATATGTTTAGGTTAGAGGGGTTAAATCTGATGACAGAATCCCTTTAAATGGGCCCATACGGTACCCGGGCACGTCTCTGCCTAAAAACCGGAGCTTTAGAGTTATGCCCGGAGGGTCGCTTTAAAAGACAAACTGCGAGGAAAAGACAAACATGTCTGAAATATACGAAGAGACCTAATGCCTTCTGGTACCGGATGCACGCGCCGACCAACGCCCTCCAGACACGTGCAGGACTATCAAAGGCGCTGCCCCACAACTACTTACCTCCTACCCACAGGATAGGGGATAAGTGTCTGATCGGCAGGGGCTCCGCCATCCGAGTGATAGACGAGCATGCACATGCGCCCCAAAGAGCAGTGAGCATACGTGTCTGTTGCACCATTCAAAATGGGGGAACACAGGCCCCAGTTTTCAGACCCCTGCCAGTCAGACATCCATTCCCCTATCCTGTGGATAGACAGGATGTAGCAATGGGACTGACCCTTTAATAACCGCAAAAAAGATGCGAGGGTTACGGGAAAAGAGGACAACTGGAGCCCCATAAATGACAGAAGGCCTGTGTCCTGCTGGAGCACAAATCGGGGGGGGGGGGGGGGGGGGGGGGAATATATATGCATCTACAAGGGGATCCAAAAATGGTGTCTGAAGGTAAACAAATTCTGCCCTGTGATCGATTACTACAGGCAACAAATTCTGTAGACCAGGGATCAGCAACCTCCGGCTGCTATGAAACTACAACTCCCAGCATGCAAACTTACTCGGCTGTTCTTGTAACTCCCACAGAAGTGAAAGGAGGATTCTGGGAGTTGTAGTTTTAGAACAGCCGGGGTGCCGGAGATTGCTGATCCCTGTTTTAGACAGTTGTAATGATTCTGCCCCTTTTCTTCAGGAGCAGAAATCAGACTACAAACCGACACAAAGTGACTACGACACCGACTTGCTGGAAGAGGGGGAATTCGCTGACCGGCTGGTGATGAAAGCACCTGTCACCTCAGCGGGGAGGTCAACCTCCATGACCTTAGAATCTGGGGCTCAGAAAACCTGCGGGGCCCTCATTGAGAGCATGAGGGACTCGCCCAAAGTAAACGTGCTCGGTGCAATGAGCGGGTGCAAAGTCTACGGTTGCTTCTCTCTTGCAGAAGCCGCTCCTACCTGGAAACATTCAGGGAATGGCTTATGCCACAGGTAGAGGAAGATCGGCCAAAACGGAATCCGTCAGCAGGACGGTGTTCGCCAATACCAGAATGAAACTGCGAACGAGTAGAAGTCTGGGTGTCATTCCCCTTCTCCAAAATTCCCATCCCTATCCCTTGGATTTACAGTGGCGGAAATAATTATTTGACCCCTCACTGATTTTGTAAGTTTGTCCAATGACAAAGAAATGAAAAGTCTCAGAACAGTATCATTTCAATGGTAGGTTTATTGTAACAGTGGCAGATAGCACATCAAAAGGAAAATCGAAAAAATAACTTTAAATAAAAGATAGCAACTGATTTGCATTTCATTGAGTGAAATAAGTATTTGAACCCCTACCAACCATTAAGAGTTCTGGCTCCCACAGAGTGGTTAGACACTTCTACTCAATTAGTCACCCTCATTAAGGACACCTGTCTTAACTAGTCACCTGTATAAAAGACACCTGTCCACAGAATCAATCAATCAAGCAGACTCCAAACTCTCCAACATGGGAAAGACCAAAGAGCTGTCCAAGGATGTCAGAGACAAAATTGTAGACCTGCACAAGGCTGGAATGGGCTACAAAACCATTAGCAAGAAGCTGGGAGAGAAGGTGACAACTGTTGGTGCGATTGTTCGAAAATGGAAGGAGCACAAAATGACCATCAATCGACCTCGCTCTGGGGCTCCACGCAAGATCTCACCTCGTGGGGTGTCAATGGTTCTGAGAAAGGTGAAAAAGCATCCTAGAACTACACGGGAGGAGTTAGTTAATGACCTCAAATTAGCAGGGACCACAGTCACCAAGAAAACCATTGGAAACACATTACACCGCAATGGATTAAAATCCTGCAGGGCTCGCAAGGTCCCCCTGCTCAGGAAGGCACATGTGCAGGCCCGTCTGAAGTTTGCCAATGAACACCTGAATGATTCAGAGAGTGACTGGGAGAAGGTGCTGTGGTCTGATGAGACCAAAATAGAGCTCTTTGGCATTAACTCAACTCGCTGTGTTTGGAGGAAGAAAAATGCTGCCTATGACCCCCAAAACACCGTCCCCACCGTCAAGCATGGGGGTGGAAACATTTTGCTTTGGGGGTGTTTTTCTGCTAAGGGCACAGGACAACTTATTCGCATAAACGGGAAAATGGACGGAGCCATGTATCGTGAAATCCTGAGCGACAACCTCCTTCCCTCTGCCAGGAAACTGAAAATGGGTCGTGGATGGGTGTTCCAGCACGACAATGACCCAAAACATACAGCAAAGGCAACAAAGGAGTGGCTCAAGAAGAAGCACATTAAGGTCATGGAGTGGCCTAGTCAGTCTCCGGACCTTAATCCAATCGAAAACCTATGGAGGGAGCTCAAGCTCAGAGTTGCACAGAGACAGCCTCGAAACCTTAGGGATTTAGAGATGATCTGCAAAGAGGAGTGGACCAACATTCCTCCTAAAATGTGCGCAAACTTGGTCATCAATTACAAGAAACGTTTGACCTCTGTGCTTGCAAACAAGGGTTTTTCCACCAAGTATTAAGTCTTTTTTTGTTAGAGGGTTCAAATACTTATTTCACTCAATGAAATGCAAATCAGTTGCTATCTTTTATTTAAAGTTATTTTTTCGATTTTCCTTTTGATGTGCTATCTGCCACTGTTACAATAAACCTACCATTGAAATGATACTGTTCTGAGACTTTTCATTTCTTTGTCATTGGACAAACTTACAAAATCAGTGAGGGGTCAAATAATTATTTCCGCCACTGTATGTCTTTTTTTTAACCGTATTAACTATGTAACTACCGGAATGTTGGATGGTCCACACCAGAATAAGCGATTCACCGATGTTGCGCTGGCCTCCACGACCACCAGATCTAACCCCCTGCGACTTCTTTCTGGGCGGTTGCATCAAGAACTCATGTTAACTACGGCCCCCCAGCCACAGGATCGGAACGACCCAAGACGACGCATCATGGAAAATAGAGGAGCCCATATCCGAGGAGATGCTGGACAGAACTCCTAATCATCCGCCGGGTCACCAATGGAGCTCGCATCGATTTGTGTGAGGCTATCATTTTGCAATCCCCCCTCCTATATATACAGATGGTGAACACTCGGGGTAGGATCTAACACAGCCCCCTGCCTACCACACATCGTACAGCAGCGTCCTAAAACTATCACTCTCAGCAGATACTCAGCAGTTGGAGACCACCACCATCCAGGACTCCCATGTATGAGTACGCCCTTTGTACTCTGCAAAGAAAAGGACCATTTTTTTGGGGAGGGGGAGGCAGACTGACTGCACTTAGCATGAAAAAATAATTTCACGGGAGCGGTCTACATCACTGCTGCATATACAACGGTGAATAATTTAGAGGCCTCCACATGCCTCGTCCTCGTGACCTCACCCTGCTCCATATACAGAAGGTCTACACAAGGGACCAGGCGCTCAGGAGGTAAAAGGGACTGCCCAGGACAGAATCCCTTTAAGAAGCGGTCATCGCCTATATTTAGGAAGTTCGAAAGCCATGGCTGGAGAGATGTATTGGCGCTATTACAGGGCGTTAGCCGGCGGTGGTGGCAACAGGATTTACGGTCATATGCCGGGCTGCACCTAGACCAGGGGCAGCCGTCAGTTAGCGGTAAATTGGGACCACCTTTAGTACAATGAGGCAGATCCCCTGATGATGATGATCACAGTCACCGGGCAGCCGAGTCCTCCACTCGGGGTGTATTCACACTGCAGGTATCAATCACATTTTACGATGCGCTGTTTGAAGCCATAATCAGATACGGCTCATAAAAGAGAAGATACTGCACACAGATAACGGCTTCTGCTCTTTATTGAATCCACTCCTGGTTTCTGCACAAAAAACCTCCTGCAGGTGTGAACATATCCTAACAGGGGGGGGAGGAGGAAGTCCCTGAGACATTAGCTAGTATGTAATGAATGTCTGTGGTGAGGAAAACCCCTCTAAAGGGCATCTGTCTGCACCGATGACACCGGCTGACCTGTTACATGTGCGCTTGGCAGCTGAAGACATCTGTGTTGGTCCCATGTTCATATGTGCCCGCATTGCTGAGAAACATGATATTTTATTATAGGCAAATGAGCCTCTAAGAGCAACGGGGGCGTTGCCATTACACCTAGAGGCTCTGCTCTCTCTGCACTTTGACAGGACCAGGCATTGTAAATACCATCATGTCTGGCCCTCACTTCTAAAGTCAAAGTGCAGAGGGCGTGACAGTTGCATGTAACAGGTACAAATCTGCTGACAGATGCCCTATAAACCACATCTCTTACTGCTTTATTAACCCCTTAATGACCAGTGTTCTGCACCTAACGAAACAGACATTTTTTTTGTTAGCAAGGATGCTCAGGAAAGGCCATTGCTAGCTGGGAGAAGGGGGTCCGGCACCACTATTGATCACTGTGTAGCTCCAGCACCGTTTGTTGGCAGCAGAGCCACAATGTCTACAATGTTGGGACAGGGCAACTTTTTTATTTTACTAGTAGAAGGACCCGGCTTTGCTCAGGAATATTTCATTTAATGTTCTGTGCATCATTAAAATATATCAACAGTATTCCCTACAACAGTGACCTCCACAGTGTCTGCCCCTTTAACAGTGACCTCCACAGTGCCCTGCCCCTTTAATACTAGGGCTACACGACGACATGTGTCGCACAAAATTTTGTCTCAACAATCTGTATAATGATAGGCTATGGTGTCGCACTGCAAATGTGACATGCTGCAACTGTGACACGACAGTCACAAGAAATCCATCCAAGATGTCGCGTCGCAGCATGTCACGTGTCGCAGTGCAACACCATAGACTATCATTATAAAATTTGTCGCGCAACATTGGTGCGACATCAATGTCTTTGTGTAGCCCTAGCCTAAAGCTGACCTACAGCAGTGAAGAAAAATGGCTGGGTTGTTATGGAAACCTGAAGTAAAACTGTGTGTATGTGGAGACTAAGGGCCCGCAAGCTTCTATTGGCTGATAAGGGTCATGTGACCTTGTGTATGGCAGTTGGAATATGAGTGAAAGACCTGCAGGCTTCTACTGCATAATGCAGGTAATTTTTTGGGAATATCTCAGGAACGGTACGTGCTAGAGAGCGGTGACCCCTACAAGATTTCTTTCCAGGTGGATGTTTATACCAAGTTTAGTTTAAATCAATAGTTGCATTTTTGAGTGATCGCGGAACATACACACACACATATATATATATATATAGTGCAATTCCCCCCATTTATCACTAGCAGAGCTGATCTGGGTTTCATAAGGGCCCTTTGACACAAGCAGACAAACGGGACAATAATCGAGAATGGCTGACCACGAGCGATCAGTTCCTGGGGTAAATGCGCTGGCAATCACGTGACAAGCGGTCGGTGTCCGTTATAGTCTGGTGTAGGGTCGTGTAAAAGGACCAAGACCAAGGGATTCTGCCATGTAGGCTTCTCCTGGGGGTAACTGGCTGCCTCTGCTACATTGCAGGAGCTCGAAAACCAAGCTGTGCTCTTACAACTGAGCTGGTGGAAAGTAGATGCGAGGCAGAAGGCCTGACACAGGGGAACACAAAGGTGAAGGCTCAGGGTGACGGGGATATAAGCTCGGCTGCACCATGTAGGAGTGGGGCATCTCCTTGCTCCTCGCGCAGGGCAAGGTCGGTTTGTTGTGAGCCGGTGACGTCCCAGGCGTCACATCAGTATGCTAGGCAGAGACTTCCACCTAGCAGGGAGCGCGGTTACATCAGCGTCACAAATGGGCGGTGTACAGCGCTGTTCTTGTCGGGTTTTAGAGGCAGGTATCACTAGTAACAACCGGCCAGAACAGCGCTATACACCGCCCCATTTGTGCCGGTGACATCACCGGGCTTCCCATGGCTTTGCTAGACGGAGACTTCAGCCTAGCAGGGTCACCGGCTCACTACAAACAGACCTTGCCCTGTGTGGTGCGAGGCGAGGGGAGCAACAGAGCAAGGAAATGCTCCACTCCTACACGGTACATGAGTGCAGGGGAGCTCAGGGAAAAGCAGACACCCGCAGGGTAGGTAAAACCGTGACATTGGGCAAGGCCGATCAGATCGGGGCCAGCAGTCACCGCCATAGACACCATGAGTTGTCACTTCCGTCGCTGGTTCAGGCCTCAGACAGCAGTATCGTCAGCACGTTTTAGCTTCCGTAGTACAACGGCATCGCAGGGACCTATGACACCGCAGGTCCAGATCATTAGATTTGGAGTTGGGCCGGACCCCTGCCGAGGCCTTAGTCTGTACCATTCCCTTATCAATTAGATCTAATCAGACAATGCAACCAGGTGACGGGGGCAAGACCTGGGAGCCCCCCAGCACAGGCCTCCACCCCTACTGATGCCTATAGGAGTACAGTACGGGGGGGGTCCGTCACACACCGGCCGCAGCGCTCACGCGGATAGACAGAACGAGATTGTCAGACCAGAAGTAAGCAGAAACCTGAGCAGCGGAGGGTTAATACGGGCGATTATTGGTTACTAAGGCCTCGTACACGTGACCACATTTCTCATCCAGACAGCACACTGACACACGGGGCCTTTCCGCAAATTACAAAATATTCTGGTCTGTTCTGACGGGGGGGGGGGGGTTAGTATGGTGTTTGCAGACCAACCTACAGACACGGCCGAGGCCTACAGCACTCCCTGCAGTTACAGGACTGTTAAGGGACAACCCCTTTAATTATGTCCTGAAATGTCCCAACATTGACTTCTGATCCATCACCACTTTGCTGTCGCTGCTTTCCTCCTGTATATGAGGAGAGGAAAGCATCTGATACATTGTAACCAACATCAGGACAGAAGAGAGATCTGTGCTGCACTGGATACAACTGTAACGAACCCTCAGCTGCCAGAAGCAGTTGGCTTTCAGGCTCTGAGCATAAGGCTACATTCACACTAGGGTTGAGTGCAGAGCCTTAAAAATGTGAAAATAAAAAAATACCAAATCCGTTTTTCCGGATGACACCGGAGACACGGATCCGGTATTTCAACGCATTTGTCAAACGGATCCGCATCCGGAAACAAATGGTATCCGTTTGCGCACGGATTTCCGGATCCGGCAGGCAGTTCCGACAACGGTACTGCCTGCCGGATTCCTCTAACGCTAGTGGGAAAGTACCCTAAACAGGAATGTTCCCATTTACTGACAACAAGCAGAGATCCTAAAGATGGTGAGGAACTTTAGTACAAAGTAGATTAGCCGCTTTCCTTCCACAGCGGTCTTGCGAGGTCGCAGGACACAAATGACGCCTGAGCTATAACGAGCCGCGCACCCGTCACATGACCAGGGCAGAGCTCTTATCCCGTGGAAGGAAACAATGAGGGTTCCTATTGAGTGACAGCAAGCAGAGATCTTGAAAACAGGAATTGACACAGATGTATATCGAAAAGCTGCAGAATGCTGCATTTTCTATGAATAAGTGGCATCTGTGTCAGAACGACGGCCGTGTGTCCCATCACTGGGCGCAGCCTGACGAGCACTCGTCTGTGTGATGGATCCAGCACCTTGCTTTATTATACCCCTAAAATATACTAAACCACAAGAATGGGCATAATATACCGCTAGGGGTGACCCACCACCCGCTAGGAGAATAAGGGCCCGGCAGGAGAGGTGCCCAGGGGCTGGTTATACAGCAGCTAGGAAGATGGCCCAAAACACACTGCACCTGCGGACCACCCGCCAGGAGGGGACCCCAAAATAACCCGGAAAACTGGGGAGCACCGCTCACAACCCTGAACCCCCATACACAGTAGAACAAATACCCTGCAGACAGGAAAGCAAAGGCGACCCCACAATACACTGCCCCCACCCCCTAAATGTACAGGCAGGGAGACCCCACAACACACTGCCCCCCCCCCCCTAAATGTACAGGCAGGGAGACCCCACAATACACTGCCCCCCCCCTAAATGTACAGGCAGGGAGACCCCACAATACACTGCCCCCCCCCCCCCTAAATGTACAGGCAGGGAGACCCCACAATACACTGCCCCCCCCCCCCAAATGTACAGGCAGGGAGACCCCACAATACACTGCCCCCCCCCCCCCTAAATGTACAGGCAGGGAGACCCCACAATACACTGCCCCCCCCCCCTAAATGTACAGGCAGGGAGACCCCACAATACACTGCCCCCCCCCCCTAAATGTACAGGCAGGGAGACCCCACAATACACTGCCCCCCCCCCCCTAAATGTACAGGCAGGGAGACCCCACAATACACTGCCCCCCCCCCCCTAAATGTACAGGCAGGGAGACCCCACAATACACTGCCCCCCCCCCCTAAATGTACAGGCAGGGAGACCCCCCAATACACTGCCCCCCCCCCCTAAATGTACAGGCAGGGAGACCCCACAATACACTGCCCTCCCCCCTAAATGTACAGGCAGGGAGACCCCACAATACACTGCCCCCCCCCCCCCCAATGTACAGGCAGGGAGACCCCACAATACACTGCCCCCCCCCCCTAAATGTACAGTCAGGGAGACCCCAAAACACACTGCCCCCCACAATGTACAGGCAGGGAGACCCCACAACACACTGCCCCCCACAATGTACTGACAGGGAGACCCCACAATACACCGGACATTACCCCGGGGCCCCTCTACTCACAGTCCAGGTGCTTCTTCTTGGGCCCCATGATTTCGTGGGTCGTGGCCTTGCAGACGGTCTTGGAGACGGCGGAGCCGGTGACGCTGTGCTGCGCCGCCGTGATGCGGTCCGTGATGCTCTGCCCGGACATGGCAGCTTCTCCTACCCGCACAGATCAGAGGGATGAGGCCGGAGACGTGGGACCCGGTGTGACCAGACCAGCCGCACACCTGCTCATGGAGAGGAGCGTGCCCCACTCACACTGACACTCCGGGCCCGGCTCACTCCCTTGAAGCACGCCGGGGACCCGCCGGTACTGGCCGCCGAACGGCGCTGAGTGTCAGAGAACGGGAGCAGAGGGGAAAATGGCGGCGCAGCTCCACCTCAGAGCCGTGAGAGAGAGCCCGGTGGCATCACGTGACCCGGGGGCGGGGCGTATCCAGAGGAGCTGTTTCCCTGAGAGGCGGGGCTTTCCAGAGAAATCTACGGTGTGGGCGGAGACTTCGTGTAAAACCTTAAACGAGGGCGGGGCAAATACGTGGGAATCAAGCAGTGTGGGTGGGGCGTGTAGATGATCACGCCCAGTTTCAGGGCTATGGTGTGCTGGCTGCCAGTTCACTACTAGTCCACTACACCAGTAATCCCAGTATAAGGCCACATGCACACAAATGTATTTTCTTTCTGTGTCCGTTCCGTGTTTTTTTTTTTTTTTTGCGGACAGTATACGGAACCATTCATTTCAATGGGTCCGCAAAAAAAAAACCGGAAGTTACTCCATGTGCATTTCGTTTCCGTATTTCCGTTCCGCAAAAAAATAGAACATGTCCTATTATTGTCCGCATTGCGGCCAAGGATAGTACTGTTCTATTTTGCAAAATACGGAATGCACACGAACGTCAACCGTATTTTTTTGCGGATCAGTTTTTTTACAGATCGTAAAATACATATGGTTGTGTGCATGAGGCCTAACCGTACACTCCCTGTCCTATATGGACTTATTCATACAAACACTTTCCTAGTGTCCTGAGTGAGGCAAAGCTGTGGGACCCCCAGTATCCTAGAGATCTGTCACAAATCTGGATATTGGAAAAACCCAGTTAAAAGGGATTCTGTCATCAAGATTTCCGATATGGAGCTGTTCATATCACCCTCTCAGTCTCCATTATCTAATTAAAAATATACTAGTTTTACCCCCACCTGTCCTTTCATTTTGGATTAAAATCGGTTTTGTTAAAATGCTAATTACCTTACTAGCGTGCCCAAGGGGCTGTCCCTCCGGCCGTTTGTGCCCAGCGCGGCCCCACTGCTAATTATGCACTCCTCTCATCGCCTATGGTGCACCGCAATCTCGCGCATGCGCCCTAAATCCACTGGTCGGCGCCCGGGCGGTGTCCTGGCAGCAGCCTCAGCGAACGAAGTGCGCATGCACCAGCTGTCTGCGCTGACCAGTGGATTTGCGTTATGGATTCCGTTACCACGGACCATAACGCAATTCTATGACGGAATGTCTTTAGAGACATTCCATTATTCATTCCGTCATAATAGACGTCTATGGGCTGCAAAATGGATCCGTCCCGTTTCCGTCAGGCTACTTTCACAATAGCGTTGTTTGCGGATCCGTCATGGATCTGCAAAAAACCCTTCTGTTACAATAATATAACCGCATGCATCCGGCTGTATTATATCTTCTGTAGCCAAGACGGATCCGTCATGAACACCATTGAAAGTCAATAGGGAGCGGATCCGTTTTCTATTGTGTCAGAGAAAATGGATCCGTCCCCATTGACTTACATTGTGTGTCAGGACAGATCCGTCTTGCTCCGCACCACATCGCGGACAGAAAAACACTGCGTGCAGCGTTTTTCTGTCCGCGATGGGGACGCAACCAAATGGAACGGAATGCATTTTGGTGCGCTCCGTTTCGTTCAGTTCAGTTTTGTCCCCATTGACAATGAATGGGGACAAAACTGAAGTGTTTTCTTCCGCTATTGAGATCCTATGATGGATCTCAAAAACGGAATTGAAAGCGCAGATGTGAAAGTAGCCTTATGCAGGGGAGTCCTCTCGGGACGGATCCGTTTTGCAGCCCCTAGACTTCTATTAGGAAGGAATGAATAAAGGAATGTCTCTAAAGGCATTCCGTCATAGAATTGTGTTCTGGTCCGTGGTAACGGAATCCATACCACCAAACGAAGCGTTTCATAACATGAAATTCGCTCATCTCTAGTTTCCTCCTCTCAAAATCCTCCATTAAAAAAAAGCAAATGTGCTGTTTAGAACTCAAGGAAAGCTGGGTGACTACCACTGTCTGCCCTTATGGTTCACACATCTTTTCTATGAGCTTGAAACACACAGGGCCTTTTCTTTGTTGCCCATAGCAACCAATCAGAGCTCAGCTTTCATTTCTTAAAGTGCTCTGGGGGGAATGAAAGCTGAGCTCTGATTGGTTGATTGATTTTAGACAGTAATAAAATGAGGCCTAATTACTCAGAGGCAGTGTCACGGACGTTCCTGCGACAGGTGGCAGGAGATTGGCGAGACTGGCAACACGTGGTATGGCCACACCCCTTGCCTCAGGTGTTGCTAATGTGGTCATTTAACCTTCCTTATTTATAGTTGCTTCTCCCACTATGCAGTGTGCTATCTCTGCAGAGTTCCTGGTGCGTCCATTAGCTCCTTTGAAGTTAAAGGGGTATTCCCATCATCAGTTTTCAAACTTACCTGCGTCCGGCGCGACGTTCACTTCCTGGATTTGGCTAGGCTTGATTGACGTCTTCTCCCAGCCGGGCCGCACTTGCGCAGAAGACTAAAGATTTTCTCCCGGCCGGGAAATGTCCTAAACGCGCACGCTGCCGCGCATGCGCCATGGGGACTTATTCCTGGCCTGTATAGTTACAGAGCCGGCGTGCGCGTTCAGGACATTGCGCGGCCGGGAGAAAATCTTCAGTCTTCTGCGCAAGCGCGGCCTGGCCGGATTCGACAGAATCGTAACCAGGGGAGACTAAAGACAACAATCAGGTAAGAGGGGACTTATTTTCTCAAAAAGGGTGGGAATTGGGTAATAAAATGTATTGACAAAAATGATCACTGTCAGATTTAACAGAGATCATTGTGATGGGAATACCCCTTGAAGTTTTTACTTTCCCTTCTTGTATTTTGTTTGTGTTCTGTGTGTTGCTTTTACCTATTGTTTGTATTAAGGCCTGAGGGAGACTCCTGTTCGTCATTCCATTTGGAGGAACAGGTGGTCTCGTCCCTGCCATTAGTACCAGGGTCCTATAGGGCTAGATAGGACTCTAGGTACTCCTGTGTATGAACACACCTACCTCTGGGGTCTGTTCATAATGGTGGTCAGTCAGGATCTTGGCTAGGGTTTTACTAGGAGGTGTCCATCTTCTTTCCCTAGTTCTCTGGCCTGATTCCCTGTTTTCCCCGTCCCTCTTATGCTTGGTGTGGTGTATCCCTCCCACACCGAATCGTGACAGGCAGGTTGACAGCTCTCATATCTGTGTACAGAACTCAAGGAAAGCTGGGTGACAAACAATTTCTGCCCTTATGGTTCACACATCTTTCCCGTGAGCTTGAAACACACAGGGCCTCCCTGGCTAAGAGTGATTTTCTGTGTTGCCCATAGCAACCAATCAGAGCTCAGCTTTCATTAGTTAAACTGATCTGGGAAAATGAAAGCTGAGCTCTGATTGGCTGCTTTAAAACAGTATAATATAAAATAATGAGGCCTAATTACTCAGAGGCAGGTTGCCGGCTCTCATATTTCTTCACAGGACTCAAGGAAAGCTGAGTGACAACTTATGCAGCTGCTGCTGTACCTCACACAGGGGTTGTCACTTATCTTTCCTGTCAGTAGGGACGCTCGTTTCCAATAATTGCCCTGTCTGGCCCACTCAAGAGGGCGTCCCGAAGATGGTCCGGCCAAATATGGTGTCCATGTATGGCACAAAGTGCACCTGGCCGCATGTAGCCAAGCCACACCCTCCCACAGCAGCCAATGGCTGCACAATTTTACCACAAAATCACACGGCCATTGGCTGCAGAGGATGGGCATTGCATGCGGCCAACGTCACCATCGGACCGTACCTGTCACAGTGGGGAGTGGGGGAAAACTCCCCACCGTGTAATGTGGGACCCGATGGAAAAGCAACTAGGCCAGAGGCTGGGATAAGGGAGCAGGTCCCCTCCTATTGCATCCCTATTCCTCTTCCCTAACTCCTCACCGTATGAGCGGACCTGGATGGTAGGACGGCTCATACCTAGGACCCTAAGTCGCCCTGATAATCCCTGGAATAGGAGCAGGGGAGAGACGACCTGTTCTTCCACGACACGGATGAACAGGAGTCTCACAGGCCTAGCAGCAAGGGGAGGGACAGACAGTGCACAACTACTGCATCGGCAGGTAAGAGCCCAGAAACAACTCGCACTTACCTGCTACAGCAGACAACGATGACCGGAACCCTATGCAGACAGGATGCATGGCGGCCCCTAGCAGAGCTGCACACTAACTAGTGGTTCCCCCTCCGGGGAACCCTGAGAAACAACACTCAGGGAAAATGTCTAGCAACATGCTGGACTACAGACATCAATAGACCAGACATGTAACAACACTAGACAAGACAACACCACACATAAGAGGGGTAGAGAAGGTAAAGTGACACCAGAAAAACATAGAAGAGACTTTGATGTTCCACAACAGTGCTTGAGCACTGGGCAGGAGCAAGGCTGGAGGACAACTGACTCCAGCCAACAGGCCACAGGCAATGTAAACCTCGTGGCCACACCCAGGACACACCAAAATCCCCACCAGCTAGATAATTAACCCCTCTGGCACCAGACAGGGAAGGCCCCAGGAGAAAGGAGGGGGCACCTACATGCTGCAACCACAACACATGCCGGTGTCACAGCGCACACCAAAGGCTATGACAGTACCCTAATAACGCATACACCAAGGGGTTGTCAGGATAAAGAATCTCCTATAATGGTGGATATTTTAGTTGTTACCCAACTGTCAGAGATAGATGAGCAGAGGTGACTCATTTTTTAGAAAATGACAACAGATTAAGGTACTGTTCACATCTCGCTTTTTCTGTAAATCAAGTGGATACGTTTAGACACACAGCAAAAAAAAGTTTACAAATGTATGCAATTTTGTGGTTTTCTATCCTTTTCTTAACGTATACGTTTGACGGATGTGCATATGTTTTAAAACCTTTGTGTCCGTTTTTTAACAAAAAGCTTATACGTTGTTGTGAAACTTTTCTTCTCTTAAAATAAAGATTTGAAGGCATTATCTGAAAAAAAATAGAAATGTCTTACGTTTTCATCCGTCTCCTGTTTTTGTTTTTTTTGCAGGACAGAAAAGCATTTTCATTCGATTCAGACCTAATTCTTCTTGCAGTTGAGGGTTCGCTTCACCTGCATCCTATCTAGAAAGCCAGGACTCCAGTATGACAGTTCACCTTCACTGACACATTGTAGCAAACAGGACATAAGCGAGGCCTGTGCCGATGTGTTTAGCTCGCGGAGGATTAAAATTGTAAGTAACCCTCACCTGTGAGAAGTATTAGCTATGTGCAGGTTTTGGGCTTCCAAATGTAAAGAAGGGAGTTTCCATTCACTGACAGCAAGCAATGATCTTTATAATGGTGAGGAATGAAAACATAAAGTATATTGGAAAGTTGCAGGGAATTTTGTGATACATTGATTAAAGGGTTATTTCGCATGCCTGACCGGACACTCCGTTCATTTCAGGGGGGCTGCAGTGGGTACAGGGCCACTGTTCTCGTGATTGTGGGGGTCCTAGCAGTAGGATCCCCACCGATTTAATAGTTATCTCCTATCCTGTGGATAGAGGACAACTACTAACAACCGGAAAACCCCTTTAAGCTTTAGGTATCCTCTTTTTAAAGATGTCTCATATATCAGATAATAGGAGAGGGGGCACATACTTTTCGTGGCACTTTATCATAATATAGCAGGGACTCTTTGTCAGGGGTCATATAGAGTGTAGATTCCAGCCATGGGCTAATGTTAGTCTTTCCTACGCACTTATTTAGAGAGTCATTAACCTCACAAAATATGTTATAAACAGGAAATGCCAGGGTTTGACATCACCCGTGGCTGGAGCGAGCAGCTCTGCAGGACCGGCCCTTGTCATCTCTACATGTCCTTGAGTCGTCCTCATCCGTCAAGATCTGTTCCTGGAAAGGCTGGGTGACAACCACTGAGCTGGGGTAGACGTCCTGTATACCAATGCCACGTATAGGCTGTATCCTGCACACCACTGTATCCGTTCTTGCGGTCTGCAAAATCCGGATGCGGTCCGGGTGCATCCTGCAATTTTCATAGGGCCTACCGTAAAAACGCCTATTCTTGTCCACAAAACGGACAAGAATAGGACAGGTTCTATCATTTGTGGCCCAGCCGCACGGATGCGGACAGCAAAATGAATGGGTCTGTGTGCGATCCACAAAAAATATGGATCAGACACAGCAAAATTTGCGGTCAGCAAATCACAGATTCGCAGAATACAGATGTGGTCTGTGTGTCGGTTTTCCGCATCTTTTTTTGCGAACCCATTGTCTTCAATGGGTCCGTGGTCCAAATTTTGCGGACATATTCTATTTTTTGCAGAACGGACATACAGATGCAGAAAGCACAGATGATGCGTGTGCTTTCTGCATCTGCATGTCCGTTCCGCAAAAGGATAGAACATGCCCTCTACTTGTCCGCAAACTGCGGACTGCTGACTCATTGGGGTCAATGGGTCCACAAAAAATGCGGATGCAACAGACCGCATCCGTATTTTGCAGATCCGCGATTTGCGAGCCGCAAAAAAAACGGATATGGCCATGTGCATGAGGCCTAAGGCTCGTACTGCAGGTAAGCCTGTGGTATGGAGACACACCCATGTGAGTCAACAGGTACTGCAGTTATGGAACAGGTAAACTATACTGTAATTTGTGTTTGTAAAGACACTGCACTGTATATACTGTACATTCATGGCAGTGTAGGGGTTAACTGCCAGGTAATGAAGTAATGCTGAGCTCAGTCAGGAGTCAGTTTATGGGTCACGTTAAAAAGCACCCCCATGCCATGAGCACATTCCTAGTGTTTAAAAATAGAGGCGCCTCTGAGGATTATGTGGTCAGAGCAGTGTGTGCTCAGAGAGAACCAGCCACATGGTGGTAGTTAGCTAGCCAGTGGAGGTGAGTGGCGCTCGCAAATGGGTGCACTACCTTGAGGAATAGAGAAAGTAACGCCAGCAGCAGAGAAGGGTAGCCTAAAGCAGTGGCAGCCGACCTGCATTTCCTAGCTCCTGAACTTGTGACTACCCAGGTCGTCAAGAACAGGCCCGTCAACGTGCCGCAAGTAGAGAAACGCCTTTTTAGAAGCAGTCCAGACTGTGCCTGTCTTGCCTTTTATAATACTGCTGTGCACTAATGTGGCAGAAGAGCTGTAGGGCTCCCTAAGAAGGGGCAAAACTTGCACCCAATGCTAACCGGACCCCCCATCTACCATGCACCCTGTATTGTACTGCAGCAGGCATCACTTTTGGTGCATTATAAGCACTCCATTGCAGCACCCGGGATGGCATTTCTTATAAGGTGTATTTAGCAAATGCCCTGATTTTATGGGATGTCTCCATGACAGATCCCTTTTCTAAGGGTTGTACACCTATGACAGCGTCCTTTCTCTAGGCAGTGGTAAGCTGATGGGGGTTGTAACGGACCGTTTCAGCAGACAAGGGGTTAAAATCCGTTTAGGCGATATGCCCCTTTTCTGAGAGACAGGTACAGCTACTGCAGGACACCAACCTCCCGAACTGGATACAAAGTAGAATTCCAAACTGGAACCTCACGAATAGCTGCTAGCAGATGAACAGGAATCAGCTTACACTCCTGGCAATTAGTCTCTAACAGCATACAGCGGATCCCCCCAATAACGAGACAAGGCTCCATGTTGAGGGTCAAGCAGTGGTCTGAGGTGCTGGCACACCCAGCCTAGTTTTTATTACAGTCTTTTCAAATACAGGACCGCCCACAGGGAGGTATAAAACAACCAATCACATATCAGTTACAGCCCACATATTCCCTCCCCTTATCCTGAGTGGAAACTCAATTACACATACAGTTAAAACATACTTTCTACCTAGCTTTCATAACTCTAAAACCATACATCACATTCACATAAAAATTACATATTCACAATCAATCTATTCAGGGGAACAACATATTACAAAATGGCATGAATCAGACCAGGGGTTGAAAAGTTAGTAAAAGTATCTTTTGGGCCCTGGCTGGCAGCATGGCAATCTGGCTCAAGCAGGTTTTACAGAGACAATACATCCCCACAATGCATCATGGTTTCCTCCTCTCTGCCCTGGAGACACCCGAGGCGTAATCCAATTATCTCTCAAGACAAAGAGAAATCACCAATACACACGTGGGGACAATGGAACAGACATCACTTACTCAAACATACAATGTCCCACCCTTTAAAATACACATAGACATTTAACACATTCCCAGACAGCTCAAGTCTGAGTGCATATTATTAGGTGAATGGCACTCAGACAACATGAATACAATAAAATGAGCTAACTGGGTACCCTCACATAACATACAATACAATTACACAGACAGATGGTTCTGTCACACATCTCAAAACCCCACATGTCACCATATGGCTTGGATCTGAGCGCTCAGATGCCACAAACACAGTCAAATCGCCATGGGGTTTAAGTTTTGCATGGGCTGATGAGAGGGACCATAATCCTGGGGCAAGAGGCTGATAAACAGGCCTCTCCAAAACCCAGTGGCGAGGTTGGTTTCGCCACAGGGGTCAATCTGCGGTGACCGACTGTTATCACTGGACGCTGCAGTGGAAATGTAGAATTACACAGCGCCCCCTGGAGGCAACATGTAACCACCAAGAAATTAGCCATCCTCTGCAAGCACTTTTTCCCCCTTTGATTTGGAGGGGGGGGGGGGGGGGGCTTATAGAACATAGTCAATAGAGGTTGTCCATAAAGTCAGTCTTTCTTGCATAATGCAGAATCCAGGTGTGTAGAGTGCTCATATGCATCCACTATGGGTGTGAACTGGGCGCTCAACCTGGTCCCTGAGTTCTCGCTTTAGACTGTACCTCCGTGGGACACAGAATAAATCCGCCAAAATTATTGAATGCAAAAGTATTCCTCCAGGGGAAAGTACGAAGCCTTATGGAGGCTTCATTTATCACCTCACATGGTGCGTTAGGGTCTGTAATAATAACCTTTGCCTTGTGCATGACCCTTTGAGGTTATAGGTCAGGGCATAAGTAACATCCTTGCAGAACCCATACCTAATGCCCATGGGCGGCTTTACAGTTTTAAGTGCATCCCTTGGTTTCTACGCCCTCTTGTGGAAGTTGGATGACGGTGCGGTCTTGGAGCGGATTGTGGTCTGTACTTCTTGGTGCTTTTTTTTTTGCAGATTTAAGGCTCATGCTGACAACCCTTGTCGACCGGTGCCCGTATCACGGCCCGCAAACAGTGGGTCCCCAATATCCGGGTGCCGGCCGTTTGTGTACCACATCACAGATGCAGACCCCTTCACTAAATGGGTCTGCAATCTGGAAAGTGCAGAAGCACTATGGAGTCCGTTCTGTCCGTGCATGCACTACTTTTTTGTGGCGTGGATCGCAGACCCCATCCAACTGAATGGGTCTTACGGCAGCCCTACGGTCGTCCAGTCTACATTTTACAATGAATTTCCCTTATTTGAACTCAGGTCAAGACATTGTTCAGGCTAATCCAACACTTCGCATTTTCTCAAGAATTCAGATTAAGGTCTCATTCACACAACAATGAAAAAATGGTCATTAATAATGGGTCAGGGTGAGACCGCACGGTTTGATCTTGCCCTAATGCACACGCTGTCAGTTTTCCATGGTCATTTTGCATCAGTTTTTTACCCTTAGCCCTTTTTTAGCACTTAGTATACCTAATGTCCCCCATAGTGCCCCCTGTATATGAAATTCCTCCCTTAGTGCCCCCCAGTATGGATAATGCCCCTCTTAGTGGACCCCAGTGTGTGTGTGTGTGTATATATATATATATATATATATATACACACACACACTCACCTAAAGAATTATTAGGAACACCTGTTCTATTTCTCATTAATGCAATTATCTAGTCAACCAATCACATGGCAGTTGCTTCGATGCATTCAGGGGGGTGGTCCTGGTCAAGACAATCTCCTGAACTCCAAACTGAATGTCAGAATGGGAAAGAAAGGTGATTTAAGCAATTTTGAGAGTGGCATGGTTGTTGGTGCCAGACGGGCCGGTCTGAGTATTTCACAATCTGCTCAGTTACTGGGATTTTCACGCACAACCATTTCTAGGGTTTACAAAGAATGGTGTGAAAAAGGAAAAACATCCAGTATTCGGCAGTCCTGTGGGCAAAAATGCCTTGTGGATGCTAGAGGTCAGAGGGGAATGGGCCGACTGATCCAAGCTGATAGAAGAGCAACGGTGACTGAAATAACCACTCGTTACAACCGAGGTCTGCAGCAAAGCATTTGTGAAGCCACAAGACGCACAACCTTGAGGCAGATGGGCTACAACAGCAGAAGACCCCACCGGGTACCACTCATCTCCACTACAAATAGGAAAAAGAGGCTACAATTTGCACAAGCTCACCAAAATTGGACTGTTGAAGACTGGAAAAATGTTGCCTGGTCTGATGAGTCTCGATTTCTGTTGAGACATTCAAATGGTAGAGTCCGAATTTGGCGTAAACAGAATGAGAACATGTATCCATCCTCTGATGGCTACTTCCAGCAGGATAATGCACCATGTCACAAAGCTCCAATCATTTCAAATTGGTTTCTTGAACATGACAATGAGTTCACTGTACTAAAATGGCCCCCACAGTCACCAGATCTCAACCCAATAGAGCATCTTTGGGATGTGGTGGAACTGGAGCTTCGTGCCCTGGATGTGCATCCCTCAAATCTCCATCAACTGCAAGATGCTATCCTATCAATATGGGCCAACATTTCTAAAGAATGCTATCAGCACCTTGTTGAATCAATGCCACGTAGAATTAAGGCAGTTCTGAAGGCAAAAGGGGGTCCAACACCGTATTAGTATGGTGTTCCTAATAATTCTTTAGGTGAGTGTGTGTGTGTATATATATATATATACACTGACCAAAAATATAAACCCAACACTTTTTGCTCCCATTTTGCATGAGCTGAACTCAAAGATCTGAAACATTTTCTACATACACAAAAGACCCATTACTCTTAAATATTGTTCACAAATCTGTCTAAATCTGTGTTCGTGAGCACTTCTCCTTTGCCGAGATAATCCATCCCACCTCACAGGTGTGGCATATCAAGGTGCTGAGTAGACAGCATGAATATTGCACATGTGTGCCTTAGACTTCCCACAATAAAAGGCCACTCTGAAATGTGCAGTTTGATCACACAGCACAATGCCACAGATGTCGCAACGTTTGAGGGAGCGTGCAATTGGCTCCTCTTAGTGGCCTCCAGTACCATGCCAAATCCCCCCCACCCCAAAAAAAAAAATACTCACTTTAACCACTTGCATGCGCAGGAACACTCGCTTCTCACTGGAGGCAGCAGGACCTGCGCTCCCAGGGTGATCATGTGACGTCATCACTCTGGGAGCATCAGGTCCTGCTACCTCCAGAGAGAAGCAAGTGTTTTGTCGCATGCAAGTGGTTAAGTTGATTCGTTTGTATTATTATTTTAACCCTTGAAAGGTTCTTCATATGTACTTGTTAGCTGGTAGAATCTCTAGAACGACACCGCTCCATGCATTGTGGACAGGGCGGAGTTGATTACTGCAGATCTGCTCCCGTTCACGTCAGTGTGAGCTGCGCTGTAGTAACCAGTTCAGTCCACTACACATAATTTCCGGCGCTGGAGCTGCCTATGAACAGCTGATTGGTGGGGCTGTCGGCTGTCTGACCTTCACTGATCAGATATTGATCATGGCCTATCCCGAGGACAGGCCTTCAGTATAAAAGTAGTAGGAAACCCCTTTAAGCTACCCATTCACATTAGAGCTACATCAGCTGATCCTGCCCATTTTGCTGATACCAGCTGAGCCTCCAATGTCTATGGCGGCTTCCAAATTTCAACTACCGATCCCTTTTGGGGAGATAAGCTACAGGCAAGTGTATGAGGTTTTTTTTTGGGGGGGGGGGGGCAGTTGGGAGAGATTGGGCATAACAAGCGTGTATGTCTATGTGCACGTCCGGTCTACAGGTTGAGTGCGTATACTTTGGGATGAGATGTCTCGGCGGTCTAGGAGTAAGGCTCTGTTCACATCATGTTTATAGCCTCTATGTATAGTATATACACCAGGAAGGTGTCCTCTTGTCTTGGCCTTTGTTGGGCTGGTACGTGAGGAACGCAGTAGAATAATGCTTGAATATTGCTTTACGCTGGGATACAGCCTTCTGTCGAAGATGTACGCTGGGAGATTTTTGCAAGACCTAGAGGTAAAAAAAATATAGAGCGCCTTCTAAATAACCAACAGCAAAGATCGGTTTGCCCATCCGGATTCCATCGTCATGTGAGGTAGACCTTCACTTAGCGTTGACCATGTCCACATATAGTTCCTCCCATGTGATCAGACACGTTCTCCTATGAAGACCTGCAAGACCCCATTTAACACAGGTGTGCTAGCTGCTTTATTACCGCCCGGGAGGGGGGGAAGGCCAGACTGAGACTCCATAGACCTCCAGGCAGTGGAAAAAAGATCCTGGGCCCAGACAAGAAGCCTCCACCTGTGTTATCAGCCCTTGGACCACACACCTGCAGATCGGTATGTTGAGGGTGTTTACAGGTCTTCAGCCATGGAGAACCTGTTCCAAGCAGGCAGCAGGACCCGGACAGGCATGACGAGGAGACACTGAGTTGTCCTCTTTTGTCCACCTTGGGTAACATTTTATTATTACTTTTTTCATTTTTTATTAGCAGAAGTGAAAATAAAATGTTCACTTCGTTCTTCTTCATAAAACAAATTGTTGATCATAACAATACAAATTATATTAAAGGGGTTTTCTTATGAATGACGGCCCTTTTTAAAGAGTGTTGTAGTTTGGGGAGATCGCCAGAAAATAGCTAATTTTATTGCCACTACAGGGCAAAAGTGGTATTACATTCTGCCATTCAATTGAATTGCTCCTGGTCCCAACAAAGTGAAAGGCGCTGTTGGTTAGCGGCTCATGAATCCACCAGTGCAGTACTGCAGCCAATCACCGCCCACAGTGGTCATCTGTGCATGACCACTGAGGCCCGTGTTTGGCGGCAGCAGTCACATGAATGATGGGTATGACATCATGCAGCAGGACCAGCGGGGGCCCTAAGTGGTGAGGCTGGAGCTGCAGAACATTGAAAAGGTGTGGGCTTTTTTATTTTAAATCTCAGAACCCTCTTTGGATGAGATTAGAAAAACATGGCTGGCGTCTTCCAGAAACAGTGCCACTTGTATGCATGGACTGTGTGCGGTACTGCAGGTCAGCCCCATTCTCGTGACTGCTGCAATACCAGCTACAGCCGGTAGATAACAGTGGCAGCCATGTTTTTTTGTTCTCATGAAACCCCTCAGAGGTTATCTCATGACTGATGTAAAAATATCAGACAGTACATGAAAACCTCAAGGCCTCTTGCACACGACCGTATGGTTTTTCAGTATTTTGCCGTCCGCAAAAAACGGATCTGCAAAAAATACGGATGATGTCCGTGTGCATTCTGTTTTTTGAGGAACGAAACAGCTGGCCCCTGATAGAACAGTACTATCCTTGTCCGTTATGCGGACAATAATAGGACATGTTCTATCTTTGAATGGAATGGAAAAACGGAAATATGGAAACTGAATGCGTACGGAGTACATTCCGTATTTTTTTGCAGACCCATTGAAATGAATAGTTCCGTATATGGAACGCAAAAAACTGAACGTACACGAAAGCCTAAGGGTTCATGCACACAAACTTATTTTCTTTCCGCTTCCGGTCCGTTTTTTTTGCCGGACAGTATGCAGAACCATTCACTTCAATCGGTCCGCAAAAACACTGCAAGGTACTCCGTGTGCATTCAGTTTCCGTATTTCATTTCTGCAAAAAAGTAGTGCCTGTCCTATTATTGTCTGAAAATCATGGTCCGAGGCCCCATTCAAGTCAATGGGTCGGCAAATAATACAGAAAGCACATGGAACACATCAGTATGTCATCCGTATTTTGCGGAGCCATACTGTAGAAATGCTATGCCCAGCCCATATTGCTAATGTGTTTGGTGATTAATAAGTTACTGTTTCCGTATACAATCCGCAAAAAAACTGATCAAATTGCTCCAATTGCTAGATTGTCTTCAGGCTGGCTGCTCGGGGCTGTGTCCTTCCTGCTGCAGCTCAGGGTGTGACTGTCAAGGCTTCTAACAGAACATATGGCTGGTGGCAGCTGAGCATGTGCGACCACCTAGGTGAGGTGGAAAAGAGCAAACAGCAGGTGGCGCTATACAGATACATTTTATTGAATAAAACAGCGGCTATACAAAATGTTTAATTACATGCAATTACAAAAGAATTAAGATCCATGTGCTGGTTTGAAAACTGTAGAATATTTTTTTCATGGGACAACCCCTTTAAAGGGCTGAATTCAGAATAAACAGTGGAAGTCTCACATCTAGGACCCGCTTTACACCCAAATCTCAGACAGGATGAAAGTACCTGGGCAAATGGACCCTGTGTAATAATGCTGCGGGCAAATGGACCCAGTGTAATAATGCTGCGGGCAAATGGACCCCGTGTAATACTGCTGCGGGCAAATGGACCCCGTGTAATAATGCTGCGGGCAAATGGACCCCGTGTAATAATGCTGCGGGCAAATGGACCCTGTGTAACGATGCTGTATGCAAAGTGTCCACGAAAGAGATTAACCCTGGATACAGAAACCCTTCCTGCCTCCATTGTATTCTTATTACTGCTTGTTTGCTCTGTCTTGTGCAATGCTGGAGTCAGGGCCGGTTCTAGGTAAATTAGGGCCCTGGGGCGAAAAACAATAAGGGCCTCCCCTCCCCCATGACACTTTATGACTTTTACAGAAGAAACTGTATATTGTGTGGCACAGTGTAGGCTATATGTGTATAACAAACATATTTCACATGAAAACTTAGTTAATTGGCTTGACCCTTGGGGATCTCGGACACCACTTCAACACTTTGGCCGGGGGCTCGGCAGAGCTGATGTTGTGTTTTATCCTAATGAGAAAGATTTCATAATAAGGATTTGGAGAAGGGGCAGTGGGGTCGCAGAGCAGGGAGAGGCTGGTAATGCTATTAGGGGGTCATACCATGGGGGAGTAATAAAGCCCACTATAATGCGCCCCCCCCCCCCCAGTAGAAATAATTCTCCTTATAATGTGACAAACAATACCCCCTTGTAATGCCCCAGTTGAGCTAATGTTCCCATAGTGCCCCCATAATGTGCCAGTATAACATGCCCCATATATAGTGCCCCAGTAAATGCCCTCAGTGTCCCCCATAATTTTAAGTATAAAATACCCCTTCTCAGTGCCCCCGTAGATGACCCCATAGTAGTCCTTTCACTCCTTCCCCATAGTACCCACCATAATGTGTCCCAGTATAAAATGCCCCTATACAGAGCCCCCATATAAAATAACAGTTCTTTGTGGCCTCAGTAGATGCCCCTATAGTGCCTACCAATAATGTGCCAGTAAGAAGTGCCCCCAATAATGTGCCAGTAAGAAGTGCCCCCATAGATGTCCCCCAATAATGTGCCAGTAAAATGTGCCCTCATAGATGCTTCCCAATCATGTGCCAGTAATAAGAGCCCCCCCACCATCATGTGTCAGTAACAATAGCCCCCCCCCATATCATGTGCCAGTAGCTAGGGACCCCCCCTATATCATGTGCCAGTAGCCAGAGACCCCCCCCTATATCATGTGCCAGTAGCCAGAGCCCCCCCTATATCATGTGCCAGTAGCCAGAGCCCCCCCATATCATGTGCCAGTAGCCATAGGGCCCCCCCATATCATGTGCCAGTAGCCTGAGCCCCCCCATCATGTGCCAGTAGCCATAGTGCCCCACCCTATCATGTCCCAGTAGCCATAGGCGCCCCCCCCCCCCCCCCCGATCATGTGCCAGTAGCCTGAGCCCCCCCCCCCCCCCCCCAACACTTATACTTACCTCCATGTCAGCGATGTGATGCAGGCCTCTTCGGGCCTGTGTCCCACGCTGTATGGCTCAGGCAGCGCGATGACGTCATCGCGCCGCCTGCGCCGGACTCTGATAGGCTGCCGGCCTAGTGCCTGCAGCCTATCAGAGGAAGGGGAAGGGACGCACCTCTCCCTCCCCTGCCCTGCTGCACAGCCATCTGTATCGCTGTCCTGAGGACGGCGATACAGATGACTATGGAGATTAGCGCTTCTCATCTCCGTGTGACACTGACTGTCCTGCCTGCCTATAGTTAGTTGCGGGCCGGCGCGGGGGGGGGCCCCTAAGGACTCTGGGGCCCGGGGCAATTGCCCCCCCCTTGCCTCTATGGAAGTGCCGGCCCTGGCTGGAGTAAAGGCGACCAAACACGTAAGAAGCCGGGGGAAGGAACAACCTGGAGGACAGCCATGCTCACCAGACTCCCCCATAAGCCTTGAGTGAGTCAGTAAGGGGATAAATGGCTGCCAGATACATACAGTGCCGCTTGTCTTCTGGAGAAACATAGGATTTGATGGGTTAATGAGCAACCTAGAGCGCCCCTCCAAAAACGGTGTCAGAAAAATTCCCCTCCATAAGCAGCAAACAGCAGTGTCTCCATAAATAGTGTCAAGGTAACAAATAGTGGTAGGTTGTGGTGGCTCACTAGCAAGTAGTTACGGTATGGTGCTGCAAGCTCAAATAGAGGGAATCACCCCATCCTCTCTTAAAGGCAAATGTAGTAATAGGAAAATAAGCGAGCACTCATACACTTGGCAACCAGATTGACATATGCAGAAAATATTTATTAAATCCCCATAAAATACAAGTAATAAAATTTATAAGAACAATGTAGCAATAATATACAACATTACAGTCACATATATTGTGGTAGATATGATCGACACTATATTCATATGACTCAATAGTGTCGATAAATTCACACCAAAAAACTTCAAGTATATGCTGTTATTTGGGAAGAGGGGGTATTATCTTCTAGCGCTCTATCCCAATTTGGGAAACTGAATGTCACTGAAAATGTTGTAGGTGTATTCACTGGGAGCGCAACATGTTCATAAAGTGTCCACAGGAATCCTGATAATGTGAAAAGTCTCTTATAGCATATCCTTTTAAGGTCGATATGAGCTTTGGATTGAAGAAAACTTTAAATTGATGTTTGGCTTACCGTCTAGCGTCTGCTGTCTCCCTATTGCTTCAATGGAGCTTTAAATATTTGCCGGCTTATTCAGTCGCTCCATACAGCAAGCTGGTTTAAATTTCGCGGGAGTTCCAAAGATCGCGGGAGTTGCCACTCTGTTCCGCAATTTCCTTTGGTGCAGCTTTCGACGATAAGAATAGTTAATCCTTTACTGTAGAGATTTTCTTCTGTATGGCCATACAGTATTATCGGAGGCTTTTCAATGCAGGTACATCACTTGTTTCACCATACGCGTTACGGGTAGATTCACTCTCCCTTCCTCAGTGGTCCTCTGAGGAAGGGAGAGTGAATCTACCCGTAACGCGTATGGTGAAACAAGTGATGTACCTGCATTGAAAAGCCTCCGATAATACTGTATGGCCATACAGAAGAAAATCTCTACAGTAAAGGATTAACTATTCTTATCGTCGAAAGCTGCACCAAAGGAAATTGCGGAACAGAGTGGCAACTCCCGCGATCTTTGGAACTCCTGCGAAATTTAAACCAGCTTGCTGTATGGAGCGACTGAATAAGCCGGCAAATATTTAAAGCTCCATTGAAGCAATAGGGAGACAGCAGACGCTAGACGGTAAGCCAAACATCGATTTAAAGTTTTCTTCAATCCAAAGCTCATATCGAGCTTGAAAGGATATGCTATAAGAGACTTTTCACATTATCAGGATTCCTGTGGACACTTTATGAACATATTGCGCTCCCAGTGAATACACCTACAACATTTTCAGTGACATTCAGTTTCCCAAATTGGGATAGAGCGCTAGAAGATAATACCCCCTCTTCCCAAATAACAGCATATACTTGAAGTTTCTTGGTGTGATATATATTATTGAATTTATCGACACTATTGAGTCATATGAATATAGTGTCGATCATATCTACCACAATATATGTGACTGTAATGTTGTATATTATTGCTACATTGTTCTTATAAATTTTATTACTTGTATTTTATGGGGATTTAATAAATATTTTCTGCATATGTCAATCTGGTTGCCAAGTGTATGAGTGCTCGCTCATTATTCTATTACTACAGTGTCAAGATAATGCCCCCATAAGCTCTGAGTGCCCCCCATAAACAGCCAGAAAACTGCCCACCTCAATAAATGGTTCAGAAGAGTACCCCCATAAACTTTGTGAAAAGCTCCCCCCCCCCCATAAAAATATCAAAGTTCCCAAAAACAGCTCCAGAAAAGTACCCCAATGAACAATGTGAAAAAGCTCTCCACAAACAGAGCCAGAAGAGTGCCTCCATAAACAGTGCTAAAAGAGTACCCCCATAAACCGTGAAAGGAAGATTCCTCATAATAGTACTCCTATCGATAAATAGTGACAGGAGAGTGCCCCTGTAAACTGTGTGTGGGGGGGGAAAAAACCTCAATAAAAGTACCAATAGTGCGCCTATAAACAGTGCTAGAAAAGTGCCCCCATAAACAGTGACAGAAGAGCCCTCCAAATAAGTACCAACAGAGTGCCCCCATAAACAGTGCCAAAAGGATCCTTCATAAACATTGACAGCAGAGTACCCCATAAACATGATCTACACAGGGCTCCTATAAATAATATCTGCAGAGTGCTCCCATAAATAGTGTGAGAAAAGTGCCAACCCATAAAAAGCACCATTATAGTGCCTCAATAGTGTCCCTGTAAACAGTGTAATAAAAATGCCCCCATAAAGTGTCAGCTCAAGGGGTCTCCTTTAAATGGTCAGTGGAATCTAACACACATACAGCAATGGCGACTCCTATAACAAATAAACCTTAGGGCTCATGCACACAACCGTATGTATTTTGCATTCTGCAAAAAAAAAGATCAGCAAAGAATACGGATGACGTCCATGTGCATTCCGTATTTTGCAGAACGGAACAGTCCGTAATTCGGACAATAATAGGACATGTTCTATTTTTTTTGCAGAACGGACATATGGAAACGGAATGGACAGAGTAACTTCCGTTTTCTTTGCGGACCCATTAAAATGAATGGTTCCGCATACGGTCCGCAAAACAAAACAAAAAAAAAACAAAAAACAGGACGGACACGGAAAGAAAATAAGTTTGTGCGCATGACCCCATACGACACAGTCTGATCCTGTATGTTGGTTGACAATTGAGAGGGGCAGTGCGGTAACTCGTGTCTGCAAGACCAGACTACAGAGGGTGTTTGTAGTCTGTAACCATAGAGATGCACAGCTCGGCATAGGAGCAGTATACAGGATACGGTAGGAGATTTTGTGTTGCAGACCCTGATACAAGTACATAACCGCTGTGTAACTCATTTACTTCCAGTGCCTGGTAGCAGGCACTCCTGTGCCACTCAGCTGGCGGGCACATAACAGCAGGTGCCTGGCACAGGCTCAGCCCTCGCCCTCCTCTGTTTTCCTTTGTTAGCATGCAAGATCATTCCCCAGTTTTTTTTTGTGTAAAGCCCCAGAGGTGCATTACCACCTTTGCACCTTGCTACTGTCTCCTATGGTTAACCACGTGTCCTCCTATGTATTAATTTCCTATGGTCCTGCAAAATGTGTAATTATATTTCTTGTTATGTAACTGTTTAATTGTAATATGCCTGGTTCACCAGCAGGTGGCAACACGAATGGCAGAGCAACAGGTACATAGAATGGAACCTTCCTTTCCATTCTAACACCCCCCTCTGTGGTGTGGTGGGCGTTTCCAACTTGCTGCAGGAAGGGTGGGGAACAATTTAGTTCAGTCTAGCTTACCCCCTGCTAGGGGAAGGAAGCAGGTGCACGTCCCTGTTGGACGTGGCCTTGCGTAGGCCAGCTGGAGCACCTTCAGCTCAGCTGGACATGGAGGCAGAAGCTGAAAGTCTCTAAAGCCAAGAATAAAGTTCCCTGGACCAGTTTAGGGCTCATTCACACGACAGTGGTTTTGATCCGCATCAGAGACGCATTTTTTGCGCCTCGGGTGCGGACCCATTCACTTCAATGGGGCCGCAAAAGATGCGGACAGCACTCCGTGTGCTGTCCGCATCCGTTGCTCAGTTCTGTGGCCCCGCAAAAATTATAGATCATGTCCAATTATTGTCAGTTTTGTGGACAAGAATAGGCATTTCTATAATGCCGCAAATTGTGGAAGGCACACGGGCGGGATCCGCAATTTGCGGACCGGAAAACATGGCACGGTCGTGTGAATGAGCCCTTAGAGACAGACTACAGAAAGAAGTTGCAGCCTACAGCTAAAGCTAAGTTATACAGCTATCCTGTCAGCACAGCAGAGCCAGAGAGCAACAGACGTAGCAGAAAGGAGTTTGCCTGCCACCATTCATGCTAACGCCTGCTGGAACCAAGACAAAGTTTGAAGACTGTTACTGATGAACGTTTATTCAAGTAAAGCTGCTGTTTAACTATACACAAGGTTGGGACTCCATTTATTTCTTCATCCCCTTCAACAACAACCCCACCCATCACAGATAATGGGGGCATAGCACTAGGATATGCCCCCATTGTCCGATAGGTGCGGGTTCTACCTCTGGACCCCGCACCTACAACAAAAACAGAGCGGGGAGAGTTGTGGCTGGAGGACCCCAGGTTCCCCGGGGTCCAGCCACCACCAAGCGCTGCTCCCATACAAGTGAATGGGAACGCACCGCGCATGCGCGGTCCCTGCTCCCATTAGTTTCTATGGGGACGATGGAAATAGCAGAGCCAGCGCATGTGCAGTGCGCTCTCCACTACTTTCCCCGCACCTATAAGACAATGAGGGCATATCCTAGCGATATGCCCCATTGTCTGTGATGGCAAAACCCCTTTAATACTGCTGGATGTGCCACGTTATATTTTGCACTAAGTAAAGAGAGACTGTTCTACGTTTACTTCTGGCCTGAATCTTAAAATATAATTTCACTGATCCCCAGGGAGCAACAATCTGAGCGCGTACACAGTGACACAACGCCTCATCAGGACCACTACCACTCCCATCCTCTAGATCGGCTCCTCAGCGGCTCACTGCACGAGCAGCTACCATTTTGGCAAATTGCAGCCATCCTTGTATTTACTTGAATGGTCATTTATCTGGATGACTGTCATGTCACAATACACTTCCCTGAGATCTTTTGGCAATTACTTATATCCTGTGGGAACAAAGGATCGAGCATGATCAAATCCAATATGCCTGATCCTTCTTTCTTTCCACATTTGCTATTCAGGGGCGGTCGGGAGGCAATTATACACATCGGGGCTGCAGAAAGACCACTGCAAGGGGTTAATTATTGAGTTAAATGTTGGGATGAAGATATGCAAATCAGCTCTTTCCAAAAGGATAAGAAAGCTGAGCCTGTGATGCCACCAGATGTAGCGCAGCTATCCTATATGGCAGGGCTTTACCTTTTAAACAGGCCTTGAGACATGACTCGGATAATTACTGAGCCAGCACCTCATCTGCAGACAGCTGTTTTAAGGTGATTGACTCAGTGCAGAGCAGAGAGTACTGGCTTAAAGGGGTTATGCCATCATATAGGACATGACAAAGCTAGAACCAGCCCTGTACCTCAGATGGATCCAGAGATCTCTCCATTTATTGCTCTGCTAGATTGTCTTCAGGCTGGGCAGCTCAGGGAGCATGTCCTTTCTGCTGCAGTTCTCTCCCTATCACAGCTCATGGGGTATCCTTTCTCAGTGAAGGAGTCCTTTCTGCTGCAAATGTATCCCTATCACAGCTCAGGGGAGAAAGAAAGAAAAGAAAAAGGTTTTGCTTTCTTGTGGTCGTCTGTCTAGGCTGTTAGAGAGACGCCTGCCCCCTCCAGGTCTGAGGGAGCAGGCTGCCTCTTTCCCCCTTTCACCATCTTAGGGCTTTTAGGGAATCTTCAGCCTAGGCACGGGGACACGTTATTCCCACCTTCAGGGTCTGAACGTGGGCATAGAAGTCTAGGGAGAGCTGGTAGGGATTTGTCAGGAGGTGACCTTTATCCCCAGCTTCTTGCCTAGACACTTGTTTGATGGTATTCTGTGTATCTTGTATCCTGTCCACCGTGACACTTTGTGCTGCAGTTATTTCCCTGTGACTGCCACAGTTTCTAACAGAAGATATGACTGTTGGTAGTTGAATATTTAAACTGAGCATGTGTGACCACCTTACTGAGGTGGACAAGAAATAGCAAAAGAACAAACAGCAGGTGGCGCTATACAGATACATTTTATTGAATAGCTCAGTGGCTATACAAAATTTGTAATTACATGCAATTAGAAAAATATTCAGATCCAGGTGCTGGTTTGAAAAATGTTGAATATATGTTAAATTGGCACAACCCCTTTAACTGGCTGAGATGCCTTGGTCAGGTTTTAGGGGATAAAATTTCTCCTTATAGTTGGCGTGAGCACTGACTTATAGGATAGCTACCTTACATCTGGGGGCATTAGAAGCTCATCTTTCTCATCCTTTTGGAAATACTTGATTTGCATATCCTCCTCCTAGAAGACCATTGTCTGGCCTATAAGATTCCTTGTGCAGACTAGGAGTTCTCCATAAGGAAAAATAGTATCCCTGAGAAATGTTAAATGTGATTTATTATGTTTTTGTGCTCAAAAGCAATATATAAGGCAAACAGTCAACAAATTGTCAAACTGCTTAGGTTACCAGGGTGTTGGACCTGGTCCACACCCCTGGTTAGTTAGACAGTCTAGTCTGAGCCAGGCAAGAGACAAGACCTCAAAAATCAGCTCACACTACAGAAAGACCTGAGATTAAATAGGGGCTCATTTACGAACATTTGTATGCCAGTTTTTGGCATAAAAAAAATGTTGCATCCTCCCCTTTTTATGACTTTTAGAATTCCTGTTTGACAATAATTTGTCGCATGGCTGTTTTTGCGACACATAGGAATGTCAAGGGTTTGGCGGGGGCCAGCACTTCGGCCCAACAAATTTACTAACATTTACGTCTGGAGCGTCTAAATTTATAACTAGGTGCACGTCTCGTCATAAATTAGGCGCCTCTTCCACCAGAAAAGCCGGAGAAAAAGGGGAGTAAAAGACCGGTGTAAAAACCAGTCTTGGTAAATGACCCCCATAGACTCCAGACATCAGAATGTTTTAGACCTCAGACCAGACACCCCCAGCAATTCCTTGCCTTCTCCTGCGGCAGAGCTCGCATGCGCAGAGCTGTGTAGGTTACACACGGTACATTTTGGAGACGCGTAGCGTGCAGTCTGGAATTCTCCCGTTGATGTGTTGGGCAGGGTACGGCGTTAGACCTCGCGGTATCTAGTATTCATGTCAAGCATGATATATCGCCAGCTACTGATTGTACATGTTTCATGGCGGCGAGTTATTGCAATATTTTCAAAGAACAGAAATAAAAATAAAGTAATTTAGGGAAAGTACAAATTTACTGAATATTTTAAACCCGGGAAAAATATCGGGGGAGTCTGCATTGCCATGGTTTGCACCAAACTTTCTCAATGTTTGACAAATTTGGTGCATCTTGAGATGTTACTTCTACTTTCTGCACCAGCCCTTCACTGAAGTAAGATGGTGCCAATTTTTGCCTTTTAAAAAAAAAAAAAAAAAGTCATAGTTGATAAAGGTATGGCTACGTGGCAACTCGTGATTGATTCGATATAATGCATTTTAACCCCTTAAGGACCGGGCTCATTTTCACCTTAAGGACCAGGCCATTTTTTGCAAATCTGACCATTGTCACTTTAAGTGCTCATAACTTTAAAACGCTTTGACTTACCTAGGCCGTTCTGAGACTGTTTTTTCGTCACATATTGTACTTCATGTCACTGCTAAAATTGGGTCAAAAAAGTTAATTTTTTTGCATAAAAAAATACTATTTTTACCAAAAATTTTGAAAAATTAGCAAATTTCAAAGTTTCAGTTTCTCTACTTCTGTAATACATAGTAATACCCCCAAAAATTGTGATGACTTTACATTCCCCATATGTCTACTTCATGTTTGAATTGTTTTGGGAATGATATTTTATTTTTTGGGGATGTTACAAGGCTTAGAAGTTTAGAAGCAAATTTTGAAATTTTCAGAAATCTTCAAAATCCCACTTTTTATGGACCAGTTCAGGTTTGAAGTCATATTGTGAGGCTTAGATAATAGAAACCTCCCAAAAATGACCCCATTCTAGAAACTACACCCCTCAAGGTATTCAAAACTGTTTTTTCAAACTTTATTAACCCTTTAGGTCTTCCACAAGAGTTAATGGCAGATGGAGAAACAATTTTGAAATTTCTATTTTTTGGAAAATTTTCCAATATAATCAATTTTTTCCAGGAGTAAAACAAGGGTTAACTGCCAAACAACACTCAAAATGGGTTGCCCTGATTCTGTAGTTTGCAAAAACACCCCATATGTGGTCGTAAACTACTGTTTGGCCGAACGGTAGCACATAGAAGGAGGGGAACACCATATGGGTTTTGGAAGGCAGATTTTGCTGGACTGGTTTTGTTTATACCATGTCCCATTTGAAGCCCCCTGTTGCACCCCCAGTATAGAAATTTCAAAAAAGTGACTCCATCTAAGAAAGTACACCCCTCAAGGTATTCAAAACTGGGTTTACAAACTTTGTTAACCCTTTAGGTGTTCCACAAGAGTTAATGGCAGATGGAGAAACAATTTTGAAATTTCTATTTTTTGGAAAATTTTCCAATATAATCAATTTTTTCCAGGGGTAAAACAAGGGTTAACTGCCAAACAACACTCAAAATGGGTTGCCCTGATTCTGTAGTTTGCAAAAACACCCCATATGTGGTTGTAAACTACTGTTTGGCCGAACGGTAGCACATAGAAGGAGGGGAACACCATATGGGTTTTGGAAGGCAGATTTGGCAGGACTGGTTTTGTTTATACCATGTCCCATTTGAAGCCCCCTGTTGCACCCCCAGAATAGAAATTTCAAAAAAGTGACTCCATCTAAGAAAGTACACCCCTCAAGGTATTCAAAACTGGGTTTACAAACTTTGTTAACCCTTTAGGTGTTCCACAAGAGTTAATGGCAGATGGAGAAACAATTTTGAAATTTCTATTTTTTGGAAAATTTTCCAATATAATCAATTTTTTCCAGGAGTAAAACAAGGGTTAACTGCCAAACAACACTCAAAATGGGTTGCCCTGATTCTGTAGTTTGCAAAAACACCCCATATGTGGTCGTAAACTACTGTTTGGCCAAACGGTAGCACATAGAAGGAGGGGAACACCATATGGGTTTTGGAAGGCAGATTTGGTAGGACTGGTTTATTGACACCATGTACCCTTTCAAGCCCCCTGATGCACCCCTAGAGTAGAAACTCCATAAAAGTGACCCCATCTAGGAAACTACGGGATACGGTGGTTGTTGTTTTGGGACTATTTTTGGGGTAAATTTGATTTTTGGTTGCTCTATTTTACTCTTTTTTAAGGCAATGTAACAAAAAAATTAAATTCTAAAATTGTTTCTACATTCGCGATTTAGTTTTGTGGAACACCTAAAGGGTTAACATAGTTTGTAAAGTAACTTTTGAATACCTTGAGGGGTGTAGTTTCTTAGATGGGGTCACTTTTTTTTTGGAGTTTCTAGTCTAGGCTACATCAGGGGGGGCTTCTAATGGGACATGGTGTCAAAAAAAAAACTGTCCATCAAAATCTGCCTTCCAGAAACCGTATGGAGTTCCCTTCGTTCTATGCCCTGGCGTGCGGCTATATAGCCATTTACGACCACATATGGGGTGTTTCTGCAAACTACAGAATCGGGGCAATAAATATTTAGTTTTGTTTGGCTGTTAACCCTTGCTTTATTACCGGCAAAATGTTTTCAAATTGAAATTTTGCCCAAAAATGGGTGTTTTGGCACAGTTTTTATTTTATATTTTTATCACCGTTTATCAGAGGCGTTTGGTCAAAGGTTATTTTTATAGCGACGACTTTTACGCACGCGACGATGCCCAATATGTATGGCTCTCAGACTTTGGAAACACTAAGCAGGCATCCTAAAACTGCGGCCCTCCAGATGTTGTAAAACTACAATTCCCACCATGCCCTGCTGATGGCTGTAGGTTGTCTGGGCATGCTGGGAGTTATAGTTTTACAACATCTGGAGGGCCGCAGTTTGAGGATGCCTGCACTAAAACTAATATTTTTTGGGGAAAGAAAAATTGTTTCCGTGTCTCCAAAGTCTGAGAGCCATAGTGTTTTATGTTCTCTAGTGGACTGTTGGGGATTATAAAAATTTAGTACTCCATGGAAGTGTGATACTCCCTGAAGCAATTGATAATGCAGAGGCCCGGATGATCGGGGCACGTGTCACATTGAGTAGTGGTGTCCTTCCGTATCCCCCTCTTGTGACACACTCTGCACTTTTTTTGGGTTCGTCCCTTCTTTCCAGTATGGGGGACCACACCTGGAAAGTGTTGGCCAGGGACGATCCGGGCGCCTCCAGTTCCCGAGGTACTCCGGCCTGCTCTTTCCCGGTCCGAAAAGATCAGGGCCTTGAGGACTGCCTCATAGAACTGGAGGAATGTCCCTGTGCTGCCAGCGCTTCGGCATAGTACAAAAGAGTTGTACATGGCAACCTGTACCAAGTAGACCGCAACTTTTTTGTACCATGCCCGTGTTTTGCGCATGGCGTTATATGGCGTGAGGACTTGATCAGAGAGATCAACTCCTCCCATATACCGATTGTAGTCGACGATACAATCGGGCTTGAGGACCGTTGCCGCGGTACCTCGCACAGGGACAGGGGTGGTGCCGTTACCGTGGATTGTGGACAGCATAAGGACATCCCTCTTGTCCTTATACCTGACCAGCAACAGGTTTCCACTGGTAAGGGCACGGGTCTCACCCCTGGGGATAGGTACCTGGAGGGGGTAGGCAGGGAGGCCGCGTTGATTTTTCCGCACGGTCCCACAAGCGAACGTGGATCTGGCGGCAAGGGACCTGAACAAGGGAATGCTGGTATAAAAGTTGTCCACGTACAAGTGGTAACCATTATCCAGCAGTGGGTACATAAGGTCCCACACGAGTTTCCCGCTAACACCCAGAGTGGGGGGACATTCTGGGGGTTGAATACGGGAATCTCGCCCCTCGTACACACGAAATTTGTAAGTGTACCCTGAGGCACTCTCACAAATTTTGTATAGCTTCACGCCATACCTCGCCCGCTTTGTGGCAGGGGGGGGTCTGGGTTAGGGTTAGATGGATAGATGGAAGTTTGGAATAAAAGTTTTTTTTTTTTTTCCTAACTAACTTTTCCCTTCTTTCCCTGCCTAACGGTGCCTCTCCCTCACTGACCCTAACCTACCTGGGTGGCGATGGGTGCAGGAGGGTGATGGATTCCGATTAGGGGGACACAGGAGCTGGTGCTGGACGATGCTGCACGGTCAGGGTGCTGGACAGGAAGAGGAGGGGAGAGAGGAGCGCAGGAAGTTTGAATCTCGCGCCTCTCTCCCCTGCACCAATCAGCACCCTGGACAGCGGCGTTCAGCACCAGGGCCAGCACCGCCTCTCCAAATCCTCGGACTGCGATAGGTGGTGTAAAATTACGCCACCGATCGCAGTCTTTTTCCGGTTCATCGGGTCACAGGACACCCGAATGGACCGGAAACGCAGAAAACCGCAGGTCTGAATTGACCTGCGGTTTTCTGCGATCGCCGATACGGGGGGGTCAAATGACCCCCCCCTGCGTTGTTACGGGATGCCGGCTGAATAATTTCAGCCGGCGTCCCGTTCCGATTAACCCCCGCGGCGCCGGAATTCCGAATTTAAGTCAGGACGTACCGGTACGTCCTTGGTCCTTAAGGACTCGGGAAATAGGGCGTACCGGTACGTCCTATGTCCTTAAGGGGTTAATGGTGTGACCGGCTACGACTTATGCAACAGTCGCAAAAAATCTGTCCAAGTCTGATTATTATTTTTTTTGGGCAACTGTCGCATTGCAGTCGCAGCATGTTGACTTGTGACACCATTGAAATACATTAAATTAAATGTTGCACGACATAACCTTTTGTGTTGCATGACACATGTCGCCGTGTAACCATACCCTAAATCTAGAGTGGAATTAATTACCATAGTTAACCACTTCCACTCTTCAAAATTGGAGTAGGTGATGTAAAATGCTACATTGCTCAAAAATAAGCCTCTTACACACGACCGTATTTTGTGGTCCACAAAAAACGGATCCGCAAAAAAATTACACAGACGACATCCGTGTGCATTCCGTATTTTGCGGAACAGAACAGCTGGCCCCTAATAGAACAGTACTATCCTTGTCCGTAATGCAGACAATAATAGTACATGTTTAATTTTTTTGCGAAAGGGAAATACGGACATACGGAAACTGAATGCACACGGAGTAACTTTTTTTTTTTTTGCGGACCCATTAAAATGAATGGTTCCGCATACGGTCCGAAAAAACCCCCCGAATGGACACGGAAAGAAAATACGTTTGTGTGCAAGAGGCCTTATATCACCATACAATGCCAATTTAATACTGCTTTAGAGCCCAAATAATACTTCTATACAATACTCAAGTAAAACTTCTTACAAGACTCTAAATACCTTCGTACAGTAATTAAATACGTACTACCACCATGCAATGCCTGTTACTGCTCTATAGTGCCCAAATACACCTATATACAATATTTATATAATAACTCCAATAAGAACCCCATTAGGTCATTATAAAAGAGTGCTATATAGTGCCCAAATACTATACAGTACTCAATACCTCCAATAAGACTCAAAATAAGACCCCCATACAGTGACTGAATAATTTGTTTCCCACGTGCTGGATGCTGCCAGAATGCAGTCCATATAACTGGGTCCGGTGGCGATTCGGCCACGATCCGGCAAATATGCAGAGAAACAGCCGGACAAATACCGCTGCACGCAGTGTTTTTTGTCCTGCCGATTTCCAGCATTCTATGCCGAAACAGCCTGATGGCAGCGTGAAACAAGCCTAATATTGCCATGGAATGCCAATTTAACACAGCTGTATAGTGCCCAAATAATACTCCTATACGACTCTCAAATATTACCTCCATTAAGACTCTAAATCATATTCCATACACATTGAGTAACTGAATAATACCACTATACAATGACAATTAATAATGATGTATAGTGCCCAAATGATACTCCTGTACAGTGCTCAATAATGCATGCTGTTGTGGTAAATATTAATAGTTGTAATCCGCTCGCATCAAAGTTTGTGTAAGGAAAAAGGTGAATCCCTTCTCTCAGCCCCAGTCAGAGACAAACCCAGGTGTTACCATCTTGATTGAAAATTCTGAGCAACTCCTTCCGCCCTGCTCAGTCTGCTCACCTTTATTTACTAACAAAAGGTGTAAAAGGGGCTGGACAGGAAGTGATAACATGCAGGAAGTGATGTCAAAGGACAGGGCGGGGCAATCAATGTGGCCGGGCAGACAATGCACACGCCCCATCCCTGTATAAGGAAGGATGAGTCATGTCCATTGTCTGATCAGCCAGGTGGCCGCCCACCCCCCATCACTGTCAGCATGGACCTCATTCAATACTGCTCAAAGGTGATCAGTATCTAAAAAAGATCATTCTACTGGTTCCTATAGGTTTGAGATTATCTGCGAGACATTGCTACGGCTATTGTCAGTATACGGTACTAGTATACCGACAAGGCAGATATGCATGTCTTAAAAGCAGATATGTCTCCAAGCCCATGAGAAGGTTTTCATACTGACTGTTTTACCACTGGTCCCGATTCAGCCAAAGTACCCTCTGCTAGAGCGCTCCTTGGCTAAATCCGACACAGGGAGACAGATGACAATCTATAAAAACACACACACATCCTAAAGTAAAATGTCCGCATAATAAAATTTCCACAACAATGCCTTCTCAAAACTGTTATGCATATAGTAAACTATACCAGGACAAAGTAATTAAAGGGGTTGTCAACCCCTTCTCATAATCAAGCAGCTGCTTCCGTTTCCCTCCCATACCGCCACTCCCCCTCCCTCGGCAGTCAGCTACCCATCATGGCCACTGCAAGGAAAATGTAGCATTACCTGGCAGCCATTCATGTGAATGGTTATCCATGCGATGCATGGACTCATCTGGGAGGAGATCTCCATTCTGGCACATAAATGGGGGGATCCAAGCAGGGTTTCTCCCTCTATGATGTCCATATACCCCACTAGGGTCTAGGAGGATAGTGACCCTGTGTAAGTGTCACGGAACCATGAACCAGACGTACAACAAGAGATAAGTGAAAATAAGAAGGCTTTATTGAAAATAAAGCTGTAAAGCAAAAGTCCAAACGGATGGTGAAACCGAGCAGAGTCTTTGCGAAGCCAGAGGTCAGGAACCAGAAGGGTAGTCAGACGAAGCCAGGATCAGGAACCAGCAGGGTAGTCAGACGAAGCCAGGATCAGGAACCAGCAGGGTAGTCAGACGAAGCCAGGATCAGGAACCAGCAGGGTAGTCAGACGAAGCCAGGATCAGGAACCAGAAGCAGCAGCAGTCTTAGAAGCATGTGAACACAAGAGGACCAAGCAAGGAACTGAAGCCACAGACCTCCTATATATATGAGCTAGGCATCCAGCTCCTCCCAGGGGAAGGAGGAGCCGCAGGGTGGAAGGCTACAAGAAACCCAGAAACCAAGATGGCCGCCAGCACATGTCAAACGAAGGAGAGCAGCAAGCAGGTGAGACCATGACAGTACCTCCCCCTCAAGGGCCCCTCCTCCGCGGAGCACAAAACGGTTTCTGAGGGAAGCGTGCGTGGAAGGCTCGGAGCAAGGCAGGAGCATGGACATCTGCAGAGGGAACCCAGGAACGCTCCTCTGGACCATAACCACGCCAATGGACCAAAAACTGCAACCGACCGCGGACCAGGCGTGAGTCCAGGATATTGCTCACCTCATATTCCTCACGATTGCCCACTTGGACCGGACGAGGCCGAGGAACCGAGGAAGTGAAACGATTACACACCAGTGGCTTCAACAGGGAGACATGAAACACGTTGGAGATCCGCATGCCAGGAGGAAGCGCAAGGGCATAGGCTACCGGGTTTACCCTGCGAAGCACTCGGAAGGGACCAACAAAGCGAGGCGCCAGCTTGGGAGTGGGCACTCGAAGGTTGAGGTTGCGGGTGGACAACCATACACGGTCTCCGACCTGGTAGGAAGGAGCAGGCGCTCGTCTGCGATCAGCCTGGAGTCTCTGGCGCTGCGCAGAGACCTCAAGGGACTTCTGGATCTGTACCCAAGAAGCACGTAGGACGGAAAGGTGATCCTCCACAGCCGGAATATCCTGGGGAGAGAATACCTCCGGTAACACGGCAGGTTGGAACCCATAATTGGCCATGAAGGGAGACGTCCCAGAGGAAGAGTTCACCGCCGTGTTCCTGGCAAACTCAGCCCAAGGCAGGAGGTCAACCCAATTGTCTTGGTGATCGGAGACATAGCAACGAAGGAATTGCTCCAAGGCCTGATTGGATCGTTCTGCGGCCCCATTGGACTGAGGGTGGTAGGCCGAGGAGAAGGAGAGATGAATCCCCAACTGGGAGCAAAAGGCGCGCCAGAACCTGGACACAAACTGACTCCCCCGATCCGACACAATCTCCTTAGGCAAACCGTGCAACCGGATGGTGAAACCGAGCAGAGTCTTTGCGAAGCCAGAGGTCAGGAACCAGAAGGGTAGTCAGACGAAGCCAGGATCAGGAACCAGCAGGGTAGTCAGACGAAGCCAGGATCAGGAACCAGCAGGGTAGTCAGACGAAGCCAGGATCAGGAACCAGCAGGGTAGTCAGACGAAGCCAGGATCAGGAACCAGAAGCAGCAGCAGTCTTAGAAGCATGTGAACACAAGAGGACCAAGCAAGGAACTGAAGCCACAGACCTCCTATATATATATGAGCTAGGCATCCAGCTCCTCCCAGGGGAAGGAGGAGCCGCAGGGTGGAAGGCTACAAGAAACCCAGAAACCAAGATGGCCGCCAGCACATGTCAAACGAAGGAGAGCAGCAAGCAGGTGAGACCATGACAGTAAGACTTGGTGTCCTCACTTATAGCATCTCACCTCTATGGCGATGTGAGGTCTTTACTCCCTGCCTACTAACCCCCATCTATGCCCGTTTCCCTCCTGACTGACTATCCCTTGTTGCCATCAGGACCACTGCCATGAACCTGCCTGGCCCAGTTTTCACCAGTTTTACAGCTTCTTGGTTGTCCTAACTTCTGGCTCCATTCATGGTTCCTGGATCCTCTCACACCTTGGTTGTCAGTTGTCACCCAGGAGGTTCCATCTGGTAAAGATGGCCTTCTACATTATATACATATTTTATCATGTCACCTATAGACTCTGCTGTAACATCTAACTCCAGCAGAGGGTGCCAGCTCCGACAGGAAGTGGGCAGAGAATACTGCTCCAGTGTGTGCACACGTGTGCAGAGAACTGGTTGTGTAGCTCAGTCACAGCCGGAACAGCCAGTATGGTGAACAGTCACCAGTCACAATGTAGAGCCATTAGAAACTGGATGAACCGCAGAACTGGTAATTGGGTTCCCATGTGGCAAGTCTGGCATATGACCTCCTACAGTTGGCCAATTTGTCCTCCGACAGAACTCCATGTAAAAGGGTCAGGAACTTACATGTGTGACCCAGGGCCATCACCACTTGAGTATAAGAAGTGACTCGCATGGACTCGGCAAGATTAAACTTTAACAGCGGTTGACTCATTGAGGCAATGAGCATATGGTTGCAGTCTCTAAAAGAAGGCCCAAACTTGTTGGTTGCACACAATAAGGCGTCACAGAGCTTACTTACCACCAGCCACAGGACAATCTATTCACCCAGGCCCTGGTACACATATGCAGGGCCACTAGTTCACTTACAGTAAGTGGAAGCAGGATCTAGTGGTCTGACTGGGTCACAATCTTTGGTCACCACTATCTCCAGGGTATCAGGTTTGGGCCCACCCTGGTTACAGGGTGGTCTGACACCATTTGCTACTTGTGCTCGTGCCAGCAGCCCAATCAGCGCCAGCAGTACCAGAGCAAGTCCACAGGGTAGGCAATGGTCCATCACTACCCTGTTGGATCTCAGGGTCCTCCAGTTTCAACCATGTTTGTTGGTAGGAGGAGCTACATGTGGCTCCTCCTTTATTTGACCTGGACACACCTAGCATGCAACCCGTTACAGCACGTGAACACATGACCCTTGACCTCCCTACCGCATGCCCGCCACTAGAGTCTTAAAGGTACAGTGCACATGGAAAATGACAGCCTTAGCCACACATACAATGCTCAGTGCAACCTATCAAACATGGCTTATTACAGTATGCTGCAGGAAGAGGATGGAAAGGGCTCCTAGTGGTTCATGTGGTCGGCATCGGGACGCACCTTCAGTGCTACCTGGTGACTGAATTTTTAGTTTTTGGGTGGAGTTTTACTTTTCACCTGTCATTCTTGTGGCCTGTATGTTCCATACGTGAATGGAACGTGCGCCCTTTAAAAGCATCAGTCGTGGCGGTTTCCGACGTTGTCTTTGGCAGCAATCCTGGCTCCATTCACCAAATATTTCCTGCCATGTAAGAGCGATCATCAAAGTCAGACGCAGGTCTAATCTCCAACCCAAACATTCCACATCAGCCGCCCCTCCGGCTATTTATAAGCTGTAATCTGGGGAATTTTAAGTGTAAGTAAAGACATGCGAGCAGAAGAACTTGACATCTACGGCCACAGAGCAGCACGTAATCAGTGGGGGCTACAATATCATCACACCATTACAGGGACCCCTTCAAATCAGTGGTATGTGATAGTAAGGGGCATGGGTAGGGTTTAAGATCATGTTGACAGACATAAGAAAATATTTAAGAGCATTCTTAAAAAGCACGTCTTTAAACCAGACATTTAGCCGGTCTTCTGATAATAAAGCATCTAAGCCTGAAATCGGGGATAAGGGAGCAGGTCACCACCCCCTAAATTCTATCCCTTACCTCCTGACTGTATGAGCCGCCCTCGATGGTAGGGGGCTCATACTCCCGAATCTTGGCCCTACTGACCCCATCGATCCCTGCATAATGGCGTCAGGAGGCAGAGACAACCGATTCCTCCTAGAAACAGAGGAACCGGAATCTCACGCAGACCTAGCAACAAAAGAGGATGATGGCAGCTAGCGGGAGACAACACGACAGGTAAGTGTCCCGAAACAGCAAACGCAACCGCCAACAGGACAAAGATGGACACTTGCCTGACACAGCTGCAACCAGGAACTAGAGCCGTCCACGTCACAACCGCTGGATACTAGTAATGCGCCTAGGCCCAAACACACAGCAGGAAGGACCCAGCACCACCACCCAAACACTGAATCCAGTAGTCACTACCTGGACCACCATGCGGGATGATGCATGGCAGCCCCAGGCAGCGCTAATAATAGTTCCCCCTCCGGGGAACTTCCAGGGACCCCCTTTCAGATGCAAAGACGAAAAGGGGAAATGTCTAGAAGACCTGCTGGACACAACATCAACAGACCAGACATGTAACAACACACTAAACAGAACAACCAAACCTCAAATCAAACAGACACATAAGGAAGGGTGGAGACATGGAGAAGACAACGGGATGACATTGCTAAAAGACCTTGATGTCCAACAAGGTGGCCCTCAATGACTGGGCAGATGGCCTTGCCCAAGAATGGAGCATAGCTTCCAGCCCACAGCAAGGCAAGAGCCCAACTAACCTCCATGCTACAAGCCTAGGCTAAATAGCTCCAAGAGACCACACCCTGATCCAAACCTAGTCAGAAAATTAACCCCACGCTCACCAAACAGCAGGAAGACACTCCTTAAAGGGGAAGTGCACGTGCAAACCAAAAACTATACGTTGCCACCGGCAACCGTGTCACGGTCAAAATAACATAGGCAGTGACACCGCCTGGTAGGGTGGATCCTGCTGATTAAAATGATACCTGTCTTCTGAAAATCGGTTGCTGTGTTCCCAAGAAAATAGACTTTTATTCTTTATGCGTTTGAGGACTTTAGTGCACCGAGGAGTGGGGCCTAACCGCTTAGTGCACCTCAGCCTTCCAGCGCTGGCCACCACCCCTCGGTGCACTGAAGCTCTCAAATGCATAAAAAATAAAAGGCAGAGCAATGCTGGGAGTTGTGGTTATTTAACTGGGACTGAATGTTAGGGCTGAAGGGAAGGATGTTATTTACATGGGACTGTACGTTGGAGGGGTGATGTTTACATGGGATTGCATGTTGGAGGCGGCTGGGCAGGGGGTGATATTATTTACATGGGACTGTAGGTTGAAGGCGGCTGGGGGAGAGGTAATGTTATTTACATGGGACTGTATTTTGGAGGGGGCTGTAGATATAGATGGATGTTATTTACATGGGACTATATATTGGAGGGGCTGAAGGGAGGGGAGTGATGTTATTTACATGGGATTGTATTTTGGAGGGGGCAGGAGAGATAGTGTGATGTTATTTACATGGGACTGTATGGTGGAGGGAGGAATATAACTATAGGGGGCACTGCAGGGGGCATTATAAATACAGGGGGCATTATAAATACTGGGGGCACTCTTCAGGGAGAGCATTATAACAGTAGGGGGCAGTATAAATACTGCGGGCACTGTAGGGGTATTATAAATCCAGGGGACATTAAGCGTTCTTATTACTTCTGGTGGCTCTATAGGAGGGACTTATAGATCCGCCTTATTTCTACTAAGAGCAATATGGGGGCCTTATTACTACTGACGGGTCTGCAGATTGCTTTATTACCACTGGGGGAATAATAGGGGGCCTTATTTCTACTGGGGGCTTTGTGAGGGTATTATTAATACTGGAGGGCTCTTCTACTAATAGGGGCACTCTTGGGAAGCACTATCACTTTTGGAGGCACTGTAGGGGGCAGTATTACTAATGAGGGCATTCTAGAAGGGAATTACTATTGGTGGGACTATGAGGAGCACTATTACTATGGGGGGGACTCATTTTCCCTCAGGATAGTATTTGGGTATATTAGGGGGCACAGCGAGCAGCAGGATGTGGGGACTCCAGGTTGGGGGATGATGATAGAAAAGTGAGGAAGCTAAGATGTCTGTGTGTCACACTCTGCAGAGATGACGCGGCTGAAAGAAGTTGTATGGACCAAATGGAGAAGATGATGACAGAGAAGATCTACATAAGAGGAGACGTCACCTGGGAGGCACTGGATGTGACAGGTATGTGCTACTGTACAGCTTGTGCAACGGGCGGCCTTTCCCCGGGCCCTCTCTATAACACGCGTCCCAGGTGTAGGAAATGCTGAGTGGTATGTTGCAGCCTAAAATGTCTCTTTATGTGTGTCACGGTGCTCCTACCTGGATACAACTGGACCTCAGGCTTTGACTCCAAAGCAATAAATAGGGGAAATAATTGAGGGATTTGAAGAAATAACTTGAGTCCAGACCCTGAGATGAAGTTCAGTGGCAGTTTACTTTGAATAAACGTTTCTTCAAACAGTTTACAGGCTTTGTCTTGGTTCCAGCAGGCTTTAGCATTAAACTGACATATACCTACAATGTTGTTCACTCACAAACAACGACACATGCCCAGGATAGTCAAAAAATATAAATCCATTTTATTGCAAAAAGGCCATATACATAGTGCAATAGAGCCGGATATGGGGTAACGCTGACGCCACTTATGCAGTGGGCCAGGATACGGGTGGGGATAATAGTCTGTATTTGTTCATGACGCCAATTGCAGCGTGCGCAGGATACTACCCAAGGGCTCTTCCAAGCTGTTATAACGCACGTCCCAGATTAGGAATGCCAGAGTGGTGTAATAGCCTATAATGTCTTTATAGACTGGTGATAATTGTGTCAATGGTGTCTCCTACCTGGGTACGGCTGGACTCCTGGCTCACTTGCAATAAATTTGAGTGTAGTGATAGTAGGAGTAATAGAGAAATTTTTCAGCAGAAATAATGTCCAGACCTTTAGGTGAAGTTCAAACGTTTCTTTACTGAAGATAACTTGTATCCAAGCAGTATACAACTTTGGTCTCTGGTACCAGCAGGTTTTAGCAATCATTGGCAGGAATAAATGCTTCTGCTTGATATGGGCGGAGCTTGCAGGCTAAGACGTCTGCTTGAGAGCTCTGTAACTGTGGCAGGAATTAATTGTCACACACACAGGGGGTGGGGTAGTGACCACTGAACTCCACCCTCACCCCTGTCCCTGCCTACTTGCAACAAGCCGCGTCAAAACCAAGAGCGCAGAAAAGGTACCGGAGGAGCAAGCAGAGAATCGTCAGGACAAGCCGAAGTCAAACCAGGAGAGCACGCCAAGACCAGAGGATGAGATGGACGGGAAATCGGAAGCCGAGCAGGAACAAACAAACCAGGTGAGTATCCTGCAGGAAGGACCTCAATAACAGGCAATCTGTGGCCAGCAGATAGCCTGTTTTAAATAGAGCGCTGGTGGAGTCATGTGATGTGACCAGCGTCACATGACTCCTGAGTTCTGATGCAGCCGAGCGCCGAGTGATTAGCTCGGCGCTCAGCCCTATTGCGGTTGTCATGGGAACGAGCGACGCCAGGGCGCGCTTATGACGCGAGTGCGCCCCGGCCGTCCCCGCTTCCCAGAACACCGCATTGTGACATTAATCTTCTGCACTTTTCTGTACCTTCTGCTTTGTGGGGACAGACTAGCTGAGGAGGATATGGCTTCTCCTAGGTCTCAGGACTTAACTCACAGATAGTTTCTCAGGTGTTGCTTTCTTCCTGGAACTCTGGAGATTTTCTGCTTTCTTCTCATCCAGCTGAGGCTGCTGGTCTCAGACTGGGAATTTGATCAGGTCTCAGCCGAGACAAGATCCTGTCTTTCTTCCCTATGCAGGGGATCTCCTAGACACACACCCTACCCCTAGCAGGGGGTGGGCTACACTAACTCTAACTTCCTTCTCCACCCTGGCTGCAGGATGTGGGAACAGTCCACACCTCCACAGAGGGGGAGCTAAACTGGAATAATCCATTCCAGCATATATACACTAAACTGTAACTAGTACCTGGCCAATGTGTTGCTGCCACCTGCTGGTCAACCTGGAAAATTACAAGGAAACAATTGAATTTAACATGGTTTTAGATGCACATTTGAGAAGACATAATATAAATTATATCTGATGACAATGTAAAGGCTTTTAGAAGACAGTAGCGGGGTAGAGGCGTGTAGTAACACAAAAGCAGCAGGATGAGTTATGAAGTGTTTCGGGCAATATTATCTGCTCATATTCAGCCAAATGCTTCAGAATTCATTGGACGACGCTTCACAGTGCAGATGGACAATGACCCAAAGCATGCTGCAAAAGCAACCAAAGAGTTTTTTAAGGGAAAGAAGTGGAATGTTATGCAATGGCCAAGTCAATCACCGGACCTGAATCCTATTGAGCATGCATTTCACTCGCTGAAGACAAAACTGAAGGGAAAATGCCCCAAGAACAAGAAGGAACTGAAGACAGTTGCAGTAGAGGCCTGGCAGAGCATCACCAGGGATGAAACCCAGCGTCTGGTGATGTCTATACGTTCCAGACTTCAGGCTGTAATTGACTGCAAAGGATTTGCAACCAAGTATTAAAAAGTGAAAGGCACATATGCAAACTGTTGTAATTCCTGCACCGTTCACCTGATTTGGATGTAAATACCCTCAAATTAAAGCTGACAGTCTGCAGGTAAAGCACATCTTGTTCGTTTCATTTCAAATCCATTGTGGTGGTGTATAGAGGCAAAAATGTTAGAATTGTGTCGAAGTCCCAATATTTATGGACCTGACTGTAAATATGTGCACTATAAAGCATAAATCTCACATAGTGGCCAGCCAATTATATCACATGGGTATATCCCACAGTATAGGTATATCCCCATACAGAGTACATAACTAGGGAGTGTATAATAACACTAATAAGAAATGCTCACCCAAAGCTCAATACAGCAAGGGCATGGGATGGGGAGAATGAAAGAGAGAAATCAAAGGATAAGACACCAAGAAAACAACAAAAACAAGTGAAAACAGACAGAAAACAGGGAAAAGAAAAGAGAAAATCCCCCCATATTCATTGGGGCTTGGGCCCCGGATCTTTTGAGACCCTAGCAACGCCCCTGTCCTGCGGATCGATATCTTGAGATTCAGCAATGGTGATGTAGAAGAGCTGGATATGTTGTACAAGGTACTACAAAAGGTAGTCAGGTGAGCCAAGGTTCAGAAATGGTGATGTAGCAGAGCTGGATATGTGGTACAGTACTGCGTAATAAAGGAGGTAGTCAGACGAGCCAAGGTCCAGCAGTGATGATATAGCAGAGCTGGATAGACGATACAGTAATGGGTAATGCAAAGGGTAGTTCGATGAGCCAAAATTCAGCAATAGTGATATAGCAGAGCTAGATGTGGTAGAATACTAGGTAATACAGGAGGTAGTCAGACAAGCCCAGGTTCAGCAATGATGATGTAGCAGAGCTGGATATGTGGTACAGTACTAGATTATACAGGACAGAGGTAGTCAGACGAGACAAGGTTTTTCCCATCATTCTGTCAATGATTTTGAGCCAAAACCAAGTGTGATCTAAACCCAGAACAGGTGCAGATCTTTCTCTTATACCTTATGTCTGTGGAGGCTCCAATCCTGGTTTTGGCTCACAGTCACTGACCAAAACACTGACGTGTGAATAAAGCTTTACTCTTCGGCCCGGTCTGAGGTCCAGAGCGCTCTGGATCAGGTTTTCAGTAAGAATATCTCTGTACTTTGCTACATTCAGCTTTCCCTCAACCCTGACCAGTCTCCCTGTCCCCCCAGCATACCACCACCATGCTTCCCTGTAGGGATGGTATTGGGCAGGTGATGAGCAGTTGCCTGGTTTCTTCCAGACATGATATTTAAAATTGAGGCCAAAAAGTTCAGTCTTGGTTTCATCAGACTTGAGAATCTTGTTTCTCAGTCTGAGAGTCTTTTAGATGCTTTCATGTGTCTTTTACCGAGGAGAGGCTTTTTTCTAACCACTCTACATAAAGCCCAGATTGGTGGAGGCTGCAGCGATTGTTGGCCTTCTGGAAGTTTCTCTCATCTGCATACAGGATCTTTGGAGCTCAGCCAGAACCTCTTGGACCCAGGCCCTTCTCCCCCGATTACTAAGTTTGGTGGGGATGGCCAGCTCTAAGAAGAAGTCCTGGTTGTTCCAAACATCTTCCATGTATGAATTTTGGAGGCCACTGTGCTTTTGGGAAGTTTCAGTGCAGCAGAAATTTTTTGTCTTCTTCTCCAGATCTGTGCCTCCACACAATCCTGTCTCTGAGCTCTACAGGCAGTTATTTCCTCCTCATGGCTTGTTTTTTTTGCTTTGATCTACATTGTCAGCTGTGAGGTCCTCATGTCCAATCAGCTGAATTTGCCACCGGTGACTCCAATCAAGGTGCAGAAACATCTCCGAGATGATCAAGAGAAATGGGATGCCCCAGAGCTAAATGTCATAGGTCGCAGCAAACTGTATGAATACGGTACTTATGTCCATGAGAAATGTTTGTTTTTCTTTTTTATAAATTTGCAAAAAAATGTAAAAATTCTGTTTTCACTTTTTCATTATGGGGAATTGAGAGCAGATTGATGTGTAAGGGTACTTTCCCACTTTTGTCAAAGTTTTCCGGTATTGAGTTCCGTCCTACGGGCTCAATACCGGAAAAAAAACTGATCAGTTTTATCCTAATGCATTCTGAATGGAAAGCAATCCGTTCAGGATCCATCAGTTCAGTTCTTTTACGGTATTTGGACAGAGAAAAAACCGCAGCATGCTGCATTTTTCTCTCCGGCCAAAAATCCTGAACACTTGCCGGAATACCGGATCCGACATTTTTTTCCAATGGAATGTATTAGTGCCGGATCCGGCATTAAAATTGCCGCATGCGCAGACCTTTAAAAATGTAAAAAAAAATATAATGGATCTGTTTTTCTGGATGACGCCGGAGAGACGGATCCGGTATTGCAATGCATTTGTGAGACGGATCTGAAAAAATAAAAAGGGACTGAAGTCTTTCTGAATGCACTGTATAGAGCCCTGTGGCTTCTGTATACACCTATACCGAAATCTCTTCCTGAAAAAATTCTGTGCTAGTGAAGATGCATTGAACATGAATGGTGCTTTTGGAACTTAAAGGGAACCTGTCACCAGTTTTATGGTGTCCTAACTAAGGGCAACATAAATAAGTGATTGATTCTCTTAGCAAAATGCTGGGTCACTTTGTCAAATCTGCCAACATTTTGTATTGAAAAACTACAGCTGATAATGATAAGTCATGAATATTCATGAGCTCCTGACACTCCCCGCCTACCTGCTGCTGATTGACAGTTTTTTTCCATATGAATCAGCAGCAGGTGGGCGGGGGAGTGGCTATAGCTCTGAATTAAATATACGCTGGACTCAATGACATCACGCTGGACTCAAATCATTAGCATGTGGCATCTTTGTGTGTATATTATGAGGTATCCATCTGTCACACCAGTAAGTGAATACATCTAAGGTACTTTTTAGTAGTTAATGATTGTATATAATTAGTTAGATTATAATCAAATATCCACATGACAGGTTTCCTTTAAATTTCTGCTCATATTTCAGAGCTGGGTTATTTTAGGCCAATCGTGACGTTACGTAAGAACACTGTTTTCAGCAAGTAATCAGATATGAAGCCACAACGTTAGCCTCCCGAAACAATAAGAACTACTTTTAGAAACCTCACATCTTGTTGGCGAGCTCCGCTGAACGCTGACTTATCAAGAGTTCCTTTCCAATCGATGACTGGCTTCTGATTTAATTGTTATTTTTCTTTCTTCATCTTCTCTGGGATGGAATATAATGGTGTTATCGTGGTGGTGTAAGCAAGTGCAGCAGGAAGGCGCCTGAATCTCCTGCCAAGCTGAAAGGGCAATCTGGAACTAAGCATTATATTCATTCTGTATTGGCAGTGTTATCTATTGTCTGCTACTTACAAAGCTGTTCTAACATCTCTTGCAAGGCAGTTTAATCACACTAAATAGGTGCAGTCATGCAAATCCAATGAACATCTTACCTCCAGGAGGTCCTTCATCTTGTGTTGATTATGATAAACAGATTATGCTGACTAAAGCATAAGTCACCAGTACTTAATGCCGAAGATTCCTCGTACAAGTCATTCTAATTTAGAAAGTCAGTCAGATGACTAGCAAAACGGCTACAAGAGAAAATACAAGTCCAGTTGCTCTGACATATTAATACTGATGTGGGCATAGGGGAAATAAAATAAAAAAATTCCCCCTCTGTCGGCGCCCCAACGCCAGGTGGAGACCTAGGCAAATGCCCTTGAGTGCCTAATTGTCACTGCCGGCCCTGGGAGAGATGTTAGAAGTTCAAATAGAAGGAAGACTCAGGAGTCTATTTGAGAGATCTCTTGTTTTCATTGTTGCTGCTCATTATCAGTCAGGTGGCTCTTTATATGTTCCGCCTCTCACTTGTTTCCCTGCGGCTGATAGTTCTTCTGTGGAGTGCTCTGCTTGTGTGGTGGTTCTCCTGTTCCAGTTACATCTCAAGCTAAGTCCTTTCCCTTTTCTTGGTGTGTCTGTCCTGACTAGGCCTCAGGGAGACACTAGCTCCTTCAGTTTGGAAGGAGCCGGTTGCCTCTTTCCCTGTTCCCTAAGCTGAGGGTTTGGTGCAGTGTTTCAGCAGTCTCAGGTTCCTGTGCATGTGCATTTCTACCATTTGAGATTTGCACATGTTGTGAGCAGCTTAGGGAGAGTATCAGGGATTGCTAGGAGGTGACCTCTTTATTCCCTAGGTTTGGGGCCTAGTCTGTTGTTGTTTAGTTGTGGTTTCCTTTGGTTGTCTTTCCTTCCTTGTACTTCCCGTGACACTAATTAGAAATAAAACCTTGCTACTAATATCTCTCATGATATATGACCTTAAAGTTTCTATTGGGGTTCAAGGTATGATAAAGAGCTCTTTAAAGAATGGATATCTGTGAGATGTAAGGGGTTAAATTGGTGGGCCTCTAGTGCTCCCACTATATGGCCAAGAATCACCATATGGGGGAATACACAATGCCTCAGTGTGCTCAGAGTACTTAAAGGGGTTCTCCCATGATTAATGTAAAAATTGAAAATCGGACATCATATAGCACATGACAATCTATAACAAAGTTAGAACCAGCCCTGTACCTCACATGGATCCAGAGATCTCCACATTCATTGCTCTGTTAGATTTATATCCAGCTGTCAGCTCAAGGGGAGTGTCTTTTCTGCTGGCGCTAAGGGGGCGTGTCTTTTCTGCTGGAGCTAAGGGGGCGTGTCCTTTCTGCTGGAGCTAAGGGGGCGTGTCTTTTCTGCTCTCTCCCTATGATATTTTTCATAGGACAGCCCTTTTAATGAAACGCTGCTTTGATGGGACTGCACAGTCCAGATGTTTCCCCCCTCCTATACAGCTGTTTGGGGGCACATTCAGCACCCAGTGCTTTAAGTTTAAGGATATCTCTCAGTATCACTCTAACAATTCAGGCTCTTGTAAAACCTGCATTTGTCTCAGCTGAAGGTCCATGTGTTCTGAATGGGGTATGGGGAAATATAAGCCTCTGTCCAACACCTCTGATGGGGCTGATCTCTACAATAACAAAAGGATTGGACATATTGAAATCAAACTGCAGGGCGGCTTTCTTGCATTGAGAGACATGCTTTACAGCAACCAAATGGATATTGGAAACTGTGGTCTGGAGATAATTGACTTCTATGAGACCCACGCTTTGTGACCCATGCAAAAGTAATTGTGCAAGGAGGGGGAGGAGGTAAGCTGCGGCCCATCATCTATTGTGAATGGTGATTCATGTGTCATCCATCTATCTATCTATCTTACCTATTATTGTAATCCGGCCTGCAATGAGATGACTGGTTAGAAGTGATCTGTACAGTACGGTAAGGGTATGTTCACACAGAGTCTTTTCGTCATGGATTTTGGTGCGGATTACGCACCCAAAAACTGAACCGAAAACCCTTGCAAATAGTCTCCACTTATTTCAGAGAAAAAAACGCTTGTTAAATTACATGGTGCTGTTTTTTGTTCCACTAGCAGTTTTAAAAAAACTCGGCACGGAAAAAACAAGTGACATGTTCATTCTTGGTTCAGATTCTGCACAAATCCACATCCAAAAATCCCACCGAAATGGGCAGGATCAAAAGCCGCGTCAAAGAAAAATTCATCAAAAGCCGCGTCGGAATAAAAACCTCATTCAAAAAAACATGAGAAATCCTGAAGTGGATTCTGGATCAATTTTTTTTACACTAAGTGTCAGCTTTCTGTGAGGCTTAGTGTGAAAACTGCAGGATTTCAAGATTTTTAACAGGATTTTTTCAAATAATAATGTAATATAAAAAAAAAATCACAATAAATTCTTAAAAAATGTTTAACTTAAAACCATAATCTGAGACTTAAAGGGTAACTAAACTTTGCTAAAACCAAGGGGCAGAAATGTTGATTTGAGTGCTGTGCTCCTTTGGCCTCCATCAGCTCTGATCAGGTTTTTTCTGAGAGCTGAGCATGTGGTGTATGGATCCATAGTAAGTATAGGGGGTCTGTACATGACATTAAGCACAGAAGATGAAAGCTGAAGGGGCACAGTGTTCAAATCAATTATTCTGCTCCTTGTTTTTTTTTTAGCAAAGATTATTTACCCACCTTTTAGATATTGATGACCTATTCTTTGGACAAGTGATCGATATCAGATCGGTGGGGGTCCAACACATGGCACCCACACTGATCAGCTGTCTGCAGCAGCCACTGGAGTGGAAACTAAGCAGTGGATGGAGTTGGGAGCAAACAGCTCCGCCCACTGTGTAGTGGCCGTGCCAGGGTACTGCAGCTTATCTCCCATTTAAGTGAAAGTAACCTGACATGGCCTCTACACTGTGGACAGAGTCTTCTTAAAGATGTTGTCTCACCTCTCTAGGATATGCCATCAATGTCAGATGGGTGTAGACAGGGGCGGATTGGCCATAGACCTTACAGGAAAATTTCATTTCATTTCATTTGTATGGCATGAGTGATGACTCAGAAATAGGTTCGGTAGTATTCCTTTGATCAGGTTTAGGCAATTGTAAGTTAGGGAGTTCTCTAGTACTTTAGCTTTACAGGCGAAGAATAATTAGATTTACTTTAAGTCCACTTTCCATAGCACTCAGGTACTAAATATACTATTTTCTACTTATCTTGAGCTATACAATAAGGGCGTTTCTCCCTTGCGGCAGGCAAACTCTCTGCGACATTATTTGCAGGATGCTCTCCTAAAGTATTCAGGTTCACTATATCTAGGAAGGCTTCTAGTGAATCAGGACAATTATGGCCTTTAATCATCCGGTTGTATCCAGGTACTTGGAAAGTTACTTTTGGTCACTTGTGCTTGTGAAGTCCATATGCCAGACTCGGCTCTAACCTTCACTAGGCTTGCTTTATATTTAGACGTAGACTTACTGTCCAGTGCTAAGCTACTTTAACTACTTTTAGTTTGTCCTCTCCAGGATTGATCAGGTCTCGGAGGAAAGAAATTTTAACTGCATCGTGGATAAGGCCTGTTTCTCTCCTCCATTAACTTCCTTCTTCTTTCTCTGACTCTCACACACTGACTAACTACTTCCTCCCTGTTCTGTCCAAGTAATGACAGCACCACCTAGGGGTGAATAGATGTAATCACAATGCCAGCCTGATAAATAGGAAATACCATACATTGCAAATACATTAACTAAATAGGCAGATGTTTAAAGTGTCCCTTTTACACAAGTATGTGGGATGCTGCAGGAGGAACACCAGAATAACAACAGAAGGGGAAAGACAAAGAACTAGACCTCAAGGCTAGGCAGAGGGGAGCGGTCACCTCCTAGGAACCCCTAAACCTGGCCCTGACTCCTGTCAGTATGTATAGACCCTGAAGGTGGCAAAATACATACGCCAGAACCTAAACCCTAGGAGCCCTGAAATTCCCTAAGGTTAGTGACAGGGAATAAGACAACTGGTTCCTTCCCAGGTGATTGAACCAACGTCTCCCTGAGGCCTAGTAACAACCAGCACAAGGGAACAATCAAATGCAACGAGCAGTACAACTTATCTTATAGAAAATGGATGAGCAGGAACACAGGAAAGGTCCACACACCAACTCTTCCAAATCCAAGCAGAGAATATCAACCGCATGGATTGAAGAGTGGGACCAAACTAAATAGGGAATGTAGTAATGACCACCAGCTGCACCTTACAAGAGGTCTGGTCATTACCAAACAACATTGAGAATCAAGAGACTGTCAGATAACCCCACGTGCAGCCAGTCTCCCAGATCTTCTGACCTCTGACACGGGAGGAACCGTGACAGTCTGAGATGAACCAACCCCTTTCATAGCCAGCTAATTGCTGGATCGGTGGATGTCGGACCCCCACCGAACGGAGGATAGGTCTTCAATATTTCACTCCCTCCTTTAAATAACAGGACGTTTTCTGAAGACACAGAAATCCCAGAAATGTTGCGCATTTCCAAATCCACAGCACTTTACAGTACAATACATGTGGATGGGATTTCAAAAACCCAGTCTACGTATAGCGGGAAAAATCCGTGCAATAAAATAAACCTGCTGCAGATCCACCCCGTGTGCATTACCTTGCAGAAAATCCGCAGGGTGTACAGGTGGCCTGTGGTCACACCTGGTGAATATGAGGATAGCGAAGCTTAGGCTGGATTTACATCACCGTTTCAATTTCTGTTTTTCTGATCCGTCAGAAGAACAGGAGAAAATAAAAGGAACCTGTAAAAAAAAAAGGATACTGTGCATACGTTATGCACATTTTGCATCTGTTTTTAGCAACCTTTTTTTTTTTAGATGGAAATTCCAGGTTTTTTTCGCCTCCAGTCTTCTGAAAGCAACTTATTAGATGCCTTTACCAGCCGCTCGCGAACAAGCTGAAAGAACGTCTCCGTGCGTGACAGCTCCAGTTTGCTCTTTTTCTGGGTGATTAAGAAAGCTAACGGTGTCTATTGCCAGCTCCATTCTCGGTTCTCTAATAATTTGTGAAAGCAGAAAGTCCCAAAGACCAAGAGGTCTATATTTAACCTGAACGTCAGACGGTGACTAATACCTAACAGGTCGCTGCCTTCAAACCACAGGATCTAAAACTTTCAGAATTCCTTCAGTCTGTAAAACTAAACTGATATTCCTGGCAAAGGAGAATTTTACATACTCATCAAAAATAGACATTAACCCGTCAGTGTTTCTGGGTTTGTCGCTGAGATGATTAAAGAGGAGCTCCACTGCACAATCCGGACGATCTGGTGTGGTATAAAGACCCACCATATGGATCCTTCACTGATGAGACACTTGACATAAAATGGTATGCAGAACATGTACTTCTCTGGACCAGGAGAGGTCCAAGTTGTATTCTGCTTTTTATTATTTTTAATTTTTAATTTGTTTCTTCCACGTATGCTTTTTTTTATATACCTGCCTGTGGAGCTGCAAGTTCATTGCTCAGGGGGCATTCCATGTGAAGCTGGAGCACCCACCATATTCAGTGCAGAATAGACATACACACTCCGTCCACTGGACAAACGCACATGGACTTTCACACACATGCCCTGTCTTGACTATCTCTGCTTCTAGAGCTGCAAGAAGAGTAGTCAGTGGACATTCCCCTTGAAACTGGATCACCCATATTTAACGTAACGCACACACACTTTCAAAACACATGGACTCGCACACAAATGCCCAGTCTTGACTTTCTCTGCTTTTGGATCCGCAAGAACTGTGCTTAGTGGGTATATAATGCCCCGCTAGGGGGCATTACCACTCTTGTCGCCCCATCACTATCTCCTATGGTTGATCCTGTGTCATCTTATACACATATTTTCAGATCCTGCATATTGTGTATGTATATTTCCCTGTAATGTTATGTTAACATGTAATGTGCCTGGTTCACCAGCAGATGGCGGCAACAATGGCAGAGCTAGTTTACCTAGAGTGGTAACTTCAATCCATTCTAGCCCTCTTTAGAGAGGGAGGAGTTTAGCTCGTGAAGGTCAGTCTAGAGCAGTGTTTCCCAACCAGTGTGCCTCCAGCTGTTGCAAAACTACAACTCCCAGCATGCCCAGACAGCCTTTGGCTGTGCGGGCATGCTGGGAGTTGTAGTTTTGCAACAGCTGGAGGCACACTGGTTGGGAAACACTGGTCTAGAGGACCCCCTGTAAGCGGAAGGCTGTGTGCCAACCAGCAGAGCCCGTCTGCTCTGTTGGGCCTAGAGGCCTAAGCTGAGTGCCTCTAGAGTCAGGAAGGAAGATTCCCTGGATAAAGATACAGATCAAGAGAAAGATAGAGAGAGACAGAGTCAGACTACAGCAAGTAAAGTTCAGCAGAAAGAAAAAGTTTCTATTTATTCCAGCCAGCATAGCAGTGTTGAAAGAGTACAGATGTAGCAGAGCTAATTGTGTTTGCCTGCCAGAATTAATGTCAAAACCTGCTGATAACCAAGATAAAGTTGGAAGTTTGTGTTCTGATGAAAGTTTATGCCAAGTAAAGCTGTTAACTACTTCAATACAAGTCTGGACTCAATTTATTCTGCAAATCCCTCAACTATTAACCCTATTTACACTGCTTCGGACTACAACGCCTGGGGTTCCAGGATATCCAAATAGGAGCACCGTGACACGTGCATTCACACCTAAAGGAACACTATAGGCAGCCCTTACACCACTCTGGCATTCCTACACCTGGGATCCACTACCACCTTCTACAAAGGAGGACCCTGTCCCTCGTTGCTGAAATGCAGCTGGCGTCACGACAAAACTTTTACTTATGTAATGTAAAACACACATGAACTCGCACACACATGCCCAATCTTGACTTTCTCTGCTTTTAGATCTGCAAGAACTGTGCTTAGTGGGTATTCCCTGTGAAACTGGAGCGCCCACAGCACGTCATGTAAGACACACCCAATTCCTAAACTCATGGACTCGCATAACCATGCCCAGTCTTCACTTTATCTGCTTCTGGAGCTGCAAGAACAGTGGTCAGTGGACATTCCCCCTGAAACTCGAGCACCCACCCTATTTAATGTAAAACACATACATTTCCAAACACATGGACTCGCACACACATGCCCTGTCTTGACTTCCTCTGCTTCTGGAGCTGCAAGAACTGTGCTTAGTGGATATTCCCTGTGAAACCGGAACGCCCACCATATTCAATGTAAAACATACACGCACAAAACACATGGACTCTCAACACATGCTCTTGACTTTCTCTGCTTCTAGAGCTGCAGGTTGAGCATTAGTGGGTGTTCCCTGTGAAGTAAGCTGTCCTCCTTCCAACTCTCAAAGCTCTATCCCAGAGGCGGTGAACTTTTTCTGTCCTGTAGGAACACCCACCATGTTTAAGGCCCCTTTCACACGAGCGAGTTTTCCGCGCGGATGCATTGTGGGAGGTGAACGCATTGCATCCGCACGGAATCCTGACCCATTCATTTCTATGGGGCTGTGCACACGAGCGGTGATTTTCACGCATCACTTGTGCGTCGCGTGAAAATCGCAGCATGCTCCTCTTTGTGCGTTTTTCACGTAACGCAAGCCCCATAGAAATGAATGGGGTTGCGTGAAAATCGCAAGCATCCGCAAGCAAGTGAATCACCATGGTAAAAGATCATGTGACGTACCATGTGATGACCGGAGTGACGTCATCAAAGGTCCTTGACCTATAATTAATGCTTACCACAGGTCCTATTCAGTAAAGGGGACAGAAGCAGATGCCGGGCTCCGCGATCAAGTGGATTAAGGTGAGTTAAATGTTTTTTTGTTTTTTTTAACCTCTCCAGCGCTGTTTTACTATGCATTCTGTATTCAGAATGCTATTGTTTTCCCTTATAACCATGTTATAAGGGAAAATAATACAATCTACAGAACACCGATCCCAAGCCCGAACTTCTGTGAAGAAGTTCGGGTTTGGGTACCAAACATGTGCGATTTTTCTCACGTGAGTGCAAAACGCATTACAATGTTTTGCACTCGCGCGGAAAAATCGCGGGTGTTCCCGCAACGCACCCGCACATTTTCCCGCAACGCCCGTGTGAAAGGGGCCTAAGGGGGTTTCTGTGACCAGCAATTAAACATCTCTTGGCTGCAGGAGAAAGTTTCCAATTATGCTTACTATCTGGACGTTGCACCCCCTCATGTGAAGCCCCTCTTTGGAACACCCTACATCCACTGGTGTCACGTCCTTTACAAGGTTTTGAGTCTTGTCTATGGACGGGGACGCCACTGCTGCAGCCCAGGAAGGGATGTGCTGTGGACTGAGCCAGAACTATATGTCTCCCTGGCGCATACTCCTGAACCCACCTCATCCGCGCCTGTGCCATTGACACAAATAGTTCAGGCCCAGTCCACACAACCTCCCCCATCCTGGGATGTAGAAGCAACGTCCCCCTCCATAGACCCAACCAGAAAGCTGACATTGGCAGAAGTAGGATTTTCCTTCATCTGCTTGGGTTCCAGAGGGTCCAGTCAATGCAACTTGGAGACGGTAAGTAGATTGGAAGCTTTTTTCTGCAGGCAATCGATCATTAATTAAGGTGGGTTATGGGGTCCTGGAAACCCCTTAAAAGCACACTTATGCCTACTATGCACATACCCTAAATAAGATAAATGAACATTTGCATGCTCCTCACAGACATGGGCTCGCTGTTACCCATTTCGTTCGACTTCCATGACGTGTCCCAGAAAGAGGGCCACTGCCCCAGATGACGATCACATTTGGCTTTCTTGGCAACCACAAGCCCCCTGCACCTTCAGTCTCGACATCAGTCGCAATCTTACTGGATCCAGCTGCGCCTTTCCTCACCACAACCGGTGGGTTTGGTTTGCCAAGACAACCGGCACTTGCTAATGACATCGGGCCTGGCTGCCAGGAGAGTCAGACTTACCTACGGAATGTGATTCTATCCTTGTCTGACTCTTGTAATTGTGCACTGATCCTGACTTTGACTCCTGGTTGACCCTGACCTTGTTCCTTAATTTCTCCTCTTCCTTATCCTTGGGAAAATTCACCTGGTACCTGTTGTTCTGATCCCTGGCTGCAGGGCCGTAGCTAAAGGCTCATGGGCCCAGGTGCAAGAGTTCAGCTTGGGCCCTCCATCCTTCATTGCTTTGTGGCCAGGGGCAGGGAAGCACATAGCCCTCCTGCTGCCTGAGGCAAAAATTTAAACAAACCCCCCCCCCCAAGCATTTTATTAAACGTTTGCACCAATAACAAACCAAAACGAACAGTAGTCAGCAACAGATCACAGATGACAATTTGTCAGATCTTATTATATTGTATCATACTCGATAGACCAGAGGTCAAAATCAAGAACACGGAAGCATCAGCCTTTCCTGGCCAAGCTACTCCTCAGTGCCTCACCACCCCGCTAAGTGGTGGTTGCTAATGAATCCCCTTCCGTACGTCTTCCCTGCTCCTCCCAAATTGCTAATGGGCCTGCATGAAGTGGAATAGTCTCAGATGAGTAATCTCATCCTTCCTCCAGTATGGAGCTATATATGGCCTCCACCTTTCAAAGAACTTCTTAGAATGCGTTTCCTTATGTCTTTCAACCTCAATCCTCTTACAGCAACTTACGAAGGTGGGCAACCAATTCCCCGACAGATGGAACTTGAAAATCTACCCAGTGGAGAAAAATAAGCGGTAAGACTGTGAGAAGCACTGCATGCAACAGCTTGGGGACTTGTCTAACACTGGAGTGCTACAGTTTAGGCTACTTTCACACTAGCGTTCGGAGCGGATCCGTCTGATGTTTCATCAGACGGATCCTCTCCGATAATGCAGACGTTCGCATCCGTTCAGAACGGATGCGTCTGCATTAAAACTTAGAAAATTTTCTAAGTGTGAAAGTAGCCTGAGCGGATCCGTTCAGACTTTCCATTGAAAGTCAATGGGGAACGGATCCGCTTGAAGATTGAGCCATATGGTGTCATCTTCAAGCGGATCCGTCCCCATTGACTTCCATTATAAGTCTGGACGGATCCGCTCGCCTCCGCACGGCCAGGCGGACACCCGAACGCTGCAAGCAGCGATCAAGTGTCCGCTCGCTGAGCGGAGCGGAGGCTGAACGCTGGCAGGCGGATGCATTCTCAGTGGATCCGCCTCCACTGAGAATGCATTGGGGCCAGACGGATGCGTTCGGGGCCGCTCGTGAGCCCCTTCAAACGGTGCGCACGAGCGGACACCCGAACGCTAGTGTGAAAGTAGCCTTACCCCTCAGGATGGAATAGTAGGAGGAGAAGGCCCTTAAAGGCTATGTACACCTTCGGAGGCAATTTTTTTTTATGATTGCATGTTACTCATTTTCGGATAAAAATTATTTTTTCAATTAAACTTTATTAAAAATATTAAGCTGTTCTTCTGTCACAAAGGGTTAACTGCTACTGTTAATTTCACTTTGTACTGAGAGGTCATAAAACACTATTTAAGCCACATTCTTATTGTTAAGATAAGAACTGAGCTATAATGACTGTTTATAAGGTCAGAGAGCAGAGAAAAGGAGTCCGTCAGCTCCTGGTCTGACAGAAAATCCACAGCTCAAAATGAGTACAATGCAATAATTTTTTTTCCCCCCAAATGTGTACGTAGCCTTTAAGTAGAGTAATGGTTCAGAGCAGGGGCGGCCTGGGAACTTAAAGTGGTCCTGGAAAAAAATACTAAAAGTGGCCTAGTTTTGTAGTTGGGTCCAAATTGATGGAAGGCAGGGCCAGCAATACCATACTGTGGCACATTATACCACCCCAACAAAGCCAAAAACCACAGTCCATCACAAAATACTGCCAGCAGCACAAAATACATTCCCAAAAACTTCCACTGGCCGACCGTGAGGAGGGCTCAGCCGCCCCCCTGGACATCGTCCCACTGGGAAATGTCCCTGTAAGGTCTATGGCCAATCCGCCACTGGTTCAGAGGGAGGATACACAGTATATTTCAACAGCACATCTCAATAGCTGCATTTTTTCAGTAATGTAGTTTTTTCAAGGCTAGCACAGTGACCCATTCAGTTCTATGAAGCCGTGTACATCCGTTTCTAGTCACGGATCGTTGTGCCCAATCCGCAGATCTCATGGCAGGTCGTATTTCTCTCCATATTTGCAGATGAGAATATCCCTCTCTATTGATTAATAAAAAATACACAAAGAAGGTATCCAATTTTTGTGGATCCGTTTTCTCATGGACTGAAAATTGGATATGCTTATTTGCATGAGGTCTTCTTCAGTGACTATTCTGGGGCTGAGGACCTCATGCCTCCCCTCTCTTTTGGAGGGACAGTCCCTCTTTTTGACCCAAGTCCCTCTTTGATCCCTTTTTTTGACCTGTGGAATTAATGCATAAATGTTCATTAAAGTGGTATTCCCATCTTAGACAATGGGGGCATATCGCTAGGATATGGCCCCATTGTCTGATAGGTGCGGGTCCCACCACTGGGACCCGCACCTATTTCCAGAACGGAGCGGGGGGCGCTGTGGCTGGAGGACCCCAGATTTCCCGGGGTCCGTCCACCACCAAGCGCTAAACCCTGCCTCTTCCATAGGAGTGAATGAGAGCGTGCCGCGCATGCGCGGCCCATGCTCCCATTCATTTCTACGGGCAGACGGCTCGGCTATTTTCGGCGGCCCCATAGAAATGAATGGAGGGCGGCTGCGCATGCGCAGTGCGCTCTCCTTTACTTTCGGGGCTCCGTTCTCGATATAGGTGCGGGTCCCAGCGGTGGGACCCGCACCTATAAGACAATGGGGCATATCCTAGCGATATGCCCCCATTGTCTGAGATGAGAAAACACCTTTAATAAATTTGCTAAACTGCATCTTACTAAACTATCTGTATGGTTTCTACCTGTATATTAGACCAGAACTTCATTATTTGGGGAGCACATAGCCTTGGTGCTGCCTGAGGCAAAAATTCTTGACCTAACCCCTTCCCTCTAGGAACGGGGAAAATTCTGTAGATGCTGCACCCCAGTCTAGAGGGGGACAGAGGCCTCAGGGAGACGTGGTCCATCAGACACATTGCATTGCAAGCATGAGCACCGCGCATCTAATGCTTTGCAGCAGATGGGCCATCAATGCATCGTGTTAGGTCACGTTTGTTTACTGTATGGGGCCCTGGCAGGATAGGGCCCCAAGAAATTACTTTGGATGGAGGCAGGAAGGTCTTCGAATGTGAAGACACTTTTTATTGACTTGCAATTTCTATAGAATTTTTTAGGGCTTCTACAATTCAAAAACTGCAGGAGGCCTGCTCGAAAACTTTTGCCGTAGCAGCCTAAATTTTACGGGTGCTAGTCAAAGCGGTATTTCCGGTTTATAGCCTTTTGGCCAAAGGACGCATTGTCCATTCTCTCATTCCTGGCTGATTATAGCCTTGTAAAATCTTTTTTTTTCCTTCTAGACCAATAAACAGTTGGACCTCAAACAGAATTTAGGATCCTCATTGTGGCTGCACCTGCTCCATGGCTTCTGCTTCATCCTCGTCAGATAATGCACCACTTCTGCTTCTTCTTTCTGTCTCTTTTTCTGAAGAATCGTGGACAGTTTTGTGACAATTTTTTCATGATTGCATTGTACTCATTTTGGGCTAAATATAATTTTTTTTCAATTGATCTTTATTAAAAATGTTTAGCTGTTTCTGAGAGTTTTTTCAAACTGATGACCTATCCTCTGGATAGATCATCAGCATCTGATCGGCGGGGGTCCAACACGCGGGACCCCCTGCCGATCAGCTGTTTGAGAAGGCAGCGGCGCTGGCAGTAGCGCCGTGGCCTTCTTGCCGTTTACCGCAGGCCCAGTGACGTCACGACTAGTAATAATGGCCTGGGCGGGGCTAAGCTCCATTCTAGTGAACAGAGCTTAGCCCCGCCCTAAGCCATTGATACTAGTCGTGACATCACTGGGCCTGCCGTAAACAGCGAGAAGGACGCGCCGCTGCCGCCAGCGCCGCTGCCTTCTCAAACGTTAGAGGACAATGGTTCACCTTACTAAATTTGAAACCTAATTAAAAAAAACAACTACCTTTAATATTGCCATGTTACTTTCCGGTAGCGCTGGGAAACAATCGGATGGACCCAAAAATGCTTCCTCGTCCAACAAAACCGATCGCTTTCCCCATCGCCGAGAAACAAGCCAGTGCAATACGACCTCTTCCTCTGAGTCATCCGCCATGGTAAAACAGCAACCAATCGAACCTCTGTACCCTGTAAAGACTACAGAAAATGGCCACCAAACCAAACTCACATGACCAGCATATATACCAGTATCCTGGGTGGAGATATTAAAATTACACTTTTTTTTCCCCTTCCTTTTTTTTTACGCTCCGCCCAAAAAAACGGAAGACACACGGAAACACAATGGAATCAAAAAAACTGAAACAGATCACGGAACAATAGAACCCCATTTTGCGGAATGGTCGTGTGCATGAGGCCTTATTCAAGTGAATGGACCTGAGCTGCTATACCAAGCACAGCCACTATACGATGCACGGCGCTGTGGTTGGCAAGCTGCCAGGAGGCAGCGGTGTTCATCGGCTTCCTCAAACAGTAGATCAGTGGTGGTGCCCCTGCGGATCTCATATTAATGACCTATCCAATATATAAATCCCAGAGAACCAATTGAATTGGCTTCCTAAGAGATTGTGAACGAACATTTGTACAGTGCTGTGGACTATGCCAGCGCCATATAAGGTTTTTGTCAGTCGATTTGTCCTGACGAAGTCCAAAAGAACGCGTTTATCCTTTCGTGGAAACTGAGTGAACGGAGAGAGCGACTGGGGACCAGGGAAACATCACTGCGGGGTCATCAGGGGACTAGTAAGGTGAACCATTGTCAGCTGTGTGCAAAACGCTTCATGGGCTTGGACAACCCCCTCAGAAGGAGCGCTCTACAGCTGACAACCCCTTCATCTGACAGAAGTAGAAACTCATTATCATTTTAAGATATTCATTTACTGAGGCACTAATTGCATTTCTTGCGTTGGGTGACGTGTGACATATATTTTGACGCTAAAAGCATTATGGCAGCGGTTTAATACAGGTAACTAGGCTTCAATTAGTGGGGTAAAGCACTTAAACCTACATGAGAAATAAAAAAAAAAAAAAAAAATATATATATTTCAATTATTTTTAGAGACCTTTTTTCTCCATTACAAGTTGTGAATGAGCTGAGCTGCCATCTAGTGGATGTACACAGCATTGCACAGATATCCCATCCTAATAATGCTGCCTATTCATTTACAAATCGGGGGGTTCTGCCAACATCTCAGGACGGAGTGTGGGCACCCTATGCTTTTGTGCCCACTATATATAACCCCTGAGGAAGCCAGCAGAGCCTGGCGATACGCGTTGGGCTTTTTTCTCCCTGACCACCACGCATACTCCCACCATGTTACTTCCATGATAAGTATTCCACTTATATCATTCATGTTGATGGATTTTAGGCACTTTAATTGAATCTTACTTATTTATCTGGGAGGACGTTCATGGTTTTGTGGTAGAGCCAGGGTGGCGTGCGCTACGTATTTGGTCCACACAGCCATGATTTATTGTATACAATGATTTTAAGTTGTCTCTGTTGTCTTGAATAAACTTGATACTTTTTTAGATGTGCGCCTCTTATCTCGGTATTCTTTTTCTCTCTTGGATTAGATTAACCCTTAGATGCCATGGGCATCTAAGTAGTTGAGCAAGGGGAGGGAGAGCCCTATACCTCTGTCTAATCACTTGGAGCACACCAAAAAAACGTACTTTATCTTGGCAAAAGTATAAATTATTACATATAGGGTGATCGCCGCAACCCTTATGACCTGAGCAACAGCATTAGGCTCCATTCACACGTCCGCAATTGTGGTCTGCATCTGTTCCGCAATTGTGCGGACCCATTCATTTTCTATGGTGACGGAATGGATACGGACAGCACAGTGTGTGCTGTCCGCATCCGCATTTCCAGAGCGCGCCGCCGATCTTCCGGTCCGCTGCTCTGGAAAAAAATAGAGCATGTCCTATTCTTGTCCGTTTTACAGGCAAGGATAGAACGGTTCTGTAGAGGGCAGGACGTTCCATTCTGCAATAGGCGCAACACACAAGGCCGGCATCCGTGTTTTGCTGACCGTAAAAACGGCTATGCCGGCGTGCATGAGCTCTAATTAATTAGATACAGGTCATGCAGAGACACACAGCATTATAAATCAGTATAAGGCCTCATGCACACGACCGTATGTATTTTGCAGTGCGCAAAAAAAAGATACGGATGACGTCCGTGTGCATTCCATATTTTGAGTAACAGAACAACTGGCCCCTAACAGACCGTAATGCGGACAATAATAGGACATGTTCCATTTTTTTGCGGAACGGACATACGGGCAAGAAATGCACACAGAGTAACTCCAGTTTTCTTGTGTGGACCCATTGAAATGAATGGCTCCGCATCTTGTCCGCAAAAAAACTAAAACGGAATGGACACGGATAGCAAATACATTCGTGTGCATGAGCCCTAATGCCGTGCGCTCCTATGAAGCGAGCAGTGTCCAGAACTGGAAATCATGCTCACAGACGGAGCATGATTCCCGCACAGGACACGCTCGTCTGAAAGAGGCCTTAGGCTACAAGTATGTACCTGGTCCGATGCCCTGATAGACACGATGTCCACATCATAATATTAAAACAGTTTTTGGCATTTTATAATGCTTCCTCTGTTGTCATGGCCGAGGTGGGTGACTGGTTTAGTCGGAGCGTGCGCAGTTCCAGCGTGGAATGTCTGGCCTTGCTTTGGGCAGAGCAGGCATGACTCCGGCACGCCCGCGCACTAAGACCCTGAGCATGTTGCAGTGGTATACAGAGCGCATATCTGGGTACGCCTTGCCAGATCATATAAGTGCTTTATAATTGGGCACAATGATGTTTACAGATGCCCATCGACTTCACTAATTGATAATTATAGGGGTATTCCCATCACAATGATCACTGTTTAGGCTACTTTCACACTTAGGAGCAGATCCGTCTGGTGTCTGCTCAGACGGATCCGCTCCTATAATGCAAACGCTTGCATCCGTTCAGAACGGATCCGTATGCATAACTGTTTTTTTTTCAGATCTGATTTTTCACTTTATGAAAACTCAGATCCGACAGTATATTCTAACACAGAGGCGTTCCCATGGTGATGGGGACGCTTCAAGTTAGAATATACTAAAAGAACTGTGTACATGACTGCCCCCTTCTGCCTGGCAGCAGACCCCCCCCCCCCCTGTATTTAACTCATTGGTGGCCAGTGCAGCCGCCCCCCCTCCCCCCGTTTTTAACTCATTGGTGGCCAGTGCGGCCGGCCCCCCCTAATTAAAATGACCGACCCCCCATCATTGGTGGGAGCGGAGAGTTCTGATCGGAGTCCCAGTTTAATCACTATAAGCAATGCGCCGCACAGACCTTTCATTTACCAGTAGGAGGAGCGCCCGGCGTCACAGACATCGCAGCTCGCAGGTAAGTATAATGCTTCTAAAATTGCTAAGTAACCATGGCAGCCAGGAATGCAGTAGCGTCCTGGTTGCCATGGTTACCGATCGGAGTCCCAGCGATTAAACTGGGACTCCGATCGGAACTCTCCGCTGCCACCAATGATGGGGAGTCGGTCATTTCAATTAGGGGGGGGGCCCGGCCGCACTGGCCACCAATGAGTTAAATATAGGGGAGGGAGGGGGGGCTGGCCGCACTGGCCACCAATGAGTTAAATACAGGGGAGGGAGGGGGGCCGCCGCACTGGCCACCAATGAGTTAAATACAGGGGAGGGAGGGGGGGCCGCACTGGCCACCAATGAGTTAAATACAGGGGAGGGGGGAGGGTCTGCTCCCTGGGAGCACGGGGCAGTCATGTACACAGTTCTTTTAGGCTGGGTTCACACTTAAGCGTTTTACAGCGCGTTCAAACGCGCTGTAAAACGCTCAACACATGAAAACCAATGCTTCCCTATGGCCCTGGTTCTCACTTGAGCGTTTTACAGCGCGTTTGAACGCGCTGAAAAACGCCCTACGCTCAAACAAGTTCTTGAGCTTCTTTGGGGCGTTTTGACGCGCGTTTGTGGCCATAGGACACTGCAGTCAATCACACAAACGCGCGTTTACTATTGCAAAAAACGCGCATAAAAACGCGCGTTAAACGCGCATATCAAATGCGCTCAGGTCTGAACCCAGCCTTAGTATATTCTAACTTGAAGCGTCCCCATCACTATAGGAATGCCTCTGTGTTAGAATATACTGTCGGATCTGAGTTTCACAATCTAACTCAAATCCGATGGTATATTCTAACATAGAGGCGTTCCCATAGTGATGGGGACGCTTCAAGTTAAAATATACCATCGGATTGGAGAAAACTCCGATCCGATGGTATATTAATAGGGACTCCTGACTTTACATTGAAAGTCAATGGAGGACGGATCAGTTTGCAATTGCACCATATTGTGTCAACGTCAAACGGATCCGTCCACATTTACTTGCATTGTAAGTCTGGACGGATCCGTTCGGCTCCGCGCGGCCAGGTGGACACCCGAACGCTGCAAGCTGCGTTCGGGTGTCCGCCTGCTGAGCGGAACGGAGGACAAACGGTGCCAGACTGATGCATTCTGAGCGGATCCTTATCCACTCAGAATGCATTGGGGCCATACGGATCCGTTCGGGGCCGCTTGTGAGAGCCTTCAAACGGAGCTCACAAGCGGAACCCCCAACGCAAGTGTGAAAGTAGCCTTAATCTGTTATTGATTTGACAGTGATCATTTTTCTAAATACATTTTATTACCAATTCCCACCCTTTTTGAGAAAATAAGTCCCCTCTTACCTGATTGTTGTCTTTCGTCCCCCCTGGTTACGGCCACATCTCCTGTCGAATCCCGCCGGGCAGCGCTTGCGCAGAAGCTTTTAGATTCTCTCCCGGCCGGGCAATGTCCTGAACGCGCATGCGCCATGATGACTTCTTCCTGGCCAGTATAGTACATAGCCGCAAACGCGCACGCCTGCTCTGTACTATACAGGCCAGGAAGAAGTCACCATGGCGCATGTGCGGCGGCGTGCGCGTTCAGGACATTGCAAGGAAAAACTTCAGTCTTCTGCGCAAGCGCGGCCCGGCGAAGAAGTTAATCAAGCCCAGCCGAATCCAGGAAGTGAATGTCGCGCTGGACGAAGGCAAGTATGAAAACTGATGATGGGAATACCCCTTTAAATATCTGTATGAGAAACTGAGCACCTTTACATGACGTATACACTAATTTAGCACCAGAGATTCCAAATTGCACTTTAGCACTTTCAGTTGTGGAAGAAAACAATCATTAAGGCTACTTTCACACTAGCGGCAGCCTTCTCGGGCGGGGGAACAGCCTTCTCGGGCGGGTGCTGCCGTTAGTAACACACTTCAATGTATGAGATTTTATGTGATAGACCAACACAAAGTAGCAAGTATGTGTGAAGTGAAAAGAAAACGATACATGGTTTTCAAAATGTTTTAAAAATAAAAATCTGTGTCATGCATTTGTACTCCCCCTGTACCCTGATACCTCTACATAAACTCCTGTGTGACCAAATTGCCTTCAGAAGTCACCTAATTAGTAAATAGAGTCCACCTGTGTGTAAGTTATCTCCAGCTGTTCTGTGAAGGCCTCAGAGGTTTGTTAGAGAACATCAGTAATCAAACAGCATCATGAAAACCAAGGAACACGCCAGACAGGTCAGGGATAAAATTGTGGAGAAGTGTAAAGCAGGGTTAGGTTATAAAAAAAAATAAAAAATATCCCACGCTCTGAACATCTCACGGAACACTGTTCAATCCATCATCTGAAAATGGAAGGAGTATGGCAGAACTGAAAACCTACCAAGACATGGCCATCCACCTAAATGGACAGCCCAGGCAAGAAGAGCACTTATTAGAAAAACAGCATAGAAGCCCATGGTCACTATGGAGGAGCCTGGAGTCCGACCCACTGATCAAATATTGATGACCTATACTGAAGATAAGTCATCAATATCAAAATCCTGGACAACCCCTTTAGGGAAATGGTGTGTTTGTGAAATGATATCACACCCAGAGAGTCCAGGCTTTATAGAACTGCAGTTTATTAAACTATCAACAAAATAAAACTTTATTAAAAAAATAGCACAAATGAACACACAAGCCATCTCTGTAGAGAATAATAACCGATGAGAGAAAGCACAGACATCTTCACTCCCAGGCCATGGATTCTGCAGGGGGGTCTCCTGTGAATCGGAACCCAGTGAAGACGTTCTGGAGACCGGGGAAGGCGTTTCTTACTTTATGCACCACACAGGCCGGGATGGGCTTCTTATCTCCCTCGCCCCGGTAGCCGTGTATCCACGCTGAAAAAAAGCGGTAACATACCCTGCGGAGATATCTGGTGGGAAAAAAACAAAGTATGAGCCATTCATTTACTGAGGATCAAGTGTTAAAGGGGTATTCCCATCTGGGATAAACCAATAATGTCAGATAGGAGCTGGTCCCAGAGGTAGGACCCCCATCTATCACCAGAAGGGGTCTCTGTTCATTGCCTATGGGAGTTCTGAAAGTAGCCGAGAAGTTCACAGTGGTGAATGGAGAGCATACTGCGTAAGCGGGTGCGGCTGCTCTCTATTCACTTCAAGGGTCGTATTCTGGAGATAGGAGCGGGTGCCAGACACACGACATATGCCATCAATGTCCCAGATGGGTATACCCCCTTTAAATCATGTACATTCTAGCTAGATGAAAATTACCTGTGTATTATAGTGCATGGGGAAGAGCGGAGTCTCATCCTCTACATAATGGACAGGGACCTTACACGTGTGGCCAATCCTGCAGGGGGCGGTAGAAATGCACAGTGCCGCGGAATATGCCGGCCTATATGTATGGCCTGTTTCACACTTTGCATGTGTTCCTGATGGAGTCCAAAAGACCTCTGAAGCGTCCTTACCGCCAGAGGTCACATTACATATTTTGAGCAAGGTAAAAACACCCCTCTTAGGCCGGGTTCACATCTGTGTTGTGAACTCTGACGCTTCTATCCGGTCACCGCATCCAGCGTACATGGCGGCTTTCAGACGGAAAAAAAATGCTACATGCAACGTTTTCTGTCCGGCCAATAAAGTGAATTGGGATCCTGCATTGTGCGGTGGTATCTGGCTACGGAGGAGACGGGAACTCCAGCAGATGTGACCCCAGCTTTACAATTTCTAAGGAGTTCATAGATCGATAGATAATAGATAGATAGATATGAGATAGATAGATAGATATGAAATAGATAATAGATAGATAGATATGAGATAGATAGATAGATAGATAGATAGATAGATAATAGATAGATAGATAGATAAATAGATAGATATGGGATAGATAGATATGAGATAGATAGATAGATAATATATAGATAGATAATAGATAGATAGATAAATAGATAGATAAATAAATAGATAGATATGAGATAGATAATAGATAGATAGATAATAGATAGATATGAGATAGATAGATAATAGATAGATAGATAATAGATAGATAGATTAATAGATAGATAGGAGATAGATAGATAGATAAATAGATAGATAGATAATAGATAGATAGATTGATAGATAGATAATAGATAGATAGATATGAGATAGATAAATAGATAGATAGATAGATTGATAGATAGATAATAGATAGATAGATTAATAGATAGATAGGAGATAGATAGATAGATAAATAGATAGATAGATAATAGATAGATAGATTGATAGATAGATAATAGATAGATAGATAGATAAATAGATAGATAGATAGATTGATAGATAGATATGAGATAGATAGAAGTAGAAATAGCCAGCAGCACTCCGAGATATTAAAGGCAAACGTTGGTTTATTAGACCCAAAGTCAAGCTTGACTTTGGGTCTAATAAACCACCGTTTGCCTTTAATATCTCGGAGTGCTGCTGGCTATTTCTACTTCTAGCTTATTGGACCTAGGTGCTGGTCCACATTTGCCGGACGTGCACCCCTCGTTCACACAGTGTGCTGCCTCCTCACTTTTTCAATTAGATAATAGATAGATAGATATGGGATAGATAGATAGATAATAGATATATAGATAATAGATAGATAGATAGGGGATAGATAGATAGATAATAGATAGATAGATAATAGATAGATAGATAGATAGAAAATAGATAGATATGAGATAGATAGATAGATAGATAGATATGAGATATAGATAGATAGATAGATACAGAGATAGATAGATAGATAGATAGATAGATAGATACAGAGATATGAGATAGATAGATAGATAATAGATAGATAGGAGATAGATATGAGATAGATAGATAGATAGATAGATAGATTAATAGATAGATATGAGATAGATAGATAGATAGATAATAGATAGATAGGAGATAGATATGAGATAGATAGATATGGGATAGATAGATAGATAATAGATAGATAGATAGATAGATAGATAGATAGATAATAGATAGATAGATAGGAGATAGATAATAGATAGATATGAGATAGATAGATAATAGATAGATAATAGATAGATAGATAATAGATAGATAGATAATAGATAGATAGATATGAGATAGATAGATATGAGATAGATAGATAGATAGATAGATAGATAGATAGATAGATAGATATGAGATAGATAGATAGATAGATATGAGATAGATAGATAGATAGATATGAGATAGATAGATAGATATGAGATATAGATAGATTAATAGATAGATAGATAATAGATAGATAGATAGATGATAGATAGATGATAGATAGATAGATAATAGATAGATAGATATGAGATAGATAATAGATAGATAGATAGATAATAGATAGATAGATAATAGATAGATAGATATGAGATAGATAGATAGATAGATAGATATGAGATAGATAGATAGATAGATAGATAGATATGAGATAGATAGATAGATATGAGATAGATAGATAGATAGATATGAGATAGATAGATAGATATGAGATAGATAGATAGATAGATAGATATGAGATAGATAGATAGATAGATAGATAGATAATAGATAGATAATAGATAGATATGAGATAGATAGATATGAGATATAGATAGATTAATAGATAGATACAGAGATAGATAGATAGATAGATAGATAGATAGATAGATAGATAGAGAGATATGAGATAGATAGATAGATAATAGATAGATAGGAGATAGATATGAGATAGATAGATAATAGATAGATAGATAGATAATAGATAGATAGATATGAGATAGATAGATAGATAGATAGATAGATATGAGATAGATAGATATGATATAGATAGATTAATAGATAGATAATAGATAGAAGATATGAGATAGATAGATAAATAGATAAATAGATAGATTAATAGATAGATAGATAGATAGATAGATAATAGATAGATAATAGATAGATAGATAGATGGATAGATAGATAGATAATAGATAGAAGATAGATATGAGATAGATAGATATGAGATAGATAGATAGATAATAGATAGATATGAGATATAGATAGATAGATACAGAGATAGATAGATAGATAGAGAGATATGAGATAGATAGATAATAGATAGATAGATAATAGATAGATAGATTAATAGATAGATAGATAGATAATAGATAGATATGAGATAGATATGGGATAGATAGATAGATAGATATGAGATAGATAGATAATAGATAGATAGATATAGATAGATAATAGATAGATAGATATATAATAGATAGATAGATATATAATAGATAGATAGATATATAATAGATAGATAGATAGATAGATAGATAGATAGATAGATAATAGATAGATAGATAATAGATAGATAGATAATAGATAGATAGATAAATAGATAGATAGATGATAGATAGATAGATAGATAGATGATAGATAATAGATAGATATAGATAATAGATAGATAGATAGATAGATAGATAGATATATAATAGATAGATATAGATAATAGATAGATAGATAAATAGATAGATAGATGATAGATAGATAGATATGAGATAGATAGATAGATAAATAGATAGACAGGAGATAGATAGATAGATAGATAGATAGATAGATGATAGATAGATAATAGATAGATAGATAGATAGATAGATAGATAGATAGATAATAGATAGATAATAGATAGATAATAGATAGATAATAGATAGATAATAGATAGATAGATAATAGATAGATAATAGATAGATAGATCGATAGATAATAGATAGATAGATAGATAGATAATAGATAGATCGATAGATAATAGATAGATAGATAATAGATAGATAGATAATAGATAGATAGATAGATAATAGATAGATAATAGATAGATCGATAGATAATAGATAGATAATAGATAGATAGATAGATATGAGATAGATAATAGATAGATCGATAGATAATAGATAGATAATAGATAGATAGATAGATAGATAGATAGATAGATAGATGATAGATAGATAGATAGATAGATAGATAGATAGATGATAGATAGATAGAGTACAGGCAAAGAGGCAGTTCTCCGGATGGCATGAAAAAAATAGGATCCCTTTATTTATCAAATGCACTTAGGTGAATGCAGGGATTCTACTTTTTTTATACCATCTGGAGAACTGCCTCTACTTTATACATTGTGGGTCTTCAGTCTGAGATTTTTGAGGGTTTTTTTTGCACCTGGACCTTCAATTGGAGTGCATGATATCATATCATAGCTCAATATACTATCCCTGCAGAACCATATACCACAGTGCAGCACAATATACCATCCCTGCAGAACCATATACCACAGTGCAGCACAATATACTGCCCCAAAAGTTGTCCCTCTGTGGTGGCCACCAGTTGCTGACATTTTCTGTCCTCCTCCTCCAGCTTAGGCCTCTTGCACACAAACTTTTTTTTTTCCCGTTTCTGTTCCGTTTTTTGGGTTCAGTATACGGAACCATTCATTTCAATTGATCCGCAAAAAAAACTAAACAGAAGGTACTCCGTATGCCTTCCGTTTTTCCATTCAAAGATAGAACATGTCCTATTATTATCCGCATAACGGACAAGGATAGGACTGTTCTATCAGGGGCCAGTGGAATGCACATGGTCGTCATCCGTATTTTTTGCGGATCCGTTTTCTGCAGACCGCAAAATACTGAAAAAGCCATACGGTCGTGTGCACGAGGCCTTAGGAGGTGATATGTGGCCACAGCAGTTGAATTCCGGAGGGCATGTGCGGTTGCTGGTTGAGTACATGAGTACCTGTTTCTGACAGCTCATTATGTACCCGGCCAGTGGCAGAGAGGAGGGCTTGGGCGCCCCCCTGGGGCAAATTTCCCTTTAAGGTCTAAGGCCAATCTGCCGCTTGCCGGGAGCACACTGGCATAGTAAAGCTGATGTCCTCTGGAGCGGCCGTGTCTGTAGGGGCGTCACTGTGCCCTCGGCCTGGCTCTTTAGGACGTTCCTCTAGGATCAGCTGCACGTATACAGAGTCTGACAACACAAGCCATTTTTCACAAGGAAACCCACTGAAAGGAGGCATACGGAGGCACAACAGCGGTGCCTCATAGAAATCAGTGCTGCACTTTGCCTCCATACAACCCGAGTGCAGGACGCCTAATCAATATATATCTTTCAGGAGGAATCGCTGGTTAAGTAATTACCTATTCTTCTCTGCATCTGGAGGCGGAAACCTGTGAATGATGCGTAAATTAATATTCACAACCTCTTCATTCTGGCAGAATAACTTGAAGAGCGGGTGCTCGGTTATACAGCTCCTGCCTTCTAGGTGACCCTTGATTTTTTCAATCTCTTTACAGCAGACCGATTCCATCTCGGTGGGCAGCGATATGCAGTTGGCGCACTGGCACCAGCTCGTGTTCATTAGACGGACCGGCGCCGGCTGCTCTAGTGCCGATGAACCCGCTTCCTGTAGTATGACGGGACTGGACGGACACAAGTGTTTAGCTTCTGACAGATCCGGAGATCTTGATATCTGTAATAGACACATATATGACTCTATCAATAAGGACCATGTATTTACAGCGGTCTCATGTGTGACAACCTGTGGAAAGACAAGCTAGAGGAGTTGTCAGCAACCTACTGGAAATAAAACAGGACCCGGGTCTTCAGGGACAGGGCAAAAACATCTCGTCTTGCCAGAAGACAGGGATTGACGAGATGTCTTGCCCTGTCAATCAAATGGGAGAGTGGAGTTTAGAGAGGACCAGGGATTATTTGTTGTGGTGCTCCTAGCACTACACCAGCCCCTTGGTGCTCCTAGCACTACACCAGCCCCTTGGTGCTCCTAGCACTACACCAGCCCCTTGGTGCTCCTAGCACTACATCAGCCCCTTGGTGCTCCTAGCACTACATCAGCCCCTTGGTGCTCCTAGCACTACGCCAGCCCCTTGGTGCTTCTAGCACTATGCCAGCCCCTTGGTGCTCCTAGCACTACGCCAGCCCCTTGGTGCTCCAACTAACTCATTTGCATAAATATAAAAGTAATGATATCTCCACACCGGTACAAGCTAAAAACAAAACAAATCTATCGATTTAATCAGCACGATCAACCCTACCAGGCAATATGACTGATTTTATAGGGTTGATCATGCCGTCAGGTGCTCTTAAGATCAGTCAACCTGAACCGACCACAAAAAAATGTCTCATCACAGATCAGCCTCTAAAATAAAATCAAACCCCAGACCAGAAAAAAAGAGAAAGGTTCAGAAGCTCGCCAGCTTCAGGACATTGTGCGCCAGTCCCAGAAGTAGTTCCACTCCTGATGGTACTGCCACCATTACAGTCGACTCTCCTGCAATGCATCTATGGCAGCAGGTCTGCGGGGCCCTGACAGCTGGGGTCCCTGTTCAGGTTTCAGACCGCCAGTTGAGTACCCCTGGTCTAAAGACGTCTCTTTGCTCGTTTTGCTACAATGTATCAGTCAGGAACCAGGGCATTGTCTAGACCGGATACAATGTATCCACTTCTCAGCAGGACTAGCAGTGTACACGATTACTGCCTCTGAATGCATGCAAGGGTGTTCTCGTTCATGCACATCAAGCAGAGATCTTAAATTAAAGAGGTTTTCCCCAGGCTAGGTCATCAGTGGAGGTCCGACTCCAGGCACCCCCACTGATCAGCTGTGGCCTCCTCATAGCTTACCAAGCACAGCGCTGTCCATTGTGTAGTGGCTGTGCTTGGTATTGCAGCTCAGTCCCATGTGAACGTGATGTCAACATGGAGTGCCGCGGCCTCTTCAAACAGCTAATCGGCGGGGGGTCGGGAGTTGGACCCCCACCGATCGGATACTGATGACTTATCCTGAGGAAAATAGAATCACATATGGTACATACGGCGCCCTTCAGCACAGCCCCTAAACATATAAAAATCCTACACCAGGCCCAAACAACTAAATAAAGATAGGGGGCGCTAGGATAATACAGAGGAGACTATTTCGCCATCCATGACATCAGGTAAAAGAGGTGTGAACAGCGTCTTACATTTGGAAATGTAGAAGGATTTGGAGCAGGCATCCTCAAACTGCGGCCCTCCAGCTGTTGCAAAACTACAATTCCCAGCATGCCCGAAAAGCCTACAGCTATCAGCCTACAGCAGGGCATTCTGGGAGTTGTAGTTTTACAACAGCTGGAGGGCCGCAGTTTGAGAATGCCTGATTTGGAGGGTCTGTCTTACCTTCTTGCTGCACTGTGGAATATCATACTTGTCAACTCTTCCAAAACATCTGGGGGGCTCCCGGAAAAAGAGGAGACCTCCCAGAAGAGTTGGCAATTCTCCCAGGCCCTGCTTGCACTTTATCTGTATGTGGCGTCAGGATGCTGCGGCATCAGACTCAACCCCGATGACCCAAACAGTGCATTGAAGGGGGGGAATGTGGAAAGGAGGAGTGGCCATATATAGAGGGGCGTGACCTGTCAAAAAGGGACATGTCTTCAGGAAGAGCGTCTGGCTGCAGCGGGTGTTTGGTCTGCTTGCTCGGTACTTCTGGCAGCCAGGAACTGAGGGGAGCACAGGAGCAGGTACAGTCCTGATCAAAAGTTTAAGACCACTTGAAAAATGGCAAGAAATCCTATGTAGCATGGCTGGATCTTAACAAGGTTCCAAGTAGAGCTTCAACATGCAGCAAGAAGAAATGGGAGTGAGACAAAACATTTTTTGAGCATTCAATTTAATCAAAACAACGAATAAACTGAAACAGGCTGTTTTTCAGCTGATCAAAAGTTTAGGACCACACCTCCCAAAAAAAACTAAACCCCCCAAAACAGAAATCCAACTTCCAAACATGAACTCAGTAATGAGTAGCTCCGCCATTATAGTTTCGGCATGCTTGATGCAAGCGTTTCCATGAGGTGAGTGGGAACATTTCTCCAAGTGGTGAAGACGGCCCACGAAGGCCATCTACTGTCTGGAACGGTTGTCCATTTTTGTAAACTTCCCTTGCCATCCATCCCCAAAGGTTCTCAATTGGATTTAGATCAGGGGAAGACGCAGGATGGGCCAAAAGAGTGATGTTATTCTCCTGGAAGAAGTCCCTTGTCCTGCGGGCATTGTGTACTGTAGCGTTGTCCTGTTGAAAAAGCCAGTCGTTACCACACAGACGAGGGCCCTCAGTCATGAGGAATGCTCTCTAACATCTGGACATAGCCAGCGGCCGTTTGACGCCCCTGCACTTCCTGAAGCTCCATTGTTCCACTGAAGGAAAAAGCCCCCCAGATCATTATGGCGCCCCCCTCCACTGTGGCGCGTAGAAAACATCTCAGGTGGGATCTGCTTGTCATGCCAGTAACGTTGGAAACCATCAGGACCATCAAGGTTAAATTTTTTCTCATCAGAGAATAAAACTTTCTTCCACCTTTGAATGTCCCATGTTTGGTTCTCTCTTGCAAAGTCCAAACGAGCAGTTCTGTGGCGTTCAAGGAGACGAGGTCTTTGAAGACGTTTTTTGTTTTTGAAGCCCTTCAGTCTCAGATGCCGTCTGATGGTTATGGGGCTGCAGTCAGCACCAGTAAGGGCCTTAATTTGGGTCGAGGATCGTCCAGTGTCTTGACGGACAGCCAATTGGATCCTCTGGCTCAGTGTTGATGACATTTTTTTGGGTCTTCCACTTGACTTTTTTGTTCCATAACCCTCAGGATCATTTAAGAAATTCCAAATGACTGTCCTACTGCATCCCACCTCAGCAGCGATGGCGCTCTGTGAGAGACCCTGCTTATGCAGTTCAACAACCCGACCACGTTCAAAAAGGGAGAGTTTTTTTGCCTTTGCCATCACAACGTGTGACTACCTGACAGAAAATAACAATGAATCCACATCTTTGCACAGATTTGGCATTTTAAAGGCATGTGGTCCTAAACTTGATCAGCTGAAAAACAGCCTGTTTCAGTTTAATCGTTATTTTCATTAAATTGAATGCTCAAAAAATGTTTTGTCTCACTCCCATTTCTTCTTGTTGCATGTTGAAGCTCTACTTGGAACCTTGTTAAGATCCAACAATGTAAAATATTATTTTTTGCCATTTTTCAAGGACTGTATGTGGGGTGCCTGGGAGATTTGTCCAGGAGATCACCCCTTTTTTCCAGGAGTCTTATGTATGTGTGATATGAGTTATATGTGTGGATATCGGGGCAAATAACGTAGATGGCGATATCAGATCTGCATGAAAACACTGCAGGAAACAAACCGGGACGTGCTGTCAACATGGCCATGTTTTATGGATAGATTTGCCAAAATTTGCAGATCTTGACTGGTTTGTCCAAATAATAGTTTCCAAGGACAGATGGAAAGGCGGCCATGTTGCTCCCGATTGTTCACAATGCTCTGTATATGGAGTAATCCCACTTACCGGATCCTCTGAAGACACGGCTGGTACGATTATGTCATCTTCTAGGTCCTTAGTGTCCGCCATTTAATTTTTTATAAAATTCTCCTTAAATTCTGAAAAATAGAATAAAATAAACACAAGATTGAAGGAAAATGGCAGTGGAGATGTCCCTGTACAGGTGGCGGCTGTTTTCAGGCTGGCGACTGATCGTGGAGACGTCTGCACTTCTGATCCCAGCTATTTCTGCATTATAAGGGGTCTCCTTTATATTCTCTTTGGGAGTGCCAGAGACCGCCGAGTACAGCGCTCAGCTACCTCCGTCAGTCTCAGAGTGGAACGGGGGTCCCACCAGTTGAAATTCAACAGATCAGATAGTGAGAACTCCCATCTGGACATCCATGGTTCATCCACAGGATATGCCATAAATGTCCGATAGGAGTCGGTCACCAGAATCGCCAACTGGTGGCCGCGCTCGGGTAGCTCTCTCTCCATACTTCAATGGGACTTCCCGAAAAAACAGCAGAGAGGATTTGCCATTAAAGGGGTATTCCCACCTCAGACAATGGGGGGCAGATCGCTAGGATATGCCCACCCAGAGGTGGGACCTATCTCTAAAATGAAGCCGGCAAAGTGGTGGCCGGCAGTGTCAGGTCCGGCCACCACCAATCGTTCCTATTGGCTCGCTCGGCTAATTTCAGAACTGCCGACGGCAGTAGCCGAGCCAGTGCTCAGCTATTTTCGGCAGCCCCATTGCCGGCTGGATTTATGAGATAGGTACCGGGTCCCAGAGGTGGAGGACGCCACAATGGAGGCATGTCCTAGCAATATGACCCCATTGTCTGAGATGGGAAAACCCCTTTAATATCTTGGTACAAACCATTCAAAGGAGTTTTCTGGGACGTAGATCCTCAGGATTGCTATCAATATCAATTCGGTGGGGGTCCGACATCCTGCATCCCAATGAACAACTGTTTGGGAGCCGCAGGAAACCATACAGTGGATGGAGCTGGAAGCTGTGACATCACCGCGCCGGCTACAGCGCAGATCTGTATTTAGAGATTTGCTCCGGTCTGTGAGAGCTAGGCGCAGCAGGCACGGCAACGTCACCGCCTGACGCCTCCCTGCGCTAAACCATTAGTCGCAGGGTTAAAGGACTTGTCCAGTTTCAGGAGGAAACCGAAAAACGCTCGTGATCCAGCTGCAATAAAGAATAGAGTGTTACTTACCTGACAGCTCCCACAGGCAGACATCATGTCAACGCGTGACTGCTGCAGCCAATTACTGGCCTGTACACCACGTACGGTGTCTACGCCATGTACACCACATACGGTATCTACGCCGCGTACGGCATCTACGCCACGTACACCACGTACGGTATCTACGCCATGTACACCACGTACGGTATCTACGCCATGTACACCACGTACGGTATCTACGCCACGTACACCACGTACGGTATCTACGCCACGTACACCACGTACGGTATCTACGCCACGTACACCACGTACGGTATCTACGCCACGTACACCACGTACGGTATCTACGCCACGTACACCACGTACGGTATCTACGCCACGTACACCACGTACGGTATCTACGCCATGTACACCACGTACGGTATCTACGCCATGTACACCACGTACGGTATCTACGCCACGTCACCACGTAGGGTATCTACGCCACGTCACCACGTACGGTATCTACGCCACGTCCACCACGTACGGTATCTACGCCACGTACACCACGTACGGTATCTACGCCACGTACACCACGTACGGTATCTACGCCACGTACACCACGTACGGTGTCTACGCCACGTACACCACGTACGGTGTCTACGCCACGTACACCACGTACGGTGTCTACGCCGTGTACACCACGTACGGTGTCTACGCCGTGTACACCACGTACGGTGTCTACGCCGTGTACACCACGTACGGTGTCTACGCCGTGTACACCACGTACGGTGTCTACGCCGTGTACACCACGTACGGTGTCTACGCCGTGTACACCACGTACGGTGTCTACGCCGTGTACACCACGTACGGTGTCTACGCCGTGTACACCACGTACGGTGTCTACGCCGTGTACACCACGTACGGTGTCTACGCCGTGTACACCACGTACGGTGTCTACGCCGTGTACACAACGTACGGTGTCTACGCCGTGTACACCACGTACGGTGTCTACGCCACGTACGGTGTCTACGCCACGTAGACCACGTACGGTGTCTACGCCACGTACGGTGTCTACGCCGTGTACACCACGTACGGTGTCTACGCCATGTACACCACGTACGGTGTCTACGCCATGTACACCACGTACGGTGTCTACGCCATGTACACCACGTACGGTGTCTACGCCATGTACACCACGTACGGTGTCTACGCCATGTACACCACGTACGGTGTCTACGCCATGTACACCACGTACGGTATCTACGCCGCGTACGGTATCTACGCCGCGTACGGTATCTACGCCATGTACACCACGTATGGTATCTACGCCATGTACACCACGTACGGTATCTACGCCAAGTCACCACGTAGGGTATCTACGCCAAGTCACCACGTAGGGTATCTACGCCACGTCACCACGTAGGGTATCTACGCCACGTCACCACGTAGGGTATCTACGCCACGTCACCACGTACGGTATCTATGCCACGTCACCACGTAGGGTATCTACGCCACGTCACCACGTAGGGTATCTACGCCATGTACACCACGTACGGTATCTACGCCATGTCACCACATACGGTATCTACGCCATGTCCACCGCGTATGGTATCTACGCCATGTCACCACGTACGGTATCTACGCCATGTCCACCTCGTACGGTATCTACGCCATGTCCACCTCGTACGGTATCTACGCCATGTACACCACGTACGGTATCTACGCCACGTCACCACGTAGGGTATCTACGCCACGTCACCACGTAGGGTATCTACGCCACGTCACCACGTACGGTATCTATGCCACGTCACCACGTAGGGTATCTACGCCACGTCACCACGTAGGGTATCTACGCCATGTACACCACGTACGGTATCTACGCCATGTCACCACATACGGTATCTACGCCATGTCCACCGCGTACGGTATCTACGCCATGTCACCACGTACGGTATCTACGCCATGTCCACCTCGTACGGTATCTACGCCATGTCCACCTCGTACGGTATCTACGCCATGTACACCTCGTACGGTATCTACGCCATGTCACCATGTATGGTATCTACGCCATGTCACCACGTACGGTATCTACGCCATGTCCACCGCGTACGGTATCTACGCCATGTACACCTCGTACGGTATCTACGCCATGTCACCATGTACGGTATCTACGCCATGTCCACCGCGTACGGTATCTACGCCATGTACACCCCGTACGGTATCTACGCCATGTCCACCGCGTACGGTATCGACGCCATGTCACCACGTACGGTATCTACGCCATGTCACCACGTAGGGTATCTACGCCACGTACACAACGTACGGTATCTACGCCATGTCACCACGTACGGTATCTACGCCATGTCCACCGCGTACGGTATCTACGCCATGTACACCACGTACGGTATCTACGCCATGTCACCACGTACGGTATCTACGCCATGTACACCACGTACGGTATCTACGCCATGTCACCACGTACGGTATCTACGCCATGTACACCACGTACGGTTGTATTTCACACTGCGGTTTTGACAGCGGAATTTGACGCCGATTCTGCACCAAATCCTTTTGTCAAAAACTGCCATGGAATTGCCTGTGAAAGTTTTGGAGCCCTCCAAACTGCAGATTCATTTTCAGTGGGGAGGCAGATTCCGCTCCAAATTCCCCTGTCAAAAACCGCCTGTGTGAACAGCTCCCTGAAAGCCTTGGGAGGTCAAACTAATTACTGTAAATGAGTTGATGATAAAACAACAGGCCAAACCTTAAAGGGTTAAACGCCCCCCCACTTGTATTTTCCCTACGTTCTTCCATAATCCATACCTCGGGAAGTTGCTCATTCGAAAGCGGAGGTCTCGGAGTCGCGCATGCGCGCCGTGGCTCCGGGCGGTCAGGTCACGTGCTCGCGGCGCGGGCGCGTCCGAATGACGTCACGCCGAGGCGCTGGAAGATGTCCGACGCTTCCGGTCGTGCGGCGGGAAACGAGATGCCGGCCAAGAAGCAGAAGCTGAGCAGCGACGAGAACAGTAACCCGGAGTTGTCTGGGGATGAAAATGTGAGGAAAAACGCGCGGTGGGAACGGGGGTCGAGGTTGGGGCATCTGACTGTTGGTTTCGGTATTTCTCACTGTGCAGTATGCTGCCCGCTCACCTCTCAGAGCAGCCAGCCTCATGTGTTGTGGTACTACAGGTCCCAGAATGGCTGGTTCCGCATCACAGGGACGTTTTCGGTTATGCTGTGACTTGTAGTTCCACACGGCAGGGCACATGCTGGGACTTGTAGTTCCACAGTAAGTAGACGATCGCAGGCTGTCTGTGAGATGTATGGCCTCTGTTATAGAGGTGCTAGGCTGGTAAACGAGAGGGTTTCCATTCGCTGACAGCATGCAGAGTCCAGCTGACTGATAGCAAATCATAGAAAGATCATAACTTTCCATTACACAGCAGAGAATGGGGGACCAGGCTCCCCAGTCTTCAGGACTGGTTGAGATCCCCCTATCGCCTCCCCCGGAGTGCTGTGACAGAGGCGGTATGTTCAACTATGGCATGATTAGAATGCTTGTGGTTTTCAGGATCTCTGCTTACTGTCAGTAAATGGAAAAGCTCTTGGTTAGGTCCAGAGGTTCTGCTGTTTGTCTGACTAAAGGGCGCCGTCAGTCTGGATCAGGGGCAAAATTAAAAAGTACCCTTCCCAGTCCCAAGTTTTTTTAATAAGCTCTCCATCCCTGTGAATATCAACCAGTGCAGCCACTTCCCTGCCTCCCCATGAACCCAGCAATGTGTCCCCGTCCTCTGCCCAGGCCTGCGGAGTTCACTGGGTGCTGCCTGCTCGATCCCGCTCCTTTTCCTAGCGCTCACTCGCACACTGGCGGTGGACTTCCTCTTGGCAGTGCGCTCTACGCATGGTGTCAGCCCTGCCCACAGGCTTCTCACTGGTTGACCATTGGGTGGTCCGCGACAGCAGGGTGCAGCACCTCAGACCATGTTCTGGTGAGGATGAGTCCTATGGAGCAGCGTCCCCGAGCAGCGGCTACAACCTCCGTGGGGGCTCCAGCTGTGGAAACACTACAACTCCCAGCATGCACAATTACTTAGCTGTTCTCCGAACTCCCAAGGAAGTGAATTGAGCATGCTGGGAGTTGTAGTTTCACTACGGCTGCAGTCTTGGAGGTTATTGACCCCCTTGTTCTACAGCAACATTATACAGAATCTGGGGGGGGGGGGGGGGGGCAGGGTAGTTTCTTACCAATTTCTTTTGTTACCTGTGAATTACACCAAGGTGACCTGTAGGGCCCGTTCACAACTGTGACGCTGACGTCAGGATGTGTGTACAGCGTGTGCTGAGCTTTTTCGTCATCGTGAAAAATATGATTAAAGGGGGTATCCCCATCTGGGACATCGATCTCAGAGAGGTGGAGGTCCCATCTCTTGGACCCGCTAAGTGAAGTAGAGCGCACCGTGCATGCTTTCCATTCATACCTATGGGAGATCTGAAAATAGCTGAGCCAACACCATAGTGGTGAATGGAGGGTGGCCGCGCATGCGTAGTGCGTTATCCTTCACTTTGGGGACCCTGTTTGGGAGATAGGTGCAGGACCCACTCCTATCTGACATTACACCATCAATGTCCCAGATGAGAAGACCCCTTTAATCTTCTACCTTTTCTGTTTTTACCTCTTTGGATAAGGGTACTTTCACACTAGAGTTTTTCTTTTCCGGCATAGAGTTCCGTCCTCGGGGCTCAATACCGGAAAAGAACTGATCAGTTTTATCCCCATGCATTCTGAATGGAGAGCGATCCGTTCAGGATGCATCAGGATATCTTCAGTTCAGTCATTTTGACTGATCAGGCAAAAGATAAAACAGCAGCATGCTACGGTTTTATCTCCGGCCAAAAAAACCTGTAGACTTGCCTGAATGCCGGATCCGGCATTTTTTCCCATAGGAATGTATTAGTGACGGATCCGGCATTCAAAATGCCGGAGTGCCGAATCCGTCCTTCCGGCCTGCGCATGCGCAGACCAGTAAAAATGTGAAAAAAGATACAAGACAGATCCGCATGACAAGCGGAGAGACGGATTCGTCCTTGCAATGCATTTGTGAGACGGATCCGCATCTGGATCCGTCTCACAAATGCTTTCAGTCAGCGGCGTATCCGGGGGGCAGTTCTGACGACGGAACTGCCCATCGGATCACTCTGCCGCAAGTGTGAAAGTAGCCTTAGAAAAGTTTGTTGCGTTGTTGTTTTTTTAGGACATATTGTGCCCTTTCTCTGTCAGGACCTGTTCGTCTGTGTTGGAGACTCCATTGCAGATTCCGCCAAAAAGTGGACAAAAAAGTCAGACACGCAGGACTCCCCTGCCCCTTCCGAAACAGACCCCCAAACGGGCCCCATTATAGTCAGTGTGGCCTGTTCGGCTCCATTGGTTTCTGTCTCTCCTCTAACGGAGCCGAACAATAAAAATAACTAGTGTTGGTGTGAACGTGGTCTTATCTCTCATGAATATGTCCCCACGACGCTCTTACGTGGCTTCAGACAGACGTTCTAAGCCCCCACCCCAAAAAAATGCTCTAGTTTTGGACCAAAATAACACTGCGGCCAGATGTTCTGTACTTGCCATTAGGAAATGATAAAATGCTGCGCAAACACTGGTTTAAAGGGGTTCTCCGGGCTTTTTCTATTGATGACCTATCCTCAGGCTATAGGGGTAAAAACACAAATTAGACGGGGTCACATCAGGTTTTCGCCCTACGTTTAACATATACATTGGGGGAGAGGATGCAAAAGCATGATGTACTACGATTTTACATCCTGCAGCGTCCAGCAAAAAAACCGATGTTAACATATATGGAACTAACGGATGGCGCTGTATGTGTTGAATGTAAGGCTACCTTCACACTGGGGTTTTGGCTTTCCGTTTGTGAGATCCGTTCAGGGCTTTCCCAAGCGGTCCCAAACGGATCTATTTTGCCCTAATGCATCTTGAATGGAAAAGGATCCGCTCAGAATGCTTCAGTTCCGTCTCCATTCCGCTCTGGAGGCTGCCTTCAGCGTTTTGATGTCCGCTTGACGAAACAGAGCCAAACGGTCCTGGCACACAATGTAAGTCAATAGGGACGGATCCGTTTTATCTGGCACAATAGAAAACGGATCAGTCTCACATTGACTTTCAATGGAGTTCATGACGGATCCGTCTTGGCCATGTTACAGATAATAGAAACGGATCCGTCCTGAGCGGATGCATGCGGTTGTATTATCGTAACGGAAGCGTTTTTTGCAGATCCATGACGGATCCGCCCAAAATGCGAGTGGGAAAGTAGCCTAAGGCAAAAACGTAATGTGAAACTTTACGTGACTAAAAATTCCACTTCTCACCCACTGAAAAACCCTTTTAAAAGCTGCATGACTTTTCAAGTCAAGAAAAGCGGTGGTGTGCGGCGGCAGCAGGCGGTGCGGACGGGGGAGGGGAAGGTTCGGGGCTTGCACCATGTGGTTTTCTTATGACGCGGTGCCTGCTTTTCTTCTTTAGACGTTGTGCAGGTTTCAGGTTCAGTCTATATGTGCTGTTGGATCATTTGCATCTATACGGTTTGAGCAGGATATGAGCCATCTTTCTAGACAACCATTTAAAAAAAAAAAGTTCCTGATCCAGCCACCTGAGCAGACGTGGCGGGTTCTGCAGATGGTGGATGTTTCCGCTCCTCCTTGGCGGTACACTGCGTGTGTGCAGAAACCTGCATGCCGTCGTCATTGCCTGGGACCTTACAGGGCAGATACTTCTCCAGCGCTGACATAGTCCTACAGACATTATCATCGCTCACTGTCCCCAATCTTAATTTCCTATCAGTTTGTCTTTTGAGGAAACCGGGGAACCCAGGGGAAACCCCCCCCACACACACACACGGGGGGAACCTGCTAATATCACAGATGGTTCCCTTGGTTGGATTCAAACCCAGGACCAGTGCTAACCACTGAGCCACCTAGACAACCATCAGGCCTCATGCAGACGACCGCATCCGTTTTGCAATCCTCAAAACACAGATACCAGCCGTGTGCGTCCTGCCCTTTGTTTAAAAATGCCTATTATTGTCCGCAAAACGGACATGTTCTATCTTTTTTTGTGGAATGGACCTATAGAGGCAGACAGCGCACTGTGTGCTGTACACCTTTTTTGCTGCCACTTTGAAATGAATGGGTCCGTGTCCGATACTGAAAAATTGCGGATCGGACGCAGAATAGAGTTATATGAATGGGTGTGTCCCAACTCTCCTGATGAAGGGTCAGGCAGTTTGGGTTCAGCATGCTCGATCCGACATGAGCTCCTCTGACCCCCCTTATTGAGGACACACATACACTAGCATGTGCCGTAATGTGGGGGAGCGGGGAAACGCCAGCGTCAGATCTGCAGTCCGCGCGGCCGCACATGGCGTAAACTCTGGATTTTCAGCAGCAGAATTGCATGTGAAAAATCTACGGCATTTTACAGTAGTAGTAAAGCGGAGAGGAGTTAAAGGGGTCGTCTCGCTTCAGCATGTGGCATTTATCATGTTAATACTAATGTATTGTGATTCTCCATGTTGCCTCCTTTTCTGTGTGGATTCATTTTTCCATCACATTATACACTGCTTGTTTCCATGGTTACGACCACCCTGCAATCCAGCAGTGGTGGTCGTGCTTGCAGACTATAGGAAAAAGCACTGGCCTATGCGTGCTCCTGCGGTCCCAGCCACCAGAAAGGCCAGCACTTTTTCCTATAGTGTGCGAGCACGACCACCACTGCTGGATTGCAGGGTGGTCATAACCCCCCCGGATACAAGCGGTGTATAATGCCAGCAAAGGAGTCAATATGGACTATCCCAGTACATTAGTAAGTCCCTTGTAATAACTTTCTCTACATAACTGCTATTTGCTGAAGTGAGACAGACCCTTTATTATACTCTATCCTCACAGATGTCCTATTCCGTTCGTCCATCTTGATTTATGAGTGAGGCATTGATGTAGTGATACAAGTGCGACCTTGATTTATACAGTCGGCCTTTTTCCATTAACATGGCGTACACGTTTTGGGCACTGCGGTCAGTGACTGCTCTGGAGATGAGCGTCTAATGGGTGGTATGTAATATACGGAGTGAATGTTCAGTTCCAGTAACTGCAGAGCACATCGCCGCGCCGTGGTGCCGATCAGTGACCACAGCCGAGTCATGGACCTACCGTTCAGCGGGGCTCTCCGTAGAGATGTAACAGGTCGTCGCGCTAAGGGTGAGGTAGTGAGCGCGACCCTGACGTACTAGGTGTAAGGGTGATGGTATGGCGCTGCCCCACAGCTGTGATAAACTGCCACACTCCCACCGAAACTGCCAGGATCCCCCATGGTTAACCCTCTCAAGCCTGTCTGCCCAAGCTTCCCGATGTGGGGCTGTCCGTCAGCGGTGGTCTCAGGACACCATGTTTGAGCTCTCTCTGTCTGTTGTTTGCAGGATGACGCTGTCAGTATAGAGAGCGGCACCAACACAGAGCGGCCAGATACCCCCACAAATACTGCGAACGCCCCGGGGAGGAAGAATTGGGGAAAAGGCAAATGGAGATCAAAGAAGTGTAAATACTCATTCAAATGTGTGAACAGCTTGAAGGTAAGTCCCTGAGTAATGTCCCTTGTATTTCCATCTTAACTGGTTCAGGACCAGACACCGTTTTAGTGTTTAACAGCGATGGCTTTTCATAAATTTGTCGCTCTAAGGGCTCATGCACACGACTGGGTTTTTGCAGGTCGGATGCGGCCCCATTCACTTGAAAAGATAAGGACAGTACTCTGCGTGCCGTGTCCGTTCCGTGCCGTCTGAAAAATTATACATGTCCTGTTATTGTCTGCATTACGGACAAGGATAGGACTGTTCTATTAGGTGCCGGACATTCCCTTCCCCGAAATGCACACTGCCAGTGTCATCTTAGCATTTATTTTTTATCTTTTTTGTAATATATTAGCATGACCCAGACAGGGGTAGGCAACCTCCGGCACTCCAGATGTTGTAAAACTACAACTCCCAGCATGCATACTTCCTCTGCTCTTCTCAGAACTCTCACAGAAATGAATGGAGCATGCTGGGAATTGTAGTTTTGCAACAGCTGGAGCGCAGGAGGTTGCTGGTCCCTGACCTAGACATTTCACTTGTGTTTGTCATTGTCTACCCTAAATTCTGATAGACCGCACTGCTTGTCCGATATCAGGTAATAGAACCAGAACGATTCATGTGGGGAATGATTTTTTTGGTTGATGCTTTTTTTTTTTTTTAATACTCCAGTCGCTGAAAGGTCAGAAGACACTTGGGGACTTAGTATCTTTATGTGTTCTGGTCTACGTTTACGTTAGTCGTTGTCGCAGCATGCCCAGACGTTTTATCAAATCACCAGTAGGCGGCTGGCACTTCCGTAGCTTCTCAGTAAGGGCTCATTCACACGACCGTATGAAAGGGTGTGGACCCATTCATTTCGATGGGGCCGCAAAAGACGCGGACAGCGCACCATGTGCTGTCCGCATCCGTAGTCACATTCCGCGGCCCTGCAAAAAAAAATATAGATCATGTTCTGTTCTGGACCAGAATAGGCATTTTGTATGATGGCAGCGGCCATGTGCTGTCTGCAAATTGCGAAAGGCACACGGTCCAGTATCCGTGTTGTGCGGATCCACAAAATGCTACGATCATATTTCTCTTTCCGCATTTTTGCGGATCAGATGCAGACCCATTAGTTTCCATGGGACCGCAAAATCCACGGATAGCACACTGTGTGCTATCCGCTTCCGTATGTTCGCATAAAAGATAGAACGTGTCCAATGTGTTCCGTAGGCAGTCCGTATTTTGCATATTCGTGTCCGCAGACTTTAATGACCTGTTGTGTCACCTTTGAATCTTTATTAAATGTTACTTTCCTTTTTTGCGGATCCGCAAAATACCGAAATCATGCGGAAATATACATTTTGTTTTTTTTTGAGGACATGCAGAAGATTTTGCTGCACAACTGATCCAGATATTTGCGGACCGCGAATAACACACAGCTGTCTGAACGAGCCCAAACTCTGTTCCACAGGGGTACTATATGAAGACACAACTGTATACCAATCCAGAGTGGTGCTATGTAGAAAAATGTGTCTCAAAGGAGAAAAAAGCGTGGCACTCACTATACGGAAAAAACGAAAGGTTATTGTAGAAGTAGATACATAGGGTGTGGATCCTGAGGGGCCGTTTCGTGCTCACCTGCACTGACATTTTATACGATTTGCCACTTAGTGGGAAGGGTTCTGTTCTAGCATGACTGCACCCAAAGCAAGGTCCATAAAGGCACGGGGTGGAGGAACTCTTGAGTGGGTGCACCTTCTCCAAAATCTGGAGGCTGTTAAAGATCCAAAAAGGGGCCCAACTCCCTATTAACACCCGTGGTTTAGACATGGGATGTCCAGCAGGCTCATACAGGTGATGCTAGGGGTCTGCATACTTTTGAACACATAGTAAGTTGTGCTGATCTATACCACTGTATCTCAGGCTTTTTGACGTAGGACTTCCCCAGTAGAAAGGTAACTTCCATTTGCTTCCTGATCTCTGTGTAGCATTAAACCACCGTCCCCAGGCCGGAGCGTGCGTCCCGTAACGCGCAGGCAGGAGGACTCCCCTTCAGTTGGCTGAAATAATTGCCGGGGAAACGTTTGAGGAGCATTTGTCTTACTGATTTCTGTGTATGATTTGCAGGAAGATCACAACCAGCCGCTGTTTGGGGTGCAATTTAACTGGCACAGTAAAGAGGGCGATCCCTTGGTGTTTGCCACTGTCGGCAGTAACAGGGTAAGTAGCAGGCACTCGCGCCATCGGCGGTGATCCGATTGGTCGTCGTCGGTGACTTTGTTCCTCACAATCTGCTCTTCTTTGCAGGTCACGCTGTATGAATGTCACTCACAAGGAGAAGTCAGGTTACTGCAGTCATACGTGGACGCTGATGTATCCTTCACATGAGAGCGCTTTCCAGGGATTTAGCGTATCATGCAGTCCTTCACCCAGTGAGGACAAGTGCGTTGCGCGGTTTCTTGTCGTAGTTATGTTTTTGGCAGTAGACCCCCACGTCAGAGTTGTAGGGGCATTGCAGCTATAATATAGGCATTGTAAACCCGTTATATTGGAACCTGAAAGGCTTCCCTCTGCGTCAATACAAATGTATGCTCCCTCTGTGACTGCAGAGTGAAGGTGATTTACATCAGATGTCTCTTCCTTCTGCACCCCCTTACCTCTTGCAGTCTCACAGACACACTGAGAAAGAGAAATTGGGGCTGCACCCCCTCCCCATCTATGTACTGTTTCACGCTAGATATTTACAGGGAGCCAGCAAGCAGGGATGAGGTTGTTTTGTCTGAGACATTGGTGGCATATATATCGCTAGGCTATGCCACCAATGTCAGAAAGATGCAGGTCCCAACTTTTGCACCCGCACCTATCTCCCGAACGGGCTCCAGAAAGTGAAGGAGAGTGCACTGCTGCTCTCCATTCAGTTCTATGGAATAGCTGGCTCAGCGATCTCTAGCAGTCCCATAGAAGTGAATGGGGCGGTGGCCATGCCTGCACTGTGAGCCCTCCATTCATTACTATGGGACTATAGCCAAACTATTTTCAAAACTCCATGAGAAATGAAGGGAGGGCACGCCGTGCATGCGTAGTGCGCTCTCCTATTTCTGGCACCTGTTCTGGAGATACGTGTAGGTGCTCCTATCTGACATTGGTGGCATATCCTAGCGCAAGGATCAGAAACCTCCGGTACTCCAGCTGTTCTGAAACTGCAACTCCCAGAATCCTCCTTTCACTTCTGTGGGAGTTATAAAAACAGCTAAGCAAGTGTGCATGCTGGGGGTTGTAGTTTCACAGCAGCTGTATTGACTAAAGTTGCTGATCCCTGTCTCCAGTGAGACAACCCCCAACATTCCACAGGCGTATAAAGGGGCTTTGTGATGTGCCGTTCAGGGTGTTAACACCAGGCTTATTGAATGCTTTAGTATAGCTGTAGTTGTCACCAGTGGTTGTCCACATTTTAGGGTGAATTCACACGTAGCAGTTCTGTTTCAGAAATTTCTATGACTGCCACGTTCATCTGAATGGATCGTGCAGAAAATCTATTTGCTTGCTGCCGAAAACGACCTGGAAACAATCTGCAGCCAGTGAAATTTCTGCGACCGATCTGCCATGTGTGAATATACCCTTTGACGTCATACAAGTAGGTTGTGCGTTGTGCCATGACTGCCATTTCCAGGGTCTGTACTGATTTCATCTTGCTTGATATCTTCTTTTTTTTTTTAAAGTTAAACTCCTTAATTGCAAGATTTAGGCAGATGAGAACTTTTACACCTGCGCGTGGACTTACGACAGCAACACAAGTCACCCGCTCCTGGCAGTGGCAGGCTCCCGGGGAATTATCCGGATTATTAATCCCATCACTATGCAGTGTATCAAGGTATGTGGTGAATGGGTTAGATAACTACTAGGGATGAGCGAATCGAATTCGGATGAAACAAGTGGTACCTTGGAACCGAACCTGAGTTTGGGAAATGTTTTTTTACAGTACAAATGTATGAAGTTATTGTGCGAAGCAATAACTTCAGCTCATCGGAGCCAATACATTCTAATACTGTACAGAGCTCCTGCTCCGTACAGTAGTAGAACAAGGTTTTATGTGAATCGACTACGGATGGTTCATCCAAAGTTAATTCGCTCATTCCTAATAACTACGTACTGCAGCATAGCCTCAGTAAGTGGCTTATATGTCTTCTCGTGCTGTTAGGATGCTCCTAGTTCTCCTGTGTGCATAGGCCATGTAAGCAAAACCTGATCCATGTCGTCTTTTTTTTTATTTTATTTTTTTAAATAAACCTGTATATGCCAGTATAGTGGAAGCAAAACTAAAGATATGATGTTTTTTCCCCCCACGCAGCACTATGTGGGCCACGGCAATGCAATCAATGAACTCAAGTTTCATCCACGCGATCCAAACCTACTGTTATCTGTCAGCAAAGGTATGTCTAATAGGGGACACTGCCTCTGAAGACTCTAGAAAAGGAATTCATGAAGTCACTTCCTAAAGGCAGAATTCATCAATTCACTCAGTTTTACAGATAGCAGCAGGGAGGGGGAGGAGATTCAATACAGCAGATCAGAGTGTGCAGAGGGGGGTAAAGCATCCAAGGAGGGCAGCTCACGCAAACCGTAGATTGGGAGGAAAGCAGACACACACACACCAGGCAGTTTGCAGGGGAAAGAGATCACACAGGTTATGTACAAGTGTTGAGCGAAAGAAGAGCACCCACAGCAGTACACACGTGGCATCAGCACAATGCTCATTAGCTGTAGTCAACCCTGGAGTGAAGCTGTGATGATACATGAGAGCTAATGAAGACAGCAGCATCCTGGAGACACACCTCTCACCTCAAGCATATTTTTCCGTGTGAACATACTCTTAAATATGTGTTGTTTTTTTTTAAACAGAACCACTTTTTCTAATCCTGGGCAGTCCCTGTAAAGGGTTTGACCAGCAAGGAATAATTTTGGCCAAAGGGCTCAGAGTGGTTAAATAACATAAGTGATGACCAATCCCGTTTGGATGCTTAACAGGCCCCCCTTCCCGCCGGTCTCTAATTTCTTCTCCCATCGTGACACACAGGAAATCCCAACTCAGCCAATCACTGGCATTTCCTGTGTGTTCAGGCCAGTGGGGACCGGAAGGCATTGGCATGGGAGTGGCAGGAAATCTGTGAGGTATCGCTTTTCTTTTTTTTTTTTAGGACATCCTGGGCATTTTCCCCTTAATTGTTCTCTGCTGGAAAGAGTATATATTTGGGATTTGAAGACTATTCAGTCTATTTAACCCTTTTGTTTCTGCAGATCATGCACTGAGGCTGTGGAATATACAGACAGATACACTTGTGGCTATATTCGGTGGTGTGGAAGGGCACAGAGATGAAGTGTTGAGTGCAGTAAGTCACTAATATTTCCTTGATTATCAGCATTTATAATTTTTATAAAGGTTACCATGGTCCTATGCTAGGTCTCCATGTACTTTAGAAGGGAGGCGGTATGGTGCCATCAGAATCTTTCAGTGGTGCAACCTCAGACTTTGTACCTGTAGCTTAGTGATCATCTTGGGTTTTCTGGAGCGTTGATGTTTCTATCCTAAGGATAGGCTATATCCATATCACAGAGTGGGGGTCAGAATCCTTACACAGCGCCGTACATTTATGTAGTGGCTGTGCCTGGTACTGCAGCTCAGCCCCAATTACTTGGGAGCCAGCTCTAATAGCAGGTACAATAGCTACTGAAAATGCTGCGCTGGACCTTGTAGTCAATAATGGGAGTACAGAATAATATTTATTTATTTTTTAATAGTATGCAGTTCATTGCAGATTTGCTATGCTCTTATGGAAACCTGCCACCTACAGGGCTCCATAGGAACTACAATTGCAATAGCATGGGTTTCTTCATGAGACCCAGCCTATCGCAGGCAATGAAGCTAAAGTCTATAGCAAATTCTTGAGAAGTCTACATAGACAGCGGTTTGCAGAAGGGGCATTTTCCCCCATAAGCTTCTTTTGGACTCAAGATGCCAGAAAACTGCATGTTTTTTTTTTTTTCTTTAAACTTATTCTCGATCCACAGCATACGGCATAAGTGTCTGATCAGAGGGGGTCCGACTGCTCCCCGTGATCACAAAATGAGACTGTGTTCCCCCCGTTTGAATGACATGTCATACAGATGCATACTGCTCAGGGGTGGGTTAAGTGCATGATAGGCCCAGAGCTGTCTACCCAACTCGGGCCCCTCCCTCCATTTTAGTTTAAACCTCAAACCGTTGATTGGCTGGGGTGCTTCATGAGCGCCACAGTCTCTTCCTAGGCAATATGACATCACATTCATCGTTCACATGGTCTAGGTGCAGCTCTGTCCCATCCGAGTGATTGGGGCTGAGCTGCTACACCAAGCGCAGTGCTATCAATTGGACAGCGCTGAGCAAAGAGGTTGCGGCGCTTACTGGAACATCGCGGTCTCCTCAAACAGCTGATTGTCTGGGGTGCCAGGAATCATACCCCCACCATCTCATAACTTTGTGTACAGATGTCATAGATATTACCTGCAGTCGTATGTAATACCCCACATAACACAGTGAATTAAAGTGAGTTACATAGGACTGCAGGTGACAAATTTTAATTTTAGTTGACAAATTTAAAATACATATGATTATGATAAAAAAGACTTGGAGGAGAAGATGAGACGCAGGTCACAGTAGTGAGCCAGCTCACTCTCTCTATTTCATCAATTTCATTTAATGTTTCTGTGTGTCGTTAAAAGAGATTGACAGTATCCCCCATAACACTGACCTCTGCAGCACCCTGCCCCTTAACAGTGAAATCCACAGTGCCCTGCCACTGTAAAATGAGACCTTCACAGCAGCCCGCCCCTTTAACAGTGAGTTTCACAGCACCCCACCCCTTAACACTGACCTCCATAGGGCACCGTCCCCTTATCTGTGATCTCCACTGTTCCCTGCCCCCTTAAGTGACCTTCACAGTACCCTGTTTCCTTAACACTGACCTCACAGTGCCCTGCTGCGTAGACAGTGACCTCCACAGCAGTTGCCCCTTTAATAGTGGCCTCTGCCCCCTTAACAGTGACCTCCACAGCGCCCTGCCCTTTTAATGCTAGGGCTCCACGACGACATGTGTGGCGCAACATTTTGTCTCAACAATTTTTAGAATTCTAGTCTATGGTGTTGCACTGCGAAATGTGGCGCCTGCAACACGACAGTCGCAAAAAATCCATCCAAGATGGCTTTTTCTGCTACTGTTGCAGCATGTTGCATGTCACAGTGCAATACCATAGACTATCATTATAAAAATTGTCGCGCGACACATGTACCAGTGTAGTTGTGCCCTATGTGTCGTGCAGCCCTAGCCTGAAGCTGACCTACAGCAGTGAAGAAAAATGGCTGGATTGTTATGGAAACCTGGAGTAAAACTGTGTGTATGTGGAGACTAAGGGCCTGCGAGCTTCTATTGGCCGATAAGGGTCATGTAGCTGTGTGTATGGCAGTCGGGATATGAGTAAAAGACTTGCAGGCTTGTATTTGCTAATGCAGGTTATTTTTTGGGAATATCTCAGGAACGTTACGTCCTATAGAGCTGAGACCCGGTCTAAAACCTTCCTGGGCACCTGATTTACCTGTGTTCCAAATTTGGTGAAGATCGGTCCAGTCGTTTGGTCGCGCATGAAGAACAGACAGGAAAACTGGCTTAGTTGTCCATAGCAACCAATCAGATTCCACCTTTCATTTTCCAAAAGGGCTGTCAAAAATGACAGGTGCAATCTGTTGCTATAGGCAACTAAGCCAGTTCTACTTTACACCTATGGTGTCTACAGGAATTATAATGCCCCCAGTAATAATAACACCCTATATTGTGCTCCAAGTAATAATTTCTGTATAGTGTCCCCAAAAATATCCCCTAATAGCAACGCCCCCACACTGCCCTCATACAGTAATTTCTCCCACACTAGCCCCATATACAGTGAGGAACAGAAGTATTTGAACACCCTGCGATTTTGCAAGTTCTCCCACTTAGAAATCATGGAGGGGTCTGACATTCACATTGTAGGTGCATTCCCACTCTGAGAGACAGAATAAAAAAAAAAAATCAGGAAATCACATTGTATGATTTTTAAAGAATGTATTTGTCTTGCACTGCTGAACATAAGTATTTGAACACCTGAGAAAACCAGTGTTAATATTTGGTACAGAAGCCTTTGTTTACAATTACAGAGGTCAAACGTTTCCTGTAGTTCTTGACCAGGTTTGCACACACTGCAGCAGGGATGTTGGCCCACTCCTCCACACAGATCTCCTCTAGATCTGTCAGGTTTCGGGGCTGTCGCTGAGCAACACAGAGTTTCAGCTCCCTCCAAAGATGTTCTATTGGATTTAGGTCTGGAGACTGGCTAGGCCACTCCAGAACCTTGATATGCTTCTTACGGAGCCACTCCTTGGTTATCCTGGCTGTGTGCTTCGGGTCGTTGTCATGTTGGAAGACCCAGCCACGACCCATCTTCAATGCTCTGACTGAGGGAAGGAGGTTGTTGCTCAAAATCTCACAATAAATGGCCCCATTCATCCTCTCCTTAATACAGTGCAGTCGTCCTGTCCCCTTCGCAGAAAAGCCCCCCCAAAGCATGATGTTACCACCCCCATGCTTCACAGTAGGGATGGTGTTCTTGGGATGCAACCCATCCTTCTATTTCCTCCAAACACGACAAGTGAAGTTTAGACCAAAAAGTTCTACTTTGGTCTCATCTGACCACATGACTTTCTCCCATGCCTCCTCTGGATCATCCAGATGGTCATTGGCAAACTTCAGACGGGCCTGGACATGTGATGACTTGAGCAGGGGAACCTTCCGTGCAATGCATGATCTGAAACCATGACGACGTAGTGTTCTACCGACAGTGACCTCTGAAACTGTGGTCCCAACTCTCTTCATGTCATTGACCAGCTCCTCCCTTGTAGTTCTGGGCTGATTCCTCACCTTCCTTATCTTCAGTGATACCCCACGAGGTGAGATCTTGCATGGAGCCCGAGTCCGAGGGAGACTGACAGTCGTCTTTAGCCTCTTCCATTTTCTAACAATTGCTCCAACAGTTGATCTATTTTCACCAAACTGCTTGGGAATTGCCCCGATGCCCTTTCCAGCCTTGTGGAGGTCCACAATTTTGTCTCTGGTCTCTTTTGACATCTATTTGGTCTTGCCCATGGTAGTAGTTGGCGTCTGACTGTGGGGTGGACAAGGGTCTTTCAAGAGCTCAGACAGGTGCTACTAGGTTAGATCAATGAGTGGAGTAGAGGTGGACTTTTTAAAGGAACAGTAACAGGTCTTTGAGAGCCAGAATTCTTGCTGTTTCTCAGGTGTTCAAATACTTATGTTCAGCAGTGCAAGACAAATACATTCTTTATAAATCATACAATGTGATTTCCTGAATGTCTTTTTTAAATTCTGTCTCTGAGTGGGAATGCACCTACAATGTGAATGTCAGACCCCTCCATGATTTCTAAGTGGGAGAACATGCAAAATCGCAGGGTGTTCAAATACTTCTGTTCCTCGCTGTATATATAGTAATTTGCCCCACACTGCCCCCCATATAGTAATTTGCCCCACACTGCCCCCCCATATAGTAATTTGCCCCACACTGCCCCCCATATAGTAATTTGCCCCACACTGCCCCCCATATAGTAATTTGCCCCACACTGCCCCCATATAGTAATTTGCCCCACACTGCCCCCCATATAGTAATTTGCCCCACACTGCCCCCCATATAGTAATTTGCCCCACACTGCCCCCCATATAGTAATTTGCCCCACACTGCCCCCTCATATAGTAATTTGCCCCATGTAATAATCTGCCCCCAAAGTTGGCACAAACAGAAAAAAAATAAAAAAATATAAAAGCTAATGCTTACCTGTGTCTGGGATGGTGAGGCAGGCGTGCAATCTTCATTGTCCTATGTCCCGGCTCGCGATGATGTCATCACACACGCCTGCGCCGGGATTATACTACCACATAGGCCTCAGGCTTACTATGCCTGAAGCCTATGGTGGTGATCGGCGACGGGGCAGGTAACTATGTGCTCCCTTTCCCCCCTCCACAGTATGTGGGTGATCAGGTTGGCGTTGGGCCCCCCAGCGATGCCGGACCTGGGGCTGCCGACCCGAACACCCCTATGTTAATCCGCCACCGATGCTGCTGCTTCTCCATTGAACTCTATTGGGTAGCTGGAGATATGAGCGCTTGTACAGTCTCCAGCAGCCTCGCTCCCTCCAACCAATGACGCCGTGCGCTTCTGCAATGCCAGTCCGGGATCTCACAGACTGTGTTCCACGGACGTCTGCATGAGGCTTAATTCAGTCAGCAGGACAGAGTGATATCGGCCGTCTTGTCCTTGGTGACACCTTCTCCTGAGCTAATGAGAAGATCACTGACCTGAGGTCACATTGCCACATTGTGGCAGGGCTGAAATGCAGGGGAAATGGTTTTTTTTGTGATTAATTTACTATTGTAAAGTTAGTGCGAGCTGCCACCATAAAAAAGTGAAGCTGCAAACTTTGCCAAATTTTGGTTTTTAGTCTCAAAACTTTTTGCTACAACTGTACTTAGGAAAAAAAAGAAAAAAAATCTTCATCAGAAACGCATGTAAAAACGCTTGAAACTCAAACTAAATTAAGCGTTTAAAATGCTGAGAAAATCCGAGCACATTCTCCACGTGGTGTGATCGCCAGTGTGGCAACGGAGCAAAAACTACGTGGGAAGTTGTGCGCCTTTTCTCGTGTCCACTTACCGCTGCTGCTATTTTTCACACAACTGTTTGACGTTCATGCTCTTGATAAATAAAACCGCCATGTCATTATTTTCTTCTTGCGTTAGGATTATGATCTCCTCGGAGAGAAGATAATGTCCTGTGGAATGGATCATTCCCTCAAACTGTGGCGACTGAACTCTAAGCGAATGAAAATTGCCATAAAGTATTCCTATGAATACAATCCCAGCAAAACAAACAGGTGAGTGTGGGGCACATCCTGATGCTCCTTGCGTTTTTTTTCTTTTTTTTTTGCGAAGTTTCTCGATTAGGGCTCATGCACACGACCGTATCTGTTTTGCGATCTGTAAATCACACATTCGCAAAACACAGATCCTTGCCGTGTGCCTGCCTGATCCGCAGTTTTTGCGGATTGAATGCAGACCGAAAATACGGTCGTGTGCATGAGCCCTTAGGCCCCTTTCACACGAGCGAGTTTTCCGCGCGGATGCGTTGCGGGAGGTGAACGCATTGCATCCGCACGGAATCCTGACCCATTCATTTCTATGGGGCTGTTCACATGAGCCATGATTTTCACGCATCACTTGTGCGTTGCGTGAAAATCGCAGCATGCTCCTCTTTGTGCGTTTTTCACGTAACGCAGGCCCCATAGAAATGAATGGGGTTGCGTGAAAATCGCAAGCATCCGCAAGCAAGTGCGGATGCGGTGCGATTTTCACGCATGGTTGCTAGGAGACGATCGGGATGGAGACCCGATCATTATTTTCCCTTATAACATGGTTATAAGGGAAAATAATAACATTCTGAATACAGAATGCAAAGTAAAACAGCGCTGGAGGGGTTAAAAATAAATAAATCATTTAACTCACCTTAGTCCACTTGATCGCGATGTCGGCATATCCTTCTGTCCCCTTTACTGAATAGGACCTGTGGTGAGCATTAATTATAGGTCAAGGACCTTTGATGACGTCACGCCGGTCATCACATGGTACGTCACATGATCTTTTACCATGGTGATGGATCATGTGATGACCGGAATGACGTCACCAAAGGTCCTGTTGCTGTACAGAGATCAGATGAAGCCAGAAGGAGATACCGGGCCGCGAACAAGTGGACTAAGGTGAGTTAGATTATTTTTTTTTTTTTTTTTAACCCCTCCAGCGATGTTTTACTATGCATTCTGTATTCAGAATGCTATTATTTTCCCTTATAACCATGTTATAAGGGAAAATAATACAATCTACAGAACACCGATCCCAAGCCCGAACTTCTGTGAAGAAGTTCGGGTTTGGGTACCAAACACGCGCGATTTTTCTCACGCGAGTGCAAAACGCATTACAATGTTTTGCACTCGCGCGGAAAAATCGCGGGTGTTCCCGTAACGCACCCGCACATTTTCCTGCAACGCCCGTGTGGAAGAGGCCTTAAGGTGAACGACTGGGCTCCATGCAGCTCAGAAGTTATCCCTGCTCTGAGAAAGTCTGCTCCTCAAGCTTTCTGTTTAAAGATTGGGCTGAGCGCTCCTTTATCACTCTGCCCAATTATACAGAGAACTGTGCGGCCGTACATTTACAGCTGCACAGTCCTCTCTATCCCCTCCCTGCACTCCTCTCTATGATCAGGGCAGAGAGGAAACGGAAAGCTTGTAATATCAATGTGCAACCTCCTAATAGAGCCTGTGCAGTGCTGCAGCCTGCTGTACTGCATTAACCTTTACACTGCCGTCCATCGGAAATCTTAAATTTAACCATTTGACTGCCTTAGGCCATCAGAGATCCTTACATTAAACCCAACACTGTTCTAGACCAGACCATCAGAGACACTGTAATTAACCTCCAGGCTGTCCTAGACAACCAGGTATACTGATATTAACCCCTTCAATACCCTAGACCACCAGGAATATTGTCATGAACCCTTTTGCTGCCCTAGATCACCAGGGACTTCAACACTTTTACTGCCATAGACCACAAGGAATGCTGGCATTTACGCCTTCATTGCCCTAGACCCCCTGGAGTACAGATTATCAGGTTAAAGGGGTTATCCAACTCCTATAATGACCCCCCCTCATATAGGTTATACTTACCCTGGCACTCGTGTCACTCCTGCTCCCCGCATGGCCGCCACTACATTTCCCCGTCATGTGAATCAAAACATCTGGTGACGGGGGAGCAGCCAATAGCAGGCCACGACGGGGGAAGAGCCTCCCTAGCGTCATCCGTGATGCTAGGGAGGCTCATCCCCCATCACGGCCTGGGGTCAGAACCAGCAGTGCACGCATGAGTCTGAATGCAAGCACTTTGGCAACAGAATCTGACTCGCATTTGCGCTGCAGATTGTAATCCCAGGCTGGGATCACGTGCCCAATGTACGGCACGTCGTCTTGGAAGTAGCGGCAGAACAGGAACCTGGCACATCTTGGATAACTCCTTTTTAAGGATCATCTAGGAATAGCACATAATGCTGAGATTTACACATTCACATATTAGACTGTTGCCGTCCATTTTACAGGATGACTGATTTTATGTATTTAGCTTCTTAAAAATTGTGACTTTTTGCTCGTTTCCCACAGACCATTTATTTCGCAAAAGATCCATTTCCCAGATTTTTCTACGAGAGACATTCACAGAAATTATGTGGACTGTGTGAGGTGGCTCGGAGACTTGATATTGTCTAAGGTGAGTGTGTGTGAGACCGCAGTATAAGCCTGACCGACCAAAAAGGCTTAAAACACCATTAGAAGAGTGTGTGTTAACCCCTTAAGGGACAACCTTTCTTTTTTCTTTAAGTTATGGTGGGACAACCCCTTGATCACCTAATCAGAATGATTATGACAATGAGGGTCCTTGAGTCCCTCAAGTGAATGCAGTGGCTGTTAGGCGCGTGTGCTGGCACTCCATACACTTCTATAGGATTGTAGAAGGGCAGCAGTGTATATATATATATATATATATATATATATATATATATATATATATATATATATATATACATACACATACACACTTTGGCTGTGTCCGGTAATCCCATAGAGATGAATGGAGCGGCAGCGCATATGACTGCACTGGTCGGCCTCTACCAATCAGATAGTTATAATCTATCCTGTGAGTACGTGGTAAGTTTATTATGGTGGCACCACCCCTTTAAGGATCAATAAAGATTATATATATTTTTTAATGCTTCCATTCGCAGAGCCACAACTTTTATTTCATTTTTTTGTAGCTGCAGTAGCTGACTGAGGCCTGTTTATTTCAGTGTGAGCTGAAGGCTTTAAAGGGGTTATCCAATTTCTCGAAATCCCCCATATGTGCTGGGCCCCTCACAGGTAATATACTTACCCCGCTCCCTGCGCCGCTCCTGGTCCTCGCACCACCGCTTCTCCCTGCACACGGATGAAAACATCCGGTAGGGGGTGTAGCAGCCTATGGCAGACGGGGACGAGCCTCCCTAGAATCATGGGTGACGCTAGGGAGCCTCGTCCCCCGTCCCTGCCTGCCATTGGCTGCTACACCCCCATCCCTCCCATCCCCGACACCGGATGTTTTTAACCGTGTACAGGAAGAAGCGGTGGAGCGTTATATTACCGGTGAGGGGCCTGGCACATGGGGGGTGGTTGAGAAATTGGATAACCCCTTTAAATGGCACCTTTTTGGGATACATGTGACTTTGATCAGCATTATAGTTTACTTTCCTAATTTATATCATTTATGTTGGTGAACTATTTAAATATTTTAACAAAAGGGGTTTATTTTATATCTTTTTTACAGGTTAATAACATTAATCTACTTAAAGGGGTTGTCTCACTTCACCAAGTGGCGTTTTAATATGTAGAGAAGGTGAATACAAGTCACTTACTAATGTATTGTGATTGTCCATATTGCCTCCTTTGCTGGCGGGATTCATTTTTCCACCATATTTTACACTGCTTGTTTCCATGGTTACGACCATCGTGCAATCCAGCAGTGGTGGCCGTGCTTGCACACTATAGGAGAAAGCTTCTGCCTCTCTGCTGGCCGGCACAGAGTGTGCATAGGCCGGTGCTTTTTCCTATAGTGGCAAGCACGGCCACCGCTGATGGATTGCAGGGAGCTCGTAACCATGGAAACGAGCAGTGTATAATGTGATGGGAAAATAAATCCAGACAGCAAAGGAGGCAATATGGAGCATCACAATACATTAGTAAGTGCCTTGTAATAACTTACTCTACATAATAAATGCTATTTGCTGAAGTGAGACAATCCCTTTAAAGGGGTTGCGCCAACATGTAAACTTGTACCCATAGAGGATGTGTCTGCCTGATGGGGGTTCAATCACTGGGACCCCAACTGATTATGAGAGTCTTGTGCTTTCCCAACACCCCCATAAATGGAGTGGCTATCGAGCATAGTTGTTCCCGCTCCCTTCACTCTTTATGGGACTGCCGGAGATGGAGTACAGCATTAGGTTGTCTACAAGGAGATGAATGGAGCGGCGGTGCACGTGATCGACTGCTGATTTCGTGATCGCCTCGGGTCCCAGCGGTCAGACTGATCATGAATTACAGCTAGTGTTGAGCGAACTTGTGTTTTAAGTTCGGCGTCTAAAGTTCGGGTTATCGAAGAATCGCGTTATGGATTCTAAATTCCGTTATGGTCCGTGATAGCGGAATCCATAACGCGATTCTTCGATAACCCGAACTTTAGAGGCCGAACTTAAAACACAAGTTCGCTCAACACTAATTACAGCCCATCATATCCAGAGGCTGAGAACCTGTACTGACGCAGCTGAGGGTTTGCTACAGTTGTATCCAGTCTAGACAATACTCCTTTCAGATAAATACATAAGCAGCACAACTCTCTCTCCAGTCCTGATAGTTTGTTACAATGTGTCAGTCTTGAGCTCACGTTATTAACCTCACAGAGAATGGTCTGCAGAAAATAGTACCAGACCGTACTGGATCTGTGGAGGTAAATAAGTAGGTTGCCGTTCACTGACAGCCATCCCATTTTGGAAGTGGTTAACTGAAAATTCAGTAAATTGAAAATTGGAGTAATTCATTGACAATGGTAAGAGATCAGTTTACTTAAAGGGGTTTTCCGGTACTTAGGTGTTGATGGTCTATCCACCAGATAAGTCATTGATGTCAGATTGACGGGGGTCTGACACCTCATACCCCCACAGAAGAGACATTTTGGGCAGCCACCAATGGTGGGACACTGTGTAGTGGAAGGAAGGCTCTGCGCGCTGTGTAGTGGAAGGAAGGCTCTGCGCGCTGTGTAGTGGGAGGTAGGTTCTGCGCGCTGTGTAGTGGGAGGTAGGCTCTGCGCGCTGTGTAGTGGGAGGTAGGCTCTGCGCGCTGTGTAGTGGGAGGTAGGCTCTGCGCGCTGTGTAGTGGGAGGAAGGCTCTGCGCGCTGTGTAGTGGGAGGAAGGCTCTGCGCGCTGTGTAGTGGGAGGAAGGCTCTGCGCGCTGTGTAGTGGGAGGAAGGCTCTGCGCGCTGTGTAGTGGGAGGAAGGCTCTGCGCGCTGTGTAGTGGGAGGAAGGCTCTGCGCGCTGTGTAGTGGGAGGAAGGCTCTGCGCGCTGTGTAGTGGGAGGAAGGCTCTGCGCGCTGTGTAGTGGGAGGAAGGCTCTGCGCGCTGTGTAGTGGGAGGAAGGCTCTGCGCGCTGTGTAGTGGGAGGAAGGCTCTGCGCGCTGTGTAGTGGGAGGAAGGCTCTGCGCGCTGTGTAGTGGGAGGAAGGCTCTGCGCGCTGTGTAGTGGGAGGAAGGCTCTGCGCGCTGTGTAGTGGGAGGAAGGCTCTGCGCGCTGTGTAGTGGGAGGAAGGCTCTGCGCGCTGTGTAGCGGGAGGAAGGCTCCTCTCCCATTCACTTGTATAGGAGCTGAGTGACCGTACCCGGGCACTGCATAGCGGACAGAACCTTGTTCCTCCGGCTGCTGCTGCTTACAGGTGTCGGGCCCCCGCCGATCTGATATTGATGGCCTATCCTGAGGATAGATCACTGATAACGAGCTACCGGAAATTTCCTCTAAAGCCGGACAGTCGCTTACAGTTATGGAAATATTTCATCATTGCACTGATACCTCGGCGTTGGTTGGACGGTGACGAGATAACACTTCTAGTGACAACTTTGTCTTTCAGTCCTGTGAAAATGCCATCGTGTGCTGGAAACCGGGTAAAATGGAGGACGACATTGACAAGATCAAGCCAAGCGAGTCTAACGCCACCATCCTGGGGAGGTTTGATTACAGCCAGTGCGATATCTGGTACATGAGATTCTCCATGGACTTCTGGCAAAAGGTCTGTTATACCGCACTGCAGGGCGGCACTATGGGCAGAACTACAGGGGGCTGTGGTATTCCAGGATCCAAATAGCCAGTGCATTTACTGGAGTAGAGGGGTAAAGCCAGTCTCCTCGCTGGAGCCCAGAAATGAATGAATGATGCAAGGAGACGGAATATCATATTGGGGCCCCCCCCCCTCGTTTTGTCAGTCTGCAGCATTTTCTGCATGGTCCTGAAACGGTCTCATAGAAATGCTGCAGAGAACAGAGGGGTTAATATGCGGATCTATTCTATCTTCGGCTGAATACTGACTTAGGGGGTGGGGCTTAGCTAGGGGGTGTGTCTATCAAACTTGTATTAGTGCAGAGGGTGGAGGCGGCTGCTGCTGCAACCAGTTGTCTTACAGCCAGACCCAGGACAGTGAGGAGGAGGAGGAGGAGGGGGCGGCATGGCAGAACTCACCGGGCGGACAGAGATTTCTTTAGATATTTGTTAATTGTCTTTTATAGTTGTGTATGTCAATTGTAATATGTTTAATTGTAATATAAGATAAAATGTGATCAAAGGAGGGATAATGGGTGGCATTCCTGGACCCTATTACATCTTAATGGCGCTATTGTACCCATGGAATTGTCTAAAAGTGCTCATTGGGACTGGGAGATGGATTTCTGGTTACATCCTAATGGTTCCCTAAAACCATGTCTCATAAAAGGCTGGACTCGGAATGAGTGCAAGTCATAAAATACGTAGACGGCTGGCACTCTGGAAGAAGGTGGTGCTCGGATACAAGTAGAAGAAGGGGATCAACACGCACTTCCTGATCCTAATAAATCTTCCCCTTATTGCCATAAACAGAATACAGCCAGATGTGACGCGTTTCGGCTAAACAGATGCTTGTTTAACCCCTTAAGGACACATGACGTATGTTTCCCGAGTCCTTAAGGACACACGACCCCCAATGGACTATGGAGACACAAACATTTTTTTTGTTTCAAAAATGAAATCATTGTGTAAAACTTACATAAATTTAAAAAATTGTATACATATTAGGTATTGCCGCGTCCGTGACAACCTGCTCTATAAAATTGCAAATTATAGTAATAGGCGAGCACACTTCATTTGGCATGTGAATAAAATTTAATTAAATCACTCAATAGTAATACACGTGTATATGCAGGTAAAATAATGATGAATACTAAAAACTATTAAAATAAATAGATGACCATATGTAGGGTATAAGCTTCGGAGTTATATAGTCCAGCAAAGTCCAAAATATAGTTCACAATACGTACAATATTGGTGTGCAATAGGTGGTATTGATTATAATCCCTTAGGGATAAGTCCATAGATGTATATATGGATCCGTATCCAATTGATTGCTATGCAGATATTAGAGGACTCAATTATTCCCGGAGTAGCTTAGGAGATCCACTTTGTAAATAAAATGTTCCAATAGACATCAGAAGTTCAAGCCTTCATATATTTGCAGCTTGTAATAACAGCTTAGTTCTTACCTTCCTCTGTGTCGAGGATCCGGGACGCTGGTGTTTGTTAGCGTCTTCCTCCTTGCCTCTCTAGCCGGCTTACCCGAAGTATCGCGGGAGTTTGAGCGAGACTTGCAACTTGGTCCGTACTTGTAGCTCTTCCGGCTTGGTACATAGGGAGGAATCTTGCGGTCCTTGGTCTTTTAGTGCCGATGTCAGTTCGACTGTCCTGGCAATTCAATTTTCTTAGCGTGGCCACGCTTATAACTACGGAGGTGTTGTTCCCAGGTATCTGATCCGGTCCAGACGCGTTTCGGGAATAAACTATCCCTTCATCAGTGGTATCAGATCACCTGACAGCCTCCGCCTTTTATATCCAGTTAGGAACTCAAACTATGGAGATCTGGATTTTCATATGGAACAAGCGATTCTCTGTATGCGGTTTTCGTGCGTTTTTTAAAACGCTTATGCGTTTTTTCTGCTGTATATTGCCTTTAACCCTTAAAAGCTTGTGGTATAAACTGATTTGGTATTTAGAGTTACTTTACAGAGTTATATCATTATAAAGTTTCATAGATGGACTCACATGTCTATACCTTAAATTTCATGACAATATAATGTCTGGTCACCATATCTTCATAAATAATGTAACAATATCAATAAACATGTTAAAATAGATAAAAAATAAATAAATATGGACATAATACATAATAATATAAAATTTATTAGTATGTTTTAGGACTTAAAATTGAGGAAATTCATAGCGGATATATTATGCAAATTTGTCCGGTGTCATGCTGCGATTTTATTCCGTATACCCATAAATGATCGCCCCAACAAAGAAAGACAATACTATGATGGGCACTTGGATGAAACTGAAGGGTTTCTTCAAGTGTGGCAAATGTATGGCGTGTAGGATCAATTCTATACCGAGGAAAACAACAACTATTTCTTCCACTCAGAACACTTACAAATGGGAGATCAAAGACTGTCTCACTTGCAATACCGCCGGTGTCATCTACCTTGTACAGTGTCCATGTAAAAGACAGTACATAGGACGAACCAAACGTCCCTTGAAAACCAGATTGGCAGAACACATATCCAATATACGGAAGGGATATGATAAGCATTGCTTATCTAAGCATTTTAGAGATATACACAATAAAGATCCATCCAATCTGGTTTTCATGGCACTGGAGAAGGTAGATGCACACTGGCGAGGAGGCAATTATATCAAACAGATGTCCAAGATTGAGTCAAGACGTATATACGAGTTCGGATCTATGCTACCAGCGGGTCTGAACGCTGAACTAGAGATTTTTGGGTTCTTGTAGGCTGGGTGCCCCTGTGCTGACTCATACGCCGCAGTTGGGCCGTTCATCGGCACTGGGTCGTTGACTCGGACAGGGGCCCCCAGCCCCATACAACTCCATCATCTCAACTCCAATATCCTACTCATCTGTTTCCATGATTCCATTTCCATGGATCATTTATGGGTATACGGAATAAAATCGCAGCATGACACCGGACAAATTTGCATAATATATCCGCTATGAATTTCCTCAATTTTAAGTCCTAAAACATACTAATAAATTTTATATTATTATGTATTATGTCCATATTTTTTTTTTAATCTATTTTAACATGTTTATTGATATTGTTACATTATTTATGAAGATATGGTGACCAGACATTATATTGTCATGAAATTTAAGGTATAGACATGTGAGTCCATCTATGAAACTTTATAATGATATAACTCTGTAAAGTAACACTAAATACCAAATCAGTTTATACCACAAGCTTTTAAGGGTTAAAGGCAATATACAGCAGAAAAAACGCATAAGCGTTTTAAAAAACGCACGAAAACCGCATACAGAGAATCGCTTGTTCCATATGAAAATCCAGATCTCCATAGTTTGAGTTCCTAACTGGATATAAAAGGCGGAGGCTGTCAGGTGATCTGATACCACTGATGAAGGGATAGTTTATTCCCGAAACGCGTCTGGACCGGATCAGATACCTGGGAACAACACCTCCGTAGTTATAAGCGTGGCCACGCTAAGAAAATTGAATTGCCAGGACAGTCGAACTGACATCGGCACTAAAAGACCAAGGACCGCAAGATTCCTCCCTATGTACCAAGCCGGAAGAGCTACAAGTACGGACCAAGTTGCAAGTCTCACTCAAACTCCCGCGATACTTCGGGTAAGCCGGCTAGAGAGGCAAGGAGGAAGACGCTAACAAACACCAGCGTCCCGGATCCTCGACACAGAGGAAGGTAAGAACTAAGCTGTTATTACAAGCTGCAAATATATGAAGGCTTGAACTTCTGATGTCTATTGGAACATTTTATTTACAAAGTGGATCTCCTAAGCTACTCTGGGAATAATTGAGTCCTCTAATATCTGCATAGCAATCAATTGGATACGGATCCATATATACATCTATGGACTTATCCCTAAGGGATTATAATCAATACCACCTATTGCACACCAATATTGTACGTATTGTGAACTATATTTTGGACTTTGCTGGACTATATAACTCCGAAGCTTATACCCTACATATGGTCATCTATTTATTTTAATAGTTTTTAGTATTCATCATTATTTTACCTGCATATACACGTGTATTACTATTGAGTGATTTAATTAAATTTTTTTCACATGCCAAATGAAGTGTGCTCGCCTATTACTATAATTTGCAATTCCTTGTTTTGAGAGGGTGGGTGTCCCTCTAACTAGGCTAGCAGCACCTGTTCCTATATTTCGTTTGGAGTGAGCCACCATCTTTGATTTTTGCTCTATAAAATTACCACATGATCTAACCTGTCAGATGAATGTTGTAAATAACAAAAAAAAAAACGGTGCCAAAAAAGCTATTTCTTGTTACCTTGCTGCACAAAATGTGTGATATAGAGCAACCAAAAATCATATGTACCCTAAAATAGTACCAACAAAACTGCCACCCTATCCTGTAGTTTCTAAAATGGGGTCACTTTTTTGGAGTTTCTACTCTAGGGGTGCATCAGGGGGGCTTCAAATGGGACATGGTGTCAAAAAAAACAGTCCAGCAAAATCTGCCTTCCAAAAACCATACGGTGCACCTTTCCTTCTGCGCCCTGCCGTGTGCCCGTACAGCAGTTTACGGCCACATATGGGGTGTTTCTGCAAACTACAGAAAAAAAATCAAGGGTTAACAGCCAAACAAAATAGAAAATTTGCCAAAAAATCTAAATTCTGAAATTTTAACACCATTTGCCATTAACTCTTGTGGAACACCTAAAGGGTTAATGATGTTTGTGAAATCAGTTTTGAATACCTTGAGGGGTGTAGTTTCGTTTTTGGGTGGTTTCTATTATGTAAGCCTCACAGTGACTTCAGACCTGAACTGGTCCCTAAAAAGTGGGTTTTTGAAAATTTATGAAAAATTTCAAGATTTGCTTCTAAACTTCTAAGCCTTGTAACGTCCCCCAAAAAATAAAATGGCATTCCAAAATGATCCAAACATGAAGTAGACAGATAGGGAATGTAAAGTACCGGTAATAACTATTTTTGGAGGTATTACTATGTATTATAGAAGTAGAGAAATTGAAACTTGGAAATTTTGCAATTTTTTTAAATATTTTTTTTTTGTAAATTTGGTATTTTTTTTTGTAAATAAAAATGAATTTTTTTTTTACTTCATTTTACCAGTGTCATGAAGTACAATATGTGGCGAAAAAACAATCTCAGAACGGCCTGGATAAGTCAAAGCGTTTTAAAGTTATCAGCACTTAAAGTGACACTGGTCAGATTTGCAAAAAATGGCCAAGTCTATAAGGTGAAATAGGGCTGAGTCCCTAAGGGGTTAAAAGGCGGTTTAGCTGAAACGCGTCACATCTGCCTGTATTCTGTTTATGGCAATAAAGGGAAGATTTATTAGCATCAAGAAGTGCGTGCTGATCCACTTCTTCTACTTGAGTCATAAAATAGACACTGACGTGGCATTGTCAGGATGCCCTTCTATAAAATGAAGGGTTTCCAGTTCTTGACAATTGATGGCCTGTTATTAGGATAAATGTTTAGATCGGTGGTGGTCCTGCTGCCGGCAACTGTTTGATGGGGTCGAGGTGCCTGAGCGAATGCTCTGTCCCTTTATAAGCTCCGTCTGATATTAATGGCCTAGGCCCTATACTAAGGATAGGCCATTGGTTTACTAACCAGTAAAGCCCTTTCACATAAGACCATCGTAGCCAAAATAAAGTGAAGTCAGTCGATCATTATTTACCGATTGCATTAGTTTTGGTCCCTGGGGCTGCTGGTAGAAAACTGCCCGCGCCCCTATCCCCACGGTGTAGTGTTTCATTATTGTAGAATCTGCTGCCTCCTCATGAGAATAACAAACCAAAGGAGGCAAGACACGGACCATTAACTAATAGACTAATCTATTTCTCTCTGCAGATGCTCGCACTCGGAAACCAGGTGGGGAAGCTTTACGTCTGGGATCTGGAGGTGGAGGATCCACACAAAGCCAAGTAGGTGTCCTGCTCTTCCTATAGAACTGTGATGTCCCTAGAGATCTTTATAGACGTAGTCCCCAAAGGAGAGCGGAACGTGATAGATTGCTGTACGTTATCGATATTCACAAAGTTTAACCAGATATGCAGTCTGTGATTTCTGTGTTTCATCGTCACATTGAGGATTGAACCCCATGATCACGGCTCAGGGATTTGTTACCTGGAAATCTCATATATTGCGAACAAAGGTCTGTGCAAGTCGGTCAGCGTGCGCGGAAAGTACGGCTAGCTTTCCATATAGAAAAATCTCTGCACTGTGAGGTCAGTGGTGGGTCTTCTCACATGTGATATATGGATAGTCTGACCTCTCACACGTGCATGTTCTCCACCAACATCACACAGAACCTCGGAGTATATCCAGAAGTCGGTCTCTTTCCCGACCAAACTTACTCATTAAAGGGAGTCTGTCACCAGCATTTCACTTTTTTAACCCTTCCCACAGCTCCCTAGCATGCTTACAGTTAATAAAAACGTTACCTCTGGCATCAATCCTGGACTTATAGAACCATCAAAAACGATCTTTATAAGATATGCAAATGAGGGCTCGCAAGTGCCCAGGGGCAGCGTTACTCTCTTAGGTGCCTTGCTTGCTCAGCCTTCTCATTGCGTCCCCCCGCCCCTTCCTACCCTCTGCCCGCCCATCCTTTCCCTCTGACCACCTTTGTACTAACTTGTTATGCTGCCGATATCCCGCGCCGGCGCACTCATTCCTTTGGCCGGCGCATGCGCACTGCGATGCCCATTCCTTGTACGGCATCACAGTAACTATTGCGCATGCGCCGGCTAACGACGACTATTTTCGCGGTTTTCTAAATTATCGGTATCGGCATGTAACCTTGCCGATAATGCATCCAGCGCGCTATCACAGAACATGAGCGCGCTGCTGTCAGCGCGCCATGTTCCCTCAGCAGCACAGGGGAGGAGGAGTCACTCTCTCCCTCCCCCCTGTGCCGCGCTGCCAATGAGGAGAGACGGCAGGAGGGGCGGGCGCACTGCGCCACCAATGAAAGTTAACGTCTAATGCAAATACAGGAGGCGCTGCCCAGCCTATATGACAGGAAGCTGCGATCAGCGGCAGCTAACCCCTCAGGTGCTGCAGCTCCCTGATTCTACCGCTGACACACCCGCCTCCTGTATTAAACGTTAATTATCATTGGTGGCGCAGTGCGCCACCCCCCCGTATTCAAATCATTGGTGGTGCAGGGCGTCCCCTCCCCTCCTTTCATTGATGGTGCAGTGGAAGCTTCTTATCGGAGCCCCAGCTTTGTAATCCTGGGGCTCCGATCGGTTACCATGGCAGCCAGGACACTACTGAAGCCTGGCTGCCATGGTAACCTCCCTGCTGCTGTGTGCACAGAGCTCAGGGCAGCAGGGAGAGTGCGAAGTCCTATTCACCCTGACAGAGCTCTATTGGGGTGAATAGGACAAGGGATCAAAAGATCCCAGGTTCTAGCCCCTAAGGGGGAAATGGTTATTAAATAAAAAGTAAAAAAAAAAAACATCAACAAATTATTAAGTTTATATCACCCCTTTTCCCAATTTTACATATAAAATATATAAACAATAAATAAATATTACATATCACATATTGCCACGTCTGAAAAGTCCAAACTATAAAAAAAAATAATAATAATTATCTCCTATGTGGTGAACGCCGTAACAGAAAACTTTTTTTTTTTTTTTTTTTTTATGAAAACGCACAGAATATCGGTATAAGTTATTGACTATCGGCCTGAAAGTTCACAGGTGATCGGTATCTGCTCTAAAAAAAAAAAAAATTGGCCGATCCCTAATCTGTAGCCCAAAATTAATAAAATACAATCGTAAAAGAAATGCCTCAAAGGTGTCTATAGCCCTTATGTCCATGAAGGAGGTAAAGAGAGATTCGGCAGACTTTTTAATAAATTGAGGGCCGACAGCTAAATGTCACCCAGAGTAGTACTGCTATCTCGGTCTGTAACACCTAGCGCTAGTGGATGTGCAGGGATCAGCAACCTTCGGCTCTCCAGCTGCTGTGAAACTACAACTCCCAGCATGCATATTTGCTTAGCTGTTCTAGTAACTCCCATAGAAGTGAATGGAGGATTCTGGGAGTTGTAGTTTCAGAACAGTTGGAGTGCCGGAGGTTGCTGACCCCTGCTTTAGTGCAAATGCTAAAACGGATGACCCTTTTCCACATGGACCTTCACTTACGCCCCATGTTCTCTGTTTACAGGTGCACAACTCTCACTCATCCCAAATGCATGTCCGCAATCCGACAGACCAGCTTCAGCAGAGACAGCAGCATCCTCATAGCGGTCTGCGATGACGCCACCATCTGGCGCTGGGACCGGCTCCGATGAAACCCCCTCCCTCCCCTTCCTTGATGAAAGACCATTGTGGTGTCATGTGCTGTGTCCGGCGACTAGTGTATGTAGGAGGCTGAGTTTAGTGACCTTCTTCTTCTCTGTAATGTTTCCTGGCTGCGATCCAGCTGCTTTTAATAAAAATTTATTTTTGTACAGCTTTCTGTAACATCTGTAATGTTTTTACGGATTTTAATGTATTTACTGTCTGATGTATATGCCGTCTGTATGATTGTGAGACACGGACTCGTGGGGAAGACGGGACGAATATGTTCCGCTCTTTGTAAATATCTTGTTTGTAGCCTTTTTAAAGTAGTCGTTAATTTAAGAATATCGTGTTTTGATGGTTACGGACTGTAACGTTCAAAATGGACTAAACCCCCCCCCCCCTCCAAAAAAATATTATAATTTTTTATTTTTTTTTGAAACTGCTCGCAAGAGGCTGAAAGTAAATATCGCCATGCGTCATGTAATGGAGAAACAATAAAGTGGAGTTAACAATGAAAACCCGCCTCGTCCGGTTTATGACTGTGCACTGTATGGAGTATCACAAAAGGGGCACGTTCCACATTCGTCCTCAGGATGTCATTCATATCGGATCAGCGGGGGTCCGACTCCCAGCACCCCCAACAATAAACTGCTTGAAGACGCTGTGCTGCGCCGTACTTTGTATAGTGGCTGTGCCTGGTATTGCATCTTAGGCCCATTCACTTGAAAGAGACTGAGCTGCGCCTAGGCCACATGACCAATTTACGCGCCAAGAGGCCGCAGTGCTCAACTCCAAACACCGGACTCCCGGCACCGATTAGATATTGATGACTAGAGATGAGTGAAGCGAGCTTCGGATGTTACATCTGAAGTCGCTTTATTCATAACTTCAGAATAATACTGTACGGAGATCTGTCTCCGTACAGTATTAGAATGTATGGGCTCAGATGAGCCGACGTTAGTTATCTGCAATATGAATAACTTTGGTAATTGATTTGATTTTTTTTTTTTAAAGTGGAAAACTGCTTTAAAACTTGAAACCGAACTCTGCTTCGGTTCTGACTGGTACGTCGCGAATAACATCGGCTCATCGGAGCCCATACATTCTAATACTGTACGGAGACGAATCTCCATACGGTATTAATTAAAGTTATGAACAAAGGGACTTCTGATGTAACATCTAGAAATGAGCGAATTTCAGGTTATGAAATTCGTTCACGCTTCGTTTACTGGTAAAAGATGAATTGCATTATGGATTCCACGGACCAGAACGCAATTCTATGACCGAATGCATAACGGAATGCCTTTAGAGGAATTCCGGTATTCATTCCGTCATAATAGAAGTCTATGGGCTGCGTAACAGATCCGTGTCTTGCATAATGGAAAGGATTCATTTTGCAGCCCATAGACTTCTATTATGACAGAATGCCTCTAAAGGCATTCCGTTATAGAATTGCGTTATGGTCCGTGGTAACGGAATCCATAACGCAATTCATCTTTTACCAGTAAACGAAGCGTGAACGAATTTCAAATTATGAAATTCACTCATCTCTGGTAACATCCAAAACTCGCGTCGCTCATCACTATTGATGACCTATCCTGAGCATAGGTCATCAATAACAAAAACTCTGACACCCCAAAAAATGTTAAATTCACTGAGGTTTTTTGCAAGAATCTGAAGATCCTGATTAGTCTTGTATAAATCTAATCAAGAAAACTTGAATGAAAACATGACTTTATGGTGAGATTCTGCTCAGGACCAGTGATGACTGACCTGGACAACTTCCAGGGCCCACTGGATAAAGGGTGGGGTAGACTAAGGGACCCATATACTCCTAGAGCTGGATCTGACTGTGTGATTGGACATCAATGTCTTGATTCTGGACTATCGCTTTAACACTGGGATTTCTGACATTGTTCCTGAAGCAACACATCGGCAATCCTTTCTGCAATGCTGATCTGACTGCAGAGGTTGGCACAGCTTGACTGGTGCTTGGAGTAGTGAAGGGCCATAGAAAAGATTAAGGTCTGTCCCATAGAAGTGAATATTAGAGAGCTGCAGTAACCAGGTACGACCACTACACTGTGTGGGGAGCAGTGCCTGGTTCCCATGCTCTGCAATCAGCTGATGATGGGCATGCTGACCCCTGCAGAACTGATATTGGTGACCTAACTTAAGGAAAGGTCATCAATATAAAAGTCCTGGGAAAACCCCTTTAACCGCCTCACGTCCGCCCATAGGATATAAACGTCCTATGGGTGGACGTCTATTTCTGACAGCACGTTTTAAAACGTCCTGTCAGAAATAGCAGCTGCACGCTAATCGTGCAGCTGCTGATCGGGTTGCCCGCTGTCAGTGACAGCAGGGCAACCCTAAGACAAGGCAGGGACAGTTCCCAGGTGTCCCTGCCTTCTAGATCGCTGCAGACACAGCGCTCACCGAGCGCTGTGTCTGCAGAGAAGGAAGCGCTGTGCGCTTCCTGTTCCGGCCCGGCGGTCATGTGACCGCTGGGACCGGAGAGTGCAGGGGCTGTGTGAGGTCTCTCAGAGACCTCGATCAGCCCTGCTGTGAGGCTGTACAGCGCAGGATTGCTGCTGTACAGCCTCTAAAGGGGTGCATTTGTCCTGTAACTGGGGCTACTATCTCAGCCCCAGTTACAGGAGAAATCAACTGTGAAAAAAAAAAAAAAAAAGTGAAGTAAATGTCCCCCAGAGGTCTTGTATGACCTTATGGGGGACGAAAAGTGTAAAATAAAATAAAAATAAAATAAAGTGTTGAAAAAATAAAATAAAAAAAAGGTTCACATGTAAAAAAAAATAAAAAATCCCAAGTAAGGAATAAAAAAAAAAAAAAAAAATAGAAAAAATAAAATAAAATAGACATATTTAGTATTGCCGCGTCCGTAAAAACCAGCTCTATAAAAATATCACATGACCTAACCCCTCGGGTGAACACCGTAAAAAATAAATAAAAAAAACTGTGTCAAAACAAGCAATTTTTGTCACCTTGCATCACAAAAGGTGCAACACCAAGTGATCAAAAACGCGTATGTCCCACAAAATGGTACCAATAAAACCGTCACCTCATCCCGCAAAAAATGAGCCCCTACATAAGAAAATCTCTCAAAAAATAAAAAAACTATAGCTCTTAGAACATGGAGACACTAAAACATCATTTTTTTGGTTTCAAAAATGCTATTATTGTGTTAAAGTGAAACAAATAAAAAAAAGTATACATATTAGGTATTGCCGCGTCCGTAAAAACCAGCTCTATAAAAATATCACATGACCTAACCCCTCGGGTGAACACCGTAAAAAATAAATTAAAAAAACTGTGTCAAAACAAGCAATTTTTGTCACCTTGCATCACAAAAGGTGCAACACCAAGTGATCAAAAACGCGTATGTCCCACAAAATAGTACCAATAAAACTGTCACCTCATCCCGCAAAAAATGAGCCCCTACATAAGAAAATCTCTCAAAAAATAAAAAAACTATAGCTCTCAGAACATGGACACATTAAAACATAATTTTTTGGTTTCAAAAATGCTATTATTGTGTAAAACTTTAATAAATGAGAAAAAGTATACATATTAGGTATCGCCACGTCCGTAACAATCTGCTCTATAAAAATGTCACTTGACTGAACCCCTCAGGTGAACGCTGTAAAAATAAATAAATAGAAACTGTGCTAAAACAACCAATTTTTTGGTCACCTTGCCCCATAAAGTGTTATAATGAATGATCAAAAAATCATATGTACCCAAAAATAGTACTAATAAAACTGGCACCTTATCCCCTAGTTTCCAAAATGGGGTCACTTCTTGGGAGTTTCTACTGTAAGGGTGCATCAGGGGGCTTCAAATGGGACATGGCATCTAAAAACCATGTGGAGTTCCTTTCCTTCTGCGCCCTGCCGTGTGCCCATACAGCAGTTTACGACCACATGTGGGGTGTTTCTGTAAACCGCAGAATCTGGGTAATAAATATTGAGTTTTGTTTGGCTGTTAACCATCGATGTGTTAAAGAAAAAAATTGATTAAAATGGAAAATCTGCCAAAAAAATGAAATTTAAAAATTTGATCTCCATTTTCCTTTAATTCTTGTGGAACGCCTAAAGGGTTAACAAAGTTTGTAAAATCGGTTTTGAATACCTTGAGGGGTGTAGTTTCTACAATGGGGTCATTTATGGGGGTATCCACTATGTAGGCCCCACAAAGTGACTTCAGACCTGAACTGGTCCTTATAAAGTGGGTTTTGGCAATTTTCTTACAAATTTGAAGAATTGCTTCTAAACTTCTAAGCCTTCTAACGTCCTAAAAAAATAAAATGACATTTCCAAAATAATGCCAACATAAAGTAGACATATGGGAAATGTTAAATAATAACTATTTTATGAGGTATCACTTTCTGTTTTGAAAGCAGAGAAAGTGTAATTTAGAAAATTGCGAATTTTTCAAATTTTTGGGTAAATTTGGGATTTTTTCATAAATAAAGGTGAAATATTTTGACTCAAATTTATGACTATCATGAAGTACAATGTGTCACGAGAAAACAATCTCTGAATGACTTGGATAAATAAAGGCGTTCCAAAGTTATTACCACATAAAGTGAGATATGTCAGTTTTGCAAAATTTGGCCTGGTCAGGAAGGGGGCAAAGGGCCCAGATGGGAAGTGGTTAACCACCTAATGGTTTTCCCCAAGTCCAGCTTTGGGGCTGGGAAAAGCACAGCTTGGGCTCATATCTCTTGAATGGTAGCAGCTAGAGACATTGGCCTGGTCTTGTTTGAAAGCTGGCATTCCATGCTTTCATACAAGACAGCATTAGCATAACATAAACAGGAGATATCACTGTTAGAAATTGAGTCGGGAATAAATGGGCAAAACCTGCTTTTAATTTTACAACTGCATTCACTGCTTCCTAATTTCTAACACGAATATCTTCCCCTGTACTGAAGATAGTGCTGTCATTCTGGTCTTGTTTGAAAGCTTGGAACATCTCTGTGGCGTTTCGAAATGTCAGCTATATACAATCACGCACCTGTGTAGAGAAACCTCTATGTGCACAGAAGTGACTTGTTGAATTTGACTTTCTCCACTTACAGCTTACGCATCAGACACCCATGCGTTAATCAAGTAGCCTTTAACCACCTCAGCCCCCAGTGCTTAAACACCCTGAAAGACCAGGCCACTTTTTACACTTCTGACCTACACTACTTTCACCGTTTATTGCTCGGTCATGCAACTTACCACCCAAATGAATTTTACCTCCTTTTCTTCTCACTAATAGAGCTTTCATTTGGTGGTATTTCATTGCTGCTGACATTTTTACTTTTTTTGTTATTAATCGAAATTTAACGATTTTTTTGCAAAAAAATGACATTTTTCACTTTCAGTAGTAAAATTTTGCAAAAAAAACGACATCCATATAGAAATTTTGCTCTAAATTTATAGTTCTACATGTCTTTGATAAAAAAAAAATGTTTGGGTAAAAAAAAAATGGTTTGGGTAAAAGTTATAGCGTTTACAAACTATGGTACAAAAATGTGAATTTCCGCTTTTTGAAGCAGCTCTGACTTTCTGAGCACCTGTCATGTTTCCTGAGGTTCTACAATGCCCAGACAGTACAAACACCCCACAAATGACCCCATTTCTGAAAGTACACACCCTAAGGTATTCGCTGATGGGCATAGTGAGTTCATAGAACTTTTTATTTTTTGTCACAAGTTAGCGGAAAATTATGATTTTTTTTTTTTTTTTTTTTTTTTCTTACAAAGTCTCATATTCCACTAACTTGTGACAAAAAATAAAAAGTTTTATGAACTCACTATGCCCATCAGCGAATACCTTGGGGTCTCTTCTTTCCAAAATGGGGTCACTTGTGGGGTAGTTATACTGCCCTGGCATTCTAGGGGCCCAAATGTGTGGTAAGGAGTTTGAAATCAAATTCTGTAAAAAATGACCTGTGAAATCCGAAAGGTGCTCTTTGGAATATGGGCCCCTTTGCCCACCTAGGCTGCAAAAAAGTGTCACACATCTGGTATCTCCGTACTCAGGAGAAGGTGGGGAATGTGTTTTGGGGTGTCATTTTATATATACCCATGCTGGGTGAGAGAAATATCTTGGCAAAAGACAACTTTTCCCATTTTTTTATACAAAGTTGTCATTTGACCAAGATATTTATCTCACCCAGCATGGGTATATGTAAAAAGACACCCCAAAACACATTCCTCAACTTCTCCTGAGTACGGGGATACCAGATGTGTGACACTTTTTTGCAGCCTAGGTGGGCAAAGGGGCCCATATTCCAAAGAGCACCTTTCGGATTTCACTCCTCATTTTTTCCTGAATTTGATTTCAAACTCCTTACCACACATTTGGGCCCCTAGAATACCAGGGCAGTATAACTACCCCACAAGTGACCCCATTTTGGAAAGAAGACACCCCAAGGTATTCCGTGAGGGGCATGGCGAGTTCCTAGAATTTTTTATTTTTTGTCACAAGTTAGTGGAAAATGATGATTTGTTTTTTAATTTTTTTTTTCATACAAAGTCTCATATTCCACAAACTTGTGACAAAAAATAAAAACTTCCATGAACTCACTATGCCCATCAGCGAATACCTTGGGGTCTCTTCTTTCCAAAATGGGGTCACTTGTGGGGTAGTTATACTGCCCTGGCATTCTAGGGGCCCAAATGTGTGGTAAGTAGGTAAATGACCTGTGAAATCCGAAAGGTGCTCTTTGGAATGTGGGCCCCTTTGCCCACCTAGGCTGCAAAAAAGTGTCACACATCTGGTATCTCTGTATTCAGGAGAAGTTGAGGAATGTGTTTTGGGGTGTCTTTTTACATATACCCATGCTGGGTGAGATAAATATCTTGGTCAAATGCCAACTTTGTATAAAAAAAATGGGAAAAGTTGTCTTTTGCCAAGATATTTCTCTCACCCAGCATGGGTATATGTAAAATGACACCCCAAAACACATTCCCCAACTTCTCCCGATTACGGAGATACCAGATGTGTGACACTTTTTTGCAGCCTAGGTGGGCAAAGGGGCCCATATTCAAAAGAGCACCTTTCGGATTTCACAGGTCATTTTTTACAGAATTTGATTTCAAACTCCTTACCACACATTTGGGCCCCTAGAATGCCAGGGCAGTATAACTACCCCACAAGTGACCCCATTTTGGAAAGAAGAGACCCCAAGGTATTCGCTGATGGGCATAGTGAGTTCATGGAACTTTTTATTTTTTGTCACAAGTTAGTGGAATATGAGACTTTGTATGAAAAAAAAAATAAAAAAAAAAATAAGCATTTTCCACTAACTTGTGACAAAAAATAAAAAATTCTAGGAACTCGCCATGCCCCTCACGGAATACCTTGGGGTGTCTTCTTTCCAAAATGGGGTCACTTGTGGGGTAGTTATACTGCCCTGGCATTTTCCAGGGGCCCTAATGTGTGGTAAGTAGGTAAATGACCTGTGAAATCCTAAAGGTGCTCTTTGGAATATGGGCCCCTTTGCCCACCTAGGCTGCAAAAAAGTGTCACACATGTGGTATCGCCGTATTCAGGAGAAGTTGGGGAATGTGTTTTGGGGTGTCATTTTACATATACCCATGCTGGGTGAGAGAAATATCTTGGCAAAAGACAACTTTTCCCATTTTTTTATACAAAGTTGGCATTTGACCAAGATATTTCTCTCACCCAGCATGGGTATATGTAAAATGACACCCCAAAACACATTCCCCAACTTCTCCTGAGTACGGCGATACCAGATGTGTGACACTTTTTTGCAGCCTAGATGCGCAAAGGTGCCCAAATTCCTTTTAGGAGGGCATTTTTAGACATTTGGATACCAGACTTCTTCTCACGCTTTGGGGCCCCTAGAATGCCAGAGCAGTATAAATACCCCACATGTGACCCCATTTTGGAAAGAAGACACCCCAAGGTATTCAATGAGGGGCATGGCGAGTTCATAGAAATTTTTTTTTTTTGGCACAAGTTAGCGGAAATTGATATTTTTAATTTTTTTCTCACAAAGTCTCCCGTTCCGCTAACTTGGGACAAAAAATTCAATCTTTCATGGACTCAATATGCCCCTCACGGAATACCTGGGGGTGTCTTCTTTCCGAAATGGGGTCACATGTGGGGTATTTATACTGCCCTGGCATTCTAGGGGCCCTAAAGCGTGAGAAGAAGTCTGAAATATAAATGTCTAAAAAATTTTACGCATTTGGATTCCGTGAGGGGTATGGTGAGTTCATGTGAGATTTTATTTTTTGACACAAGTTAGTGGAATATGAGACTTTGTAAGAAAAAAAAAAAAAAATTCTGCTAACTTGGGCCAAAAAAATATCTGAATGGAGCCTTACAGAGGGGGGGATCAATGACAGGGGGGTGATCAATGACAGGGGGGGTGATCAATGACAGGGGGGTTGATCAATGACAGGGGGGTTGATCAATGACAGGGGGGTGATCAGGGAGTCTATATGGGGTGATCACCACAGTCATTGATCATGCCCCTGTAAGGCTTCATTCAGACGTCCGGATGCGTTTTGCGGATCCGATCCATCTATCAGTGCATCCGTAAAAATCATGCGGACATCTGAATGGAGCTTTACAGGGGGGGTAATCAATGACAGGGGGGTGATCAGGGAGTCTATATGGGGTGATCACCACAGTCATTGATCATGCCCCTGTAAGGCTTCATTCAGACGTCCGGATGCGTTTTGCGGATCGGATCCATCTATCAGTGCATCCGTAAAAATCATGCGGACATCTGAATGGAGCTTTACAGGGGGGTGATCAATGACAGGGGGGTGATCAGGGAGTCTATATGGGGTGATCACCACAGTCATTGATCATGCCCCTGTAAAGCTTCATTCAGACGTCCGGATGCGTTTTGCGGATCGGATCCATCTATCAGTGCATCCGTAAAAATCATGCGGACATCTGAATGGAGCTTTACAGGGGGGTGATCAATGACAGGGGGGTGATCAGGGAGTCTATATGGGGTGATCACCACAGTCATTGATCATGCCCCTGTAAGGCTTCATTCAGACGTCCGGATGCGTTTTGCGGATCGGATCCATCTATCAGTGCATCCGTAAAAATCATGCGGACATCTGAATGGAGCTTTACAGGGGGGTGATCAGGGAGTCTATATGGGGTGATCACCACAGTCATTGATCATGCCCCTGTAAGGCTTCATTCAGACGTCCGGATGCGTTTTGAGGATCGGATCCATCTATCAGTGCATCCGTAAAAATCATGCGGACGTCTGAATGGAGCTTTACAGGGGGTTGATCAATGACAGGGGTGTAATCAATGACAGGGGGGGTGATCAGGGAGTCTATATGGGGTGATCACCACAGTCATTGATCACGCCCCTGTAAGGCTTCATTCAGACGTCCGGATGCGTTTTGCGGATCTGATCCATCTATCAGTGGATCCGTAAAAATCATGCGGACATCTGAATGGAGCTTTACAGGGGGGTAATCAATGACAGGGGGGTGATCAATGACAGGGGGGTGATCAGGGAGTCTATATGGGGTGATCAGGGGTGATCAGGGGCTAATAAGGGGTTAATAAGTGACGGGGGGGGGGGTGTAGTGTAGTGTAGTGGTGCTTGGTGGGACTTTACTGAGCTACCTGTGTCCTCTGGTGGTCGATCCAAACAAAGGGGACCACCAGAGGACCAGGTAGCAGGTATATTAGACGCTGTTATCAAAACAGCGTCTAATATACCTGTTAGGGGTTAAAAAAAACACATCTCCAGCCTGCCAGCGAACGATCGCCGCTGGCAGGCTGGAGATCAACTCTCTTACCTTCCGTTCCTGTGAGCGCGCGCGCCTGTGTGCGCGCGTTCACAGGAAATCTCGCCCATCGCGAGATGACGCATATATGCGTGACTCTGCGCAGGGCTGCCACCTCCGGAACGCGATCCTGCGTTAGGCGGTCCGGAGGTGGTTAAAGGGAACCTGTCACCTGGATTTTGTGCATAGAGCTGAGGACATGAGTTGCTAGATGGCCACTAGCACATCCGCAATACCCAGTCCCCATAGCTCTGTGTGCTTTTAATGTTTTTAAAAAAATCGATTTGATCCATATGCAAGTTAACCTTAGATCAGTCAGGGACAGGACTCATCTCAGGTTAGTTTGCATATGTATCAAATCTTTTTTTACACAATAAAAGATTGTATTACAAGATGATGATGATGCCAACAATCACGCCTAGCTTAGAAGATGGATACTGCTACTCAGAAAGCTGAGCACACTATGAGCAAAGCATCACTGGGAAAACAGGGAGTGGCTAGGCTAAACTAACTAGAAACCTGAAAACAAGGTGGGGGGGGGTGAGAGGAGCATACCAATACACAATGTAAGATACTGGAACAGAACAATCTCTCTAGCTGCTACATATCCAGAGATGATCAGCTGAAGCAGTTGTCCCCCTTCCTTTCAGTCTGTAGGAGAATGAGGGAGCAGTTGCAGAGCTGACACCCTGCAGGAGGAAAAATAGTTTAAAAAAAAATGTGGCATTATCATCATTGTACAAACCCACATAATAAAGTTATGTTCTTTATACTACACATTGAATGTTGTAAATTTCTACAAAATGTTAAAATTGCTGTTTTTCTATCTTTCTCCCTGAAAATAAAATACAACTTATTTAATACACTATATATACCCCAAAATGGTTCCTAAAAAAAACCTACAACTCATCCCACAAAATTTTTTTTTTTTTTTTTTTAGGGGAAACCATTAAAAAGTTATGACGAAGGGGTAAAATTTTACTGGTCCTTAAGGCAAAAATGATGTCCTTAAGTTAGTTAAAAGTGCAATTGTGTCCCCTGAGTTGTGCGCCAACAAGATTTACTACAGACACATTAAAAATCTACAACAAAAAGAAGTGGGAGGGTTTTTCCAATTTTAATGTGACTGTTAGGAGGTTAAGGCCCCTTGCAGATGAGCGCTTGTCACGTTCCGAGTCCGCAGCGCAGCTCCCGGCCTGACCTCACAGCACTGACGGGGTCACATAGCATTATATTGATTTATGATGCTATGTAACCCTTACAGTTCTGGAATGTATTGGATAACACTGACATAATGCTGCCAGTGTTATCCAGTACATTCCAGAACTGTAAGGGTTACATAGCATCATAAATCAATATAATACTATGTGACCCCCGTCAGTGCTGTGAGGTGAGGCTGCAAGGGGCCTAAAGCATCACACTGAACTCATTGGAGCTGTATGAATATCAGCAGTGAGCTCCCCCTAGTGGTGGCTGAAGGCACTTAAAATTTTCAAGTCAATAGCATTGACTGGGTCTCTATTACTTTACTGTTGCTGGTCACGTGCAACTATGACAGGATGTTGCCACCACAGGTCATTTTTTTTCCTCTTGTGCTGGCTTTACCTGTATGTGTTATTTCAGGCTAAGGGGTCGTTCACACAGCATTTTGGCGCGGGGTTGGAGCCGCATCCCATTGTTTTCATTGGGAGGCTGGGCTGCGGTTTATTGCCATGATCACGCTAAGAATGCCCCAATCAGTGGTAGCAATGAAGAGGTCTATTGCAGGGCTGCAGCTATCAATTATTTTAGTAATCAAGTATTCTACCGATTAATCCAACGTTTAATCGAGTACTGTAATAAAAAATAAAAAAACTAATTAAAAGAATGGTTTCTATAAAAACTCTTCAGCCCCCCAGTGCCATCAGTTTCCCCTCCAATACCACCAGCTCCCCCCAGTCATCTGTTGCTTCCCCTCCCTTGTGCCACCAGTTCCTCCCCCAGTGCCACTAGTTCCCCCTCCAATGCAATTAGTTCCTCCAGCAGTGCCACCAGTTTCCCCTCCAATGCCACCAGCTCCCCCCAGTCATCTGTTGCTTCCCCTCCCTTGTGCCACCAGTTCACCCTCCCTTGTGCCATCAGTTCCTCCCCCAGTGCCATTAGTTCCCCCTCCAATGCAATTAGTTCCTCCAGCAGTACCACCAGCTCCCCCCAGTCATCTGTTGCTTCCCCTCCTAGTACAATACTTACCTTTCCTGTAGGGGTGCTGCCGACACGCCAGAGATCTTCCATCATCATTTACTTCACGCGCTGCACTGGGACCTGAAGTCACACGACATTAGGCCATAGTGCGCGCTTACGTGCACTATGTCCTGACGACGTGTGTACCTCACGATCCAGTGCGGGCAAGCGGGTGACCATGGAGCGTGAGTAATAGCACAAACGAATCATCGATGCAAAAATAAATAAAAAATTGTGTCGAGTACTCCGTGCACACAGTGCGGCCATTCCTTTTGCATTTCGCTTGACGCAGGTCTGCGAATGCTCAAGGGACTAGGAAGTGCATTTCGCTGCCCTCCGCTGTAGGCATTACTGCTACTCTGATCCTATCTAGACCCAGCGGTAGTGTGCCAACGTGCAAGCGCCACTCACCTCCACTAACTAGCTAAATACCACATCGCCTGTGGCTGGTCTTCTCTGAGCACGCTCCGTCCCCTGAGGCACCTCTAGTTATTAACACTGAGGGGGGCATTTATCAGTTGTGGTTGGTCTTTGGATTCTTAGGAGCCAGGCCAGGGGTCTCGCCGCTCCTACTGTGCTCCGGCCAGCGATATTTTCTGTGACATTGTTGCACATTATCAATGCCTCTTGAGAGTGATCTACTTTATCTACTTTTCAAAGAGGCGGTCCCCAAAAGTTGCAGGATTTACGCAAAAAGTTGAATGCAACATCATTTGTGATTTTATAATAATAAACCGCCAGCCCCCCCTTAAGACCTTGCTCGGAGGCATGCAGGCCCCCCTCAGTGTGACCCTGCGTCGGTGACCCCCCTGGCTCAGCCTTGTTACTTGGTAGTTGACCTCTACACTGCCACTAATGTACAGTATATATGGTGCTGTTTTGGGCTGCCAGGGCACAGGGGTCTATGCTGGAGACAGACAGCGCCATACACCGTGTAGTGGCCGTGCTGGGTACTGCAGCTCAGCTCCCATTCAAGAGAGCCTGGGAGCAGGGGTAGCACCCGCTACCAGGCCAAAGAGCCCGAGGGGGCCCAAAGACCCTTGTGCCACATAAGAAGACACCGGTATTATAGAGAGTGCATGCAGGTCATGTTACACCTCTGCCTGAAGAGAAGGGGTTAGGTCAATAATTTGGCGGTGGGGGGTACTTTCTACGAAGGCTATGTGCTTCCCTGCCCCTGGCCACAAAGCACTGAGGTAAAGGGGAGTCTCTTGGATTTTGATTCTGATGGTCATCGGTATCTGATCATGGGGGTCCAAGTCCAGCCGATCGGCTGTAAGAAGAGGCTGCGGCACTCGGTGAGCGCTTAGATCTCTTCCTAGGCCAGTGATGTCACTGTACACCGGTCACATGGGCTAGGCGCACAGACGTGAATGGGCCAAGGCCGCAATACCGAGCACAGCCACTATACAATGGACGGCGCTGTGCTTGGTCAACAGCGAGGAGGCCATGGTGCTCACTAGGGATGAGAATGAAACATCCGAAGTACTTTGTTCCAATACTGTACGGAGCGAGCGCTCCGTACAGTATTAGAATGTATTGGCTCCCATGAGCCGAAGTTATTGCTTTGCGAAGTCTCGCGAGACTTCACGTCATAACTTCATAAATTAATTTGTACCACTTGGAAGCAATAACTTCGGCTCATCGGAGCCAATACATTCTAATACGGTACGGAGCTCCTGCTCTGTACAGTATTGGAACGAAGTTTTATGCGAATGGACTTCGGATGTTTCCCAGTGCTCCAGTCAGGCAGACGATTGGCGGAGCTGCTGAGTGTCTGACCCCCGCCGATCCCATGTTAACGAGAATAGGTCATCAACATGTAAATCCTGGGAAAATGCACATGAACACATTTTTTTTTCCATGTCTGTTCCGTTTTTTTTGGTCCCGTATGCAGAACCATTCACTTCAATGGGGCTGCAAAAAAACAGAAATGACTCCATGTCCGTATGTCTGCACGGCCGTCCCTCCTAAAAAATAGATCCTGTCCTATTACTGTCCGCATTACGGACAAGGATTGGACGGTTCTATCAGGGGCCGGCTGTTCCGTTCCGCAAAATGCAGAATGTGAACTCCCATTAAACACAAGGGGAGGCGGTCTCAGCACAGATTCGGCCTGGTTTTTCGGAACCTACCCTTACATTCCGATGGGTGGAGTGGAGGTCCTGGAAGGGAGATTAGGGGAGGCAGATAAAGAATTTTGATAATGTAGATTTTACTAGTTGAATAATTTATGAAAAAAGGGCCTCGATCCCAAGAGCTTACAATCACCTGAGGCACAAGAAACAGAAGCTCCGGATTCCCTTTTGTTTCGTCCGGCCTCCTTTCAGTTGACAGTCACGGCTGCCCTCTTCCAACATGGCCGACACGATGTTGGTCATGTGACCTTCCAGCCTCAGCTGCCGATCCGTCGTGCGGACGCAGGCTTAGTTTAGCGGCTTGCCCGTCTTCAATATGGCGCCTGGCGCCTCGGAGGGGGCGGGGCGAGGCGTGCGTCTCCTTTTTCGGAGCCCTCACGCCGTCTATCCGCAGGTTTTTCTGGAAGTTTCTGGACTGAGGTCCGGAGCCGGGGCGCACGGAGCGCACGGAGCACCGGGAGGCTGAGGACATGTTCGGCTGCCTGGTGGCAGGGAGGCTGGTGAGTCACGTGACCCCGGGCTGCCACATTGTATCCCGGACTGGGGGGGGGGCTGTCACTGTCAGGACGTGCTGAGGGTAGTAGTCCAACCAGTACGGACTGAGATACTGTAGTAACCTGCATTATGGATGTTATGTATATATATATATTATTATTTTTTTGTAACAATCCCTTTAAGGCCCTGTTCACACTCGCAAAGTCTGCAGCGTATTCTGCATCAGAAACGGCTGCGTGTTTTTTTTTTTTGCGGAGGTTTGTCAATGGACAACTTGCTTCTAGAGCCCGGAGACGTCTGTCTGGACGTGTCCGTAAACTGCTATGGGAGGTGGACTCCGCTGGCGTTGTGAGGGAGAATCTGTGGCGGCGCGGTATCAGGTCCATCCCCTGAGCTTTCTGGTTTATTTTTTTGAACCTGAATGACCCCCTTTAATGTCGCAGTCTGACTTGCGGTTAAAGGGGTATCCTGTGGATAGGGGATAACGATTAGATTGGTGGGGGTCCTACAGCCTGGGGCCCCTCCTGCGGTCAAGCACGCACACGGCATCAGCCGTAGAGATGAGCGGAGCCGCAGGGGGTTTACTCGGGGTCCGTGGGAGGACCCCTAACCTTATAATAGTTATTATCCCCCCATCCTGCGGAATACCCCTTTAAATCTGCAGGCAGCGAGTTCTAGAGCAGACGGTTAACCCCTTCCTGTCAGAGTTTACTTTTGTATTGCTTTATGTGGTGATAATGTTTTTTTAACCCCGTCCAGACCAGTCCTAATTTAGCAAATCTGACCAGTGTCCCTTTATGTGGTAATAACGCTCTCACTTTTCCAGGCCGTTCTGAGATTGTTTTCTCGTGACACATTGTACTTCATGACAGCGGTAAATTTGAGTCAATATATTTCACCTTTTTATTTATGAAAAAATCCCAAATTGACCAAAAATTTTCAAAAATTCGCAATTTTTCAACATTTTAATTTCTCTGCTTTTAAAACAGAAAGTGATGCCCCATAAAATAGTTATTACTTAACCCCTTAAGGACTTAGAACGTACCGGTACGGCATGGGTTTAAACCTGCGATTGTGGCGGGGGTTAATCGAAACAGGATGCCCGCTGAAATCTTTCAGCGGGCATCCTGTCACAACGCCGGGGGGGGTCATGTGACCCCTCCCCCCCCGTATCGGCGATCGCCGCAAACCGCAGGTCAATTCAGACCTGCGGTTTGCGGCTTTACCTGCGGTGGCGGTGCCATCAGGTCCCCATGCGGCTGTAGGGGGGACCCGATGGCATAGAAGGCAGCGTGATGCCTAAGGAAGGCTTCGCGCTGCCTTCCGGTGAAGAGCCTGTGAGATGCAGCCCCCTGGATCTCACAGGCCGGAAGCTGTATGAGTAATACACACAGTATTACTCATACAGCCAATGCATTCCAATACAGAAGTATTGGAATGCATTGTAAAAGGGATTAGACCCCCAAAAGTTCAAGTCCCAAAGTGGGACAAAAAAAAAAGTTGAAAAAATAAAGTTTCCCCCCCCAAAAAATTGAAGTTTCAAGTAAAAACAAAGAAAAACGTAATTTTCCCCAAATAAAGTTAAAAAAAATTGGTAAAAAGTATACATCTTGGGTATCGCCGCGTCCGTATCGACCGGCTCTATAAAAATATCACATGACCTAACCCCTCAGATGAACACCGTAAAAAATAAAAACTGTGCTAAATAAACCTTCTTTTTTTTTTGTCACCTTACATCACAAAAAGTACAACAGCAAGCGATCAAAAAGGCGTTTTCCCACCAAAATAGTACCAATCTAACCGTCACCTCATCCCGCAAAAAATGAGCCCCTACCTGAGACAATCGCCCAAAAAAAAAAAAAACTATGGCTCAGTATATGGAGACACTAAAACATCATTTTTTTTGTTTGAAAAATGATATTATTGTGTAAAACTTACATCAATAAAAAAAAAAAGTATACATATTTGGTATCGCCGCGTTCGTATCGACCGGCTCTATAAAAATATCACATGACCTAACTCCTCAGATGAACGCCGTAAAAAATTTAAAATAAAAACTGTGCTAAATAAACAATTTTTGTCACCTTACATCACAAAAAGTGTAATAGCAAGCGATCAAAAAGTCACACGCACCCCAAAATAGTGCTAATAAAACCGTCATCTCATCACGCAAAAATATGTATACATATTAGGTATCGCCGCATCCGTGACAACCTGGTCTATAAAAATATCACATGATCTAACCTGTCAGATGAATGTTGTAAATAACAAAAAAAAAAAACGTTGCCAAAACAGCTATTTCTTGTTATCTTGCCTCACAAAAAGTGTAATATAGAGTAGGGATCGACCGATTATCGGTTTTACCGATATTATCGGCCGATATTGAGGATTTTGACCGTTATCTGCATCTATTTTGCCGATATTCCGATAACGTATGGGGAACACAGAACGCTCTGCTCTCAGCGCTCTCCATGTTCCCTCAGCAGCACAGGGGAGAAGGAAGCAGTGTCTCCTCCCTCTGTGCTGCCGCCAATGAGAGGAAGAAGTACAAGAGAAGGGGAGGGGCTGTGGCCACCGCTCCACCAATGAAGATGCCTCTCTCAATAATTCATATACAGGAGGCGGGAGCTGGCTGCAGAATCACATAGCCGGCTCCCGGCCTCTATGAGCTGTAGCTGCGGTCCGCGGTAGTTAACCCCTTAGGTGCCGCGGACCGCAGCTACTTGTCATAGAGGTCGGGAGCCGGCTATGTGATTCTGCAGGCAGCTCCCGCCTCCTGTATATGAATGATTGAGAGACTTATCTTCATTGGTGGCGCAGTGCAACCCCCCCCCCCAAGCCCCCCGGTATTAATCATTGGTGGCACAGTGCGCCCCCCCACCCCCATCCCAATAGTAAAAACATTGGTGGCGCAGTGCGCCCCCCCACCCAGTATTAATCATTGGTGGCAGTGGCCACAGGATCCCCTCTCCCCTGCTCCTCCGATCGGAGCCCCAGCAGTGTAATCCTTGGGCTCTGATCGGTTACCATGGCAGCCAGGACGCTATTGAAGCCCTGGCTGCCATGTTCAGCTCCCTGCTGCTGTGTGCACAAAGCACACAGCAGCAGGGACAGTGTGAGCTCCTATTCACCCTGATAGAGCTCTATCAGGGTGAATAGGACAAGGGTTCTAGTCCCTAAGGGGGCTAAAAGTTAGTAAAAAAAACAACAACAAAAAAACACAAAAATATTAAGTATAAATGAAAAAGATTTACAAAAAAAAAAAAAATTACACGTTAACAATAAACATATTAGTTTTCAGCAGATTTGTGTAGGAATTTTTTTTTTTTTTCTCAAAAATAAAAATACCCAGAATATCGGTATAAATTATCGGCTATCGGCCCTAAAAAATCAATATCGGTCGATCCCTAATATAGAGCAACCAAAAATCATATGTACCCTGAACTAGTACCAACAATACTGCCACCCTATTCCGTAGTTTCTAAAATGGGGCCACTTTTTTGGAGTTTCTACTCTAGGGTTGCATCAGGGGGGCTTCAAATGGGACATGGTGTCAAAAAAAACAGTCCAGCAAAATCTGCCTTCCAAAAACCGTATGGCATTCCTTTCCTTCTGCGCCCTGCCGTGTGCTCGTACAGCGGTTTACGACCACATGCGGGGTGTTTCTGTAAACTACAGAATCAGGGCCATAAATAATGAGTTTGGTTTGGCTGTTAACCCTTGCTTTGTAACTGAAAAAAAATTATTAAAATGTAAAATCTGCCAAAAAAGTGAAATTTTGAAATTGTATCTCTATTTTCCATTAATTCTTGCGGAACACCTAAAGGGTTAACAAAGTTTGTAAAATCAGTTTTGAATACCTTGAGGGGTGTAGTTTCTAGAATGGGTTCATTTTTGGGTGGTTTCTATTATGTAAGCCTCACAAAGTGACTTCAGACCTAAACTGGTCCCTAAAAATTGGGTTTTTGAAAATTTCTGAAAAATTTCAAGATTTGCTTCTAAACTTCTAAGCCTTGTAACATCCCCAAAAAAATAAAATATCATTCCCAAAATGATCCAAACATGAAGTAGACATATGGGGAATGTAAAGTAATAACTATTTTTGGAGGTATTACAATGTATTATAGAAGTAGAGAAATTGAAACTTGGAAATTAGCAATTTTTAAAAAAATTTTTGGTAAATTTGGTATTTTTTTTACTTCATTTTACCAGTGTCATGAAGTACAATATATGACGAAAAAACAATCTCAGAACGGCCTGGATAAGTCAAAGCGTTTTAAAGTTATCAGCACTTAAAGTGACACTGGTCAGATTTGCAAAAAATGGCCAAGTCCTTAAATTAAAGGGGTTGTCCGAGTTATGAAAAAAAATAATATAGCACTGCAGGGCTCGACAAATCCCAGGCGCCAGGTCGCCATGGCGACCAGGAATTTAGTCCTGGCGCTTGGGTATTTGTCAGCCCATTTTCAAAGGTTCCCGGGCGATGGGTGCTGAGCTGCCGTTCTGTCCGGAGGCAGCACCGTGTGAAACGGCTCCGTCACAGCACACAATAGCAGAGACTCTGGCAGCAGGGAGGGGAGGGGCTCGGGAGGAGTGTAATCTGATCCTAGAGTGGAAGCTGCTTCTGCCAGCCCCTCCCCTCCCCGCCCACCAACCAATCAGAGCTGAGGCGAGGCAAGCACTAGCAGCTCTGGGTCACTGACACAAGTACAGGGGGGAGTCTAAAGAATCGAATGAGTCTCAGGTTAAAAGAATCAAAAAATCCGACTTTTTAGTAAGAGACTCATTTGATTCTTTGAGTTAAGAGCCGTGAGTCTCTAGAACAGTTTACACTGAGGCTGATGCTTTTGTTGCTGCAGTGATAAGATTAAGGGACAGGAGCAGAGAGATAAAAGTGACAGGACACAGTTTAGATTACAGTTTGAATTAACCCTTTAGGATCAAATTGGCTTCTCAAGGAGATATACATGTTAAAGGCATCCCTTCTTCTGTCTCATTCAGTAGCTATATAACTAAGGGTACTTTCACACTTGCGGCAGGATGGATCCGGCAGGCTGTTCACCCTGTCGGATCCGTCCTTCCGCTGTTTCGCCGGACCACCGCTCCGTCCCCATTGACTATAATGGGGGCAGTGCTGGGTGAAAGGCCGCCGGACTAAAAGTACTGCATGTCCAACTTTTTAGTCCGGTGGCCTCTCACCGCGAACTGCGCCGGAGCTCCACCCCTGTCCGCATTATAGTCAATAGGGTCCGGGGACGGAGCGGCGGTATTTGTAACATGGTATACAGCATTATTGGGGGGCTCTATGGAAAAGTGGGGGGGGGGGGAGCATTATGGGGGCACCTACTGGGGGATTTATGACGCGGCTCCGCCTGGCTCCTAACTTTTTTAGCTGGCTCCTAGATTCCAAGGAAATTTGTCAAGCCCTGTAGCACTGAATATCTGATATATAACTGAGCTAAGCAAGTTTTATGCAAAAAAAAATATATATATTTCCTCATTTCCCTGGTTCTTTTCTGGCCCTTTGTTTACATGCAATAAAAACAATTTCTGCCCCTCCCCCTGCTCTGCTAAGGGAGTGGATACAAGAGCTGCCCTGAGTGACCTGTCTGCCTGCTGGGAGACTCTGCAGCATGTTGTATGTGTAGGACTACAAGTCCCAGCTGTATAATGACACTGCTAAGGGAGTGGATACAAGAGCTGCCCTGAGTGCTGGGAGAAAACAGCAACTTGTAAGTGTAGAACTACAAGTCCCACCTGTATAATGACACTGCTAATACACACAGGATCTTCCCCCTACCTGTAATGCTCTGCAGAACTTCTCTTTCAGCTCTTGTGCCCAGCATTTGTCTCCTCACTGCCTGCAGCTACACAGTAAACACTTCAGCCCTGAGTCTGTGCAGCTGAAGGGGTTAAGATTCCTAGGATAGAGCACACAGCCGGCAGTGACGGGGGCGTGGCCAGCACAGTGACGGGGGCGTGGCCAGCACAGTGACGTCTCATTTACAGGCTTGTAAACGACCTTTATCAGAGCAGGGAGAGAAGCTGACATCACAGGTCATGTGACCCTCAGTGAAATCTGAGAAACCAGCCACCGGAGATAAAGTGAGTTAATTGGAAAGCTGTTACATTTGCCCAGTTAGGAACATAGAAAGAACAAAAAAATAACTCTGATAACCCCTTTAAGGTGAAATTGGGCTGAGTCCTTAAGGGGTTAACATTCCCCATATGTCTACTTCATGTTGGCATCATTTTAGTAATGTCATTTTATTTTTTTGGAACGTTAGAAGGTTTAGAATTTTAGAAGCAATTTTGGAAATTTTTAAGAAAATGTCCAAAGTCCAACTTTTTTAAGGATCAGTTCAGTTCTGAAGTCACTTTGTGGGGCTTACATAATAGAACTGTAACGGCTCTCCTGGCACCCCGACTGGGTACCTCTGTTGATGGATGCTCCTAGTGCTTCCCGAGGGCTGCAAGCGCTCAACTTGACACCATAAGTACTGCCGACCCCACGAACCGCCGCAGCTTGGTTGGAATCTCGCCGTCTTAGTTCAGAGAGCGATGCAGGAACAGCTCTTAAAAGAGCTCAGTGATTATAGCCAGGGGAGTATACAGCGTATAGCATTCCTAGTGTAGATGCAGACGAGGCTCTATGTTGAGGGTAAAACAGGAACTCTTTAATGGGGCTACATATCAGCCTTTTATGCAGGTCTTCCAGGAAGGGACACTCCCCCTGGGCACCTTGTGGAAGACTGCGATCGTTTTTACATTAGCCAATCAGATCCATTTACAGTATAGAAACACTCCCAGCAATTGTACACAACCCCCCCCCCCTCTGCCTGTGATACAATTACCAAAATACAATGGGCTCTGCCTGTGATACAAAACATTTTTCCCAAATCACAGAAAACACCTCAAAACCCCACATATCCCCATAATTTATACATCCCTGGATAGCTCTGATCTGGACAAACAACATATCCAAAAATCACCCAGATCCGAGCAGGGGTTCCCGAATTCCACGGAACAGTTCCACAGATTTAGGCTGTGCGGACAGTCTATCTTCTCCTTTCAGAATGTACATCGGCCATAATCCTGAGGCAAGAGGCTGGCAAACGGGCCCCTCCAAAACCCAGTGGCGAGGTTACTTTCACCACAAGAACCAACCCATAAATGCCCCTATTTTAGAAATGACACCCCTCAAACTATTCAAAACTGGTTTTAGAAATGGTGTTAACCCTTTAGATATTCCACAGGAATTAAAGCAAAATAGAGGTGAAATTTCAAAATGTCACTTATTTTTTATTTTTTGCAGATTTTCCATTTTAATCAATTTGTTTCCTGGAACACATCAATGCTTAACATCAAAACAAACCTCAATGTTTTTTACCCTGATTCTGCAGTTTTTTGATTGATTAACATTATGTTTTTTGGGAGATGAGCTCACAAAAAAAAATCTGTTTTGGCGCAATGTTTATTATATATATATTTTTTTTTACGGCGTTCACCTGATGGGGTAGATCATATGATTTTATTATAGAACCGGTCGTTGAGGACGCGGTGATACTAACTGTCTATTTTCTTTTATTTCTTCTATTTTTTAACATTTTTTTAAATAACGGATTTCGGGGAATTTTTATATATATTTTTTTTTATTTTTATTTTTTTTTATGTGAAACTTAAAAAATTTTTTTTTGTCAAAACACTTTCTTTTTTTTATTTTATTTTACACTTTGTGTCCCCCATAAGGTCATACAAGACCTCTGGGGGACAGACTCAGTGCGGGGCTGATCGTGGTCTATGGAAGACCCGTCAGCTCCTGCACTCCCCTGGCAATCACATGACCACCGGGACACAGAAGCGGCATAGCGCTTCCTGATCTGTATACACAGCGCTCAACAATGTAGAAGGCCGGGACACCCAGAAACGGTCCCTGCCTTCTCTCTGGGGTGCCCTGCTCGACAGCTGCACGATTAGCGTGCAGCTGCGATCTCTGAATGGACGTTTTCAGAACATCCATTCAGAGATAAACCAACCGCCCATAGGACGTTTATAGTCAATGGGCGGTCGGGAAGTGGTTAACTAACTGATTCGGCGATTGTTTTTCCTGACACATTGTACTTCATGTTAATGGTAAATTTGAGTTGATACATTTGACCTTTTATTTATAAAATCCCAAATTTACAGAAAAATTGTGTATTTTTCCTGTTTTCCAAACTTATATTTCGCTGTTTTTAAGACCGTGAAACTGCCCTCCTTGCAGCCCTGACGTTACTGAGAAGAAGCGATGTAATCTCGCGAATGCACACGGACGCCGCACGTAATCGCCCACTCAGTCTTCCATCCCTGTGCTGACAGCAGCCTCAGGGAATGGACTGCGCATGCGTCAGCTGTCTGCGCACTCTGCTTATGTGTGGCGTCAATGTGCGAGATTACGGCGCTTCTTCTCAGTGATGTCGGGGCTGCAAGGGGGGCAGTTTGGGAGGCAGGCGGTGCTGGGCTCCAAAGACGTTGAGAACAGCCCCTAGGCCAGGGATGCCCAACCTGCGGCTCTCCAGCTGTTGTAAAACTATAATTTCCACCATGCCCTGCTGTAGGCTGATCCTTCATGTCAATAACAAAGGTATATTACGGACATGCTTTGGGAGAACTATCAGAACGTATAACCGCCTTGATAGGCATAATCCTGGTGACCGTATCCCTTTAACAGCAAAACAAACCTCAACCTTGATTACTTTGATTCTAGAGTTTACATAAACTGCTGTATGGGCAAAGCGCAGGGCTCAGAAGGGAAGGAGCGCCATATGGTTTTTAGAGGACAGATTTTGCTGGAATGGTTTTTGGGAGCCATATTACATTTGAAGAAACCCTGATGCATCCCTACACTGGAAGCTCCCAGCAAGTGACCTAATTTTGGAAACTACAGCCCTCAAATAATTTTTCAAGGGGTGTGGTGAGCATTCTCACCCCACAGGTGGCTTCCAGAAATGTAGTGAATATGTAAGGATTGGTTCACACTTACGTAAACCGATGACAAAAAAAGCCGTCACGGATAGCTTGGCAAGGAGGGGGGCAATGAAGGATAGGGATTTGGACTAAGGCAGGGATGCTCAACCTGCGGCCCTCCAGCTGTTGTAAAACTACAACTCCCACCATGCCCTGCTGTAGGCTGATACCTGTAGGCTGTTCGGGCATGCTGGGAGTTGTAGTTTTGCAACAGCTGGAGGGACGCAGGTTGGGCATCCCTGGACTAAGGGATCTTGGACCTGGAACTGCTGCCGGTGAACAATAGGCTTATTGATCACCACAAGTTCCAGCCAGCCAACTCACAGCACTGAGTGGCTGCATACAGAGAATCTTCTTGTTGTGCATACTTCTCTAGCGCTGCGATTGGTTGGTTTAGCATACCGTATCCCTATAGCATCGCAGCGCAGACTGAGGGACGTCAAACCCTGGTGTCCACTGTCTAACCTCGGGGGTGATTGGTGCCGTCCATTTCAGCACCGATCACCCCCATCGGAGCCAACCTGCAGCTCCCTCACTGATTTTTACAGTGACTAAGCTGTGATTGGCCGGTCATGAGCAGCACGGTGGCTTGGTGCCAAGTTGGTGCCTTGCGGGGCTTGGGTCCAAGGACAACATCTGCATGGAGTTTGTATTATGTTCTCCCGTGTTTACGTGGATTTCCTCCGGGTTTTCCGGTTTCCTCCCACACTCCAAAGACATCTGATTGGGAACTTAGATTGTGAGCCCCATTGGGGACAGAGTGGTGATAATGTCTGTAAAGCCTTGCAGAATATGTCAGTGCTATATAAGTGCATAAAAAAAAAAATAACATTTTAAAAATTGGAGGGGGGGGGGGGGGTACAACCTCCCAGGGCCCATAGCTAAGATGGCTGCCTTGTTTTTGGGTCATTTCCTGCTATACTATTCATGTATGGTGCACGTCTGGAAGGAGTTAAGCTTGTGTTTTGTATTATTTATTTTTTTCAATAAAAAAACCATGTGTAGGGTAGTGGATGTTTTAAATAGGGACGCTCCCACTAACAATTTAGAGAACAATATAGAATATGAGGGAGCTTAAAATATAACTTTTACTAATAGACCTTTTAAGAAAATAAGCGCCACAAACAGATGGCTTAAATATGGAACAGTCTTACCATTCCGACGCACCCTGATGGGGATCAGCCTAGCGTGGTGGAAATAATACCGCGTCTGGGCCGATGATTAGATGTGGTCGTAGGTTGTTTGAAGATGTAGACTGGTGCAGGGAACCATTGTCCCTAGTAAGCCTTGGATGGGGAGTGGGGCATTGCTAATGTTCACCTGCCTGTCTACATGGAGTTCCTACCCCGCAAGGGGCGGCCCTGTCCAGATACCTTACCCTAAGATAGGGAGGTATCCCTATTTATGCCCTATAGGATAGTTCCCGACGTGTCACGTTTCAAGTGGTCTATCATCAGGGGAATAAATCCACAATGTGCAAAAGATAATCCTTAGATCAGTGGATCTCTTGGATTAGAAAGAACAGGACATTGATGGTCCTATGGAAAGGAGGACCCCACGAATTGTTTAGGGGGCACCTCTGGGGCAGCTGAAATGATGTGCAACTGAAGACAAATGAGAACATTAGAGACATGATCTTAGACGAATGGAGTGATCCTGAGAAGAGATTAGGAGTCTCCAGGGAATTTAAACAAAGATTATTGTTTGACCCAACAGAAACAAAAATATTTAATGACACGCCTAAGATCGACGTACAAGTCGCTAAGGTGGTAAAAAAGACTTCCTTGCCATTCGAGGACTCTTCTCAATTGTCCGATCCTATGGAAAGGAAAGCCGATGCCCTGCTACGCAAATGTTGGGAGGCTTCTATGTATGGTATCAAGACCAACATCGCCGCCACATCTGTCGCCAGAACCATGTATATCTGGCTAAATGAGCTCGAAAACCACGTAAAAAATAAAACCCCTAGGGAGGAAATCTTAGGTTCAATTCCCTTACTGAGGTCTGCCACTGCCTTATGGGTTAAATCCTGGGGAGGAGACAGAACATCTAAAAAAAAAAAAGAAAAAGAAAAAACCCTTTCGTCCCTTTCCCTCTCAGTCTAAATCATATAGAGGAAAAGGCAAAACGGGTCGGTGGAGTTATCCCAAAGGGGGGCAGAGGGTTTCTCCTCAATCCACAGAATAAACAAACCGAAAAATAATGATGCCAGAGTAGGGGGCAGATTGAGGAATTTTCTGTTACCCTGGCAGGAAGTAACCCAGAATCCTTGGGTCATAAACTTAATCCAAAACTGATATCGTATAGAACTTTCCTCAATCCCCCCCCAAGAAGGTTTCAACTAACCTTACACAACCCCAAAACATTGCAAAAAATCTGGCAGGGAGTCCCAGACTTGAAATCAGCAGGCGTAAAATAACGGAGGTCCCCACCCCAGAAAGAGGAAGGGGTTTTTATTCCTGGTCCAAAAACCAGACTGATCCTCCCGTACTATAATAAATCTAAAAGGATTAAATCAACACATATTATACCGGAAATTCAAAATGGAGTCCATTTCCTCCATCATTCCACTAATCAAAAAAGGTTCATACATGACGTCCATAGACCTAAAAGAAGCGTATTATCACGTCCCCATACATTAACAGTCTCAGGCCTACTTAAGATTCGCCCTGCAAGACGAAAAAGGTGTAATAAATCACTTTCAGTTTACAACTTTGCCCTTCGGCATCTCATCCGCCCCCAGGGAATTTACGAAAATTGTGGTAGAAATGACCGCCTTTCTCAGACTAAAGAAATTAAAAAAATTTCCCTACCTAGACGACTTTCTGATCGTAGGAGACTCCTCAACAGAGACACACAATATAACCGACTACGTCTTAAAAGAAATGTCAAAACTGGGCTGGATAAGAAACATAAAAAAATCATGTTTAACTCCAAACACCCAAATAAAATTTCTGGGAGTACTTCTGGACTCTGTGACCCAGTCATCATCCCTCCCCATAGAAAAGCTGGTGGTTTTCAAGGAGAGAGTACAAAGATTCCAGGCTCAGAAAAAGTGCTCGATAAGAGAAGCCATGAGCATCCTGGGATCCATGGCATCCTGTATCACTACGGTGGCTTGGGCCCAAGCCCACTCCAGAACAATGCAGGCCTGGATCTTAAGAAATTGGGACGGAAAACAGTCCTCGCTGGACAGGAAAATATTAATTCCACACCACGTAAAATTTAGATCTAAACTGGTGGAATGTAAGGAAAAACCTGTTAACTCACGTAGCCTGGGAAACAACCCCAGAGGTCCAAATCATAACAGCAGTCAGGGATGGGGTGCCAAAGTAGACTCCTCAAATTGGCAAGGCAAATGGTCAGACGCAGTAAGTATGAAATCTTCAAATTTACAGAGAACTGCGTGCAGTGTGGGAAACCTTAAAAGTAGCCCAAAGCCAACTTCTAAAGAAACACCTAAAAGTATTTTCGGACAACAGTGGCCTACTTAAAACATCAGGGCGGCACAAAATCCCAAGGTTTAATCCGATTGGCAGAACTAATTTTCCAGTGGGCAGAAGAACATGTCCTATTAATAACGGCGGTCCACTTAAAGGGCTCAGAAAATCTAGAAGCAGACCTGAACAGAAAAACTATAGATCAGGGAGAGTGGTCCCTGTGCCAGGATGCTTTCCTAAAAATTTGCGAAAAGTGGGGAACTCCTGTCTCCTCAAATAGATTTGTTCGTGTCACAAGAAAACGCAAAAGTCGAACGCTTCTGCTCCCTGAATCCCAGAGACCGACCGTGGGCAATCGATGCGTTCTCAACCAGGTGGACATGGAACCTGGCATACACGTTTCCTCCCTGGTCCATAATCCCCAGGGTACTTCAAAAAATCAAAAGGGATCCAACAACAGTAATACTGGTGGTCCCTTTCTGGCCAAAAAGAAGCTGGTTCTCCATCCTGAAAGACCTAGCCTTAGAATAACCTTGGGAAATCCCATACCATCCGAACCCGCTGTCACAGGGCCCAATCAATCAGAACCCCAGCCTGTTCCGTCTGTCAGCTTGGATCCTGAGGGCGAGATGCTGAAAAGTAAAGGTCTCTCACGGAAAGTCATCAATACCCTAAAATTGAGCCGTAAAAAAGCTACCATGGCCATTTTATATGAAAATATGGAAGAGGTACTGTTCCTGGGTAGGGGATAACTGCCCTAACGGATCACCACCCTGCATCCAGAAAATTCTAGATTTTCTCCAAAAGGACCTAGACATGGGGCTTAAACTTAACACTTTAAAGGTGCAAATATCGGCCCTATCAGCATTTTATGATTCCGGCCTATCAAACCACAGGTAGATTAAACGATTCATGAGAGCGGCTTCCAGAATAAGACCATCCCTTACGAATAAAGTACCACAATGGGACTTAAATCTGGTATTAAGAGGACTGACTGACAAAACCCCCGTTCACTCCTTTGTCAGACATCTCATTAAAACATCTTTCATACAAAACGGTTTTTCTGATCGCCATAACATCAGCCAGACACCTAGGCGAGATCCAGGCCCCCTCATGTAAAGAACCTTACCTCTCAGTCTTTCCAGATAGGATAGTTCTAAAATTAGATCCTGGTTTTCTCCCCAAGGTCGTATCAAATTTCCGCAGGGATCAAGAAATTATTTTACCATCCTTTCCCGGAAGAATCTAAATTCCATCTCCTTGATGTACGAGACACCATCATGTTCTACTTAGCCACTACTAAAGAATTTAGGAAAGACAATAACCTCTTAGTCCAGTTCGCCGGTCAGAACAAAGGGAAAAAAGTGTCGAAGGCCTCCATCGGTAGATGGATTAAGTCTACCATCGCATGCTGCTACTCCATGGAGGGCCTGAATAGCCCAGCCAACATACATTAGAGCCCACTCCACTAGGGCTATGGCATCTTCCTGGGCAGAGAAGGCCGGTGTTTCACTGGACACCATATGCAAAGCGGACACTTGGTCAAATATAAATGCCTTCATAAAACACTATCGTCTGGGTGGTTCAGCCAGTGCAGACCTGACGTTCGGTCGCAAGATTCTGCAGGCAGCTTCCCCCCCCCCCCTCTACCTAGTAATCTGGTAGTTCTCCATGGTAGCCGTCATGGTGGATGATAAGGAAAACCGTAATTAGACTTACCGGTAATTTTGTTTCCTTGAATCCACCATGACGGCTCAGATATTCCCTCCCTATGTAAACTTTATCAGAGAGTATCAAGTGTCACTGGTGGTTGAATATGCTATTCTAATATTCATTAGGCTGCACCCACTTGGTAATCCTGTAAACACTGAGGGTGAGAGTGGGTGGTGGCCTTTTAAACTCTGTGTCCCTGCCCCTATAGAGGTCAAGGGTCATCTCTCCATGGTAGCCGTCATGGTGGATTCAAGGAAACAAAATTACCGGTAAGTCTAAGTACGGTTTTTCTCACTGCATTCTAAAGTTTGACAACGGTCAACATCCCTGTCCCCCCTGTAGGTGACTGTGGGTACAATGACAGCCCCCTCGATCATAATGTCTTAAAAGAGGCTCAAGGGATGTGCACAGTATTGCGTGGCTGAGCATGCATGTGCAGTGGCGTACCAGTGCTCAGCTCCGATGTGAAAACACTGCATTTCATGCAGCCACCACTAGGGGGAAACAAATTATTTCAGCTTCTTCTTTGATCAGTTGTAACTGCACGAATTCCTATGCACTGAGCTCCCCCTGGTGGTGGCTGCAGGCAGTCAGCTTTTTAATAGAAGAGATGCAGGAGATTTATCAGTGTATTTATGGCAGTTGTCTGGTCTAAATACTTGTCATTGAGAGTTAAGTTTCTCAGAATGAACACCGTATTTATGAAGCGCCTGTTCCACTAGACAGATGAGGTGTGTGAGGTGGAGGGTAACTCTTTTGTATTACTTTTTTTTTTTATATATAAAATTTTGTCCACTTAATAAAAAAAAAAAAGTACAATGTAAATTCATCAGAAATCTAAGGAGTTGCGCTTTGCATTCTGCATTGCCTGGGAGCAATTGACGCGCACGCACTGAGAAACTGTGAGTCAGAGGAGACCATGTTAAGGGCCCTATGAGATCTTTGTACACCCCTGATGCATCTGCATTCATTGGCAGGGGGCGGTGGTGGAGGGGCCACAAGGACAAAAAATGAGGCTTGTTCGATTTCAACATGCACAAACCTTCTTTGCCCCAATGTGCTGTCCGGGAATGGTTGGGGGTAGGTTGGCAGTCGCCTCAAAATCAGCAGGTTTGGCAATCTAATCTGTACAGGACCTTTTAAAGGGGTTGTTCAGGGTGTTTGTATTGATGACCTTTCTTCAGGAAATCGGAAAATACAAAGAGATAAACGCTTTCCGTCCAAGGCTTTCCCTCCCCAAGACCAAAAGCTTTATGATCTTAGGTTTCTAAGTGTAGAGCTTTATTTTGCTATATTGTTCGTTAGTGCTCGTTACCTTAGTCAGCCCTATATGTAGGGCAGTCCAGGGAGTGTTCCCTTTTAGAAGGGTTGTCCAGCCATTAATATCATATTTTACTATAAAGCGGCATGAAAATTTTTTTTTTTTTTTGCAGTTTACCTTGTTACAAAAGGTTCCAATTGTGAGATATTCTCATTACATCTTTATAATGGCGCCTCCTTTATAGTAACGTGCATGTCCACCTGCTGAGGTGGTCACACATGCTCCGTTCAATCTTTCATCTACCACCAGCTATATCTTCTGTTAGAAGCTGTGACAGTTATATGGAGAGCGCTAGAGCAGAAAGGACATGCCCCCTGAGCTGTGAAAGGGGGAGAGCGCTAGAGCAGAAAGGACATGCCCCCTGAGCTGTGATAGGGAGAGAGCTTCAGCAGAAAGGACTTGGTCCTTATAAAAAGGACACACCTACTGAACTGTCCACTTGAAATAAATCTGGCAGAGTGATTGGAGCAATGAATGTGAAGATCGCTGGTTCTAGCTTTGTTAGAAAGAGACTGTCATGTACTATGTGATGTCTGACTTGCATTTAACCCCTTTTATGGGCCTTTCCTTGTCTCCATAGGTGCAGACAGATGCTCAGCAGATAGCAGAGGATAAGTTTGTCTTTAACCTGCCTGACTATGACAGCATCAACCATGTGGTGGTGTTCATGCTGGGAACGATCCCCTTCCCGGAGAGAATGGGGGGTTCTGTGTACATCTCCTACCCCGATCACAGCGGCATGCCTGTCTGGCAGCTCCTCGGATTCATCACAAATGAAAAACCCAGCGCCATATTCAAAATCTCCGGACTGAAATCTGGTAATTATTGGTTAATGAGCTTCTGGGAAATTAATTCTATGTCCCGTCTCTTTGTGTCCCCCACAGATCGCTGGTCCCACAGGCACAAAAACAGCTCTTCTCCTGAAGCCCTCTGCTGCCAGGACAATTCTCACACTTTTGACAACTGCAAATAAAATCTGAATTATAAAAACAAACAAAAAAACACCACATTTATACATCCTTATATTTTCTGAAACTAGACATCACATTGTGAAAATGCCATCCATCACTGTATAATGTTGGGCACTTTCATGCAATTTTTTATTTTTATTTTTAAAAATTTATGTTTGTGGCTAAAGCTATGTTCACAGTAGCGTTATGAAATCCTTTGGGCTCTTCCAGCAGAGAACAGCCTTCCCGCGTTCACCGTATCCGGCGTTGCCGGATGCTCATTGACTACAATGAGATCTGACAGCGATCCGTCCGACAGTTGGCATTCATGGCGGAACAGGTATAACGCTAAAGTGAACCGAGCGTCAGTCTGTCCCAAGGAGACACGAAAAACGCCTTATTCCTACATGTTCATAAATGTCACTTAGGTCTATACGCACACATCATGCCATAGTCACCAGAACTAAAGAGACCCCATGATTCAGATACCGGTAAACCTCTAGGACACAAAGTCGTAAAATGTCCTGATTAGTAGCAGCAGTGGTTAGAGGTGAAGCTACAGACTTCATTATTTGTGGGAAATTAAAAAGAGCCCCCTCTAAATGTCACAGCCAGAGAACAAATCCTTCAGACCAGTGAAAAGGGGGTGATAACAGGAAGAAAAGCTCTTGGAGTCAGTGGAGACTGTACAGGGGAAGAGGTGACAACTAGGGATGAGCGGACCCCTGCATGTTCGGGTTCGGCCGAACTTTGGGACCTGAACTTGAGCCGGAACCTTTTTGAAGTGCACTAAAATGGCTGTAAAATAGTCATAGTAAGGGCTGCAAAAGGAAGCAAATTGGGAAATAGAAAAGAGAATGCAAAGAGAGAGTGCTCTGTAGTATACCAATGGCCGGGTGCGGCCGGTATACTTGTCTATTCTGCACAAGGTACGGACAAATCCTGAGGGATCCATGCCTGGTTCATTTTAATGAACATGAGCTTGTCCACATTGGCTGTGGACAGGCGGCTGCGCTTGTCTGTGATTCCCCCCCCCCTGCCGTGCTGAACACAATACACTGCCAGCACCTCCAAGGCCTAAAGGGCAAGCTAAGGCCATGTGCCCAATTTGGAGACCCAGAAGTTGAAGGGGGCAGACCCGTCATTTAGTACGTGTAGGCGTGTGCACACATACTGCTCCACCATGTTGGTGAAACGCTGCCTCCTGCTAAGACGTTCCATATCAGCTGGTGGTGCTGGTTGTTGTGGCGTGCTGACAAAGCTTTTCCACATGTCGGCCATGCTAACCCTGCCTTCTCAGGTGCTGGCGGTGCCCCAGCTACGTTGGCGACCTCTGCTATCGCCTTGTGCCCCCGCTGTCAGGTGGGAATGCCACCAGCAATATATGTCTTTTTGCTGTTAACAGCGGCGCAGGATTCTGGAGGCGAGGGCAGATAGTCGTCACACATACACACAACACTCTATACATCTGAATACACTGGAGCGGTTAGTGTCTCGATCCACACAGTTGGCTGCATATGTATCGCACTGTCCCTAGAAGCTCACCCTCTCAATTGTAATTGGTGCCTACAGCTAATCCCTGCCTGCACAATTAGCAGCAAACACTACCCATCCCGACATCTTTTGCGGCTTCGCCAGGGGAGTTTGGGTAATGGCTATATATTGCACACTGTAAGACCAATTAGTGTGTAATAAAGAATAAGTATAATAAGGGATTGATATATGGAGACGATGACATAAGATAACAACAACACACAACTTAACTCACACAACAGTGTTTATTAACAACACCGTGCTGCAGTATAAAGCACTGACCCCAATATCAGTGAAATAATAAATGTCCCCGGCTAGTTCCTAATAGTTTTAATCTTACACATTTTTATTTTCTATGTTATACGTTTTAATAGAATATAATAAAAGATGTCGTTTTAATCATATACATTAGCTATGACCCCTAAAGGCAGTATTTGGTCATTTGACCGCTAGTTCTTTTGTGAGTGTTCATCCCGAGGGTCCCAGACAGGGCTCAATTGTGTGTTTAGGCTGCCCAGAGTCAATGACGAGCTGTCCTCTGTGGGAGGTGTATCGTCTGTGTCCTCTGTATCCCGCAGTCACATAACCTGATAACTGTGGAAATTATCCCTCTTCCTCCTCCTCTTTCTCCTGTGCCACATCCACTTCCATCATCGCCCGAAGCGTTTTTTTTTAAGGAGACATAGAAGTGGGATAGTAATGCTGATAACGGCGTCATCTGCACTGGCCATGTTGGTGGAGTACTCGAAACCGCGCAACACGGCATACACGGCCCGCATGGAGGCCCAGTCATTGGTGGTGAAGTGGTGCTGTTCCGCAGAGCAAATGACCCGTGCGTGCTGCAGCTGAAACTCCACTATGGCCTGCTGCTGCTCGCACAGTCTCTCCAGCATGTGCAAGGCGGAGTTCCACCTTGTGGGTACGTCACATATGAGGCGGTGAGCGGGAAGGCCGAAGTTACGCTGCTGCGTAGACAGGCGAGCAGCAGCAGGGTGAGAACGCCGAAAGCAAGCACAGACGGACCGACTTTCTGCAGCAGCTCTGACATATCGGGGTAATTTTTCATGAACCTTTGCACCATCAAATTCAGCACATGCGCCAGGCAAGGGATGTGCGTCAAACTGGCTAGGCCCAGAGCTGCTGCGAGATTTCGCCCCTTATCGCACACCACCAGGCCGGGCTTGAGGCTCAGTGGCACCAACCACTCATCGGTCTGTTGTTCCATGCCCGTCCACAGCTCCTGCGCGGTGTGGGGTTTCCCCCCCCAAACAGATGAGTTTCAAAACAGCCTGCTGTCGTTTACCCCTGGCTGTGCTGAAGTTGGTGGTGAAGGTGTTACGCTGACCGGATGAGGAGGAAGCGGAGCAGGAGGCAACGAGAAACGTCCTTCAGTCCTCGTTGGCGGAAGGACATGCACCAAACTGCTATCCGCCTCAGGCCCAGCCGCCACTGCATTTACCCAGTGTGCAGTTAGGGAGATTTAACGTCCTTGCCCGTGCTTACTGGTCCACGTATCGGTGGTTATGTGGACCTTGCCACAGATGGCGTTGCGCAGTGTACACCTGATTTTGTCCGCCACTTGGTTGTGCAGGGCAGGGATGGCTCGCCTGGAAAAGTAGTGGCGGCTGGGAACCACGTACTGTGAGACAGCCACCGCCATAAGGTTTGTAAAAGTCTCCGTCTCCACCAGATGGAATGACAGCATTTGAAAGGCCAGGAATTTAACTGGTAGCACAGGGATCGTGGATGGGTAGGGGGTACATCCTTTCTCTCCAGTGTTCGGGGGATGGACAGCTGAACGCTTCCATGGGACAGTGTGGAGATGCTTGGTGGTGGAGGTGGTGGCATGGCTGGTACATCCTCTGTTTGCGGGGTGCCAGGTGGCACGGTCACTCCAGAGGTGGATGAAGAGGCCGCGACTGCATCAGAAGAGGAAGCAGGAGGAGCCAGAGACCTTTCTTGGTTTTTGAGGTGTCTACTCCACTGCAGCTCGTGCTTTGCACTTAGATGCCTGGTCATGCAGGTGGTGCACAGGTTCAGAACGTTAATGCCTTGCTTCAGGCTCTGATTGCACAGCGTGCAAACCACTTGTGTCTTGTCGTCAGCACATTGTCTGAAGAACTGCCACGCCAGGAAACTCCTTGGAGCTGGCTTTGGTGTGCTCAGTCCCTGGGTGCGGTGGGCAGTAGCAGGCGTACTGGCTAGGGGACGGCCACTCTATTTTTGCACACTGCTCCCTCTTTTGCTGTGCGGCTGGCGCTGTGTGACCACCACCTCTTCCTCCGAACTACACACATCACTTGCATGACCTTGATTCCATGTGGGGTCGAGGACCTCATCATCTTCCACCCACTCTTCACCCCTGCCCCCTTGCCGGTCTGCACACTGCAGAAAGCCCCAGCAGTTGGCAGCTGTGTTTCATCATCATCAGAGACGTGCTGTGGTGGTCTTCCCATGTCCACATCCTGAAACATAAGTGGTTGGGCATCAGTGCACTCAATCTCTTCCACTTCTGGGGCAGGGCTAGGTGGATGGCCCTGGGAAACCCTGCCAGCAGAGTCATCAAAAAGCAGAAGAGACTGCTGCATGACTTGGGGCTCAGACTGCTTGGCTGATTTGCAAGGGGGTGAGGTGAAAGACAGATGCCCATGGGCTGCAGGTGCCACCTCTGCGCTTTCAGCAGGGGACCGGGTGGGAGACAATGTGAAGGAACTGGAGGCACTGTCAGCCACCCAATCTACTACCGCCTCTACTTGTTCTGGCCTCACCATTCGTACACCGGTATTCGGGCCTACAAAATAATGCTGAACGTTCTGTCGCCTACTCGCACCCGAGGAAGGTGTTTCATTTGGGCGTGTAGCTGGCACAGATCGACCACGTCATCTCCCTGCAACAGGAGCTCCACCAGCACCACCACGTCCCTTATTTGATGCTCTCCTCATTCTTTGAGGTCACCCACCGAACTACCAGACATATTAACTACAGTATATTAATTTCCCTGTCACGTATGCAGTGCAGGTGTCTCTCACGCCTAAAAATGGGTATATGTCACCCACCGAACTAACAGACAAATTAACTATTATATTTCTGTGTCAGGGGTGCAAAGATGGTGTATTGCACCCAAAAAAAAGATCACTATAGGTCACCCACAGAATAAATAGCCATATGAAATTCCTAACACTGTCCCTCACTTCAGCTGCCTGCTTTCTGTCCCTGCACTAATCAGAGCTGATGGGCGGTGCTACACGTGATCCAGCTTGTATAGAGGCTGGGTCACATGATGCATCGGCCAATCACAGCCATGCCATTACTAGGCATGGCTGTGATGGCTTCTAAGTTCCCACAGCTTAAAAGATTGTTGTTTTGGATGCCCTGAAGTCTTTCAACAAGCTTTATTAAATGCCCGAACTCGAACCTGAAGTTTTGCTGTTCGGGTTCGCACAACACTAGTGATAACATGAAGGAAAGCTCCTGGAGTCAGTGGAGACTGTACAGGGGAGAGATGATGGTAACATCGTGTGATTGGTAAGAGGGGTGATAACGTGAAGAAAAGTTCCCGTGTCTCTTAGAGGGGTTATCCAATTTCTCAAAACCCCCCTACATGTGCCGGGCCCCTCAGTGGTAATATACTTACCTTGGTCCCCGCACCGCCGCTGCTGCTTCTGCCTGCACACAGTGTCGGGGGGGGGGGGGGGGGGGGATGAGCAGCCAATGGCGGATGTGGACTAGCCTTCCTAGCATTGCAGGTGACGCTAGGGAGGCTCGTCCCTGTCCCCTTCTGTCATTGGCTGCCCCCCCCCCCCCCCCCCCCGACACAGATGGTTTCATCTGTGTACAGGGAGAAGCGGCGGGGACTGGGAGCGGGGTAAGTATATTACCTGTTAGGGGCCCGGCATATGTGAGGGGGTTATGAGAAATTGGATAACCCCTTTAAATGGCCTATCGTTCTTACTAGAGATGAGCAAATTTCATGTTATGAAATTCATTCACGCTTCGTTTGGTGGGAAAAGCGGAATGGCGTTTTGGATTCAGTTACCACGGACCATAACGCAATTCTATGACGGAATGCCTTTAGAGGCATTCCGTTATTCATTCCGTGATAATAGAAGTCTATGGCCTGCATAACGGATCTGTTACGCAGCCCATAGACTTCTATTATAACGGAATGCCTCTAAAGGCATTCCGTCATAGAATTGCGTTATGGTCCGTGGGAATGGAATCCATAACGCAATTCTGCTTTTACCACCAATCAAAGCGTGAACAAATTTTTAAATATGAAATTCGCTCAACTCTAGTTCTTACCCAGATGAATATTCAATATACTAATACCCTAATATACTATGTGTATAGTTTTATTGTGAGTACAGTATCCAAGAAGCAATTATAATGTATCCTAACTTTGGTTCCCGCAGGAGAAGGGACGCAGCACCCATTTGGAGCGATGAGTTTACCGCAGACTCCTTCGGTAGCGCAGATTGGCATCTCCGTGGAGCTGTTGGAGCAGCTGGCACAACAGACTCCAGTAGCCAACGCTGCCGTGTCCACCGTAGACTCCTTCACCCAGGTCAGTGGAGGGCGCTCGTACCCTCTCTGTAGTCTTGTAAAGTGTAAAAAGGACTACCGCGTCGCTGCCTCCATTGTTTGCCTTCCTCTATGAACCAACAAATGACTGTATTCTTCACCTCAGTGGGGCGTTCAGTGTGGTCACAGGGTTCGGCGCTGTCTGGTGTCCTGCGTGCTGTGAGAGTACCATGGTCAGCTAATTAACCCTTATTGCCTGGGTCCCAGCTGCAAACAATGTGGCCAGCCAGGAATTCCCCCTGTTGTTAGAACTTTGTGTCCTTACAACAGAACTTCATAAGGACAACAGACCTTTTAGCATTGAGTTAGTGCGCCCTCCATTGGCCACTCATTTTACTTCCTTAATTGAAATCTGCAGATATGCCTTGAAAACTTTCCTTGTGGGGTTCTCCAGGATTTTGGAAATAATGATTTATCCCTTATCAGAATTTAATCGGGAGGGGTCTTCTCAGGGGCGTAACTAGAAGTGACTGGGCCCCACAGCAAATATTTGTAAGGGCCCCTCCAGCGCGCTTCGCACCTCTCTCCTCCTGTGTAAACCCCACTCCTTTGGCACAGTGTAGAGGTATACTGTATATTGTGTGGCACAGTGTAGCGGTATACTGTATATTGTGTGGCACAGTATAGCGGTATACTGTATATTGTGTGGCACAGTGTAGCGGTATACTGTATATTGTGTGGCACAGTGTAGGCTATATGTGTATAACATAAACATATTTCATATGAAAACTTAGTTACTTGGCCCTTGGGGATCTCGGACACCACTAACACTTTGGCCGGGGGCTCGGCGGAGCTGATGTTGTGCTTTATCCTAATGAGAGATTTCATAATAAGGATTTGGAGAAGGGGCAGAGGGATAGCAGAGCAGGGAGAGGCTGGTGCTGCTACTAGGGGGTCATACCATGGGGGAGTAATAAAGCCCACTATAATGCCCCCCCACAGTAGTAATAATTCTCCTTATAATGTGACAGTGCAAGAATACCCCCTTGTAATGCCCCTAGTTGAGCTAATGTCCCCATAGTGCCCCCATAATGTCCCAGTATAAAATACCCCTATATAGTGCCCCCAGTAAATTCCCCCATAGTGCTCCTCTCCCCCCTTCCTGCTAGTGCCCCCCATAATGTACCAGTATAAAATGCCCCATATATAGTGCCCCAGTAGATGCCCCTCAGTGTCCGGCCTCTGATAGGCTGCCGGTAGAGGTGTCCCCCATAATGCCCCTCAATAATGTGCCAGTAAGTGTCCCCATAGATGCCCCCCCATCATGTGCCAGTATCAAGTGCCTCTCTCCCCCCCCCCCCACATGTCCCAGTATTATAGTGCCATCTCTCCCCCCCATGTGCCAGTATCATAGTGCCAAACCCACCCATGTGCCAGTATCAAGTGCCAAACCCCCCCCCCCCCACATGCCAGTATCAAGTGCCTCTCTCCTCCCCCCCATGTCCCAGTATCATAGTGCCACCCCCCCCCCCAATGTGCCAGTATCAAGTGCCGCTCTCCTTCCCACCCCCATGTGCCAGTATCATAGTGCCAAACCCCCCATGTGCCAGTATCAAGTGCCTCTCTCTTCCCCCCCCATGTCCCAGTATCATAGTGCCATCTCCCCCCCCCCAAAAAAAAGTGCCAGTATCAAGTGCCTCTCTCCCCCCCATGTGCCAGTATCATAGTGCCAAACCCCCCATGTGCCAGTATCAAGTGCCTCTCTCTTCCCCCCCCCCCCATGTCCCAGTATCATAGTGCCATCTCCCCCCCCCCCCATGTGCCAGTATCATAGTGCCAAACCCCCCATGTGCCAGTATCAAGTGCCTCTCTCTTCCCCCCATGTCCCAGTATCATAGTGCCATCTCCCCCCCCAAAAAAGTGCCAGTATCAAATGCCTCTCTCCCCCCCATGTGCCAGTATCATAGTGCCAAACCACCCCTTGTGCCAGTATCAAGTGCCTCTCTCCCCCCCCCCCCCCCCATGTCCCAGTATCATAGTGCCACCCCCCCCCCACAAAAAAAAAGTGCCAGTATCAAGTGCCTCTCCCCCCCCCCCCCCCCCATGTGCCAGTATCAGGTGCCAACCCCCCTCCCCCCCCAGGTGCCTCCCCCCCATGTGCCAGTATCAGGTGACAACCCCCCCTCCCCCCCAGGTGTCAGTATCAAGTGCCTCTCTCCTCCCCCCCATGTCCCAGTATCATAGTGCCATCTCCCCCCCCCCCACAAAAAAAGGGCCAGTATCAAGTGCCTCTCTCCCTCCCCCCCTCAATGTGCCAGTATCAGGTGCCAACCCCCCCTCCCCCCCCCCACCCCAGGTGCCAGTATCAGGTGCCAACCCCTCTCCCCCCCCCCCCCCCCCCCCATGTGCCAGTATCAGGTGCCTCTCTCCCCCCATGGCAATAACAGTCGGGTATTAAAAAAAAATAATAAACACTTCTACTTACCTCCATGTCAGCGATGCGATGCAGCCTCTTCCTGTGTCCTGCCCTGTATTGTGTCCCGCCCTGTATGTCCATATATGGAGTCAGTGCTTGTATTTCAGAAAAGTTTCTGCTGGGATTCGAACCCACGACCTTCTGTATCAGAGGCAAAGCACTTAACCACAAGCCCATAAGAGCTGCCTTGCAGCTGACTGAAAAAATATGAGACTTCTACTGTTATAGCTGGCTAAGTGTACATCTATACACATGACAGCTGCTCATATATAGAGATATAGCAGAGCTGAGTGTGCTGGGACAGCTGTCATATAGAGATATAGCAGTGCTGGGTGTGTTGGGGCAGCTGTCAGGTGTATAGATGTACACTTAGTCACTTATAACAGTAGAAGTCTCATATTTCAATCAGATTCAATACAACCTTTATGGCTGTGTGGGTATATGCTTTGCCACTGATACATTGGAGGTTGTGTGTTCGAATACCAGACACATCAGGAGACTTTAGGAGACAGTAAGATTAGATCACATTAGCGAGGGGGCCTGGTCAGCTGCTGCTGCTGTGAAGGGGCCCTGAACAGTAAGACAAGAATCGATATTTAACTAACTTGAAAATAAACTGCTTCCCCGGTAGTTACGCCACTGGGTCCTCTCACCCCCTCTGATTAGCTGTTCGGTAATGGTTTATGTGCCTGAACTATACAGCGCCATCCACTGTGAAGTGGACAGAGCTGGTTACTGCAGTATTCACTTCAGTGGGAGCAGTGCTGCAGTAACCAGCTCCGTGCGCTGTGGTTTCACCCCCCGCCAGGGAAAAGTTATCAATTGTTAAATCCTTTAGTATCTTACATGAAAGCCACCACATGGTGAGCCAGTGACCTTTAAAGGGGTTGTCTGGGTTCAGAGCTAAGCTTGGTTCAGGTTGTCAGGCATCCCCCCTGACAAGAGCATCAGAGCAATTCGTGCTCCGATGCTTTCCCTTGCCCTGCGCTGGATAGCGCAGGGCAAGGGCTCTTTTATTTACAATAATACACTGCCGGGCGGAGGCTTCTGCCCAGCAGTGTGTTCGTTGATGTCACCGGCTCTGATGGGCCGACTTTAGAGATGCCCTAGCCGTTTTATAGGCTAGAACAGCGCTAAAGCCTGCCCATCAGTGCCGGTGACGTCACCAGTCTCCCTGCTGGGTGGAAGCCTCCGCCTGGCAGCCCCATGGAGAGCCCGGTTCGTCACTGGAACTCAAGAAAATGCCTTTGCCCTGCGCGATTCAGCGCAGGGCAAAGGAGAGCATCGGAGCATGAACTGCTCCGATGCTCAAGTCAGGGGGGCTCCCTGGGTGAAAATGGGGATATGTCCGGGTTCAGAGCCCTGAACCCAACAACCCCTTTGAGGTGTTCTGGGAGTTTGATATTTGACGACCTGTCCCCATTATCAGTCGTGGCGGCTCCCGACACCCCCAACATTCTGATATTGGTTGCCTATCTTGAGGATAGACCATCAGTATTCTACTACCCGAAAAAACACTTTAACATAACCGCTAGATTTACAATTTATTTTTGTTTGTTTTTTTTTTGTTGTTTTTTTGTACAGTTCACCCAGAAAATGCTGGACAACTTCTATAACTTTGCGTCCTCGTTTGCCGTGACTCAGGCACAGATGACCCCGAACCCGACTGAAGCCTTCATCCCGGCAAACGTTGTTCTGAAGTGGTAAGAGATTTGGTAGTGCCGTCTATGGCACAGAAGGCCGCCCGCTGTTTTTGGTTTTCTGTTGAGCCTATAGGATAGTAGTGGTGTCCGCTAGCTACTTATCCCCCCTGGTATGGCTATAGGGGCAGAGATCGCAGTCACGACTAAGCCTCCACTAGCGAGCAGGTTATTGCCGGGAGGGTACGCGTTCCTCCTGACAATCGCTTGCTCAATCGGCCTGTGTAATACAGGCTTTGGTGCAAAGGCTTCTGTGCTGCAGAAAACGACACCAGTGTTCTAAACGGCATGTGTTAGGTACAGGGCCCAACAGACTCTTGCATTGGGGCCCAGGAGTTGCACCTTGGCCTGTGGTCCTCGACATAAGCAGTGGAGGAGAGGGACATAGTCTCTGCACATCCTTCACCTCCTTCTTAACACTAAGGCCTCGTGCACACGATCGTTGTTGTGTTCCGTGTCCGTTGTTCCGTTTTCCGTTATTTTCTGCGGACCCATTGACTTTCAATGGGTCAGTTGAAAACTCTGATAATGCACCGTTTGTCATCCGCGTCCGTGATCCGTGTTTCCAGTCCGTCAAAAAAATATGACTTGTCCTATTTTTTTCACGGACAACGGTTCGCGGACCCGTTCAAGTCAATAGGTCCGTGAAAAAACACGGAGGCACACAAGATTGTCACCCGTGTCAGTTTTTTTTCCTATCATCTAGGCAAACTTGACTTAGATTTTTTTTTTCACTTTTCATGTCTGGTGATCCTCCAAAAATCAAGGAAGACACACGGAAACAAAAACGGAAACGGATCACGGAACAACGGAACAGCTTTTTGCGGACCGCAAAAAAATACTGTCGTGTGCATGAGGCCTAAATATAGAAAATACACCCAAAAACAGCAAGTTCTCCTCAAATTTTTTTTCTCTTCTTTGATCCTATAAAATGCATGAAATGTATGAAGTATCGTTTTCTGTGTGCCCCATATAGCAGACATTTCCTGTTGCTCCGACTTGCAAACCTCAGGGCAGACCCATCTCTGGCTGTAAGGCAGCCCTCCCGCACCCCTATTTCTCTATAGGACGCCATATATTCCTCTCTTACTAATTAGAGTTCCAGCCCCGTCAGTACAGAGAGCACAGGGGCGTTGTGCTAGCGGTGCTCCTCGCACTATGGCCAGCCCACTGGTGCTCAAAATTCCTAATTTACATAAATTGAAAAATTCATATCTCTTGGCTATTATTAACTCTTTATAGAAAAGAAAGATATTGTTTAACTCAGCATGATGAACCCTACCATTCAATTAGCCTGGTTTAATAGGGTTGATCATGCTGACAGAGGCTCTTTCCTTCTATACCTTTTTGATTTTACCTTCTTTGTAAAATAAAACGCCCAATCTTTTACACACAAATATCCACAAGAACAAGCACATGACAAAGATGCAAAAATGGCACTTCTACTGGTCTGTGTCGGTCTTCACTGTTATTCCGGCATTATATTTAATCTGTATCTGAGGATTTATCCGCTCTCTTTTCTCAGGTACGAGAACTTCCAGAGGCGCCTTGCACAGAACCCGTTCTTCTGGAAGACGTAAACAGGAGGCGTCCACAACCGGCATTCTGAGTGACATTGTGTGCCTCTCCTTAACACTTTATTTGCTGGACGAACCCTTCTTCGTTTCCCCCAGCAGAGTGTTTTGAAAACCCTTGGGCACGGCCCGGTACCTGCTTTTTTCGGCAGATATCGGATAACGACGATGAGGATATATACATATATATGTCCGGGGTTTGGGCTCTGGCAGCTGCTTTATGGGGCTATGAAAGGGTTAATACCACAGTGGGCAGCCCCCAGCTCCTCGTACGTGCGTCTTATTCAATAATTCTGTTACTAAACCTGTTTTAAGGTTCTTTGTGATAGGGTTGTGCTTCGTTTCTCCATTTATCATGAAAATCCTTCTTCTTATTATTTTTTTTAAATCTATACATTATTATTTTTTATTTTTATTTTTGCTAAGACTCATGGACATTTGTGGCCAATCCAGCAAGCACCGTCTAAAGGAGGCCTTATTGCTCTCCATTGGCCTACATCAAAGCAGGCCTGGTTACCCACAGCAGCCAATCACAATGCAGCTTTAATTTTCCCCCAGGGGTTTGAGAAATGAAAGCCGAGCTCTGATTGGTTGCTATTGGCAACCAGGCCTGTTGTTTCAGGCTGTTTTGATGAGGCCCAGTAAAGATTTACTAAGCAAAATGTGGCAGAACAACGTCACAGACATGAAGGAGAGGGCCTGCTCCAAATTTATTGTACATTTTACACACTTTTTGGGCCTACCCAGTAGGCTAGAGAAAAGGGTGTTGCTAATTAGTTGTCAAGGGCCAAATCTGTTAAAGCTTGCTGCCATCGGCCTACATGTACATAGCGTAGGAAAGAGAAACGGGTCTGAGGTGTCTAGTGGGTTGCGCCAAATGTCTAAGCCCTCAGCCATTTTGAGAAATTAAGACCCATTTTTTACCACTTCGTAAATAATTGCCCCATTTCATGACACTGGTCTACATAATTTTTTTTCCCCTTTCTATCCTTTTTTTTTGTAAAATTACGATTGCTGCTTTGTTGTGACGTCTCAATAAGGAATAATATTTAAAGGGTTATTCCCATCTAGGATATTGGGGGTATATTGCTAGGATATGCCCCCAATGTCTGATAGGTGTGGGTCCCGCACCTATCCTTAGATCTGAGCCCGCAAAGTGACGGCGCATGCGCATCTGCCCTCCATTCATTTCTGTGGGGGTGCTGAAAATAGCTGAGCACATCGCATTTTTGGGAAGCATACCTCGCAAGAGCGGCCACGGCTCCATTTACTTCTATGGGGCTGATGCAAGCAGCGGAGCCAAAGCTCCCATAGAGATGAATGGAGGGCGGCTGTGTGGTGCGCTTCCCATTTGAGGGCTCCTTTCTAAAGGATAGGGTCACAGAGACCTGTACCTATCAGACATTGAGGGCATATCCTAGCGATACGCCCCCCAGTGTCCACGATGGGAATACCCCTTTAACAGAATTTTTTTGCTTGCAGTGATAGGGACGTGGCTGCGTTTTTCCCCAAACCCTCCCATTCGCGTTGTGCTATGCTACTGGTATCTGTAAGACGTTTAGTTAATGCCAAAAATTATGGCAGCTGGATGTAGTCGTATCTTATGCTCTGCTCTCGGCAAATGAGGCCAAACCCACGGCACCATGGCGGGGACTTGGACTGCTCTGATCACGAGGCGTCTGCCACGTAAATGGCATGCTCACATAGAGGACACGCCCTATAGGTTGTGAAACTATACAGTTTGAGCTTTGCTCTCATTTTATGCTTTAAATAAACTTTTGTGCCATAAAGTGAATTTACTGATGTGGTTATTGTGTAATAAGATCCAAAAGGTTTATCGTAGACACACGCACATACAGGCATGTAGTTGGATGCATAGTCAGGGCATGGACCCCCACGAAATGTCAGAAGTTAGGTGGTCTGTGTCACATCCACATGATGTCAGGACACATGGTTCCTCAGCAGAATGTTGCTTGGAGCATCACCATTGTCTTCTTCTTCCAATCCCGCATCCTGGTGCCAGCTCTTCCCCAGATAAATGATGGTCCCGGCCATCCACGTGATGTAACATGACTCATCAGACTGGGCCACCATCTTCCATTGCTCCATTGACCAGTTCTGAGGCTCATGTGCCCATTGTAGGTATTTCTGATGGAAAAGATGGGGATCATCATAGGCACTCTGGACTGGTCCACGGCCACGCCGCCCCATACGTAGCATGCTGCAATGCCCTGTGTGTTCTGTCAACTTTCTATCATAGCCAGCAGGAACTTTTTTTTTTTTTTTTTTCTGTGGGACTGGAGCAGGTGTGCATCAATGAGCTCTCATGCCCCTGTCGTCAATTCCCAGTTATCCTTCCTTGGCGTGCTTTTGGTAGGTACTAACCACTGCATACTGGGAACACCCCACAAGACCTGCCATTTTGGAGATTCTCTGGGGGCAGCCACTAGTAGACTTTATACTGTATGGGGTGGTGGGCCACAAGGAGACATACTGTATGGGGCAGCCATAAGGAGACCTTATACTGTATGGGGTGGTGGGCCACAAGGAGACATACTGTATGGGGCAGCCATAAGGAGATGTTATACTGTATGGGGGCAGCCACAAGGAGACCTTATACTGTATGGGGGCAGCCACAAGGAGACCTTATACTGTATGGGGGCAGCCACAAGGAGACCTTATACTGTATGGGGGCAGCCACAAGGAGTCATCATACTGTATGGGGGCAGCCACAAGGAGTCATCATACTGTATGGGGGCAGCCACAAGGAGTCATTATACTGTATGGGGGCAGCCACAAGGAGATGTTACACTGTATGGGGGCACCCACTAGGAGACATACTGTATGTGGGCAGCCACATGGAGACCTTATACTGTATGAGGCGGTGGGCCACAAGGAGACATACTGTATGGGGGCAGCCACAAAGAGACATTATATTGTATGGGGCAGCCACAAGGAGACATTATACTGACATTTGGACAACAATTTTTGAAGCCTCCCCCCCCCCCCCCCCCCTTCAACATAACAATGTCTTGTGGTTACCATACAGTAATGTCTTCTTATTGCTCATGTTTGGGCAGGGGTGGATTGGGAACTTAAAGTGGCCTTGGAAAAAATACTAAAAGTGGCACAGTAATACAGTAATACAGTCACTCGAAGGCAAACCCTGTGGGGGTCAGAGTAACCTGAGACTCTTTCCGCCATACTCACTCGGCGGCCTTGCCCCTTAATCTGTTTCCGACATCAGTGGGCAGAGAGTTTATTAAGGGAGCGAGGAGGAGCGGCCGCTGCGGGCAGTAATCGTACTGGTGGTATGTAATCATGCAGGGGAGAGCGGACGCAGATTTTAAAGCAGTCAGCGCACATGACCGCTTCTATGACTACACAAAATACCGCAGTTATTAGGAAATGGCGATATCGCCATATCACTGTTTCTTAATGCCGCAGTATATCGCTAAGACCGGTATACCGCTCAAACCCTATGCTGACTTTTCCAGCTTCCGTATGCAATACATTCCAATGTGGTCGTCTCAGACCGTTCCTTTAATTTAAGAGCCGTCATGGCTACCAGAGATTCAGAGTAAGGGTCCATTCACACGTCCGCAAGTGTTAAAACACGGACACCGGCCATGTGCGTTCCGCATTTTGTGGACCGCACATGGCCGGCACTTTAAATAGAAATGCCGTTTCTTGTCCGTGTCTGCGGACAAGAATAGGACTATCTTTTTGCGGAACGGAAGTGCGGATGCGAAAGCACACTGTGTGCTATCCGCATCTTTTGCGGCCACATTGAAAATGAATGGGTCTGGATCCGTTCCGCAACGGATCTGGACCCATTTTGCGGACGTGTGAATGGACCCTAAGGACTTGAAGGGGTTGAATGAGAGAATCAAAAAGCTCCCCAAAGCCAGGAATTGTGATAATACAACTCCAGCAGTTTTATCTTCCTCCGCTTTCAGTGCAGTCGCTCCAGTCCTCCCCACTGGTCGTTTTCTATATGACTTGCATTGTCGTCGTGCCCATATACCCCACTTGACCGCGGCAGCTGATCCCTGGTCTTGTGCTGTATACTGCTGTAGTGACGTGGAGCCAAGTATACAAAGTTTGGTTGAGAGGCCCCGAGGGGTGGTGCAGGAAGTTGAGGAAGATTTAAGGGGGGTTTTCCGGGAAATGATAATGATGACCTATCCTCAGGATAGAGGAAAGAAAGAAGATGGCTCCGGCAGCATTCCGCAGTATCAAATATGCTTTAATCGTAACCTCCAGACACAAACAGTTGCTGTTTGTGTCTGGAGGTTACGATTAAAGCATATTTGATACTGCGGAATGCTGCCGGAGCCATCTTCTTTCTTTCATGTATACTATAGGGCCTGATGGATCAAGGGCCTATGGTGAGGCTGTTGCATTGAAACAGACGCATTATCGTGAGACCGCACAGTGCTGCTTCTACACTACTATTTGCATCTATCCTCAGGATAGGTCATCATTATCACATTAGTGGGGGTCCAACCCCTATAAATGGCCTGTGTACCCGTTTTTAACAGCCGTTAGACGGGTGCACTCCTGTCAATCGGCCGTTAAAAAACGGTCCCATTGATTTCAATGGGGTCCGTCCGGCCGTGAAAACGGCCAAAGATAGGACATGTCCTATTTTTGGACGGACGCTATTCACTGGCCGTTAAAAGAACGGCCATGTGAATAGCCCTATAGACCTTCACTGGTGCTAAAAATGTGCATGTAGCCTTAGTGAAGAATTACAAAGTAAAAGATAAAAAACGACATACTTCTGAGTGAGGTAGATACTGGTTTCGAAGCGGTATATTAACCACTTACTTTACCAGGGCGGGGAGTACGAGATAAACCCAATACACTCGTACCCTCACCTCCCTCGCTGAGATCGCTTGACAGATGTAATGGATTCCTTATCCCAGAGTGGTAAAACAGGGACCTCACCGGATGTGGCATCAATTAAAATGAGCTCGACGCGTTTCAGGGAAGGAAATAAATCCCCTTCCTCAGGAGCAAGATATACAAGCATACATACACATAAAGGCTCGCATATAAATAGGTAATTGCTTAGGAAGAGGTGGGCTTAGACTTGTGAGGTCACTTCCTGTGGCATATGGAAAGAGGAGAAAATGAGGCTGAGCTGCATCTAGGCCATGTGACCGATGTACAGTGATGTCATTGGCCTAGGAAGAGGCTGCGGAGCTCAAGGCCTCTTCTAAGAGCTGAGCACCAGGGGTCCGCAGATCTGATACTGATGACCTATCCTGAGGGTAAGGGCTTGTTCACAAGACCGCATGTTTTATATCCGCAAAAAATACGGATGACGTCCGCATGCATAACGGATTTTGCGGAACGTTACATCTGGCCCCTAATAGAACACTACTATCCTTGTGCGTAACGCGGACAATAATAGGACATGTTCTATTTTTTTGCGGAACAGAAATATGGACAAACGGAATGCACACTGAGTACCTTCAGTTTTTCTTGCGGACCCATTTAAATGAATGGTTCCGTATACGGTCCGCCAAAAAAGCTGAACGGACATGTGCATGAGCCCTAAGTCATACATATCTTTTCCTTTAACTGGCGAATGCAGCTTCTTTTATTTTCTCAATCCTTAGCGTTGGCGAGCTATTTGATTATTCAGACCACTCCTTTAGGGCACATGCACACGACCGTGGTTTTGGTCCGCATCTGAGCCGCACTTTTTGCGGATCGGATGCGGACCCATTCATTTCAATGGGGCTGTAAAAGATGCGGACAGTACACCATGTGCTGTCTTCATCCACACATCCGTTCTGCGGCCCCACAAAAAAATTAAGCATGTCCTATTCTGTTTTGTGGACAAGAATAGGCAGTTCTAACAGACGGCAGGAACATAGCGATCTGCAAAATGCAGAACGGACATGGCCGTGTTTTGTGGATCCGCATAAACTTATACAGTCGTGCGCATGAGCCCTTACGGTGGCTGCACACAGTGCAGAAAATGTGGAAGAAATCTGCACGAATACCGCACTATTTATCGAGGTGAAATCTGCACACGAAAAACAACTGACGTTGCAGATTTCTAAATCCACGCTGCAGGTCAATTTTTCGCTCCCGAGAAAAAAAACAACAACTAAGTGTACAAGAGATTTGTCTAATCTCATACATTTTGCTGGTACTGTATTAGGGCTCATGCACATGACCGTATGTATGTTGTGGTCCGCAAAAAAACAGGTGACATCCGTGTTGCATCCGTTTTTGTTTTTTTTGCGGATCCATTGTAACAATGCCTGTCCTTGTCCGCAAAACGGACAAGAATAGGACATGTTCTATTTGCGGACATATGGGCACGGAATGCAAACAGAGTCATTTCCGTTTTTTTTCAAGTCCCATTGAAATGAATGGTTCCGTATACGGACCTGTAAAAAAAACAGAGCAGAAACGGAAACAAAATACATCCGTGTGCATGAGCCCTTACACTGAGGGTTCTTTTGTGCAGAAAAACCACATGTAATCCACAACATGTGTAACACCCGAGTGGTGTTACACTTCTGCACCCTGCTATTGTCTTTATTGGTCTAACAAAATGTCATCTTGTGTATTTATTCCAGGTCCTCCACAATGTGCATTCCTATTTTGTTATGCAACTGTTATGTTAATATGTAATGTGCCTGGTTCACCAGCAGGTGGCAGCAAACACAGCAGAGCTCTATGTAGATAGAATGGAACTTGGAAAAAGACACAAATGCAACGGCACTCTGCATCCAGCACTCTGCCCTGCCTCCATGCTGGATGAGACATTGGTGTACATTTTGGCCAAAGCGTAATAAGCCACTCACCACGTCAAGGTTGCCTCTATGGAGTGGTCCCTAACACTAGTTCCTACCTGTTTGTGGGCCATGACAGCCACACAAAGTCCAGGGAATGCAGGTCAGCGTGCACGCCAAGCACACTCTGCTTTTAACCCCGTCCAGTGCCATTACAGCTTTCATCGGATCCAGGGATGCAAGTACCAACATGCATGCTGAGCCCACCATATACTTCTCCTGGAGCCAAATGGCTACTGGTAGGTTCTATATAAGCAGACTCAGTTTTATACTGACTTTAAAACCAGCCTCCAGGACAGATTGACTAGTCAGGTGTGCATGACTCCAAGGAGATCGCCACGCCTCCAATATATACTGCAAAGAAAAAATGTGGGGGATTCAATCAGCACAACCCTATATACAGGTGCACATCGCTATGGCAAAATACATATACAAAGAAAAAGACACAAATGTGATAGCACTCTGCAACCAGCATTCTGCCCTGCCTCCATGCTGGATGAGGCATTGGTGTACATTTTGGCCAAAGCGTAACAAGCCACTCACCACGTCAAGGTCGCCTCGATGAAAGCTGTAATGGCACCGGACGGGGTTAAAAGCAGAGTGTGCTTGGCGTGCATGCTGCACCTGCATTCCCTGGACTTTGTGTGGCTGTCATGGCCCACAAACAGGTAGGAACTAGTGTTAGGGACCACTCCATAGAGGCGACCTTGATGTGGTGAGTGGCTTATTACGCTTTGGCCAAAATGTACACCAATGCCTCATCCAGCATAGAGGCAGGGCAGAATGCTGGTTGCAGAGTGCGATCACATTTGTGTCTTTTTCTTTGTATATGTATTTTGCCATAGCGATGTGCACCTGCATATAGGGTTGTGCTGATTGAATCCCCCACATTTTTTCTTTATAGAATGGAACTTACCATTCCATTCTAACTCCCCTCAAGAGAGAAGTGGGCCAGTCCAACTTCCTGCAGGAAGGGTGGGGGACAGGGTAGAGTCAGTCTAGATTACCCCCTGCTAGGGGACAGGTCTCTGCTGGACATGCCCAAGCCAGCCAGAGCACCCTCAGCTCTGCTGGCCATGGAGGCCAAAGCTTAGAGCCTAAGGAGCCAGGAGGAAAGTTCCCTGGCCTAATCTAGAGACAGACCATACAAAGAGAAGTGCAGCATACAAGAAGAAGCAGAGTTATACAGTCAGTCTGTCAGTACAGCAGAGCCAGAGAGAAACAGATATAGCAGAGTGGAGTTTGCCTGCCAGTTTCATGCTAAAGCCTGCTGGGACCAAGACAAAGTCTGTAAACCGTTTTGGAGAACGTTTATGTAAAGTAAAGCTGCTGTTCAACTACATACAAGGTCTGAACTCAATCTTTCTTTCAAATCCCTCAATTATTCCCCCTTTTATTTTGCTTCAGAGCCAAAGCCTGGGGTCCAGCCGTATCCAGGTAGGAGCACCGTGACACACATAACGGGACATTTTAGGCTGCACTATACCACTCGGCATTCCTACATCTGGGACACGTTTTTTATATTGAGGGCCCTAGGGGGAGGCGCCCGTTGCACATGTGCACCATTAATGTGCTGCCGGTCCTACGCACGGTCATAGCACGG